>NC_050444.1:154790249-155481506 GCF_903995425.1 Onychomys torridus
ACTGTTCTCCTGCTGTGAAGAGCCGCCATGACCAAGGCAGCTCTTACAAAGGAAACACTGAAGGGGGGTGGGGGTCTGGCTTATAGTTCAGAGGTTTAGTCCATTATCATCACATTGGGGAGCGTGGCAACACTCACGACACTAGAGCAGTAGCTGAGAGCTACATCCTGATCCACAGGCCAAGAGAGATGGACCACCTGCCATAGGCTTAAAGCCCACCACCCCCACTGATACACTTTTTCCCACAAGGCCACACCTCTCAAGGGAGTAAATCAAAGAGGACAGATTGGAGAGGCTCCATCACAGGGAGAGCCTGAGAGATGGTGAAGGCTTGGACTAGAGTCACACGGCGTGCAGATAGGATGAAGTAGATGGCTTTCAGTTGGGCCTTTAGATTAAAATGAACTGCTTGGATTGTAAATAGAGAGTGTTAGGCACATGTTGAATCTTGTGCAGCTAGATACAAAGTAGAGCCTTTTTCAGGAGTAGGATACATAGTGGAAAGAAGTGTAGGTTTTATTATTTTACTTTTTTTGAGATAAGGTCTCATGTAGGCTGACCTTGATTCCTGTTGCAGAGGTTAAATTTGGACATTTTATCCTCCTGCATGCTAAGTACAGGGGTTGTTAATCCCATCAAATTTGAAGCAAGCTTTAATTAAATTCTGCCCAAGATAATGGACTCTGGCCAGGTCCATTCCAGGTTCCCAGAAAATGACCAGGTACTTATAAAGGCAAACCCACAAGACTAAGTACCTTCTGCTTTCATCCAATCAGAGTCAAGCATACATCCTGACGTATTTCCTGCCTACTTGTGATTAAGCAAATCCAGTGCAGCTGGGTCAACCAAACTGGTTTAGGGAAGCGAAAACATGCGGCTTGTTATCTTATATGAACAACAGCCTTTCTCATCTCAGGAAGTACCAGTCCTTGGGTAAGAGGCCTACAGGGTAGAGGCATTTTTTCCCCACCCCCTCACTCTCATTCTTGGGTTACAGGCTCATGTTGCAACACATGGTTTTTACATGAGTGTCAGAGACCCAAACTCAATCCTCATATTTGTGTGATAGATCCAACTCGCTCTGTAGGCCAGGCTGGCTTCCCCCACCAGCCTTTGGCCCCCAAGTGCTGGGATTAAAGGTGTGCACCAATACCACCACCACCTAGCATACCAGGTTGTTTAAAAAGTCAAACAACCAAGGCATGTCTTTAATCCCAGTACTTGGGAGGCAGAGGCAGTTGGATTTCTGAGTTCAAGGCCAGCCTGGTCTACTGAGTGAGTTCCAGGGCTACACAAAGAAACCCTGCCTCGAAAAACCAAAGAGAGAGAGAGACAGAGGCAGGCAGGCAGGCAGACAACCAAAAATGAATGAATGGAAAATGACAGATATGGAGCTGGATGTAGTGTGTAGCTGTAATCCTGAAACTGAGGCAGAAGGATCATGAGTTCATTGCCAGCCTGGGCTACAAAGTAAGACCTTGTCTTAAACAAACAAACAAACAAACAAACAAACAAACAAACGGGGCTGGAGAGATGGCTCAGTTGTTAAGAGCACTAACTGCTCTTCCAAAGGTCCTGAGTTCAATTCCCAGCAACCACATGGTGGCTCACAACCATCTGTAATGAGATCTGGCACCCTCTTCTGGCCTGCAGGGACACATGCAGGCAGAATACTGTATATTATGTATACATAATAAATACATCTTTAAAAAACCCAAACAAACAAAAATAATATAGAAAACTAATACATGTAATATAGAATGTTAGGCAGTTCTAAGTAGAAGAACTACTAAATGGGTGTATGGGGCTGAACTAGGGGAAGCATGACAAGGGACTCTAGAAGAGGTAACATTGGAACAAAAAACTGGAGGAATACAGGGACTGGAGGAACAGTTTAGTGGTTAAGAGCACTGGTGATCTTCCAGAGGACCCGGGTTTGGTTCCTGACATCTACATGGCACCTCACTACCATCTATAACTCTAGTTCCAGGGGATCTGATGTCCTCTCTGGCCTCTCCAGGCACCAGGTATACATGTCATGCATATACATATTTGCATGCAAACATTTGTAAACATAAAATGAATGTTGCTTTAAAAAACTAACTTAATGGATACAAGGAGCAAATGAATGGGCTATGTCATCTCAAACAATGCAAAGACCCAGAAGTGGGCATGTTTTGGGGATATCCCAGGATTCCAGGGAGGACCCAGTGAGACAGGAACAGACTAAACAGGAGAGCATGGAGGGCAAGTGTCTAGACAGAATAAGAAGGCTAGTGTGTATATAAGGCATTCAGCTATTCAGAGGACTTTGGGATAGTCTTGATGTGGCCAGGTTTGTGAAGTGAGTTCCTGGAAGGGTAACATGAAGGTGAAGAATCTAAAGAGCTGGTAGTGATCTCTAGGTGAGAAATGACGCCGGCTCAGGAAAGTATGAGTCAGACTGTTTGTAGAGTAGGAAGGAGAGTAAGGTGCCAAGTGACGGGGTAGGATAGAGAGGGGAATTGTTTGAGATTTGTTTCCATTGTTTGGTCTCTGTAGTGTGGGGGTTTATGCACTAGAGTGTTGGTATTCAAGGAGGCCAGAGGTGTTGAAGCTGGAGTTACAGGTGATCAAATCTGGCTGACATCACTGCAGAGAACTGAGCTCAGGTCCTCTGGAAGAACAGTAGGTGCCACTAAGCCATCTCTTCATCTTTTAGTTGCTGTTTTTGAGATAGGGTCTCACTGTGCAACCTAGGCTGATCCTAGAACTCACCATGTAGACCAGGCTGGCCTTGAACTCACTGAGATCTGCTTGTCACTGCTTCCCAAGTATTGGGATTAAAGGTATGTGCCACCAAGTCCATTGGGAGTTTAGTTGTGTTTTGAACGCCAAATATAGCCGGAAATTTCTCCGGACTAATCTCTCCCACCCACAGTCCTGCAGCCACTTGTAAAATAATCATTCAAAGGCTTATCTTAATTACAAACTGATCTGGAGAGATGGCTTAGTGGTTAAGAACACTGGCTGCTCTTCCAGAGTACCTAGGTTCAATTCCCAGCACCCACATGGCAGCTCAGAACTGCCTGTAACTCTAGTTCCAGGGGTTCCCACACCCTCACACAGACATATATTGAGGCAAAAATATCAATGCACATAAAATAAAAATTAATAAATTATTGGAAAAAAATTACAAACTGTATGGTCTATAGCTTAGGCTTACTAGCTAGCTCTTACAACTTAATTCAACACATTTCTATTAATCTGTATTTTGCCACGTGACTTCATGACATTACCTGTTTTCTTACGTCTTGCTTCTCCTGGCAGCAGGTCACAGTGTCTCCCCTGACTCTGCCTGAGTTCGCTGTCTTAGATTTCCTGCTTGGCTTCATCCTGCCCTGTCATAGGCCAATGTAGCATTATTTATTAACCAATGAGGGGCAACACATATTTGCAGCATACAGAAAAACATCCCACAGCATAGTTGTATTTTTCAAGTGTGATGGTGAATACCTGTAATTCCCATACATGGGAAGCAGAGACAGGGTTCACTGCAAGTTTGAGGCCTTCCTGGTCTGCATAGTGAGTTCTGGGCCAGCCATGGCTATGATTTTATAGCATGTCTGCATACCAGTTTTAGTGATCTTCTAGAGGAAGTAACTATGTTGGACAGAGAGGAGAATTGTCATCAAGGGGCGGGGTTGGTAGAGATGGGAAGTTTGACCAACCAGGTGGTGGGCAGTGGGAACTAGTTCAGGCTTTCTACTGATTGTATTATCACTCGTGAAGTAATGGAGGGTGGGACGGGAGAGAAGCCAGTGGAAGTTACGGCTACTTGTGAATGAACAACTGTTGTGTACGTAATTCTAGTCTTTGCCAAATAGTTCCATGAAATGACAGACTTTCTAGAATTGTACAAAGGTGGCACCTTAATTCTTAAGCAGATTTGTTTGGTTCAGCCTGTGTTTAATTCCCAAAGTAAATAAGCCAGTCTTTGGATATGTGTTTCAAAAGACTAATGTTTAAACCAGTTTCTCAAATAAATTACTGTTAATTCAAACTGAAGCTAATTCCAGCACCTATTTGATAACAACTGTGAGTCACATTGCCCTTTCAGTTGCTTTAAGTCAAGATAAAATTGTTAATTTTGCATTTGATAGTTCTGCTTTTTAAAACTTCCCAAAGATTACCCCATTCTCATGTGCAAAGGAGTAGAGAATTTCAGTTGGTGAAACACATTTCCTCAGTTAGATACGGCTTTAAATACTGATGGAGTCTATAAATATTAACAATGTGGAGCTCAGCCTGTCATGTCTTAAATAGCCTTGGAGCTCAGTTGATTTTTCCCACCGCTTTCTCCCATAGACTCTCCCAAGGATTTCTTTTCCCCTTCCCAGATTTCTGTGCCTTCACATGGAGTTCCAGTACTGGCTTGTGGGTTCAGAATCTTGTTTTAGAAGAATTTACCAAAGGACAAAGATATGCAGCCCTGTTGCCTGTTTACTCTCAGCCCCACACCTTCAGCTATGTGTCTCTGAACTTCATAGCTTCCATGTCCTCTAAGCCCCAATTCCTTTCTCTGTAAGAAAGAGCATAAGCTCCTAAAAAGTAGATATGACAGGTCATCTTCATCCATATCACTAGGGATATTTAGGTATAGAGTCTTTGGTCCATAAGAGACTCACTCTTCAAATGTGAGGAGTTGGGGGTAGGATGATGGATTTGGGGAGTGGTGTGTTGTATCTGTATGGTATATATGCAAGTGTGCACACACATGTGGAAGCCAGAGGAGGGTGTCAGGTGTCCTCTGTCACTCTCTACCTTATTCCTTTGAGTTAGGGTCTCTCCCTGAACCTAGGGCTTGCATGCTTGCATTGTTTTGACTAGGCTGGCATCCAGCAAACCCCTTCTTGTCTCTACCTCCCAGGGGAGTAGGGTTTTACATGCTCATGAGACTATACCCAGCTTGTTATATGGATGCTGGAATACCAATTCAGGTCCTCCTAGTTGCCACATCAAGTGCTTAACCACTGAGCCACCTCACCAGTTTCCTGGATCTGTAATTTTAGAAGAGAAAACTGGGCCAGATAGATACCTCAGCAGTACCAAGCCTGATGACCTAAGTTTGATCCCCACTCCCCACATGTTAGAAGGGGACAGCTAATTCTTGCAGGTTTTCCTCTGACCTCCAGTTGTGCACCATGGCATACGCGCGCGCGCGCGCGCGCGCACACACACACACACACACACACACACACACACATATATATTATATGAAACAAAGGTAAGTAAAATATCTTCCCTCCCTCCCTCCCTTCTTCCTTTCTTCCTTTCTTCCTTCCTTCCTTTCTTCCTTCCTTCCTTCCTTCCTTCCTTCCTTCCTTCCTTCCTTCCATTCTTCCTTTCTTCCTTTCTTCCTTTCTTTCTTTCTTTCTCTCTTTCTTTCTTTTTTGGAATTCAATCTGTAGACCAGGCTGGCCTCAAATTTGACTTTTGTTTTGTTTTGTTAGTTTGGGAATCCTGTACCACAGTGTGCAGTCTGTTGCCTCCTCAGGGTTTTCACAGTCACAGGTGGGTCCACTCTACCCAGTGGGACACTGTGGCTGTCATGAAGAAAAAGCTGTTCTGCTCTCATGGCTGCTTAGTGTAGTGTTCTGATTCCAGAATCCCTGGCAGGGTGCAGTGAGGAAGGGCTTATTCCAGCTCCCACTCTGTAGGTGTACCCTCACGGTGGGCAAGGCAGAGAGTGATGAGTGCTGGTGGTCAGCTAGCAGGCATTCTTTTTATTCAGGCCAAGACCCAGGGATGACATCACCGAGTGAGCAGGGGCTTTCCACCTCACTTAACCAGCCCAGCCTAAAACTCCACATACATGCACAGAGTCATGTCTCCTAAGTGATTCTAGATCCTCTCAGGTTGACAGTCAACATTAACCGTTCTCAGTCCCAAGCAGTCTACTGTCCTTGGAGATGCTTATGGACTTGAGAAGGCTTTAGGAGTGGGTCTCTGTCCCGGATTTTTCACACACTCTCTAGCCGTCCTACCAACTTGATGAGGTGACACCTCATGTTAGCAACCCAGAAGCCGAGACTCAGAAATGCCTGCAGAGTGATTCATGCGGACTTACACAACCAAGCATGAGGGAGCAGGAATCGTAATCCAAGATTTTATCTCTCAAAATCTGTGTTCTTTCTGCTAAGTCACATTATGAATGGTTTTCTTTTTTCTGTTATTTCATATTATGTTTTATTTTACTTGATTATTATTAAGGGGTGGTGCATGATACCACAACACCTGTTTGAGGTCAGAGGACAACTTCCAGGAAGGAGTTTGTTCTCTGTTTCCACTATGGGTTCTGGGGATGGAACTCATGTCCTCAAGATTGTGCTTTTCTCTGCTAAGTCATCTCTTTACCCCTTTTCATTTCTTTTGTTGTTGTTGTTGTTGTTTTTTGTTTTTTGTTTTTCGAGACAGGGTTTCTCTGTGTAGCTTTGCGCCTTCCCAGGAACTCACTTGGTAGCCCAGGCTGGCCTCAAACTCACAGAGATCCGCCTGGCTCTGCCTCCTGAGTGCTGAGATTAAAGGCATGCGCTGCCACCACCACCCGGCTTCATTTCTTTTTATAAACAGTGTTGTAGAGGAGCTGGAGAGATGGCTCAGAGGTTAAGAGCACCAACTGCTTTTCCAGAGGTCCTGAGTTCAATTCCCAGCACCCACATAGTGGCTCACAAACATCTGTAATGAGATGTGGCACCCTCTTCTGTGTATATAATAAATAAGTAAATCTTTAATAAATAAACAAACAAACTTAAAAAAAAAAAAAAAAAAGCCAGTGTTGTAGAAAGACTGAGCCAGCCGGAACTCAATGTTCTCTGCTTCAGTTGCCCAAGTGCTGGGGATTACAGGCCTTCACTGTTGTGCCCAGTTTAAAACATTTTTGTTGTTGTTTTTTTCAAGACAAGGTTTCTTTGTGTAGCCTGGGCTGTTCTGAAATTCACTCTGTAGATCAAGCCTCTGCCTCCCATGTGCTGGGATCAAAGACGTGTACCATCATACCTGGATTTTAACTGTTTAATTCTTAAATATTGTGGGTATGGTTGTGTGTGAGTGTGCTATGGTACATGTGTGGAGGTCAGAGAACATGTTTCAGGAGTTGGTTATCTCCTGCTGTGGGATCCAGGACTCCAATCCAGGCTGTCAGGTTTGTACAGTGAGAGCTTTTACTGCTGAGCCATCTGGCTGGAGCACATTCTTTTCCTGTCTTTCCCTTTCCTTGGCTTTGGCCTTTGACATTCTGTTGACTTTTAGGGGAATGACTAGATTATCAAAGGACAGGGAGTAGAGAGTATGTCTCCCCAGAAAGGAAGCTGAGAGAACTTAAAAACCAGCAGTGTGGTTTGTCTTCTGAGATGTTTCATGGGAAAGTGTGGACTGAGAGAAGGCCTCGGTCCCTGTGCTCTCCTAGCTGGCAGTCAGGAGCGCTGTTGTAGAAGGAAGAGCCCTTGCTCCTCAGAGCTGCTCCAAGAACATTCTTGCCCTCTCAGCTGCCTGGGAATCCCACAGAGGAGCTGGTTTCCCTCTGGAACCAGGGTCAGGAAGAAGAATTATCGTTTACAGAAGATGCTATAGAAAACCATTGAAAGGTTGAAAAGTGTTGAAACTCTCTCGAAACACCTGCCCAAAGTGTCACTGTTTTTGTTTTCTTTTCTTTTCTTTTCTTTTCTTCTTGGTTTTTTGAGATAGGGTTTCCCTGTGGAGCTTTGTGCCTTTCCTGGAACTCACTCTGTAGACCAGGCTGGCCTCGAACTCACAGAGATCCGCCTGCCTCTGCCTCCCGAGTGCCACCACTGCCTGGCTCTTGTTTTGTTTTTTTCTTGATGTAAATATACCTTTAAAAAGAATGATAATGGGAGCTGGAGAGATAGCTGATTAGGAGCACTGGCTGCTCTTGCAGAGGCCTGGGGCTCAGTTTTCAGCACCCACATAGCAGCTTATAACCATCTTTAGCTTCAGCTCCAGGACATACAACACCTCTTCTGATCTGTGGGCACTGCATGCACATGGTGCAGACATAGACTCAGGCACACACACTCATACACAACAGTCTGCAGCTCTAGTTCCAGCCGATCTGATGCTGCCTCCTCCTTTTTCCTTCCCTCCTTCCCTTCCTCCCTCCCTCCCTCCCTCCTTCTCTCCCTCCCTCCCTCCTTTACTTCTTCCATCCCTCCCTCCCTCTCTCCTTCCCTCCCTCCCTCCCTCCCTTTCTTCTTCTTCCTTCTCCTCCTCCTTCTCAGGATTTGTTCAAACTCCAGGTGTGGTTGGAGCCCACTTATTTTTATGTCATGTGCTTTGTTGTTTTGCCTGCATGTATGTCTGTGTGAGGATGCCGGATTCCCGGGAACTGGAGTTACAGACAGTTGTGAGTTGCCATGTGGTGTTGGGAATCATACCCAGTCTTCTGGAAGAGCAGCCAGTGCTTGAAACCATTGAGCCATCTCTCAGCCCTTAGTCTCCATGCTTTAGTTTTTTGTTTTGTTTTGTTTGTGAATGAGAAGACTTGATTTTATCCCCCTTGATTACCAAATGCATTGATTGCTAAAATGTCATTGGCTTTTTCTTCTATGCTGCAAGTCCTTCATTCTTTGACTTTGAGTCATTTAGTCAAATTCAGCTGCCTTTTAAATCCTTTGTTATTTGAGTTAAGATCCCACAGTGTTACTGAAAATAAGCAGAATGAATACTCTCAGGTTCCCTGTGCAGTAGACTCTCAAGTCATCCATCACTGCTTCTGTTTACTCCCGGAATCCACGGCCTCTCCGAACACTGTGGTTTATTGTGACAAGTCTCTCTGTCCTGCCAGCCAGCTCCCAAATAACGAGAGACTTCTTATTTATTATGAAAGCTCAGCCTGTTAGGCTTGTTCCTAACTAGCTCTTATAAACTAACCCACTTATATTAATCTATGTTCCACCATGTGGTTTTACCTCTCTTCCATCTTGTACCTCCTGTTTTCTCTCCATATCTCCAGTGTGCCTCAGTTCTCCTCTTCTTCCTTTCTCTCCTGGAAGTTTCTCCTACACCTCCTGCCTGGCTATTGCCCGTTCAGCTTTTTATTACACCAATCACAGCAATATGTCTTCACACAGTATACAAATGTCCCACAACAGTTTATGACACAATGAACTTCGTTTTGCATGTTGTCTTACATATCTCTAGTGCCATCTAGTTGTTAACCTTTCTTTTATGCCCTGGATGAAACTGTAGAATTCTAACTGTGGAAACAGATTTTATCCTGAGTCACTTTTAACTTATACTTTCTCAGTGTGGTGGTTTGAATGAGGCTAGTGTATGAAGACTTGGTTCATAGTCTGTTGTGGAAATGATCATCCGCTCTTGCTAGGCAGATGAGCACTGTAGTGGTCATTTATTGCCTTAACGGTGTCATCTTGAATTCTAGGTGGAGACGGCGTCATCCTTCAGACTCTGAAGCCAGCTGTCTCCCAGCCCTTAGAAAATGAGGTCAAACTGCCCTTCCAAAAGTTTACTTTCCAAATAAGTAGTACTTCCTCTCTCCCAATCTCTGCCAGTACCTTTATGTTGAGTGTGGCTGTTGCTCTGTGTCCTTTTTTTTTTTTTTTTTCTGTCATCATTTCTGAAATTTTAAAATGCTACTTGATTGATATGTGTCAGTGACATGATGACTGCTTTTTATGTGAGGAATGATTGCTTTAAAAAAACTCACTTGGGGCTGGAGAGATGGCTTAGCAGTTAAGAGCATTGGCTGCTCATCCAGAGAACCCGGATTTAATTCCCAGCACCCACATGGTGGCTCACAACTGTCTGTAACTCCAGTTCCAGAGGATCTGACAGGCTCACACAGACATACATGCAGGCAAAGTACCAGTGCACATAAAATAAAAATAAATGTTAAAAAATTAATAAATGGCTAATTAAAAAACAACCACACTTGTGTGTGTGTGTGTGTGTGTGTGTGTGTGTGCTTGTGTGCGTGCACTATGGCACATGTATGGAGCTCAGAGGCCAACATCTCAGAGTTGGTTCTCCTTCCTCCATGTAGATTCCAGGGATTGAACCCAAGTGGTCAGGCTTGGCAGTAAAATCTTTACCCAATGAATTATCTTGCTAGTCCCTAAGAATGGCATCTTGAAAACCTCACACCAGGGAGTTTTAATTCTACTTGTGGTTGTTTGCTAGTTAAAGTAGCTTGTGACATCACATAACAGCTGTGAGGAAATGTTCACAGACCACTCTACCAGTTTTGGCATTGGCTGTTTTGTTTGAGGCAGGATTTCACTATATAGACCTGACTGGCCTGGAGCTCACAGAAATCCACCTGCCTCTTTCTCAGGAGTGCTGGGACTAGAGGTGTGCACCACCATGCCTGGCTGCTGCTGTTGCTGCTGCTGATTCTTCCTCCTCCTCCTCTTTGCCCCCCCCCACCCCCGAGAGTTATTGACTTGGTGAGGGGTGGTGCTGGAGAGATGGCTCAATGGTTAAAAGTACTAGCTGTCCTTGCAAAGGATCCAGGTTTGATTCCTGACACCCGTGTGGCATCTCACAACTGTCTGTAACTCCAGTTCCAGGGGACCTGTCCCTTCTTCTGTCCTCTGGGCACCAACACTCATGTCTACACAGACATACACAGGCAGGCAGAGCACTCGCACTGACAGTAAAATGTTGTAAAGGCGTTACAAAAGATGCACAGAGGGTCCGGTCCGTGCGTCCCAGGAGCCTCTCCACCAGCCCAGCACTCAGAAGCCTCAAACTCGATTGGGGCTTTCAAACAGGTTTCCTTGCATATGCGATGCTAACACTGCAGGGCAGTCTAGCCAGTCCTCTGTTCAGTCTTCCTGGTCCCTTAACAGCATTCCTGCCTTCCTGGAATGGGGCAGGGCCTCTTCCAAAATGGAACTCTCATCATCTACTATCAGGCAAGGTAGGCCAGAATATTGCTTTATGGCAGCTCCAATACAGGACAGTTCTATGCCTCAGGTTGGCCAGCAGAAGTTCTAGTTTCTGCTGGGCGATAGTGGCACATGCTTTTAATCCCTGCACTCAGGAGGCAGAGGCAGGCAAATCTCCGTGAGTTCGAGGCCAGCCTGGACAGAGATCTAGGACAGGTTCCAAAGCTACACAAAGAAACCCTGTCTCGAAAAACAAAACAAAAAGTTCTAGTTTCTGTGTCCTGAGCCAGGTACAAGAACCATGGGCAACAACCAAACCATTTCTCCTACCACAGTAGCCATGAGTGATTGCTTACTTTAATATACAAATTAGTCAATTTTTTTACTATGTATACTTTTTGATTGATTGATTGATTATTATTTATTTATTTATTTTTGGATTTTTCAAGATAGGGTTTCTCTGTGCAGCTTTGCTCCTTTCCTGGATCTCGCTCTGTAGCCCAGGCTGGCCTGGAACTCACAGAGATCTGCCTGCCTCTGCCTCCCGAGTGCTGGGATTAAAGGCGTGCGCCACCAACACCTGGCTGATTAATTTTTGTTTTGTTTTGTTTTTTTGTTTTTTGTACGTGGAGCTGAGGATCGAACCCAGGGCCTTGCGCTTGCTAGGCAAGCGCTCTACCACTGAGCTAAATCCCCAACTCCTGATTAATTATTTTTTAAGAACAGAGTTTCTCTATGTTGCCCTGGCTCTACAGGAACTCCCTATGTAGGTCGGGTTAGCATCAAATCTCAGAGAGATCCACCTGTTTCTGCCTCACAAGTACTAGAATTAAAGGCATGTGCAACCACACCACACCAGGCCCATAGAGCTACTTTTGCCATTGTATATTCTGTGACCCAGGTTATCATTTCTTATGTGTGTGGGTGTTTTGCCTGCATGAATGTCTTTGTACCACATGTGTGCCTAGTTCCCAAGGAGACCAGAAAAGGGTGCTGAATTCACTGGAGCTGGTTACAGACTGTTGTGAGCAATGCTGTGAGTGCTGGAAATCAAACCCAGGTCCTCTGGAAGAGCAGCTAGTGCTCTTAACCGCTGCCTTAGTTAGGGTTTCTATTGCTGCAAAGAGACACCATGACCATGGCAGCTCTTTTTTTGAGAGATGGACAGAGGAAGCTCATCTTAGTATGTCTTGTCCTACTCTGACAGCATATATCTCTTGCAGGCTTTATTTATACAGAATTTAGTAAGCAGGGATACATTCATGATGTTCCAAAACATAGATCATGTCATTTTTGTTTTTGGACACGTGTTTCACTTCCTTTTGCTCATCTTTTAGTCATCATTAATAAACTATGACAGAACAGAGTTATCATTTCCAATCATTTTCCCTCAGGTTTTGACATATTAATAAACAGAGTTATCATACTTACTCATTAACCCCATAACCCAGTTTTAAGAATCTGAAGGCATATGATAGCCTGTTCTTAGGCTGGTAGCTTTGGTTGCTTCAAGGGCATTTGACCAAAACAAAATCTTCAAGGTACCCTGGGCATTTTGCCATGTGACTACAGCAACTCTTATAAAGAAAAACATTTAATGGTGGCATACAGTTTCAGAGGTTCAGTCCATTATCATCATGATGGGGCATGGTGGCGTGCAGGCAGACATGGTCCTGGAGAAGGAGCTGAGAATTCTACGTCTTGTAGGCAACAGGAAGTGATCTGACCTAGCTTGAGCATACATGAAACCTCAAAGCCCACCTCCACAGTGACACACTTCCAGCAAGTCCTCACCTGCTCCAACAAGGCCACATCTCCCCTTACCACCATTCCCTTTGGGGTCCATTTTCTTTCAAACCACCACAACCACTGAGCTATCTCTCTAGCCCCAACACTGTGGGGTTTTATGTATACCAGTTTTGATGGCTCCAATGTCCTTTTACTCAAAAAAGCATCTTCAGTTGGACTTTGAGTGGGCAGAGACTTGGAGTAGCCCCTATTTAGCACATTAGGCATGAATCATTTTGTTTTGTAGAGAACTAAGGAGTAGTCTAAACTAGAGTCTTCAGTACCATCTAAGCAGTAATGGTTAGCTATCCTTAGGAGATACCCTGACACAGGAGAGAGAGACAGAAACAAGCAGAATGCTTGTATGGTGCAGGGCAAGGGCTGTGGGTGTCCATGAATGGCAGGAGCACCAGGGCTTTGTCTTGAAGGGTGGGGTGGGAGTGCCTGAGAGTTGGGCACTGGAGAGGGGATGATGGTGTTCCCAGGCTTGCAAGTAGGTCTGTCCCCTGACCAAGGTCTGACAGAAAAGTGGTGAGAGCAGGTCTTAGAAGGAATTGGGGATTGGTATGGTCAATACGATTCACAGTTGGCTATCATCACATCATTTTCACCTAATTCTGCCAACTCCATCTGATAGGATGCTGGACATGGTGGGCTCAGGGCATAGGGCACTTTTGGTAGAATCCAGGGGCTACAGGAGTGTGTTTGTCCGTGCCTCCATCCCATCTGCTTCCATCTTACATTTGCAGGCAGGCCTGCTCTGTCCTGTTGGGAGGCAAGAGGGCACTGTAGCTAGAGTTTTCCCAGTCCTGCCTGGCCCACAGTCAGGACAAATCTCTCTCACCCGCCAGTCCCGCAGCCTCTCAGACCCAACCAAGTAAACACACAGAGACTTATATTTCTTATAAACTGTATGGCCATGGCAGACTTCTTGCTAACTGTTCTTATATCTTAAATCAACCCATTTCTATTAATCTATAAATTACCACTTGGCTCGTGGCTTACCAGTATCTTAACATCTTCTCATGGCGGTGGCTGGCCTCTGCCTCAGCCGTATGGCAGGAGGAGCTCATATCCAGGCACCTCTCCTGCGGTAGCTTTGGCCTTGGTCACTACTGCTGGTCTTTGTCTTGCTGGTAGGCAGTGGAGCCTCAGACAAGCAGAGCACAGATTGGGGAGGAAATGGGCTTGATTAGAGGGCTTCTCCACCTTTCATTAGCCAGCTCTGGCTCCTCTGTTTAGAGGCAGTTTATTGATCTCACTCTTATTCGGTGGCAGCTTTGCCTTGTTTCCTCTGACCCAGTGCAGCCCTGGGACAGTCTGTGCCTATGGTCTCAGGGTGTGTGGGGAAGAGCAGAGGGAAGAAAGGAGTTTTTGTTTATAAAGTTAAGATCCTGGGATTTTTCTAGAACACATGCTTTTTTGGAGGTGGGTACTGCTGGAAAGAAGAGCTGGAACTGCCCATACAGCTCTTTGGTAACTTTTAGTCCCCCCAGGGAGACTGAATAGACTGGCATATTTGAGGGCTAGTGGGCCTTTCCTGTTTCCTCCAGGAGGGGAGGTCTGTGACTAGCAACATTGTCTTCACTGTGAATGGAGCCACTTGAAAGGTGCCCCTGACTAGGGCTGCAATTAACAAGTTATCAGATGTAACCTCTCCTGCCCTAGAAATTGGATCAAAAGAGAGTTTGCAGTGGAGACAAGGAACCCTTACTGGTTTTCATGTTGTTAATTTTAAGCGGGTAAGTGCTCCACTGTTCATGCAGTGGTATTTCATGTGGCTTTGCTTATTGGCACTGGGAACAACGTCCATGGAGTTCTTTATACTCATGGCCCTGGCCTGCTTCTCATGGCAGGTACTAGAGTTCTTGCCCGAGTTGGGGTGTTTCATAAACTACTCAGGTATGTTTTTAAAGGCATGGGTGTGGGGTGTAAGAGTGAAAAGGTCTATCTTTAGTTTGCCATGGCAGCACATGCCTGTAATTCCATCACTTCAGAGCCTGAGACTAGAAGATTGAAGCAAATTCAAGGTCTCCCTGGCTCACAAAACACATGGGGAGATCAGATCTCAAAACAAAACAAAGCCACATAGTGAAACCTGTGTGTGTGTGTGTGTGTGTGTCCCCTCAGGTTTTCATGTCATTGAGATTCTTTTTTGTTTTTGTTTTTTGTTTTGAGCTGAGGATCGAACCCTGGTCCTTGCACTTGCTAGGCAAGCGCTCTACCACTGAGCTAAATCCCCAACCCTATCAATGAGTTTTTGTATCATGCTGTATTATGTCTGATCTTGCTGAAACTGAGCAATAAAATAGAAGGGGGGGGTGGGGATTAGAGAGACAAGTTTATGCTAAGAAATGTTTTAAAGCCAAGAGTGGTGATATACATTCTTAATCCCAGCATTCAGGAAGCAAAGGTAGGCGAGTCTCTGTGAGTTCAAGGCCAACCTGGTTTACAGCAAGTTCTAGAACAACCAGGGATACACAGAGAAACTGTCTCAAAAAACCAAAAATAAATAAAAGTAAAAAAAAGAGAAATGTTTGGTTTATCATGTTGAGATGGCAGCCACAGCCTCCAGGCTGTGTCATGATTACAGGGAGCCCACTCTGTCCCCAGCACAGGAGGGACCTCTCATCAGTAGGCTTCGATGATGGGTTTCAGTTCATCAAACGTTTTCATAAGAAATAGCCCCTCTGCCCCAGGATAGTCTGTTATTGGGTGAGCACAGTGTATAAACAAACTGTTGGGTTATTTAGGTGACAGATGACACCTCTCCCTCCCAGGCCTTTAGCCCAGCACAGACAGAAGTGTGTTGCAATGTTCTGAGGACTGCACAAGTGCAGTGCCACTCATAAAGACCTGAAGAGGGCATCAGATTCACAGGAGGGTGAGTTGCTGGCAGTGTGGATACTGGGAACAGAACTCAGTCCCTTGCAAGACCAGTGAGCACTCTTAATCAATGCAGCATCTCTCTGTCTCCAAGAGAACAACGTTTACTGTTAGTTTCAGGGCACTTTAGACCATGCCCTCTTTAAAAAGCAACAACATACAGTTAAACACATGGGAGCCAGTTTCCTGCCTGCTGCTTTTCTTCTGGAGTCTTTGGCATGCTGTTGAGTTCCATTCTCAGACTCTACCTCTGATACGTTCCTAAGGTCTAGTCCTAGATTAGTTTTAAAAATTGTCAGCTATTGACAAATCACATGTACAGCTGGAAGTCTTTTGTCAGTAGTGGGAACAATCTGGGCTTGCTTTTATTTACTTTGTAGTATAGTTCAGTGACTAGGGAAATATTTGAATAAAAAATGTTAATGTTAGTAACCCTTTAATCAGAACATTTGTAAAGTGAAACTCATTTTTGGATTTTTATCATTATCTCATTATTGAAATGAAAGGGGTCTAGATAGTCACATGAAGGGGTGGTGAATGAATATGAGTTTGTGTAGATTATAAAAGGTATTCATAGCCAAGCATGGTGGCACATTTCTTTAAGCCCAGCACTTAGGAGGAAGAGACAGACAGATCTGGCTAGTCTACAGAGCAAGTTCCAGGACACAGAGAAACCCTGACTTGAAAAGCCAAAAATAATAAATAATAAATAATAGTAGATAATAAAATAAAAATCAAAGGGATTCATTAAAATGGCTTACACCTTAGGGACTGAGTAGTCTAACCGTGGCCATCTGCACACTGGAGAAGCTGAGAACACTCGATGCTCAGCCCACAAAGCCAGATGCCTTAGCAGTCCCAAGCTGATGCTGAAGGCCTAGAAGTTTCCTAGAGAGCCAGTGGCCTTCAGTCCTGATTGGAAGGCCAAAGAAGCTGGGGTCTGATGTCAGTGAAGGGTGGAGGCAGCAGCATCAGGGGTGTGCTCACTGATCAGCAATCCTAGCACCAGCTCCCAAGTGCTGGGGATGCCACTGTGCCCAGCAGGAGGAGTCTGAACACTTGGTCTGTCTGTAGTGTTTAATCATGATGGGCTCTGGAACCAACCGAGACACACACCTCTGGGCAGGTCCATGAGAGCATTTCCAGAAAGGGTTATCTGAGAGCAGAAGACCATCAGAATGGGTGGTGCTCTCCAAGGGGAGACCCCTATAAATAAAGAAGTCAGAGGAAAAATCAGTATTGCTTGCTCCCTGCCTGGCAACTTGAATTTCATCCCTGAAATCCACAAAATGGAAGGAAGGAACTACAAGGTATCCTCTGACCTCCACACAGGTGCTTTGACAAGTGTGTAACTACCACCACACACACACACACACACACACACACACACACACACACACACACACAAGTAAATAAAACTGTGCTGTTTTTTGCCAGGTGGTGGTGGAACACGCCTTTAATCCCAGCACTTAGGAGGCAGAGCCAGGTGGATCTCCATGAGTTCGAGGCCAGCCTGGTTTATAAAGCGAGTTCCAGGATAGCCAAAACTACACAGAGAACCCTGTCTCAAAAAACCAAACAAATAAAAAAAGTACTTTTTTTTTTAACTTATTTAATCTTAAAACTAAGATAACAATCCTATTTGTTGAGACTATAAACGATTTTTGAAAAAGTGATGGGATTGTAAGTCTTATTGTCTTGTGACATTTGGCTGTTACTGCCATGAAACCCCTGTGGGTTTGACCTACCCACATCAATCATTAATCAAGAAAATGTTCTACAGATTTTCTTCTAGGCAGTCTGTTGGAGGCATTTTCTCAATTGAAATTCCTCTCCCCAGACAAAATACTGTAGCGTGAATCTTAAATGATCTTATTAATAAAAACAAACCTGAGGCCTGGTATTGGGGTGAACGCTGGAAAATCAGAGAGACAGAACAGGCTACATCTTCCTCCCCTTGCCAGTTCCTCAGCTGATCCTGTTTCCTCAGACTGGAAGCCTCTGAGTCCTCATCCAGAATAGATCTCAGCTGAACTGTGCTGCTCAAAGCCTAAAAGCTTAACCAGCTCTAGTTCCTGGTTTTTCACGACTTTTATACCTTTCTGCTTTCTGCCATCAGTTCCTGGGATTAAAGGCGTGTGTCACCATGCCTGGCTGCTTCCAGTGTGGCTTTGAACTCACAGAGATCTGGATGGATCTCTGCCTTTGGAATGTTAGGATTAAAGGTGTGTGTGCCACCATTTTCTGGCCTCTATATCTAGTGGCTGTTCTGTTCTTTGACCCCAGATAAGTTTATTAGGGTGCACAATATTTTGGGGAACACAATACCACCACAAAATACCTGTTTAGCACTGATTCTTTCATTTGCTCAGGGGATCTTATTAACCCCAGAAATAAAATCCCTGACTCAGTGTAGATGCTCTAAAGATTTTTATGCAGATTAAAGGACTGTATTTTGAGGGGCTGGAGAGATAGATCAGTAGTTGACAGCACATACTGCTCTTACAGAGGATTCAAGTTTAGTTTCCAGCAGGGGCCTGCAATTCTAGCTCCAGGGAAGCTGATGCCTCTGGTAGCCAGGGGCACCTATACTCATGTGCGCACACACATATACACTCTCTCTCTCTCTCTCTCTCTCTCTCTCTCTCTCTCTCTCTCTCACTCTCTCTCTCTCTCTCACACACACACACACACACACACACACATATTTAAATATATCTTAATAAATAAAACTAACTGGGCAGTGGTAGAGCTGCCTTTAATCCCAGTACTCAGGAGACAGAGGCAGGCAGAGTTCTGTGAGTATTTTTTTTTAATTATTTAAATAAATCAATAAAAATAAAAAAATTGCACACTTGTTTGTTCCATTGGAAGACCCATGGTGTTAAGCTTCAGTTTCTACACTTGACCATGAAGCCATATCACCAGGTCTCAGATCAGATCCACATGCTAGTCTGGAGGCTTTACAGAGCAGAACAAATGCAACATAAAAGAATGCAATGCATCTTTGCATTGTTAAGCAAATATCCCAGAGCATAAATGAATGTAGTACATCTTAAACAAATATTCCACAATATTTCCCCCTTTTTGTCTAAATAAAAATTAAAGGTTCTAACTTTTAACATAGTAAAACTACAACAAAAATAGTTACCAAGTAAGAGTTACATTTACAATATTTAGCCCATTTGTATTTAGCAAATTCAGAGAAAATAGTCCTTTATCTTATCTTAGTGGTTCCAAAGTTTATACCCAATTTACCTCCTGTCCTTACTAAGGAAAACTATAACTCTTAACTATTTAGTCTTTAATTCCATCGAAGACCTCAGAAGGATGTAATATTACCTAACAAGAGAAATATCTGGCCGCCTGGACAGTCACCCAAAGTTCCTCTTCAATGATAGGGCATCCATCTTCAGTCTACAGGCCTAGAGTATCTGGCAGACTTTTCAGTGAAGCAGGAAACTTGAAGGACTGTCCCACCTTGTATTGGCAAAGTTCGTCAATCAGTTCCCTCTGTGTCCTGCAGAATATCTGGAGACTCTTCTGTGAAGCAGGAATCTTGAAGGACTGTCCTGTCTTGTCTTTGCAAAGTTCAACAGTCTTTTTCCTGTGTTCCGCTTGTTCAGTCTGTATTGCATATTGTCAGCAGTCAAGGCAAGAGCAATTTCTTGCCCAAATGGCTAGCCTTGCCACATTGAAAGCAAACTCCATGTGGAGCTTTTTCAATGCCCATCAACCTTTTGTGAAATAATTGGTGCTGCGAGGAGCAGATGTGTCTCATTGTTCTGAAAAACCTTAGGTTATTAAACATCTTAAATGCCATATTTTATAGTCTTTGAAGTGTTTGAAAATCATCTATCTGTCTAAAATATACCTGTTTAACCTTGAAAACATACCTAATGTGACTACAAGTTTGATTATTATAGATTAACTACTAACCTCATTTCTTAATTGTACATTACATTTTTAAATGAGCTGCATAAGCACAATACCCCAAACAAGAGTAGAATATACATTCAGTGTAACAAAAATAACTTTAATTTTCTACCAATATACCAAAATCCATGCCAGTGCAAAATATCAGAGATTAATAGTTGTCTTTTTATCCTATATTCCTATATTCCCTAAATGATAACAAACATCCATAACCCACCAAATAACCAAAAACCACCTACCTCACCTCTTGGGAATGTGGGTGTCGTGTTCTCTAGACTGCTTCCTGTTGTCTGTGGGTGTCTGTTCAGGGGTACCTGAGAAAACTGAGATAATAGCCAAGTCCTGGGAAGACCATTTGTAACCTTGGTTGATATATATCACCTGTCAAGATTCAAGAGGTCTCCCCCAATCAAACCTGATCCACATTAACCCTGAAAGAATCCTCAGCCTCTCATTTTCTACAGAAACAAAAGCAAAACCTCTTCCCAATGTAACACATTTTTTTTTAACTTCTTTTTTAAAGTTAAGATAGCCCTCCAGTATCTAGATTGGTTCGATTTAGGAGTCCAATTCACAGTCCTATGTTTGGC
The DNA here is from genome assembly GCF_903995425.1 of Onychomys torridus. Lineage (NCBI taxonomy): Eukaryota > Metazoa > Chordata > Mammalia > Rodentia > Cricetidae > Onychomys > Onychomys torridus. The sequence goes on from NC_050444.1 coordinate 154,810,357, forward strand.
AGACGCTGTCGTTTGCTCATCAGCCTTCAAAAAATTCAGTATCAACATAACATTATACAGGATCCAGACTCCCTGTGTTTTCCTATCTCTATGTGGCTTATTCTTTTTGTTTGTTTGTTTGTTGTTGTTTTGAGACAGGGTTTCTCTGTGTAGTTTTGGTGCCTGTCCTGGATCTCGCTCTGTAGACCAGGCTGGCCTTGAACTCACAGAGATCCACCTGCCTCTGCCTCCCCAGTGCTGGGATTACAGGAATGCACCACCACTGCCCGGCATCAGCAGAGCTGTTTCCAGTTTTTGTTTGTCTTGTTTTGTTTTAGCTTTCTCAGGCCCTATGTGGAAATTCAGGTCCCACATTGGAATGCCAAAATGTAGTTGGTTTGGTTTTGTTTTTTACTCTTTTGGGGCCTACAGCCCAGCTCCCAAATAAACACATGGGGACTTAGTCTTACTTATGAATACCCAGCCTTAGCTTGGCTTGTTTCTGGCCAGCTTTTCTAACTTAAATTATCTCATTTCTCTTTAACTGTGTTTTGCCTCTGGGCTTTTGACCTTTCTTTATATCTTTCCTTCTTACTCCGTAGCTGGCTGTGTGGCCGGGTGGCTGACCCCTGGCATCTTCCTCTCCTTTTCTCACTCCTTGATCACTCATCCCTAGATTTCTCCTCTTGTTTATTCTCTCTGCCTGCCAGCCCTGTCTGTCCTTCCTCCTGCCTGTCAATTGACCATTCAGCTCTTTATTACACCAATCAGGTGTTTTAGACAGGCAAAATAACACAGCTTTACAGAGTTAAACAAATGCAACATAAAAGACTGCACACATCTTTATATCACTTAACAAATATTCTACAGCACAAATGAAAGTAACACATCTTAAACTAATATTCCACAACAAGTACTCTTAACTGCTAAGCCATTTCTAGCCTGGCAATATATATATATTCATTCTAGTATTTTCTGACCCCCAGATTTTGGGACAAATTACTTTCACCATACTAACAGTGAGATACCCAGTGAGGAATTGGGGGAAATAGCAATGGTCATTTCAAAACAGAAACTCTAGAAAAGTAGGTTCCCATCTACGAGATATTTGTCATCCTATCATCCAAATTTCTTACTTTTTTGTTTTTTAAAGACAATGTTTTGGATTGGGGATTTAGCTCAGTGGTAGAGCGCTTGCCTAACAAGTGCAAGGCCCTGGGTTGGGTCCTCAGCTCCAGGGGGGAGTGGGCGGAGGGGGTGGGTGTTCCATGGAGCCCAAGCTGGTCTCAAACTCCATGTGATTTATGATAGGGTTGTAGTCCAATAAACCCATTATAAGTGGGAAGTATATGTAATATACCTGGCCTCCCAGACACCCCAGCCCAACAACAGAATGGTGTGCAGTGCCCACCATTCCTGTGGCCAGGACACTGACTGGGAGCTGAGGTTCACTGCATTACCCAGCATTCTCACTAGCCTATAAAAGATGAAATTTCAAAGGAGAATTTCCACTGACTGTTGGCTACTGCAGCACCATTGTAAAGTTGAGCTAAGGTATACTGGAACCTTTTGAGATGGATACCCAGCCCATTCCACTTTCCAAAGAAAGCTGAGTAACTTTCTCTGTTGGTTATGAAGATGTACAAATCAGTAATGAATCTCTCAGACCTGAAAACACAGCCTCTCTCCCCTACCCTTCTGCTCTGTGACATTGGTTCCCTCCTTGTCCTTCCAAGGAAAGATGACCTAATGATAGCCTAATGAATTGTACGTTCCTAAATCCTAACCATAGTGCTGATTCCTTTTCCTAGGGTCCTATCCTTCCCCCAAAGCTGGAGCCACGCTAGTCGTGTATAAGGACTTGCTAGTGCTATTTGGTGGCTGGACAAGGCCAAGTCCCTATCCCTTACACCAACCAGAGAGATTCTTTGATGAAATCCATACATACTCACCATCTAAAAATTGGTAAGTCACAAAGATAATACATTCTATATCTGGAAGAAATGGGTTTCATTGTATTACATTTTAGGGGTGTGTGTGCGCGCGCGCGTGTGTGTGTGTGTACGCGTGTGTGTGTGTGTGTGTGTGTGTGTGTGTGTGTGTGTGTGTGCGCGCGCGCGCATATGCCTGCTACAACATGTATATGGAGGTCAGAGAACAACTCTAGGAGCCATTTTTCGCCTTTAGCCATGTGAATTCTAGGGATCATGCTCAGGTTATTAGGCTTGGTGGCAAGTGCCTTTGCCCATCAATCTATCTTGCTGGTCCAAAAATGGAGTTTAAATCAATGGATTTATTTTTTTGTGTGTCAAAAATCCCTTGGAGGGGCTGGAGAGATGAAGAGAGGACCAGAGTTCATTTCCCCAGTACTCGGCTCCAGAGGATCCAACACCCTCTTCTGGACTCTGGGCATCCCATCCCTCACCCCCAACACACACACACACACAGCATATACTCACATAGATACACATTAATATAAAAATAAATATTTTAAAAATTATTAACATGAGGGGCTGGAGAGATGGCTCAGAGGTTAAGAGCACTGACTGCTCTTCTAGAGGTCCTGAGTTCAATTCCCAGCACCCACATGGTGGCTCACAACCATCTGTAATGAGATCTGGTGCCCTCTTCTGTACACATAATAAATAAATAAATAAATCTTTTTTAAAAAAAAATTAGGGGTTGGGGATTTAGCTCAATGATAGCAAGCGCAAGGCCCTGGGTTCGGTCCTCAGCTCTGGCAAAAAAAAAGAAAGAAAGAGAGAGAGAGACAGAGAGAGAGAGAGAGACAGAGAGAAAGAAGGAAAGAAAGAAAAGAAAAGAAAAGAAAAGAAAAAATTATTAACCTGAAACAACAGAATCCCCTGAAGAGCTTGATGGAAACAAAAGTTCTGTCAGGTGGAGAGTGCACAGTAGGAGCTTGCTTCTGGATTGAGATGCTTTGCAGTGCCCTCTCCCCAGGAGAAGTACTAGAGGAGCTCTGGTCGTCTCTGAGGAAAGTGGACAGGCCAGCTGGAGAAGGCGTTCTCAGTTTCAGCAGTCCATTCCAGGAGCACAGGAGCAGTATACACGCACAGGGGACCCCTGTGCACTCCCACATTCTCAGACCAAGTGGGTTGTTTCTCAGACATGTCTGTCTTATTTTGTGTTTCTGGTTTTTCGAGACAGTGTCTCTCTACATAGCCCTGGCTGTCCTGGAACTCACTATTGTAGACCAGGCTGGCCTCAAAAGTCACAGTGATCCTCCTGCCTCTACCTCCTGAGTGCTGGGATTAAAGGTGTGCACCACCATGCCTGACAGACATGTCTGTCTGTCTTTCTTTTTTATTTGCACTGGTGTTTTGCCTACATGTATGTCTGTGTGAGGATGTCAGATGTCTGCTAAAAAGGTGACATCTCTTAGTGGATGCCACTAATCCTTTGTGCCTTATGCTTTCAAGATGGCGTAGGTGGTTCTGACTTTGGCTTCTTCCCTCTGCTTTCCACTAGGTGGAACTGCATTGTCACTACCCATGGGCCTCCTCCCATGGCTGGCCACTCCTCCTGTGTGATAGGTGACAAAATGATTGTCTTTGGTGGCTCTCTAGGATCCCGGCAAATGTAAGTATTTCTGATTTGCTTCATGCTAATGTAAAGGTAGAAACTCCTAGGCAGACCAGGCCAGAAAAGAGAACTAGGCACAGCATATCTCTGAACATAGTTATCCTCAACCTAGTTAGCTACTTCCCTCCAGCATTTAGTTCTTTGGTATCTCATTCCCAGGCACTAGGTTGAAAAATCTGCTCCACAAAGTCAAGGGTAAGTGGAATTTCTTTCTGTTTGATCCAGTGGGGTCAAGTTCTTGTGAAGCCTCCCCTTGTCTACTGTCTGTGCCTATAGAAGGTCACCTTCTAAGAAGCAGGATGCTCTGTTGCCCAGCTCAGGCCCTCCAGGAGAAGGGGAGGGCTATCCTCGGAGGCTGGGTAAACATCATGCACTCTCCAGGTGGGTAGGAGGTTGTCAGAGAGGCTGCTCTCAGCCACTGCCTTCCTTGTCACTGCCCATCCTGTGAGGCCCGGACCAGAATAGCAGTTCATCTGCATTACTGGGGTGAGTCGGAACCACAGGCGTTCTCTAGATGTTCTGAATAAAATGGGGAGTTGATGAGCCATCAAGAAAGCAGACCCAAGACTCATGGGCTTTGTGTTTTAAAATAGTCATGGAGGGGCTGGAGAGATGGCTCAGTGGTTAAGAGCACTGGCTGCTCTTCCAGAAGCCCCAGGTTCAATTCCAGCACCCACATGGCAGCTCACACCTGTCTGTAACTCCAGTTCCAGAGCTTCTGACACTCTCACACAGGCATACATGCAGGCAAAATGTTAATGCATATAACATAAAAATAATAAATTATAAAAAGAGGCCAGCCTAGTCTACAAAAAAAAGTTATGGAGGAGTTCAGGGTTATCCTAGGCGACATTTAAGGCCAACCTGGGCTATATAAGAACCTGTCTTTTAAAAAAAAAAAAAAAAAGAAGGCAAAACAAAAATGTAAATTAAATGTAAAATATTTATGGTGAGAAAAAAAGTATTTCACAGTGGTTCATAAAAGCTTCGGGTTTTTGTTTTTCAAGACAGGGTTTCTCTCTGTAACAGTCCTGGCTGCCCTGGAACTTGCTCTATAGACCTGGCTATCATGAAACTCACAGAAATCCACCTGTCTCTGCCTTCTGAGTGCTGGGATTAAAAGTGTATGCCACATGGGGCTGAGGACTTAGCTCAGTGGTAGAGTGCTTGCCTAGCAAGCACAAGGCCCTGGGTTCGGTCCTCAGCCCCCCCCCCCCAAAAAAAAAGAGCGTGCCACCACTGCCTGGCTTAAAAGCTTCAGTTTTATCAGGAACCAACTGTTATATTCAACTCAAGAAGGCAGCAGTGCTGGGTGTGGAGTTAGAGACAGGTAGACAGCAGTAAGTTCAAGATTAGCCTGGTCTACATAAATTCCAGGCCAGCCAGAGAGAGCCTGTCTCAAAACACCAACCCCTCCTGCCAAAGGAAAGAAGCAGTATGACCTTGGCTGGCCTGAAACTCTGGCATATGCCTGGTTCTGTCAGTTCTGAAGATCAGCAGAGTTTCTGTATCATAAGAAAGGAAACCAAAGGTAGAGAAAATAAAGATCTTGTCAAGGCTACAAAACTAGGGTTCAGCCACAGTTTTTTTTTCTTCTGAAGCCCCTGGACTCTATGGAAACCATCTCTGAAGCCTCCAGCCCAGACAGGCTGTGTATATGAAAGTGGTGTAAGTTTCCCCTCTGGGCACAGGCACAGAAACTCCTAGGCACCACTGTGCTACCTGGAGCTCCCAACCTCCTTATGACTGTGTTCTTATCTCACAGGAGCAATGAAGTCTGGGTCCTAGACCTGGAGCAGTGGGCGTGGTCCAAGCCGAACATCTCTGGCCCCAGTCCTCATCCACGAGGTGGCCAGTCTCAGGTGCTAAAGAGTTTAACTATTGAGCAAGTTCTGTAGTTAGTATCTTTATGGGAATGAAATGAGGTACTCTGTGCAGTGAGCCAAAGAGAATTTTCTTTTCTTTTTTTTTTCATGCTGTTTGTTCTCAGCTTCTTTTGCTGTATTACTTACAGTAGCCTTAGTGGGGTTTTATTTCTTAAGAGAATTCTTCATTTTTCTGTGATTAATGCTCTTGTGTTAATATTTTCTTAAGTTAGAGTATGTCTGTTCAAGGGTCATCAGTTCAAAGGGCTAGAGTTGATGTGGGTTGGGTAGAGTGGGCAGCTGGAACGCTCAATGGGAGCTGGGCATGCCATTTGTGTATGTCACTGAATCATGAGTCAGATGCCTGTGTCTTTGTAGGTTTATTTTACGTTTCTTCATCTTCCCAGATTGTTATAGATGATGCAAGTATCCTAATCCTTGGCGGTTGTGGCGGTCCCAATGCTGTGAGTACTGCAGTGACCCTGCCTCAGCGACTGGAAACATGCTTGTCCTGCTTGTTTAGTAAGATAGAGTCCTCCTGGGCATGCTGACTCAGAGAATGCCCTTACACTTTGAGTAGATAGATAGCTTTTGTATTTTCTGCCCTTTTCTCTGTTCTTCTTTGCGGGGAGGGAGTGGAGGGAGAGGTACTTTTGACCAGAAGCATTGGTCTCTTACTCATTCCTCAGTTCCTTCTAGCTCTGTTTCTTCTTTAAACTACAAAGTTTGCCAATAAAGGGGGCAGTGGGGTAGAAAACAGGTGGACAACCGAAGTCCACACAGAACTTACTTGAGAATGCAGATTGAGAAAGGTCATGGATATATTATTTCTTCCCTATGTGCGCACACACACACACACCAGTTACAGCTGATGTATGTCACACACACACCAGTTACAGCTGATGTATGTGTAGGTCACAGTTCCATGTACCAAACAGTCAGCGGTCTTGTGTGAGTGGGTGGAGGCAGGAGTCGCAGATGCGGACAAAGGCGAGTACCAACAGCTGAGGGTTTGGGATGTCTGCCCTGCAAGGCCACACACTTTGAACCAGGTAGCACAGCTCTCAGACAGTGGTTCTGCCACACAATAAATAAGTCGATGTAAAACAGTGGGACAGCGGTTGTGTGTGTGGTGGAGCACATGCCAACCCTGAGTTCTGTCATTGGTCCTTCTTGCAGCTGTTCAAAGATGCCTGGCTGCTGCACATGCACCCAGGTCCCTGGTCCTGGCAGCCACTCAAGGTAGAAAACGAAGACCACGGTGCCCCAGAACTGTGGTGCCATCCAGCCTGCCGGGTAAGTGGGGAGTGAGCAGCCAGCGGGAAATGCCCTCAACTGAAAAACCAAAATAATTTGTTAGACTTACAGAAGTAGAAACCAGTTTGGTGTCATGTCCTCTTTTAGTATTCCCCATGTCCATGAGCTGCTTGGTCGGAGCACATAGGTGTACATAGTTTTCCTTGTAGCTTTAAGGATCTGTTTGTCTACAGAACGTCCCCAAGTCCCTTACCCAGATGCCCTCTCCCGCAGCCCTGGCTGATGACCTCACACTGTAGCAGCAGCCATTCTCATCTGTCCGCCTTCGTAGCCACTGTCCCTTTGTCTCCACCGCCCAGGCCTACGGGCAGCTGGCCCCCGTCCCCAGTGACCATGTTAGAGACCGTCGCTAGAATGGTGAGGACTGTAGGCAAGGCTGTGAGCACAGGTCCTCTGTCTTCCAGGTGGGGCAGTGTGTGGTGGTCTTCAGCCAGGCTCCTAGCGGGAGAGCACCACTGAGCCCCAGTTTGAACTCCCGCCCATCACCCATCAGTGCCACTCCTCCAGCCCTGGTTCCGGAAACCCGAGAATACCGCTCCCAGTCCCCGGTGAGGAGTATGGATGAAGCTCCTTGTGTTAATGGCCGCTGGGGAACACTGAGGCCCAGGGCTCAAAGGCAGACTCCCTCAGGTTCCCGGGAAGGGAGCCTCTCCCCAGCCAGAGGAGATGGCTCTCCCATCCTCAATGGTGGAACCTTGTCTCCAGGAACAGCCGCTGTCGGGGGTGCTTCCTTAGACAGCCCTGTACAGGTGGTATCTCCAGGCACTCCATCTGCCCCTGAAGGATATGACCTAAAAATGGGACTTTCTCTAGCCCCCCGACGAGGGTCTCTGCCAGATCAGAAGGACCTGAGGTTAAGTTCCATTGATCTGAATTGGGACCTGAAATCCGCTTCCAGTAGCAGTCATGTGGATGGTCCAGACAGCAGGACAGTTGCAGGGAGTATGAGACACCCTCCAGAACAGACCAATGGTGTTCATACACCACCGCATGTGGCCAGTGCCCTTGCAGGGGCTGTATCCCCCAGTGCCCTGCGTCGGAGTTTGGAAGCCATCAAAGCGATGTCATCCAAAGGCCCCTCAGCCTCGGCTGCACTAAGTCCTCCTCTTGGGTCTTCTCCAAGCTCCCCTGGGAGTCAGAACCTGAGCAGTGGAGAAACAGTACCCATTCCCCGCCCAGGACCAGCCCAGGGAGATGGTCATTCCTTACCCCCCATTGCTCGACGCCTGGGCCACCACCCTCCACAGTCCCTCAATGTGGGCAAACCCTTGTACCAGAGTATGAACTGCAAGCCCATGCAGATGTATGTGCTGGACATTAAAGACACCAAGGAGAAAGGCCGGGTCAAATGGAAAGTGTTTACTAGCAGTTCTGTGGTCGGGCCTCCTGAAACCAGCCTGCACACAGTGGTGCAGGGCCGCGGAGAGCTCATCATATTCGGAGGGCTCATGGACAAGAAGCAGAATGTGAAGTACTATCCAAAAACAAACGCCTTGTACTTTGTGCGAGCAAAGAGATAATGTGTTCAAAGTCCTTTCCTTTCTGTGGCTTTTCATTTGGAATTTTCCAGTGTACAAGCATTTGGACTGAGACTTGGGAAAACAACATGCTCCCACAAACCAAAACTCCAGTTCCACGCCTAACTCACTCCAGGCTGGGGTCAAGTCTCCATTAAGGAAAAGATTATATATAAATATATACAGATATATTATATAGCCAACTGTTTACAAATAAAGGTGAGACCTCCGTCCTGGTTCAGATCAGCTGTTGCTGTGCTGGCCTTTTCTACTCTGCTATAACCAGACCAGAAGTGAGGGACAGACTAACAGCAGTAACTTCCCACAAGAAGCAAGCCGAAGAGCCCCCGTGATCTTTCTGTGGCCTTCTCAGACAGGACCCCAAGGAAGAGGCTGTAGACGCTGCGCTGCAGGATCCAAGTCCCTTCAGAACACAGTTCTTCTCTGTCCTGCTTAAACCACAGAGGACCTGTGACGGCTCTGCAGAAGCAGCCTGTGCCTGGTCCCTTCTGTGATCCAGAGACGTCACCCAACAAGAAATAACACTGGTACCCGTATGCTGGAGTCACGGTGAAACAATGTTTATAGAGCTGCCGTCCTCTGCCTCCCTCCTGTCCATTGGTCTTTTGAGTTCTCCCTATATGTCTCAGCAAACATGCAGTGTCTGATTATGGGATTTTCTGACAATCGTGTTTGGTTGCAAGTTGCCAAAAAAACATATTATTTTCCTTTTAGAATTGGGTCCTCAGAGGCCTCTTTTCGGTCTGTAGGCTGCTCCCCTGTCCTTTGGTGGTTTGCTTTGGTTTGGGATGTTTTACTTTTTGTTTTGTTTTGGGCATTTGGCCTTTTTTAAAAACCATCAGAACTTCTGTTGTTCCTGCTTCTCTTGCAAAGCTCCAGTGTCTGTAGAGTCTTATGCTCTCGAGCCTTCCGTCGCCAGGGGCCAGTATCGCCACAGTGTCGGGGCACACACCTGTGACCCTCACACTTGGGCAGAGGCAGAATGATGGAGCTAGCCTGGGTTATATGATGAGACCCTGTCTCAGCAAAACAAAGTAAAATTAAAATGCCAGTATCATTTAAAAAAAAAAAAAAAAACTCTCTGAAGCATCAAAAGACATCTCCCCCCCACACACACACTCCACTCCCCCAAGGCAGGGTCTCACTTTGTAGCTCACAGAGATCCTCCTGCCTCTGCCTCCCAAATGCTGGGAGGAAAGGCTTGTGCCACCAGGCCCAGCCCAGAAAATTGCTTTTTCTGTTTCTTTTATCTCCACATTACACTGGACACACCCATCCCTATTAGTAGGATGTAGGAGTTGATTTTAAAGGGAACCTGGGAACAGTTCCTTCCAGAAAGGGTCTCACTGTGACACACCTACTGCTATGCTGTGGACGGGTGACTGGTTTGAGTGCCATGCCCTTGACCTTGGAGATCCTGTTGACCTGGGAGCAACTCTATCCCTCATGTTGTCTTGTTCTTTTGTCCTCCAAACAGGGCTTTGGTTTGTACTTTCACTCATTCCCTAGGTAAAGTACAGGCGCCCAGGAGAGTGTTGGTTTTGTTCAGAGGACGCTGAAATTTACTAGTCTTTAAGAAATAGCCTGGATGTAGGAGACATCAAAGTAAGAGTATTTTAAATGGCTGTGCAGCTATGGATTTGGGTGGTTTCTCATCAGTGGTAAAGGATGTTCATTTCATCTTTAAAACCAAAATTGAAACAACAAAAAGTGTTTCCTAGCCCCTCTGTCTCCGTTTCTCTTGTCTCCCAGGCACAAGGCCACTGCTGCTGGCCCGGGTCCTGGCTCACAGCCAGCACTCTGTCTGGCAAGTGTCTCCTGCTTCATGCTCGGGCCTCCCTTCACCATTAGCTTTGCTGTGGTGGTCCTGGCAGGAAAGTCTCCCTGTGGAAGCCCAGGGAAGGGCCGGCTCTCGAGGAGAGGCATGTGCTCTGGAGCTGCTCCCGGAACACCCCTGTGCCTACTTCCTGTGTCCTACCATTCCAGCTCCCTGCCCTGTTGCTTTGGCCAGTTCTTTGGCTGTTTGATCCTGTGGGGCCCTGACTTAGAGGCCAGGCCAGCAGATGAGCAGCCTGGGATCGCTGACCCTGGCTGTGGTATGCCTGCATGTAGACGGTGTCTGTGGACTTGCTTTCTCCTTAAACATCAAGCAGTCAGACACTTGGAAGTTCAGAATCTCCACTTTGTAGTCTTTCTTTTCCCTTGAGGCCTTCCAAAGCTGGCTGTCAGCTGTTGATTCTTCTGCTTTTCCCAAGTAGGCAGACAACAGAAACATTAACCTCTTAGAACTCTGGGGTCCTGGGGCTGCCCTCACTGCCGAGAGCCAGGTGTCTACAGTCCCTCCAGAGAAAACAACAAGCCTTGCCTGCACCAGCGGGGAAGGACTTGGTGGTCCCTGAGCACTGTGGACGTGTGCTGTGGGAAAGTGACTCAACAGTGAAGACGGTGGTCTCCTCAGCCGCGTGAGCCTGTGTGTGTGTGGCAGGACTTCCGGTGTCTCCACAGAGGTCAGCATTCCCACAGCACTGTCAGTTCAGATTTAACCACAACTCCTTTTGTTGACACGATACCAATTTTGTCTTAAAATTCGCTGAGAGACATGAGACAAAATATTTTGTTTGAGCCCTCAGGAGCACCTAAAGCAAATATTTATCAGTATTTAAGTATTTAAAATACATCTTGTTTCTACTTGAAGCTTTAACCCTTTCCATTCCTGCAAGTGTGCCTTTGAGAGCCCTTGGTCATATTAACTTCAGTTATTTCGCTGGCCTCGTGTGAGTGTTCTAGGCACTGCTCTGCTCCTGCACAGAGCTTCCTGTTCATTATCCCAAACCATGCAGCAGAGAGCATTCGTTTTCATTCCTGTCTGCCTTTCTTCCTTGCTTGGGGTGAATGCTGCACACCCCCACCTCCCCCCATTATGGGAGCACCGATAAGGTATAGAAACAGACGTCAGCTTTAAGATAATGCTGGCCGTGCTCTCCTCCCAGTCCTGTGGCTTGATTGATTTTCATGTTTGAGCTATAGCAAGAACTGAAGCTGTGAACCGTGGAAGAGCACCTTGGGGAAGGGGCTCCTTACAGTGCAGAAGAGGAGAGGAAGGGGCATTGCAGGAAGGCTCAACTTTGAAGGACAGAAAGTCACTGGCAGCGGAACAAGGGGGCCTCCCTTCCTTAACCATCCTTTCTAGGTTTGTTCTGCTTTGCTTTTTCCCTTCTTCAAAGGGAATCACCTGTTTGGTCTGTCCATCTGTCTGTCCTTGTCCTCACAGTGACCCCAGCATGGTGACAGACTCTGTGTTATCTGTAGTCTCACCAGTGCAGAGGACGGTGGGAAGATCTGAAGGGTCCAGGGCCAGGAAGCCTGTCACCAGTAGGTGACACCACCGTCCTTGTGTATGAAAGCCAGCCTCATCAGCTCCACTGTGTTCTCTCTGCTCACCTGCCCCCTCCTACCAACCAGGGCTCATGTCAGTGCGCACCCACCGTGCCCTGGCGAAGCTGGTGCTGTGAGTGGTGTTTCCCATACAACTCAGGGGTGCCAGGTAGCTCACCCTGATAGTCATTTTAGGCACATCACAGTGTAGGAATGAAAATGGAACCCATGGATATTTAAATCTGTCAATCTCATTTTTGTTAATGTTTTCCCCTGATGACTTTTTAGCAGTTTAACAAATAAAACAAAAATGGACTGAATTGTCTTGACTGTTTTATTAGCACAGGAAAGGAAGGGAGAGTAATCCCTGGGATGGGGGGCAGTGGGAGGAAACAAGTTGGTTGGAAGGTTGTGTTTGCCGAGAGGGAGTGTTGTCCCTGTCCCCACCTGAAGGACTCAGGCGGGCGTTGCAGATCTTTAGTCTCGCCTTGAGATAGAGACCCAAGGGAAGTGAGGAGCGTTATGCAGAGGATCAGGATAGCCTTTGCATCATAGTGACCTAAGCAGAGGTGGGGCAGGACTGTGGGGTCTTGAGGCAGCATGGCAGCTAGGGGCTGGATGCCGCTGCCCCTGGTGACTCCTTTACCCTGGGGTGTAGGTCTTACCTGGGGGGTAGTTGTTTCCACCATGTGGGATCAGGAGGGTATACTGCAGGTATAGCGGAAGCACACCAGCATTGTGCCCAGCATATGGTAAACTGTCACCCACGGAGACTCCTGCAGGCCCAGCACAGCACTCCCAGCCAGGGTGGCCTGTAGATGACCAGGAAGAGAGAGAGACAGGGCAGACTCACCCAGGTCACTACCTTGAGCTTATGCCTTTTTCTTCTGGTAACCTGAGGAAGGTCCCTAAAAGCAGTGGGCCTGGAGCACCCATGGGTCTGGCAAGATAAGGGCACTACCTCCAAACCCAGCAGTCGGGCACATGACTGGGGCTTCCCCTTGCCGCTTCTCTCCCTCCACCACGTAGGACAGCATCTCTTACCTGTATTGGCCCTTCTACGGTATTGCCAGGGGATGGGTGTGAGGGATTTCACCATTGCTGGGAGTGCTTTTGAGGAGACTGATGAATTGCTGAGGAGGAGGTGACAGCTGGTTCATGCATCAGATCAGGAATGAGCTCTTCATTCCCCTTTGACTCTTGAAACAACCTGGCTCTTTGGACTCAGAGGGACTTAGGAGAGGGGTTATAACACAGGCTTTGAACCATGATAGACTTGGAACCAGAGATGAGCTGGGACAAGCCTTCTCAATTCTTTGAACCTCAAGCTTTGTCAGTAAAACAACAGTGTTGGGAAGCCATCCTCTAGCAATTTACCAGGCAAGGCTTAAGCTTTTGAACGGATATAATTTCCCAACCGGCCACATGGGGGAGTGCTAGGAAAAGGCATGCATCTGTGTGCACTCCGTCCGACGCAGTAGGGACAGTCACGAGATGGCTTGCCCATTGTTCCTCTTTCAGAACCCTGGTTGGCCCTCCCTGAGTAGCCTGCCTCAACCTCGGAGTGCCACCCTCAGGCTAACCCTTGCAGGCCCAGCACAGCCCCCCCAGTGTTCTCTGTTCCAGCCCCCAGCTGTGGGAAGCGTGGTATCTCTCAGAAGTGGGGCTCTGGGATGCAGATGCTGTCAATATGCATAAAGCCAAGCTGATGTCTTAAGACCTACAAGTCCTAGCTAGCATCATATTCTCTCCCAACCAGAGATCCCACCAGCCTCCCCCCTGCAGGAGCAAAGGAGGGCTGCTGCAGACAAAGGAGACATGAGCTGTTGCCTGTGGAAAGGGTGGCACTGACCTGAGGATCCTTGATTCTCAACAAGCACCTCTTGAGCATTTACTGGCCCTCACCCCCAGGCAATGGGACCTCCAAACAGCAGCTACACTGGAGAGTCCCACCCTGGCATGAGTAACATACTCCCCCAAACTGGAGATGACATCTACCCTTTAATTTTCCTCCGATACCCTGTACTTCCTGAGACCACATGCCATTGGGCACAACTACAATTGGGTGGGGGTGCAGGAGGGAGTGGCTGGGACCTCGGGTGAAGGTCTAACATCCCTCACCCCTTCTGTGAGGGACTGTCAGCAGACCTGTCTTTTCTATAGTCACAGGTACCCTGATTAGGCTACTCATGGCTGTCACTATTGGCAGCCTGTTCCAGGACAATGTGATGGCCTGAGTTCATCTTCTCCAGTGTGGCAGGAACGATCACAACCTGAATCCCCAATAGGAGGAGAAAATCAGAGACGAGACCAGCACTGAAGGGCTCAGTGCAGAGTTTCCCTAGAGCAAACTCTTTGAGAGATGGCCTCTGAGTGGGCCATCATGATTCCCTGGCATTTAAGTAAGCTTCCTCCAACACTGAACATGAATCCCAAGGCTGGGGGAGCAGGAGATTTAAAAAAGAGACTGGGCACTTGAGAGACAAAGGCAAGTGGATCTCTGAGTTCCAGACTAGCCTGGTTTACATAGTGAGTTCCAGGACAGTCAGATATGTAGGGACACCCCTGTCTCAAAAGAGAGCAACAATAACAACGATGGGGGCAGGGAGAGAGAAATAGCTGAACTAGAGTTTACCTGGGAACTAACGAACTAAAATGACTGATTCAGGGATAAATTAAAATGAGACAAGAGGTCAGGCAGTGGTAGCGCACACCTTTAATCCCAGTACTCAGGAGGCAGAGGGCAGATGGATCTCTGTGAGTTCCAGGCCAACCTGGTGTACAAAGTGAGTTCCAGGACAGCACAGAGAAACCCTGTCTCAAAAAATGGAAAGAAAAAAATGGCTATTTTATTCTGATCTCTGTGTGTGAGTGAGTGTGTGTGTGTGTGTGTACCTTCATAGATGAACATGTGCCACAGTCTAAAGATAACTTGTGGGGGTAAGTTCTCTCCATCTATCATATGGGTCCCAGGAGTTCCCCCTTCCACTATGTGGACCCCAGGAATCACAGGTCATCAAGCTTGGCAGCAAGTTCTACCTGCAAGGCCATGTAGCCTAACTGATCCCAGGAGGCTTCAGGAGAGAAATTTCAGCTGAGAGCTGACTGGAGAGAGCTGGTCATGGGAAGATCTTGAAGAAAGAGCAGGCCATGTATGCGGGGCATCAGGAACAAATGCTAGGGTGGTGCGAAGGAGGAAAAGCAGTGTGGCTAGCATAGGGGTGATGGGGTGGGCTGGTGGGCCTACAGGCCTCGGTGAGGGAGCAGAGTGGGATAGTCTAGATGCAGAGAGGTACCACTCACTGCACAGGAGTAACGCACCCAGGCTGAGGGGGCCAAGAATGGCCCAGCTCTCCTATCAGCGCTCACCACCTCTCAGCCTCTTTGAGGTTTGCCTCAGCCCAGGCTTGTTGCTGTTATGGCTGGGTGGCAGCCAGGCTCCTGCTCTCTCTGTATGGCTGACAGTGCCCAAGTGGCCAGACCACTCACATCCTACACCCCACTGACTGTTAGTGTCACCCCACCTCCAGATAGTGTCCTCCTGGCCCTCTTTCAGGGACTCTGGCTCTGATACTCTGGTCTGCACATGCTTTCCCTCTCAGGGGAACCACTATCCATCCAGTGGCTGGAGAGACATGATGTCAGGCTGGTACCCTTGACTGGGCAGTTGTACTTTCTTTTTGTTGTTGTTGGGTTTTTTGTTTGTTTGTTTGTTTGTTTTTTGTTTTTTTCAAGACAGGGTTTCTCTGTGTAGCTTTGCACCCTTCCTGGAACTCGCTTTGGAGACCAGACTGGCCTTGAACTCACAGAGATCCGCCTGTCTCTGCCTCCTGAGTGCTGGGACTAAAGGCGTGCACCACCACCGCACGGCAAAGGTTGTACTTTCAGTTTGGAGAGTGACCTGAAGGCAGCTGGTGGGCCATGTAGGAGGCCAAGCAAGCAAGAGTCGGGTGAAGACTTGCATACTGATGAGCACACCTCGAGCCAAAGACAGGAGAGTGGTGCTACTCCAGGCGCACTGAGGGGCCAGTAGAGGGTTGTGGCTACTTTCCTAGCCTCCCCACCCCAGGATACTCAGGCAGGGCTGTCCATTTCTTGCTTTTAACCTCACTCCACCCAGCTTAGGTCTCTGTGTGCCTGCCCACCTAGAGCTCCCATCTACTCTAGGTGGGTGATATGTAACTGCCTTGACCCCTGCCCCCGTGGCCTTGTGGTGCTCTTGACCAGAGGTGCTCAATAAATGTGTGCAGGAATATCAAACTGAAGAATGGAGTGGATACACTAGAAGGATCCTTAGGCTCGCCTGCTTGTCCTCAGGTTTAAAGAGACAAACAACTTCCTAAAGCCAGGGGGAGGGCCGAGGGCAATGACAAGTGAGTGGTTAGAGAACACAGCAGAGTAGAACCCAGCACACTAAGATAGCCCTTGAGTACCTTAAGCACAGCTCTGAACTTGTCATCCTCAGCCCCTGGGTTGGCTGACTCCCTGTCCTCAGCAGCAGTGTTTAATTAAGGTCTTGGGCCCTGCTGCAGAATGACTTTGTGTCTCTACAATATGTTGAGGGAGGCCATGCTCTAATAAGGCTCAATTTGGAGATGGATCTTTTAGGAAGCGAGTTAAGATTAAAATAGGTCAGAATGGTGGGGCCCTAATCCAACCAGATAGTTCCCTCACACAGTGTAATAGTCAATGCTCTTTAGTCCCAGCACTCATGACAGCAGAGACAGGCAGATCTCTGTGAGAGTCCTAGGCCAGCCTGGTCTACATAGCAAGCTCCAGGCTAGCCAAGGCTGCATAGCCAGGTCCTGCATCAAAAATAAAACAAAAAACAAGAAAGAGAGTGAGAGCTGCAGAAGCTGGTGTGGCAGTGCACACTTAGCTTTTTGGGGTTTGGTGGTGGTTGTTTTGTTTTAGGCTTATTGTTGTTTTGTTTTTTGGGGGTTTTTTTGGGGGGTGGTTGTTTTTGTTTTTTGTTTTTGTTTTTGAGACAGGGTTTCACTGTGTAGCCCTGGCTGTCCTGAAATTCACTCTGTAGACCAGGCTGGCCTCAAACTCAGAGATCCACCTGCCTCTGTCTACTGAGTGCTGAGGCTAAAGACATGCACCACCACCGCCCAACTGGTAGTGCATACTAGAAATCCCAGCACACAAGAGGCTGAGACAAGAAGATCAGGAGTTCACCAGGCCAACCTGGACTACATATTGAGAGCTCACCTCCATAAAGGAAGAAAAGAATAGCAGGGTATTGAGCAAAGAAGAGGCCATGTCCAAATGTGGAGAAGGCAGAGGCACCAGAACCCAGGCCTGCAGTGAAGTTGGAGATGCAGCCTTCGGCTGTGC
Source organism: Onychomys torridus (assembly GCF_903995425.1). NCBI lineage: Eukaryota > Metazoa > Chordata > Mammalia > Rodentia > Cricetidae > Onychomys > Onychomys torridus. The sequence continues at coordinate 154,827,374 of NC_050444.1, forward strand.
GGAAACTCTCTGTTCTTTGAGCCCCAGTCTATGGCACTAGCAGAACAGCCCAGTGCATATGTTAAATACAGACACACATCTCCTAGGCCCTGAGGCAGAATGTCTGCACTCGAAGGCTCTATGTTCCCTGGTGAAGCTGGGTCATCAAGTATCTTTCCCTGAGCTCAGGCAGTGAATACTAAACTCCCCACCCTCTGGCCACCAGCTCCTCTAACCACCAGCCTCTCTGTCTGTTCCCCGGATGACGTCTAACCAGCTCTCCCACCCCCAGGTTAACACCAGTTCTCTCTGCCAAGGGCTGCATTTCCTCTCATTGAGCCTCCCACAAGCCAGGCCTGGGCAAGGTTGCGTGTGAAGTCTAGAAGCCCAAAGACAATTCAGACCTGAGCACTCCTGGCCTGTGGAGAGAGCTATGCACAGCTATGGACATGCCTGACTGTGCAGACCCTTGAGCACTACAGAAGGAGCCCCGGAGCATGAGCAATGGATTCCAGCCACAGAGTTTCCTCTGGCACTTCTGCCTCGACGCCATGTAAGCCAGTGAGGGAAACGCCCTCTCTTGCATCCTCCTCCCTTCCCTACCCAATGAGACACAAACCTGTCTGCCTCTTGAGGGTCTGCAGCCCTCTTCCTCCAACTAGGCCCACTAGCCCCTCCCAGATGCTAGGGGCGAAGTGCTGAATACCCAAAACCCAATCTGGCCGAATAGATACATGTGTTTTTAGAGTCAGGTAACGCAGGCCTCTGAGTCTGTTTTTCCACTGACTAGCTGTGTGGCGGGTGTAACCTCAGACAAGTCATGTCATTCCTCCGAGTTTCTTCATCTGGAATAGAAAAGACATAATGCTGTTTATATGGAGATGAATGTCCACAGACTCCAGTGCAACATCCCCCACAAAGCCCCCTTAACTCAGTCATTGCAAGGCAGTGGCTGGCCCTACTTGAAGTCACTGTGCAAGAGGCTGGTATAGAATAAACGTAATAGATGCCTCTCAGGGGTGGCCCCTATGTCCTGTCCAGCCCACAGGCATTTACTGAGCAGCCAACTTCTGGGTTGGCTCACAGGCCCAGGCTGGAGCACCCAGTCCAGGGCAGGACTGTGGCTCACCCTAGCTTCTCCAGCACCAACTTGATGCTGAGCACACAGTTGGGGCTTGGTCCCTGTTGAATGAAAGGAATGAATAAATCAATTAGTAAACAAGTGACTCTTTATTCAGACCTCTTACAAAGTCCCTTGACTTCTCAATCCAGAGGTGTTTGATGCTGGACCTGCTGAGCAGGATTGATGGGGCCGTAACATTAATAACATCAACATAATAACTAAATCTGCTGAGCTGTGCTGCCCAGACACTGTTGTAAAGAACGGTATGTGGGGGAGCAGGGAGTCATGGTGGTGCACACCTTTAATCCCAGCACTAGAGAGACAGAAGACAGGATCTCTGTGAGTTCGAGGCCGGTCTTGTCTGCATAGGAAGTTCCAGCCCAGCCAGAGATACATAGTGATACAGTCTTTAAAAAAAAAAAAAAAAGAAAAAGAAAAAGAAAAGAAAGAAAGGAAAGGAAAAAGCATTTAATGTTAATGTCCACTTTGTAGAAGAGGAAACCGGGGTACAGAGAACTGAAGACTGAAGAAGCCTCCTTCCTGGGGAAGATGATCATGTTTGAGAGGAAAATCTGAGCCCAAACTGGTAAAGCCAAAGACATCCAGCTGAGGGAAGGAACTGCAGACCTTGCAGAACCCACAAAGACCGGCCTGAATTCAGGAGCCCTTCCTCCCCCTGCGTCACCATGGCAACATTCTGCACATGCGCTTCGCGGCTGTGTCTAGGCCTGGCGGAAGCAGGCTCTGCGAGCAGGGCAAGAACACAGGGCGGGCTTTTAAAGGGATAATCCTTCTTCCTGCCAGCCTGCTTGCACGGACTGTGAAGGTTGGTGGTCCCGGGAGTCTGGGAGGCAGAGGTGAAACGTGGCTGTGAGACCCAGGAAAGGCGATAAGGCAGAAGAGGATTGTGGAAATACCTTCCCAGGACAAGGATGGGCTATTTCCCCAGAGAGCGATGTGGGGGGTTGGAGGGCTATGGAAATGCACCTTCGGGTGGGGAGCCAGGCTCCAAGGGAGAGCCAGAGGGAGATTAAGAGGAACCAAGGGGCCAGCTTGGGATAATGGTGACCCCTCTCTCCACTTCTGCTCTCAGTATTCTGTTACATCCTAACCACAACCTATAGCCTCAACCATGGCCAGACCTCCCATGCACGGTTCGGTGATTGTCCCAGACTGGCATGAGACCGTCGAGGGCAAGGAGTACTTAGCCTGCATCCTGCGCAAGAATCGCCGGCGGGAATTTGGTAAGTGCCTCCCCTCGCCACACACCTCACGCCACACGTGCACTCTTGACACTCCCTGGAGTGCCAGAATCAGGACAGTGGGACCTACCCCACAGCAGTGCTCACCATCGAGGTCCCCTGGATGCCATCTCTCTAGGGCCCCCTCCCCCAAATCTCCTTAGAACTAATTCCACCAACAGAGCCAGGAACATGGAAACGGCCCATCCCTGCCAACAGCAACTGTCACCAGAGATGCTGTTGGCTGAGCCCTCCTCACCTGGGGCCATGCCCTCTCTGCTAGGAGCTTTGCACAGTGGTCCCCTATGCAGTCTTTTTAGACAGGGTTTCACTATGTAGCCAGAACTCTTTATGTAGACCAGGCTAGCCTTGAACTCACAGAGATCCATCTGCCTCTCTCTTCCAAGTGCTGGGATTAAAGGCCTACACCACCATTCAACTTTCTTTCTTTTCTTCCTTCTTTCCTTCCTTCCTTCCTTCCTCCCTTCCTTCCTTCCTTCCTTCCTCCCTCCCTCCCTCCCTCCCTCCCTCTCTCTCTCTCTCTCTTTTTCTCTCCCTCCCTCCCTTCCTTCCTTCCTTCCTTCGGAAGTGGGTGAGTGGGGTTTTTTTGGGGGGGGGGGTGTTTGAGACAGGGTTTCTGTGTGTAGCTCTGGCTATCTTGGATCTCGCTCTGTAGACCAGACTGGCTCAAACTCAGAGATCCGCCTGCCTCTGCCTCCAGGGTGCTGGGACTAAAGGCACCACCAGGCTGGGCCTATTCAACATTTTTAACAGCACATTTAAGAGACTTGTTTAGGGTTACACCCTAATGAGCAAAGGAGACCCCTTCAGTGTCTTGCTGTCTAGGGTCAGACATTGGTGTGCCCCAGGATTAAGCCAAATTACCCAAGCAAGGACAAGAGGCATGGCATCTGCTTTTGGAGTCCAGCACCATCAGACTTCAGACCAAAGCTACTGGAGAGGCTGAGGCAGGAGGATCACAAATTCAGGGCTTGCCTGGGCAGCACAGCACAATTCTGTCTTGTGGGAGTTGGGATATATGGTAGAGCTGTCACCTAGCATGCTGGTTCTGTCCCTGGCACCACTAAGAAGACAAGAACAAAGACAGCTCAGACTTCAAATCATCAGACCACAGAATAGTACCATTTTGACTTATTTTTATGTGCAAGTTTTTTATCATTAAATATGCTTTATGTGCATGGGTGTTTTACCTGGTGTGTATCTGTGCCCCACATGCATTCAGTGCCCTCAGAGGTTAGAAGAAGAGGACAGATCCCCTGAGGCTGAAGTTACAGATGGTTGTGAACTACCATGTGGGTGCTGGGAATGGATTTCCTGTCCTCTGGAAGGACAATTGGTGCTCTTAACCACTGAGCCATCTCTCCAACCCCTGTGTGCAAGTTTTAAGAACTTACAGAGCTCTCAATGAACTGGTTTTAAGGGATTTATTTCTAGTAGCTGTAAACACTTTTGCTTAGATTTCCCTGTTAAAGAAGAAATTGTAAAACACCATGTTTTTGGTTTTTGTGTATGAGAAATCCAGATTGAATGATAACAGTATCAATAAAAAAATATTTCAAAGCCAGGCACATGCCGTCAATGCCAGCATTCGGGAGGCAGAGGCAGGCAGATCTCTATGAGTTCTAGGCCAGCCTCATCTACAAAGCAAGTTCCAGGACAACTAGGGCTACACAGAGAAACCCTGTCTCAAAAAAAATAAATAAATAAAATTAAATAAATAAATAAACAAATATCAGGGGCTGGAGATGGCTCAGAAGTTAAGAGCACTGGCCGCTCTTCTCAAGAACCAGGTTTGATTCCCAGTGCATCCTGATGGCTCACAACTGTCTGTAACTCCAGTCGTAGGGAATCCAACACCTGCTTCTGGCCTCTGCAGGCACCGGCACACAGAGGATACACAGACATACATGCAAGCAAAACACCCAGTGTTTTGTCTGTGTTTACAGCGAAGTGTGCCCAGAGGAGTGTATGTCATCCAGGCCCCCAGCAAAGATCTAGAGCAGTTGACAGTTTGAACAGATCAACCATGAGATTCACGGCCGTCTCTGTGTCTTCTTGGCCTCTGTTGAGCTGAGCTGAAGGCTGAGGACCAGGCTGGCTAGTTAGCTTAGATATAGGGTATCTCTCCCAGGGTCTGAGCAAGAGCAGAATTAACTCCCCAACTCCCTGGCTCCCTCCTTGCCACAGGGTTGCTTGAACGGCCAGTGCTACCCCCTTCAGTGGCCATTGATACTGCCAGCTACAAGATCTTTGTGTCCGGGAAGAGCGGTGTGGGCAAGACGGCACTGGTGGCGAAGCTGGCAGGCCTGGAGGTGCCTGTAGTGCACCATGAGACCACTGGTGAGTGGATCCAACCCTCAGCCTGTCCTTGGTGGCCTTCCATGAGATGGAGGCAAGAACCTGGCCCCAGACTGCATTAGCTGGGGTTTAGACATAATTATGCCAATTCCTCTGTGACCTTGGGAGGTCATGTTGTTTGGATTGGTACTAGAGACAATGGTAGCTCCCTGTCTCGTGTCTAGTTAGTATAAAGGTAGATGCTTCAGACCAGCCATCCCCCGCCCCCCCGTTATGTTTCTTTCTGATCCATCATATGTCCCAGAACCTTTGAGGCCTCCCTATATAAGCAGTGAGACCTCTTGTGGCGTGGGTCAACTTGGCATGGTCTACCAAGGACTCCTGCAAAGCAACACTGTTCCTTCCTGATCTGAGGATTCTCCCAGGTCAGAGACCATGCCTTCCATGTCAGAGTGGTGATGCACAGGATGAAGATGTAGCTCTTCTTCACACCCCTTCCAAGCCACGCCCCCCCAACCCACTTCTGAATGGCTGATCCCAGTTCTCCTCAGGTATTCAGACCACTGTGGTGTTTTGGCCAGCCAAGCTACAGGCCAGTGACCGTGTAGTCATGTTCCGCTTCGAGTTCTGGGACTGTGGGGAGTCCGCCCTCAAGAAGTTTGATCACATGCTGCCGGTGAGCTGGGCAGGTGGGCCTAGGCGGGCTGTGGGTGGAGGTTGTCAGAGACCACCCTGTCCACAGGAGCCTGACTTGAACATTAGTTACCTGAGGGTGGTGTCCTGAGCTGCAGGGCTCTGACTGGCACTGGGGACTGTGTCCCAGCCACTCTGTGCTCTGGGCCTCAGTTTCTCAGTCAGTGGAAGGAAGGGATGCTGCTGATCCTTCTTGTAGTTCCATGGGGTTACGTGGTCATGTGTCTGTGTGCCACAAGCCAGCCTCTTGGTCCTCAGGCTTGCAAAGAGAATGCAGATGCCTTCCTGTTCCTCTTTTCTTTCACTGACCGCGCCTCCTTCGAAGACCTTCCTGGGCAGTTGACCCGCGTAGCCAGCGAAGCTCCTGGGGTCGTTAAGATGGTTATTGGCTCCAAGTATCCTTTGAGTAGCCTCTAGGACTCATTCCTGGTAAGATACCTATCACCCTGTGAGGTCCAACCCATAGGGTATCCAAGACCTACACCAGCCCCTGGGTGTGGCCTCTAGAGAGGAGGCCAAGGCTGGGTCTGATGGAGTGGTGAGCAGAGCCTCTTGGCTAGGAGCCTTAACCCTCCCCCAGGTTTGACCAGTACATGCACACAGACGTGCCAGAGCGAGACCTCACAGCCTTCCGGCAAGCATGGGAATTGCCCTTGTTACGGGTGAAGAGTGTGCCAGGGCGGCGGCTGGCAGATGGGCGTACACTGGACGGGAGGGCTGGGCTGGCTGACACTGCTCATGTGCTCAATGGCCTTGCAGAACAATTGTGGCACCAGGACCAGGTGGCAGCCGGCCTGCTCCCCAGCTCCCCAGAGAATGCTCCTGGCTGAAGGGTGATGGCATCCTGAGTAGGGACAGAGACTGATGATCCCCACTCCCCTATCTTAAGTGACCCAGGACAGATGGTGGGACCTAGGGCCCAAGGCTGATGCAAGAACACAGTCCTCAGGACTGGCTGGGGAGGGCCCTCGCCTGGCAGTAAGATGGGGACACAAGGCTCCAGAGCCAAAAGGTCTCCCAGCCCCCCTGCCCTTCACCCTTCTACAGCATCCACCGAGGGTATGGTGGTGGTGGGAGCACCTCAGAAGGACCCTGGACCTCTCTTGACTTCAACCAGGAGCATTGCTGGTTGAAGTAACACCGTTTGCTCCAACAGATAAACTCTGAGATCTGGTTGAACTCTGTAGGAGTGGTTTTTCGCTCCCTGCACTTACTCAGACACATGTTCCCAGTTTATTAGCATCCCGTCAGCAGACCTGGAATAAGTACATGGCTACCAGAGGTTTCTATGGGCACACTGCATTGACCAGCACCCAGTCACATGGAACTAAAAGGGAGCCTGAGAGAAGTGGTCCACCTGCATATTTAGGAAGCTATAGACGTTCTCTCTGAGGACTCTTGACCTTGAGTACTATGAAGGTATAAACCGGCCTTCAGACAAGGGCTTTGCCTAGGAGTTGGAAAATATCACTGGGCAGGGCCAAGGACCCTCCCTACTGAGTAGGGGATAGGATATGAGGTAGCCTGAGCTAGCTCTCCAGTATGGGAGGAGGGTGAGCATAAGCAAGGGCACAGTGAAACCACTGATCTAGACCACTTCGTGGGTAGAAAGAAAGGTTTACTGGGATCAGAATGTCAAAGCTATCTCTCAGTGGAGGGGCAGGCAGAGAAAGTAGCAAAATGCTGGAAAAGCGAGCAGATTTTAGATGACAGCAGGGGAGGATTTGTGAGCTGATACAGGCTGTTCAGATTAATTGGGAACTAGATACCCAAAGTAGTTGACCTTTGGGGCAAATAAAGGGAGGTCCTAGTTAGCAGAAACCCAACTTAGGGGATTCCTGAGGAATCCCAAATTTAAGTTTCTGATTACCCAGTCAGAATCCTTCTGTTTAGGACCTTGTCACCAGCACTGCCATTTTGGCAGTCCACTTTGGACATAGCAGTGAGCAGATTCAGCTTTGTGTCATCCAAGCTCCCTCAGTCAGGCTGATGTGGCTGATTTTAGTAGCTTTTGTTTGGTTGTTTTTGGAGACAAAGTTTCTCTGGCTGTCCTGGAACTCCCCTCTGTAGACCAGGCTGGCCTCAAACTCAGGGATCCGCCTGCCTCTGCCTCCCGAGTGCTGGGATTAAAGGTGTGTGCCACCGCTGCCCCAACTGATTTTAGTAACTTTTATGTTAGTATAACAAAATGACAGAAGCAGCTTGGTCAAAGAAGGATTTGTCTGGAGGCAGAGGCATGTGGATCTCTGGGAGTTCAAAGCTAGCCTTAGCTACGTAGTGAGTTCCAGGACAGCCAGAGCTACATAGTGAGACCATGTCTCAAACAAACAAACAAAAACCCAGAGTTCAGTTTCTAATACAAAGGTTCATATGTTTAGGAGGTGTTTAGACAGCCAGGCCTGTGGGAAACAGTGCAGACCCAGGCTGTTAAATTCTGTGCCTTGCCCCCATAGGCTCACGGCTGTCTCCTACTGAAAAGCTTCATTTTGTCTAGTTTCGAGAGACCCTGTAGTCCAAACAGTCCCAGAATAAATTATGTACATCTAACTTACAATGACACCCAGTCAGCAAGTCCATTCCAAACAGAAGGATGAGGGGGAGAGGCAGAGTTGAAGCCCAGCATGGCAAATGTTAGCCCTAAGGCTCCATGTCCTTTGTCAAGTGTCATGGGAGCCCCTCTGGGCTTGCCCAGCTCTGCCTCCACCATTTTACAGCACTCCCTCAGAACCTCTCTTGGGTTCCCTCCATTTGGTAACTACAGATTTCTTCTGAGATTTCCGGAGTTCCTGAAATTTCCTGAGGTTCCCTGGAAGACAAAGGTGGTGATCAGACCCCAGGATCAGGGGACTTAGAAGGAATAACTGGGGAAAAGGAGCCATTGGCCCCTCGCAGCTTGAACCTCTGGGCTTTGGAGCTCTGGAGAGAGCCTGTAGGAGGTGGGGCAGTCTTCCCTTGGACTAGGAGGGTGCGGATGTATGTGCAGCCAGGTCCAGCCCCACTGTTTCTCCCAGACCCAGAACTACCTAGCTCCCTTCTCTTGTCTCCTCACATCCTACAGATACAGTGAGGCCAAAGCCCAAAGAGGAACAGGCAGCCAAGGTTTCAGAGATGCAAACAGCCCTTGTGCAGATGGGTCAGGCTCCTCACTAGCTTCCCTTGCCCATCTTGCTTCTACCCTGCAGGAGGGGAGATACCTTGCTGGGGACTCCCTCCCTCCTTCCCCTTCCCTGCCCATCCCCCCTCCTTCCCTCCTCCTTCCCTCCCATCTTTCCTGTTCTCTTCCTCCTTTTCTTCCTCTGCTCCTGCTCCTTTCCTCTCCTGTCTCTACTCCCTCCTTGGCCATACTGACTGAGCCACTAGTAAGGTTCTTGCCAGTTGAGCAGCCTGGCCTTAGGATGTCAGGGAACATCCACAGCAAGGTACAGGGATACAGGACCAGATCATGCAGAGGCTGCTGGGTAGGCCACAGGAGACCATGGCTGGCTGAGTCCTGGGGTGGGGTGGTGGTGACTGAGTTTTCTGTCCAGGCCCTAGACCTTACTCCCTGGCCAGCCTGTGCCTGTCCTAACATTCACATGCCAGGTGCAGACTAAAGGGAGAGAGGAGTATGCAGAGTTAGGGACGAGGGCTAAGGGTCCGGGCAAATCAACAGAGGACTAAATTGGGGGGTGAGATAATGGATGGGGGCTGGGATGTCAGGGGAGTGAGTGTTGGACTCCTAGAAGTATGGGAAAGAAACTGAGGCTTACTTAAGGGGTGGTCCAGCAGGAAGAGGAGGGAGACTGAGCGGCATTGGATATTTCATTGGTCACCATGTGCTCAGTTGGCATGCTGTCCAGGGGAGGTAACAGCCGCATGTGCTCTACCCAGGTTCAGCCCTGCCCAGCACCAAGATAAGGTGCAATAGTGCTGTCTGTTGCTCAGGTCTTGTTTTGTTTTGTCTTAGAATATTTTCTGTTCATTGACAATGTTGTAAACATACACAATGTATCTTTTTTTTTTTTTTTTTTTTGGAGCTGAGGATCGAACCCCTGGCCTTGCACTTTGCTAGGCAAGCGCTCTACCACTGAGCTAAATCCCCAACCCCTACAACATATCTTGATCTTACCTGTCCCTGACTCCCCCTGATGGTCCCCCAACACATTCCCATCTCATTTTCATGTCTTTTCATTCTTGTAACCCACGGAGTCCAATCAGTGATGCCTGCTGGAATGTTCACTGATTTCATTGGCTTGAGCTAGTACAGGTAACCATAGTTACAGTGAGCTCCTGAGTGCAACAGTCATGCCTACAAGTCAGAATTTCACAGTCTCCTCCCATCCTTCAGCTCCTACTGGCCCCTCTTCTGTGTTGTTCTGTGTTGGGGCTGGGGCTGGGGCTGGGGTCGGGTCTGCATATGTGTTCTGTTCAGTCCCGAGCATCCAGCCATCACTTGTTCTCTGTCATTTGGTTAGTTATGCATCTCTGCAGCGCTAATCTGTGGGCATAAACAAATGTTAGAAGGAAGTTCCACAACATGTCCACTTAACAAACAACAGTATAAGGCTCCCGGCTAGAGCCTCTGACCTCCAGAGCCTTTGACCAGGCTCATGGTACCAGACATGAATCCCTCGCTCCTCCTCTGGAGCAGACCTCAAACCCAGTCAGAAAGCGGTTGGTTACCTGGTTACACCAAAACATCCATGCCACTGTTGTACCAGTGCAGAGGCCTTTCTCACCATGGAGGTGACGCTTAGGCCGAGAGCATGAGGGGAGTAAGAAGGGACTCAAGTCTGCCAGGAGACCTTCTTTATTCTGTCTTTAGCGGATAAGTGACAGTGAGTAGAAGGAGGGGTGGCCCAGCTGGGCTGCTCCAGCAGCTCCTGGCTCCCGCAGATCTGCCTTCTCTGGTCACCCATCCCTTCACACCTCTTCCGCCTGAGGCAACGATGACCTGCAGACAAAACCCCAGTAATGACCAGGGTCTCTGGGTACCATAGGGGCACTTGTGCCCCATTCCCCGGTGGCAGCATTTTCTTCCAGGTGAGAGGTCTTCACCTCACCAAGGAGGCAGGAGTATCGAGGGACGATCTCCCTTGAGCCTTCTCTCTCCCTAAGAATGCTGCAACACCTCCTTTCCCACTTCTTGGATTGGTTAGTCCTGGGGGACCTGGTCAACCTTGACCACCAGCTTCCCAGGAGCACAGTTGAGTGGTGCTCTTGGCCATCCTGACCTTCCATCGGACTGCTGTTCTGCTAGGCACTGAGCCTATGGACATGCTGCAGGCAGAGGAGGAGTGGGGTCACCTCAGGGGTGGAGCCTCCAGGTGGCTCAGCAGTTAAGAGCACTGGTTGATCTACCAAAGGACTCAGGTTTGGTTCCCAGCATCCACATGGCGCCTCACAAGGGTCTGTAACTCCAGTTTCACGGGATCCAGCATCCTCTTCTGGCTTCCTCAGACCCCAGGAATGTATGAGGTACACAACTGTATATAACTTGAATTCAAGAGGATTTGGTTTCTAAGGACACCAGGCACACACATACATGCAGCCCAAATACTGTATATATACAATAATAATAAAATTATTTAAAAAAAAAAAAACTGTAGTTGCATCCTGCTCATGACCTTGCTGTGTATGCTCATATGGGTCACACTTGATGATCCATCCACACCCCTCACAGCAGCCTGCAAGTGCCTGTTCCATCTGGCCTCGACCGGTTCTTCCTGACTGGCACCACTGGACCTGTGAGTAGATACATTTGCTTCCCCACAGTGCCTTGGTGCTGTTTTCTGCTGGGATTCTCTCCACTCAGATCTGATGTTGATTTAGGCATCAGCATTAACACCACCTTCCTTCATAAGGGTCTCCTCGATCCACGTGATCCCTAGAGGCCCCATCCCTTGAGCTTCGCCACAACATTTATCTAGTTTATCTGTCTTCCACCACTAGAATGAGCTCCCCGAGAGCAGAGACCCAGTGCGTCATGCCAACTGCTTTACCGCCAGTGCCCAAAGAAGGTTCTTAGTAAGTGGTTGTTGGATGAATCTATGAATCTAGCTCTCCATCTATCCAGCCATCTGTCACTAATCCATTCCATGGTTAGTGTTTTCAGAAAGCAAAACCCACTATTTTAACAGGGAATTTCATATAAGGTTTGGATAAACTGGCGTTAGAAAACTGAAAAAAGCAGAAAGGGAACTGAAGAAACAATGTCAATGTTAGTGGTTCCCTCTGGAGCCACAGCACACAGCTCACATGGCTTTCTACGGTAGCCTGCCCTAGTACACTGCCCCACCCCCACCAATGGAGGGCTCCCTACACTGTCATCCATTTTATCTTCTAGGTCTCAGCTAATGGTCATTTCCACAGTGTCCGTCTGTCCCTGCGAAGGTTTTCTTCAGTAGGACCTACTCACATCGACATCTCTGCTCCTTTGATGTTGGTCTTCCCAGCTAGTCTGCATACTCCATTAGTACATAGACCTCACCTAGTGTGTTCACTGTGGGATACCCATCACTGTGGGATTCCCATCACAATGTCCACTGCAGAGTCTTGCACAGTCAATTAACATTAGTGAAACTGGTAAATTAATCTTCCTGCTCATCTAGCCTCATATCTACCAACCATCCAACCAGACTTTCATCTGCTTAGCCATCCGTACATCCACCCACCCATCTGCCCTTCCCACCCACTTGTGTGCCCTTCCTACCCACTTGTGTGCCCTTAAAGAGATTTACTGATTGTTTGTCCAGTTCAGCTGCTTATGGATCTGTCTCCTGCCCAGCCATGCACTGGTCTCTCTAGCCCTCTGCATATATCCATCCAATTATTTATTTCTCTGTTTACCCACTTATTGGTCAACTCCTTCACTAACCCACACATCCACTTATCTGCCCAAACAAGTACCTATCCATCCATTGATTAACCTCCACATTCATCATCCACCAACTTACCCATCCATATAGCCATCTATCCACCTACCATTTATCCACCCATCCAGTTTATCCATCCATCTACCAAACTGCCCACCATCTAGTCATTCATCCATTCATCCACCCATTTATCATCCAATCATCCATCCTCAGACATTTTTTTTTTTGAGACGTTTCTCTGTGTAGCTTTGGAACCTGTCCTGGATCTTGCCTTCTAGACCAGGCTGGCCTAGAACTCACAAAGATCCTCCTGCCTCTGCCTCCTGAGTGTTGGCATTAAAGGCGTGTGCCACCACTGCCTGGATCACAGACTCTTAAGTAGCCCTTGGGAGAAAAGCCATACAAAACCAAAGATGATGCCAGGTATGGTGGCATATACCATTAGTACCAGCATGAAGGAAGCAGAGACAGGCAAATCTGTGTGAATTTGATTTACATAGCAAGCTTCAGGTTAGCCAGGGCTACACAGTGAAACACTGTGTGGTAATTCAAATGTAACTGGTCCCATAATCTCATAGGGAGTGGCACTATTAGGTGCGGCATTGTTGGAGGAAGTGTGTCACTGTTGGGGGCAGGCTTTGAGGTTTCCTATGCTCAGGATACCACCCAGTGTCTCAGTCAACTTCTTATTGCCTGCAAGATGCAGGACTCTCAGCTACTCCTCTAGCACACACTGCCTGCATGCCATCATACTCCCTGCCATTATAATTGACTGAACCTCTGAAACTATAAGTGAGCCACCCCAATCAAATGTTTTCATAGAAGAGTTGTCTTGATCATGATGTCTCTTCACAGCAATGGAAACCTTGAGACACCATGTCTAAAAACAACAACAAAAATGAAAATGAATTTGATCTTTCCCTCATCCAAAGACTGAGACATCAGCCTCGCTGCCCTGCTGCCCTAGGATGCTATTTTCTGCTGTCTCTTCCAGCAGGGGTACCCATTGCTCTGGCCACATTGATGCCTAGGACTCTGAACAGGCCTGAAGGAGCCCTACATATATACCCCATATATACCTGCTTTGCCGAAATACTCTTCATGGAGGGAAGGCTTTGGTCCCTTGTTCTAGGACTGACTCCCCCAGATGTCTGGGACCCTAGTGGTCTACCTCCTGCTATGAAAGCCCTCTCTGCCGCTCCAAATTTTCCCACAGAGATGTTTTCCTGGTGTCTATTATAATTTACTATGGTCTTCTCAGCATTGTCCTGTTCTGAGCCTGGCAACTCTATGTTCCTGACCCAGATGCACTCCCTATGGGGCAGTGAAAGGCAAGAGCACTCATCCAGGCCCTAGGCAGGCATCCACAGGCTCCTCCCAGTCGGCCAGTGGTTGGGATCCAGGTGATGTCTCTCAGCCCTCTACCTAGGCTGGCAGTGTTACCTCCAGCAGCTGTACCACACTCAAGCTAGTATTGACCCTAAACTAGGGACAGCCAGGTCTACACCTCTGTAGCTGGGAAGTTTGTGTGAAGTGCTGGGCGTTGGCCCAGGCCTTTAATCCCAGCACTCACACTGGCACTCGAGGGAGGAGGGGCATAGGCAAGCGGATCTCTGTGAGTTCGAGGCCAGCCTGGTCTCCAAAGTGAGTTCCAGGAAAGGCGCAAAGCTACACAGAGAAACCCTATCTCAAAAAACCAAAAAAAAAAAAAAAAAAAAAAAAAGAGTGTGTGAAGCTATGAGTGGCAGGGTTGTCCTTGTGCCCCATAGGAACTGGGAGCCCCAAGCATGGCTACCCATAGCTCTGGCTTTGGATCAGAGCCTCCTGCCTGGCATTAGTAGGTGGTGGGTTGGGTACAGGAGCATGAGACTGACCTTTGTACCTAACAGAAGTCCAACCAGCTCTGTTCTTTCCCAGAGATTCTCAGGACCTAGACTGCACAAGGATACTCATGTTCAAGGTTTCATCTACAGTGTTGATTTGTATGTCTGGTCTACAGAGGCAGTTCCAGGCCAGCCAGGGCTACATGGTGAGAAACCCTATCTCAAAAAAAAAAAAACTAGGGAAATGGAGGCAGAGAGCTCAGAGGTTAAGAGTACTGATTGCTTTTCCAGAGGACTCACACCCATACATGGAAAAAATTAATAATTAATTTTTTTGAATCTTATAACAAAAAAATTTATATGGAAATGGGAGCCAACAGCAGAAAAATCCAGGCTAGTGATCTGAAAACCCTGAGGGTTGGTTGTCATAGTTTGCTGCAAGCCTAGCTTTTTCTCCTTAAAATATTGTTCATTTATTTAAATATTTTCAGTTCTGTTCGTGTGAGTAGTGTACAAGGTATCCCACATGATGGGGTTCTCTCAGCACATTTATATCACAAACACTGGGTAATTTTTTTTTTTTAAGCTGAGGATCGAACCCAGGGCCTTGCACTCGCTAGGCAAGTGCTCTACCACTGAGCTAAATCCCCAACCCAGGTAATTTTTAAGAAATATTTTATTTATTCTTTGAGAATTGTATACAATATATTCTGTTTGTATTCTTCCCTCTCTCTAATCCCCCAGATCCTCTTCCCCTCCCTACCCACCAAACTTCATGTTCTTTCTCTCTCTTAAAAACAGAACAAGTGGACTGGAGGGCTGGAGAGATGGCTCAGAGGTTAAGAGCACCGACTGCTCTTCCAGAGGTCCTGAGTTCAATTTCCAGCACCCGCATGGTGGCTCACAACCATCTGCAATGAGATCTGGTGCCCTCTTCTGTATACATAATAAATAAATAAATCTTAAACACACACACACACACACACACACACACACACACACACACACACACATACAAACAAGTGGACTGGAGAGAGGGCTCAGTGGTTAACAGCACTGGCTGCTCTTCCAGAGGACCCAAGTTCAACTCCAGCACCCACATGGCAGCTCACAATTGTCTGTAACTCCAAGATCTGACAGCCTCACACAGACATACATGCAAGCAAAACACCAATGCACATAAAATAAAGTAAATTCTTTTTTAAAAAGAAAGAAAGTAAGCAAAACAAAACAAAATTCGGGCTTGTGATGGTGCATGCCTTTAATCCCAGCACTCAGAAGGCAGAGGCAGGCAGATTTTTGGGTTCAAGGCCAGCCTGTCTACAGATTTCTGAGTTCGAGGCCAGCCTGGTCTACAGAGTGAGTTCCAGGACAGCCAGGGCTACACAGAGAAACCTTGTCTCGAAAAATCCAAAAACCGAAACAGAACACAAGCCAAAAACCTTGGAGTCAGGTATGTGTCGCTGCATTGAGGCAAACTGATCTTCCCTTCCCTAGCCAGTACCAATTGCAAATAGCCTCTTGGTTAGGGGCGGGAGTTTGTACCCACTTCCGCCTTCTGCATTGCGCGGGTCTTACACATGCTGTCACAGTCTCCGTGAGTTCATATGTGCATCTGTTGGGTCTGAAAAATGCGGTTTCCTTTGGATTCATCTGCCACCTCAGGCTCTTATGGTCTCTCTTCCCTCTCTCTGGAATAGATCCCTGAGCCTGAGGGTATGATAAACATTTAGGGCTGTGCTGCAGTCTTTCAGAGAGCTGTGGGTCTCTCTGCTAATCCCCATCCACTGCTAGAAGCTTCTCTGATGAGGGTTGGGGTTGAGCAATGTACTGATCTGTGGGTACAGCAGTGTGTCTTTAGGAGTGATTTTATTGCTGTGTTCATTAAGCAGAATAATAGTCTGTTTTCCCCTAGGGCCCATGACCTAGCAAATCTCAGGTCAAGCGCAGCTTAGTATGAGCGTAGATTTGTACCTGAATAGGGGGGGTGAGAGAAGGTCCTGGAAGGCCTTCCCTCCAAAGGTTTGCCACACCTCCCGTACCAGTTAGAATACCTCAGCCAGCAGAGAGGCTTTGTCAGCTTCACTCTGGTGCCTGTGCCCTTCACCTGGCTCCGATCCAGAGCAAGCACGCACACACCCTGCAGGTGGGAGACCCATCAGGCACGGAGGAGGGTGGGGAGCGACTGTAGGGGCTCTGCGCTAAACCTGGGTGGGACCAGGCCTGCCTGGGAGGAGGTTGTGTGCTGAGTCCCGGAGCGGTGAAGCCTGCCTGGGTGGGGCAGGGCCTCCGGGGAAGGACCCGAGAGCTATGCCTCATTAGGGCGGGGCCTGCCTTAGAGGGGCACTCAGCCTAGGGGGCGGGGTCTGAAGGGGGCAGGGGTGCTGAGCTTGGGTGGCTGGGGGCGGGGTAACGAGCCTGGGAGAGGAGGAGGTGCTGAGCCTAGACGAGGAGGAGCCAAGAGTCTGATCCGGTGAGGCTCTGACTACAGTCGAGAGGGACCGAGCTGGAACCGCAGGAGCTGAGTCTGTCTAGCGCACAGCTGTTCAGAGTCTACTGGGTTGAAGCCGCAGGACCAACTTCTATGGGCGACTGGGGCAGGAGTGTAGAGCTCGGAGTCCACACCCGAGAGGCTCTTGGGACCCCCAGGTCCGAGGCCTTTCAACTATTGGAAAATGCTGGCCCTGCATCTGGTTTCATGGTCCACTTAGAGGAAGGCTGGGCTCTGGTCTAGGATCTGCAAACACGGTTGAGTTCAGGCTCTGACACTGGCATTGACCAACCTGCGGTAGGACGAGGTACAGTAGACAAGGTCGTGGTGCACATCCATTGTCAAGGAACTGGAGAGATGGCTCAGCAGTTAAGAGTGCCCGCTGCTCTTGCAAGGATGCGGGTTAGGTTCCCAGCACCCACATGGTGACTCATAACCCTCTGTAACTACAGTTCTCCAGGGGATCTGACGCTTTCATCTGGCTTTTGTGGGCACCAAGCGTGCACGTGGTACACAGTCGTGCATATAACGTGAAATAAATCTTATTTAATTTTTTATTTTATTATTTTTTATACGTAAGAGTATTTTGCCTAAATGTGTGTCACATGTGTGCCTGGTGCCCACAGAAGCCAAAAGAGGAAATCAGATCCTCTAGAACTGTAGTTACAGACAGTTGTGAGGGATCATGCAGGTATTTTGAACCTAACCTGGGTCCTTTGTGAGAGCATCCAGTTCTCAACCTCCGAGCCATCTCTCCAGCCCCAAATAAGGATTTTTCAAAAAATAAAAATTGACATCAAGCACTCAGAAAAGGTGGAAGCAAGAGACTCCGGAGTTCAAATGTCATCCTTAGCTGCATATCGAGTTCAAGGCCAGCCGGGCCTGCATAGTCATTTTGAGGCCAGCCTGAGCTACATAAGAGGATCTGAAAAACTGAAGAAAGAGGATTGCTACAGCAATTGCTCTATGGTCCCTCTTTCCCCAGCTCCTTCTGATCTCCCTGTGTCTGTTAGTCTGGCTCCTGTGGAATGGGCCTGCTGTGGTACCTACCAAGTTCAAGTGAGCTCTTGGCGGTCCACCACAGGGCGCTACCGTAGGTCGGTAAAACCCGCGGACCCCGGGTCCACCCACACCCGACTGCCCCAAGCCTAGCCTCAGCTCTTTCAAACCCCGCCTTCTGGAGTGGAGCAGGGATAGCCAGAGATTCCCGAGAATAGTTTCCGCTTGGTCCTGCCCTTTACCAAACCCTGCACACGACACGCCCCCTTTTACCTTGACCTCTCTCGGTGGGCCGGCGAAGGTTCTCTGTTCTGGAGAGTTGGCCTGCTTTACCCAACCTGGTGCAACAGAAGCACAGCCCCCTAAGCTTCTCTAGAGCTCCCGCCCTACCCCACCCCAAGGTTGGAGCCCTCTGGTTTCCAGCGAGGGGACAGGGCTATGCCTCTCGGGAGGACGAGAAGGTTGGAGTTTTTCCCTCCACATCCCCCTTTTTCTGCTCTCTGTACAATGTTGACATGACCCTGTCTTCCCCCACCCACTTTAGTCAGTGTCTTCTTGCCAGATAATGGTGTTAAAGGAGGGCAAAGCAGACAGGAGGAGAGGACTCCACTCTGAATTTAAGGTCACCAATTAGAGGCTAAGGGATCCACTCCGAGGGAGAGTTCACTGGGGTCTGGGCATGAAGCACTGCAGGGCCCGTGGCATAGGAGGAGCAATAGCCAGGGCCTGGAGATGCAGGCCTGGCATACAACAGGGTCTGAGTTCAACCCCCTGCACTGTGTAATGTGGTGGTGCTCCCTATAATCCCAGAAGTCAAAAGGTAGAGGCAGGAAGCTCAACATCCCAAGATCCTCTTTACCTACACACTAAGTTTGAAGGGGGAAAAAGGATGGGGAGGGTACTTAGGTCAGCTAGGCATCTCCCTGTACAGTCAGTGGTTAAAGATGTAGGCACATGGTGGGGTCAGACGGACCTGGGTCTCAATCCTGGCTATTCTTTCCTTTCTTTAAGATTTATTCTTTTTTTTTTTTTTTTTTTTTTTTTTTTTGTTGTTGTTGTTGTTGTTGTTGTTGTTTGATACAGGGTTTCTCTGTGTAGCTTTGCGCCTTTCCTGGAACTCACTTTGGAGACCAGGCTGGCCTCAAACTCACAAAGATCCACCTGCCTCTGCCTCCCAAGTGCTGGGATTAAAGACGTGCGCCACCAACGCCTGGCTAAGATTTATTCATTTTTATTTTTATTTTTATGTGTATGAGTGTTTTACCTACATGCACGTAAGTGTATGCACCATGTACATGCCTAGTGCCCATGAAAGCCAGAAAGCCAGAAGAAGGGGTCAAATAACCTGGAACTGGACTTGCATGTGATTGTGAGCCGCCATGTGGATCCTGAGGATTGAGTCTGACCCCTTTGCAAGAGCAGCAAGTGGTCTTAACCACCAAGCCATCTCTCCAGCCCCCGTTGTCCTTGTTCGTGATGCCCCTAGCATCTCAATGTCACCATCTGTAAAAGATGAGGGGGGACCTCACAGATGGGTTAGTGCACAAGTTTAGGGACACAAACCTTGTATACTCACCTACTACGTGGTAACAGTCACAGTATGGGCTTCACAGGGCCGTGATGGACGGTGGGTGAACCCACACTTGTGAAGTGCTTTACACGCAGCAAGTGTACCGGTTATTAGCCCTGTGGGCATCATCTTTGTACCCACCCTACAGACTCTTATGAATAACACCCTCTTGGCAATTGCAAGGTGCTCACACACATGGCGAGTCCACTGGGAGGAAGTAGCTTTACCTTTTCCACAGGCTTGGCAAATTTGTGTGTGCCCCCCCCCCCCCCACCATTATGGAGGATGCCTTGACTTGAGCTAGTTCATTGATCTTCCTGAGAATTCCCTCCAGGTAGGCTGGGAAGATTTCACTGGGGAGGCAGCTGCTGGAGACCTAGAGCCCGGTCATTCCAGCAGGCAGGGGTCACTGGTGAGGAGTGGCCCTGCTGGAGGGGCCATCCAGAAGATGACTAACTTTCAAAATTGACTTCTCTCTCCCAGCTGTGCAGTTGAGTGTCCCAATTTACTCATATGGGGCAGGTTCATAGACAAAGACGGGCAGAGGAGGTCTCAGGACCCCTGAGGGGAATCCTAAGTTTGGAGGTTCCTTTGCAAAGCTTCCAGGATGTCCTCCACTCTCACAAAGTCCCTGCCTATCCTTAGTATTTGGGAAGCTCTGAAGAGGGGTGGTCCACCTCTGAGGAGCAGAAGTCTGCAACCCCATCTTTAGGCAGTTGTCTGGGGTCCTTCAGAGCCTCTGGGAGGCATAGGACTCCCATTGTTCCAGCCCCCTCTTGTACCCGACTGGCCAAACCGGTTCTGGGGAAGGGGGGCGGGGAGCAGGCACGTCGAGACAGCCGCCTGCCTCTGCAAGGCTCCCTCACCCTCGCCTCCCCCCTCCCTGCCCCACACAATACCCAGGAGCTTGCATTGCCCAGCATTGGAGCCATGCTGGCATGGTCCTCTGAGGACTTGGCTACAACCCCATTGCCCCCAGGGTGGCCTGGAGCCCTGGACTGTACCAGTCGCTGGACGGAGGAGCTCCCTGGCTGAGGTAGGGCCCTGGGTCAGAAGCCCATCCTCCTCTTGCTGTGTCCGGAAGGAGTCCTTTGTGCTGCGCTGCCTGGCCGCTGCTACTGGCTTGAACCCATTCTTGGCCTCCTGGGGCTCTGCTTGACTTGGAAACCCCTCTCCTGGCATAATCTCCAACTAGATTTTGTCCCTTAAGGAGCAAGGGATTCTGGCAGGTTCTCTGTTCCTCTGAGCAGAGAGCCAGGGGTACTAAGCAGGGAGAGAAAGTCTTGGTACCGGGGCCAAGGGTGCTATCCCAGACAACAGCAGTGCCTGGGGATGTTCTGACACCTTGCTAGACAGACCTGTTGTCCTCTCTAACTGGTAGTGCCCCCTGCACAGACCATTCCTCGGCCTCCGCCAATCCTTCTCAGCCTGCAGAGACACCTATGACACAGGTTTCATAGAGGAGACTTCTGGGGGACCTTAGGGTCACTTGACACACAAGGATACTAAGGCCCAGGGAAGGGCTTATAATTTGCCTAAAGCCTCACAGGGCCGGCTGGTCAGTGTCAACCCAGGACCTGAACCTGGTTTCCAGAGTGACCCTTGCCTCGTGAGCACTAGTCTATCTTCGGGTCAGATCTGGAGTCAGCCACCTGAAGCAAGTCCTCTCTGACTTTATATGTTAACAGAAAAGTACTACACAGTGTTAAACGCAGCTCTGGACCCGAATCACCAACATCAAGGCTGAGTGGGCTTCGGCCTGAAAAGCTGCTGGACTGGCCGGCATTCCCATGGCCCTTCCTCCTGAGCACAGTGGAGGCAGACCCACTCTGACACCCCTGCCACCCTTTTCCATCCTGTGTTCCAGAAAGTCCTGAACACTGTCTTAGCTCCCCCAGCCTTCTCTGAGGTCTTAGTTGAAGATGCTTCTACCTTTAGTTCAATGTTTTGTTTATTTAAATCACAGGAGAGGGGCTCATTTCCTGTTCTCCAGGGGCTTCCTAGGGTGGGCTACGTTGTTCCCGCACCTAAAAGAGACCTGTGTGGTGGACAGAAGCTAGCTGTGTTCCCTCCCGCTTGCTACTACTACTACTGGCTGCTGGCCCAAGCCATCCCCCGCCAAAGACAGAAAATAATAGGGGACTGCCTATCAATGGCAAGGTCCCACCATGCCCTGTGCCTGAGGCACCTCCTGTGCCCTGCCGTTAATTCTTGTATGA
Organism: Onychomys torridus; assembly: GCF_903995425.1. Taxonomy (NCBI): domain Eukaryota; kingdom Metazoa; phylum Chordata; class Mammalia; order Rodentia; family Cricetidae; genus Onychomys; species Onychomys torridus. Next base: position 154,848,685 of record NC_050444.1, read on the forward strand.
GCAGTTAGGAAGTTGGTACCAGCTCTCCCACTTTGCCGATTGAGGAAAGGGGAGGTTCAGAGAGACTTACCCAGATGGGCACCACAGACTTGAGGGGCAAAAGCTAGATAAAGGAGTGAGTGAGGTACAGCTGTTGTTTTTGTTTGGGGGAGGGCCCTGAGGAACAGTCAACCTTTCCCTCAGGCTTCTCAAGCCAGGAGTCCTGGGAGAAGCAGCTGGGGTGCAGGATGCTGTCTCTGGTTCAGACCGGTGATTACAACCCCATCTCTTTGTACTGGGTCCCTGAGGGTTTTAACTTGCAACAGTGAGCTGGGACCTCCTCCTCTGGGAAGCCTTCCTTGCTGTACTCAGATTAGGCTGGGCCCAGCCCCCTACCGTGTTAGTGCCTGTGGCTTGTTTCTCACCAACTCAGATCATAACCGCTTTTGTTTTTTGGCTCTCCCACCAGCCTGGCAACCCCACTGGGCATGAGCTATTATTTGTTCATCTGTCACCCTGTTTGTTTGTTTGTTTCCTGGATTTCCCATCTGCCCGAGCATCTGGACCAGGCGGAAATCCTTGGTGTCTCCCTTGTCTCAGGCTCTGGGCCTCAAGCGTCTCAGCCTCTGTGGTTTCTCTTCATCAGTGTCTCAGAGTAGGTTCCTGAGCTGTTGTCTCCAAAGCCGCTATTTCTCTGGGTCTCCCTCTTGTTTCTGTCAGACTGGGCACTGCCCCTTTGGCCTGAGGGGCCTCTGTAAGGGTCCTTGCTGCCCAGACTGCCCACAACGCACCCGGGCAAGTGTAGGCCCCCGCCCAGCCCGCTGCCTGCTCCCTCCCTCTCCTCGCCTTACCACAGGGTTTGATGAATCAAACCCTTTGTCTGGGTGGGATCTCCCCCAGCCAGCTGGGCAGAGAGAGGGCTTCCCCTGCCGGAGCAGGCAGGCAGCATCAGCAGCAGGCTTCAGTCTCTGCTGAAGAGGTGAGGGGCTATTGGGAGGCCACAGAGGGCCCTGGGGCAGAGGCTGAGGGGCCTGGACCTCTGGGCTCATCATTCTGTCCTGGGGTGCTGGCAGACTGCCTGGGGATGGCGTCCTGCCCAGAAACAGCCCATTCTGCCTGGCTTGATCTAGTATCTGGGAGTTGGGATGGGGATAAGCCCCTCTGTCATCCCAAACTGGGGATTGGGCATTTCCTTGCTCTTCCCTGGGAGGGACTAATCTGGGTGGTGGCCTGCCTGCCAGTCTGTGACCCTCCCAGCCAGCCTGGCAAGGATGTAGGCATCACTCAGCATGAAGGCCTCAAGTCTGGGTATGGAAGGGGGTGGATAATCTCAGAACAAGGATATTGGGGCCCGTATGTATTTGCATCCTGGTATGTGTGTGTGTGTGTGTGTGTGTGTGTGTGTGTGTGTGTGTGTGTGTGTGCCTGGAACAGTGTGTGTGTGTGTGTGTGTGTGTGTGTGTGTGTGTGTGTGTAATAAGGCAAAGGGTCAGTGTGTGTCACTGAGAGAAAGTTTCTAAGCCTGTGTAACAAAACAAAGTATGTGAGCTTGTATCTGCATTTGAGATGTCTCAAGTTATCTATATAAGCACATGTGCTGGAAGAAAATGTGTGGCTGTGTGTTGGAACATGAATTTATGTTACAACGTATGTTATCTGTATGTCTGATCATGTGTCATTGTGTGTTAGAGAATATACAAGGTGGCTAAAAACGGGATGCCTATGTGGAAAACCTGGCTCTACTGTTTGGGGGATAACCACTGTGCCTCACTCTCCTCACCTACAAAATGGGGTAACGGCATCAGTTCTGAGGGCTGGTGGATATTAAATGAGGTGCTACATGAGTGCTTACTCATTTAATAAGTACTGACTAATACTGACGGTTACTAAGTAGGCATGTGAGTGTGTTTGTGTAGCTGCGTACATGTGTACAAGAGGTTTGTCCAGGCCTCCAGTCATGATGCTCACAGGCCTTCCCTGTCATACTATATCTGGGTCTAATCCCTTCTCCTCCACAGGCCCAGGAGGGTGGCACAGCAAAGGAGGAATGGACTGTGGGCCACCTGCAACCCTCCAGCCTCACCTGGCTGAACCACCTGGCACTGCCCGTCGCCCGGTAGCCGTGTGCCAGCAGGAAAGCTTGTCCTTTGTGGAACTGCCCACCCTGCAGCCTACAAGGCCAGTGTGCGTGGACCTTTTCCCCATTACTCCAGAGGAGCTACAAGCTCCTGGTAGCCGCTGGTCCCTGGCGACCCCTGCCCCTCTCCAAGGACTGTTATGGCCGCCATCCCCGGGAGGCCCAGACACCCATATCTCCACCAGCGGAGGAATGAGACCCAGCAGGGCTGGCAGCTGGCCCCACTGTCCTGGTGCCCAGCCCCCAACTCTGGTGGGACCCTGGAGCTCTCAACACATGCTGCCCCAGCGCAGGGCCAGCCACGGTGGCTCAGAGAAGAAGTCAGCCTGTGAGTCACCCTGGTGGGGGTGTTGCCGCTAGGGGAGGGACTGGGCGGCTCTTTTTGAACTCTTTAAACTTCAGAATGTCCCAAAAGACAGGACAAGTTTTAACGACAGGGGAAAGATGGCTCATAGGGTCCAAGTGACTTGCCAACATTACATAATCAGTCTGGCAGCCCCTGTTTCCCGTTCCCTTGCTCTCTGCAGTCAGGACCTCTGCTGTCCCATTGCCCTGGGGATCTCATTTTGATGCTTAGGGTCATGCCACCGCAACAAGGAGGAAGATGGGACAGACTATAGTGGGTGACAGCTGTTGTTTTACCTCCACCCCTAGGGCGCAAGATGCAAGTGTATCATAATGAAGAGGCCACTGGTGGTGCTGAGACCCCCACGGGCCTTCTGGAGACTGGCCAGGCTGCACAAGAGCAGGCTCTGTGTGCGGACGAACCCAGACCACAGGAGCTTTCCGGAAACATCCGAGGGGGTCTTGAGGCTCAGGAGCGAAGACGCTTCTCAGCCTCTGAACTAATGACAAGGCTGCACTCGTCCCTGCGCCTCGGGCGCACGGCCACCAGGGCTCCCACTTCAGGGTCAGGTGCTGGAATCATCCGGGAAGGTAGTCAGCTGTTCTCCCGAGCACTGAGGGCAGAATGAGCCAGGCGGGTAGGGCTCAGACTATCCACCCGTGTTCACATCTTCAGATGATCAGCCGGGTGTCCCACACGCGTCGTTCTCTGGATCACCCACTCCCAGTTCTTGCTTTCTTTAGGGAAACTGCCTGTGAGGGAATCCCGAAGAGCGGAGATGAGGGTGGACAGTGTGTCGCTGCCAGCACCTGTCGACCCAAATGAGGTCCACGGTGGTCTGCTGGAGCCCAGGTACTCACCCACCTCTCTCTTGGGGCTCAGCTTGGGGAGGGATGCAAAGAGGTCCTGACACTCTTTCCTAGGCTGGACCCGCACGGAAAGCCCTCTCAGGATCCCAGCAGCGCCACCGAGCGGCGCCAGTCCCGCTTTCTCCTTAACTGTACGTGCAGAGTTGCTGCGAGGGAGTCGGGGAAGAGGGCCGGGGCGTTGGAATCTGGGGAGTCTGCTTTTGGGGAGTTGGGAGGTAGAGACAGTGTGCGAGTGAGAGAATTGCAGTACCAGTGTCTAGCGGGTAGGATGGCATACAGTTGGTGCCCAATTAGTGTTTCTGGAGTGGGTAAATGAGTTCCCGTCCCCCGCCCCGCCCAGCTGTCCTCTACCAGGAGTACAGCGACGTGGCCAGCGCGCGCGAGTTGCGGCGGCAGCAGCGTGAGGAGGAGGGCCCTGGGGACGGGGCGGAGGGCGCGGAGGAGGGGCCCGGGCCACCGCGCGCCAACCTTTCCCCGAGCAGCTCCTTCCGCGCGCAGCGCTCGACCCGAGGCTCCACCTTCTCGCTGTGGCAGGACATCCCCGACGTGCGCGGCAGCGGCGTCCTGGCCACGCTGAGCCTGCGCGACTGCAAATTGCAGGAGGTGAGGGGCGGGGCTAGAGGCAGAAGATGGGGACCCACAGGGAGTTAGGGGCTGTCCACGTGGAGAAGGGGTGGGAGGACCTGGGAAAAGACTCGGGAGCCCAGCGGGGAAGCCAGGAAAGGGGGGCGGGCGGAGTGGAGCCTCTGATGGGGCGAGGCCAGAAGCAGGTAATGGGGACCCTAGAGAGATGAAGGGCTGTCAACTTGCGGGGGTTGGGGTGGGGGAGGGACCTGCGCAGCCCCAGAAGAAGTGTCTGGAGGGTCTAAACTGGAGGGAGGAACCTATGACAGGGCGGGGCCAGAAGTAGTTGACCAGGTGACTCAGCTGGGCCCAGGGACTGTCAAAGCGAAGGGTAGAGGAGAAGACCTGGGAAGGTAAGGCTCCTAGAAGCTATGAGATCGGAGGGACAGAATCTAGGACTGGCCGAGGCCAAAGGCAGGTGATCAGGCACTTAGTAGGGATGAAGGACTATCAACATGAAGAGTGGGTGGGATAAACTGGGAAAGTAAGGGTCCTGGAAGTCCTAGGGGTTAGCCAGGGGAGAGGGCTCGGTCAAAGACAGGGCGGGGCAACACAGGGGCGGGGCCGTTGAGACCACCCTCCCTGGTTGTGGGCGGGGCCAAAGACAGATGCTAGGTGTCCCAGAGCGCCAGGGGCGGTGCAGGCTCCTGGAAAATTTAAAGTAGCGGAGTTTGTCAGCTGGCGACTTCGGGCGCTCCCAGGCCCCATCTGGCGCCAGATTATCCTCAAGACTGGTAAGGGGCAGGGAAGTAGTGTCTACAGAGGCCTCATCCTGTTGGGAGATTTGAGACCCAACGTCCCGGGTGGCCTGACTTTGCTCTTACCACCTGGCTTCCACCCTCCCTCAGGCCAAATTTGAGCTGATCACCTCGGAGGCCTCCTACATCCATAGTCTATCAGTGGCCGTGGGCCACTTCCTAGGCTCCGTGGAGCTGAGCGAGTGTCTGGGGACTCAGGACAAGCAGTGGCTATTTTCCAAACTGCCCGAGGTCAAGAGCACCAGTGAGAGGTGAGGGAGTGACCTTGCATGGCTAAGAATGGCAACAGAGGTCTGCAGTGGCGCTGTCCTTGACCTTGGCTCACCCGGCAGGTTTCTTCACGATCTGGAACAGCGTCTGGAGGCCGACGTGCTGCGCTTCAGCGTGTGCGATGTGGTTCTGCACCACTGCCCCGCCTTCCGCCGGGTCTACCTGCCTTATGTCACCAACCAGGCCTATCAGGAGCGCACCTACCAGCGCCTGCTGTAGGAGAGGCTCTGTGGGGGGCGGGGGCGGCGCTTGGGCAGGTGTAGGTGCGGAGGACTGGGTGAGGCAAGGTCCGAGGCGAGGGCTTGGGGCCGGGGAGTTTTAGGTCTGTAATAAATGAGACCCACCGCATGGGGCAGGGGTGCTGAGAGACCAATCTGTGACAGAACCTTCCTGCCCACTGTCCAGCCTAGAGAATCCCAAGTTCCCCGGCATCCTGGCTCGCCTAGAAGAGTCCCCTGTGTGCCAACGGCTGCCTCTCACCTCCTTCCTCATCCTGCCCTTCCAGAGGGTCACCCGCCTCAAGATGCTGGTGGAGGTAGCTCACTTCAGGAAGGGTGGGGAGGGAGAGGCTGGCCTGGCACCAGTGATTATGTTTTTGTTGTTATATCGAGTTTGACTTCCTTTTATTAGCATATATTAATTATGCATGATAGGTTCCCCGGTGACATTTCCAAACCTGCACAGGTCATACTCAACCCCCTTTTTCCTCGTGTTCCCCTCACACTGATCTCCTTCCTCTTCCCGGGTGGCCCCTCCTCCTCCCATGTCTTTTGTGTGTGACCCAATGCGTTTCGGTAGGGCGGCTCACAGGAACACACGTGAGGGCCGATTTACAGGAATGAACGGGTGCCTTACTAGACTACAGGACTCAAGAACGTCTCTCTCTCCCACCAGAACATCTTGAAGCGGACAGCACCAGGTTCCCAAGACGAGGACATGGCCACCAAGGCCTTCAGTGCACTCAAGGAGGTGAGCTCCGGAGCCAGAGCTGTGGCCTCCTGAGGGTCTCCCTTCCCCTAGTGGGACCCCAAATAACACCCCATCCCATCCCCAGCTGGTGCAGGAATGCAACGCCAGCGTGCAGTCCATGAAGAGGACTGAGGAGCTCATTCACTTGAGTAAGAAGATCCACTTTGAGGGCAAGGTAAGGGAAAGCCCTTGCTTCCTCCTTCCCCTGGGGGTGGGGAGGGCCAGTAGTCGCTGTCCATGGCCTCTCTTCCCTGCTCCAGACTCAGCCAGCACCCCCTGCCTCACCGGACCTCCCCATTGTCTATCTCTTTCTCCAGATCTTTCCGCTGATCTCCCAGGCCCGCTGGCTGGTGCGGCACGGAGAGCTGGTGGAGCTGGCCCCCGTGCCCGCGGCACCGCCCGCCAAGCTGAAGCTGTCCAGCAAGGCCGTGTACCTTCACCTCTTCAATGACTGCCTGCTGCTGTCCCGGAGGAAAGAGTGAGTCGGGAGGGAGAGGTCAGGGAGAGCAGAGGCTCCATCCTTCATTTCCTGGGCAGAGCTTGCCTCCGAGGGCCTCACAGCCTTCACCGGTACCAGGCTGAACCGCAGTGTCCTGGGCCTCGGAGGCTTTGCAACTAAAGCAGTGAGGTGGTCCGTCTATGAGGCAGAGCTGAGGGGTAGCTGTGTCCTGAGGGGCTTGCCACTGCTCTGAGTCTAGGGCAGTGATGAGACACACAGCCAGGCCCAGCTCTGGCCGGAGTCCTGGGAAAGTTAGCAGCAAGGACTGGCAGCTTCTCTGTACTGGCATGCTGCATGGACTGCTCCCATCTGTTCAGAAGACGCCTCCCTGGCAAGCAAGTCCCCTTGTCAGTCTCAAGGTCAGGGCACTAGCGATAAGGAGCCGGGAAATGGCCAGACACCAGCTTGTTACCTACTGCCTTTGTCCTGTCTTTCTCAGTATGGAGAGCTCCCCACAGTTATGATTTTACTAGTGAGCAGGATGAAGAGAAGGAGTTTGGGGGGGCCATAGACTAGAGAGGGGGCGAAAGGGCAGATACCTTTTAAATTTTTTTAATTCAATTTTATTTTGTGTGTGTATGTGTGACACTATGGTGCACATTGTGTGTGCATGTGTGACACTATGGTGCACATTGTGTGTGTATGTGTGACACTATGGTGCACATTGTGTGTGTATGTGTGACACTATGGTGCACATTGTGTGTGCATGTGTGACACTATGGTACACATTGTGTGTGCATGTGTGACACTATGGTGCACATTGTGTGTGCATGTGTGACACTATGGTGCACATTGTGTGTGCATGTGTGACACTATGGTGCACATGTGTGTGCATGTGTGACACTATGGTGCACATTGTGTGTGCATGTGTGACACTATGGTGCACATGTGTGTGCATGTGTGACACTATGGTGCACATGTGTGTGCATGTGTGACACTATGGTGCACATACATGGCGGTCAGAAGACAACTAGGAGTCATTCTCTTCTTCTGTCGTGTGAGTCTTGGGGAATCAAACTCGGGGTCACCAGCGTTGATAGCAAGCGGCCTTACCCACTAAGCCATCTTGCCAGCCCAAGGTATCTTAAGCTAAGAGAAAAGTTCCTTCCTGCTTGGTTCAGTCACTGACGGGCTGCGCTTACTGTATGTTGCATGAAGAGGATGTAAACGTGAATGAGATTTGCTCTCTGTCCACAGGAACCCAAGGCCAGTGGACATACATCTTCATAACGGTGTCACTGGGTTTTTTTTGTTTTTGTTTGTTGTTACTGAACATGTTAATTTTGAGATAGGGTTTCACTCAGTCACTCTTGGCTGGCCTGGAACTCACTATGTAGAGCAGGCCTGCCTAGGATCACAGAGATCTGTCTACCTCTGCCTCCCAAGCACTAAGATTAAAGATGTGTATCAGCAAGCCCTGCCTGGGTTATTTGCTTGTTTGTTGTATATAAGACAAGGTCTCATTCTCTATTCCACACTGACCTGAAACCCCTACATAGTCCAGGTGGTCTCAAACTCACACAGATCTGCCTGCCTCTGCCTCCTGAGTGTTGGGATTACAAGCATGGGATACTGTTTGGTTGTTTTTGGTTGTTTTTTTTCATTACAGGTCTGTGTGTGGATATGTGCAGGTGCCCTCAGAGGCTTGTCCTGAGGATTACCCTGGAGCTGGATCTCTTAACCACTGAGCCATCCTTCTAGCCCCGCCCGATCATCCCCCCACCCTGCCCCACTCCCCCATACCCCACTCCCCGGTTTTAATGCATAGATGTGCTCAAGCAGAGTGGGGAAGTTGCCGGAGGAAGAGACATTGGCACTGATTTGGTTGGGTTTTTTGTTTCTCTTTTTGTTTTGTTTTCAAGACAGGATTTCTCTGTGTAGCCCTGGCTGTCCTGCCGTTCACTCTGGAGACCAGGCTGGCCTTGAGCTCAGAGATCCACCTGCCTCTGCCTCCCAAGTGCTGGGATTTTTTTTTTTTAAATTAAGATGTATTTGGGGGCTGGAGAGATGGCTCAGTGTTTAAGAGCACTGACTGCTCTTCCAGAGGACCTGGGTTCATATCCCAGCACCCACATGGCAGTTCACAACTATCTGTAACTCCAGTTCCTGAGGAGCTGGCACCTTCACACAGACATACATGAAGGCCAAACACCAATGCACATGAAATAAAATAAAATGCGGGCAGCGGTGGCGCACACCTTTAATCCCAGAACTCGGGAGGCAGAGCCAGGAGGATCTCTGTGAGTTCGAGGCCAGCCTGGCCTACAGAGTGAGTTCCAGGAAAGGCTCCATTTATTTTATGTGTATGGGTATTTTGCCTACATGTATGTCTGTGCACTGCCATGTATAGCATGCAAGGTTCAAAGGGTCCAAAGGGTCCATCAGATGCCCTAGAACTAGAGTTACAGACATTTGTGAGTTGCCATGCGGATGTTGAGCTCTAAACCCATCTCCTCTGGAAGAGCAACAGGTGCTCTTAACCACTGAGCATCTCTCCAGCCCTTGAGCTGGGTTTTTGAAGAATGAGCAAGAGTTTTGTGTTGAGAAGTGATTTGGAAAAGACAGAAAAGGTGTGGCGGAACAGAGTATGTCTGGGGAATGGTGAAACCAGGCTGTGGACTGGAGGAGAAAGGGCAGAATGCCCGGATGGTGGCACATGTCTTTTTTTTTTTTTTTTTAATGCCGAATGCCGTTTATTGAAGGAGGGAGGAGATCTTAAATACAGGCTTACAGCACAATGGGAGAACCCTGATTCACTACTGATGTTTTACAGTCTTGCATCTAAGCTGATAACGGTGGTGGCACGTGTCTTTAGTACTGGCACTCAGGAAGCAGAGACAGAGATGGAGGGCAGCCTGTATATAGCAAGTTCCAGACAACAAGGGCTCCATAGTGATCCTGTCTCTAAATAAACTAAATAAACAAGCAAATCAAAGAGATGGGCAAGAAAAGGGAGTGGAGATGTTGAAGTCATAGTATAGGCTGGAATTGTTCTGAGGGGAGGGATGGGGGTGTGTAGAGGAGCCGCACCCTGCTCCTGGCCAGTTTGAAGGGTGAAGTGGCGGGAGGGACCAGGGGCTCTTATCCAGGTGAGTGTAGATGGCCAAGAGGTGGCCAGTGCTTCAGGATGGGCAGATGCGGGAACAGGAAGGCAGAGGAAGGACCTGCTCCCTCTAGTGTATGTATGGGGAGAGGTGGACACACACGATGGTGAGGCCTCCTGCACAGTGTGGTGTTGCCGGAGGAGAGTGGGGGGCCGGGGAGGGGGGCTCTTTCTGTGCTAGGGTAACAAGCCCAGGGCCCCACCCCGCCTCCCAGCCTCTTCCCCTGCAGGCCCAGCAGAACCTGGTTCTGACTTCAGGGCGGAGAAGCAGCCTCTGCTCTCTTGGTGCAAGTCACCTGGGAGTCCAGTTGGAGCCAGGGAAGGGTGCAGAAAGAAACGGAGAGGGTACCTGGCGAGGGGCCTGGCATCTGTAATCTTCTGCCAGCAGAAAGCCAGGCAGTTGAACTCACAGCAGTCCTCTTAGCACCTCTGCTTGGAAGTCCTGATGGGAAGCCAGGCCTGGAAGAGCAAACGGTCCTTCCTCCTCCTTCCATCAGCTCCCCTACCTGGTCCTGGGGTGGCCCCGAGGGGAGGGACCCAGGCTCTATTGACCCTCCTTGTCCTGTGTTGTCTGTCCTCCAGGCTCGGGAAGTTTGCTGTTTTCGTCCATGCCAATATGGCTGAGCTGCAGGTTCGAGACCTGAGCCTGAAGCTGCAGGGCATTCCGGGTCACGTGTTCCTGCTCCGGCTGCTGCATGGGCAGCATGCCAGGCACCAGCTGCTGCTGAGAGCACGTACTGAGTAAGCACTCCAAACCAGGAGCAAGGGTCCTGCTGAACCCCTGGGGTAGAGAGCGAGGCTGGATGGCCAGAGCAGTGCCTGGATTCTGGCAGGTGGCACCAGCCACTGTGCCCCTCTATCAGGGAGGTGACACACATAAGCAGTGGGGGTGGGGGCACAGGCCTGGAGCCTTGCATGTAGCCAAGGATGTCTAGCCCTAACCCTAATTCTCCCAGCCCGGTTCCCAACCCTGCTCTTGTACCTTGCCTGTTATGACCATGCTGCCCTCTCCATAGAAGTGAGAAACAACGATGGATCTCAGCCTTGCGCCCATCCAGCCCCCAGGAAGACAAGGAAGTCACCTGTGATGGAGAAGGTAGGACCCAGAACCCTCTGGGGTGGCTCTGAGGACCACTAGGGGCTGGGTAGGGTGCACAGGACCACCCCACATAAACAGGCTACTCATCTTGCAGACGATGAAAGAGAGATTCAGAGAGGCCAAGTGCCTCACCCAGGTCCTCCCGGCTAGACCACAGCTCTGTCTGTCTGTCTGTCTGTGTCAGTTGCAAAGCAGACGGGCAATCTGGTGTGTACAGAGTGTGGGGTGGTGTTAGAGTGGTAGGTAGCAGGGGAAGGGGCGCTCAGCTGGGTGGAGGTAGCTCCCTTGGGTGTGACATGAGGCTGGCAAGCCAGGCTGTGTCTAGTTGGAGAGGATCTTGGCAGTGGGCAGTAGGCAGTCACGGAAGGTATTTGAGTAAAGGGATTGGGTTATCGGTCTGGGATGGGGAGGAACGCACACTCCCAGCAAGTACAGGCTGTGGGTCAGGCTGTGGTCTGAACTCTGTATATTTAATCTTCATAGTGATCCTGTTAGCTGGATTCACTGTCTTCATTTTTCACACCTCTGAAAACTGAGGTTCAGAAAAGTTATTTGCCCAAGGTCACACAGCCAGTAGCTGGTAGAGCTAGGAATGGGGCCAGGTCTGGTCCCCCTCCCTCCCTTCCTTCCTTCTTCCCTTTTTGAGACAGTCTTGCTGTGTAGCCCAGGCTGGCCTTGAATTTGTAGCAAACCTCCTGCCTCAGTTTCCCTGTGTACTGGTATTGGAAGGATAAGCTGCCACATCCAGCCCAAACTTGGTTGCAATGCTCCTGCCATAAAGAACTGGTATGGGACAGATTCTCTGGCTTGGGCTCGGAGTCCCACTGAGGCTGAGGACAAGCCCCCTACTCCAGACCGAAGGGTGGAGAGAGCGCCTCCTGGCAGATGGCTCTGAGGCATCAGTTGCTTAGGGACCACAGGAGCCTGTGTGGCTGGAACTGTGTGAGCCCGAGAGGGAAGAGAGCTGGGAGAGGAGGTGAGCCAGAGGGGGCAGTGTCAGCACGTGAAGCAGGTGAATCTTGAGAGGTCTTTAGGTTTGAAGTTAGACACTCAGAGGCCTGTCAAGGGGCATGTGGTGGGCACCTGGGGTTTGTGTGGGAGTCTAGAAGTCAACACAGGTGTTGCAGTGAGCTGGAGAGGTCAGCACCCTTCACCAAGAGCCTCAGGTTAGCGAGACTCATGCCCAGGATGGGCAGAGGAGCAAATGTGGCCTCCTCCCCTACCTCATTTTCTCCTTCCTACTGCCTCCCACCTCTGACCTGGGGGCTCCTGGACCCTCTCTTGGCTCTCAGACCGCCCCCAGGTCCAGTGTGTGAGGACCTACAAGGCCCTGCAGCCAGATGAGTTGACCTTGGAGAAGACAGATATCCTGGCAGTGAAGACCTGGACCAGTGATGGTGAGATCCAGGCTTTCCTGACAGCCCTCTTGAGGGGTGACCAGCCTGTCACAAGGGAAGGTTATGCAAGTGGTAATCAACCACAGCAGCATTTGGGAACCTGGTTAGACCAGAGGAGGAACTTCCCGCTGGAGAATGAAGAGTGATGGGAGGGAGTGGGAAACAACCTTCTCAGAGAGATGGGGGTCCTTCCTGGGAGCTGGTGATGCTACGGCAATGTCACCCAGCTCCAGGCTGGCACCAGGCCCAGTCCCTTCGAGGGCCTCCCCAGCACTCCTCCCATGCCACTGATCCTGACTGCTGTGTTCCTAGGCTGGCTGGAGGGCGTGCGGCTGGCTGATGGTGAGAAGGGGTGGGTGCCACAGGCCCACGTGGAGGAGATCAGCAGCCTTAGTGCTCGACTTCGAAACCTCCGAGAGAACAAGAGGGTCACCAATGCCAGTAGCAGGCTGGGAGACCCACCTGCCTGATGCTCGCCTGGGGCCCAGCTGGGTCCTGTGCTGTAGGCTTCTGTGTGTCTGGGGGCTTCTCTGCAGGCGCTGGGTGGTAACTTTTCTGTAAATACACCCGGGCTGCCTCTGCTTGCAGTCTGACCTGAGGGCCTTTGCATGGGCTTCTCTGCCTGGAGAGCCCTACCCCATCTGGAGTGTCTCTAGGTGCCCTGAGGGCCGAGGGGCTGTGTGTCAAATTGCTACTTTGCCCTCCAAGTAGCAAAGTGTCAGATCCAAGCAGGCTTGAGTAATAAAGTGACTCCATGAGTTTTTGTAGTTGATTCTTGCGGCTTATGCTAAGAAAGCACCACCCACAGGGGGTGGGAGATGGGGTGGGGGGGTGGGTATGGGGGTTGAAACTACTCCACTGCAGCTCAGGCTCTAAAAGCAGCCTCCTGGGCTGAGCTCCAAGTGGAGTTGTGCTGGGCGGGCCCATCAGGGTCTCAGGAGGGAATTGCTCTCTGCCTCTGTGTGCTGGGTAGCTGCCAGTGAACGGCACTTGTAACGATAGTCCAGTTTCATTGCATGCCCTCTGTCTGCCTCCTGCTGTGAACCTATGGCTTCATTTGGACTCCACCTAGACCATCTCTCCATTGACAAAACATCTATGGACACACTTCTCCCATGTTTTTCTGCTTAAAAACAATATTTTAGAGATTTATTTGTTTGTTTTTAAAGATTTATTTATTTATTATGTATACAGTATTCTGTCTGCATGTGTCCCTGCAGGCCAGAAGAGGGCACCAGATCTCACTGCAAGTGGTTGTGAGTCACCATGTGGTTGCTGGGAATTGAACTCAGGACCTCTGGAAGAGCAGTCAGTGCTCTTAACCACTGAGCCATCTCTCCAGCCCTATTTGGTTTTTTTGAGACAGGGTTTCTCTGTGTAGCTCTGGCTGTCTTCACTCTGTAGACCAGGCTGGCCTTGAACTCAGAGATCCACCTGCCTGTGCCTCCCCAGTACTGGGATTAAAGGTGTGTGGTTTATTTTATTTTATGTGTATAGATATTTTGCCTGTATATAGGTATGTGCACCATGTGCATGCAGTACCTGGAAAGGCCAGAAGAGGGCAACAGGTCCCTTGAAACTGTAGTTACAGATGGTTGTGAGCCACCGTGTGAGAGCTGGGGACCAAACCCAGGTCCTAGCCAGTGCTCTTAACCCTGGAGCCATCTCTCCAGCCCCCCCGACATACACTTTAAAGTATGTAACATTTGCCAGGAGGTGATGGTACACTTCTTTAATCCCAGCACTGGGGAAGCAGAGGAGGCAGAACTCTGAGTTTGAGCCTGGTCTACAGAGTGAGTTCCAGGATAGCCAGGGATACACAGAGAAACCCAGGAAAAAAACCAACTCACAAAAACAAAAAGATGTAACATTCATAAGTCCCTGCAATATGAACATAAGCATACATTGCAGATATTTTCCAGCCCATCACAGATCTGAACAAAATTGAGGAGAGAACTGAGCTTCAGGCAAGGCTGGATCAAGTGGCTCATGGCTGAAGACCCAGCTCTTCCTGTCTCCCCGTTCTTGCTCTTACTATTAGCCTCCTCCACAGGCTTCTCCAGGCCCCGCGTGGAAGAGAACTGGCCGGATTTCCAGGTGGAGTCCTAGGAGTCTCTGTGATTGGACCAGCTTGGATCCCGTGGTTTCTGATAGGCTGATAGGCCCTAAGTGTGGTAGCTTTCTGTCACTGCAAAAAGATGCCTGAGATAATTTATGAAGAAAAGTTTGAGTCCCCAGAGGTTTCAGTCCACAGTCACCTGGCCTGGTGACTGTGGTGCTTGTTGCAGCCCAGTAGTTCATGATGAGCATGCCTGGCAGACAGAGGGAGGGGTGAGGTCTTTATATGCCCTCTAAGGGCATGCCCCCAATGACCTAATACCTCCCAGGCAGACTTGTCACTGTCCACCACCTCTAACACGGCCTCAGGCTGTGACCCTTCAGTACCTTGGTCTCTGGGAACATTCAGATGCAAACAGTAGCAGCCCACGTGCACAGTCCTGAGAGCCACACTGTGCAGGCTCTAGCCTCGAGTCCCATGGGTCTCTGCATATAACCGGCTGCTGGGGCAACGCTGTTGACCCAGAGAGGGGAATGCCTTGGGGAATGCCTGGGGGAATTAGCTGTGAACAGTTGGGGTTAGAAAGAGAGGGGACCTGGGCATGGTGCTCACACCTGTAATCCCAGCACTAGAGAGACAGTGGCAGGTGGATTTCTGTGAGTTCCAGGACAGCCAGAGCTACATGGTGACATTCTGTTCCTCAAAAAAAGGGGAGGGGGGAGGAACAGAAGAGGTTAGTGGCCAGGAGGAATGCTGAACAGGGCTTTAGGATGATGTGGGATAGTGTCTTTCTTCCTCCTTCTCCTGCTTGTCCTGTTCCCAAAGGATACACTCCACCTCTGAGCCCAAAGCCCAGTCTCTCTTTGGTTTTATTAGTGTTTTTAGACAGAGCTCTGTAGTCCAGGCTGGTTCAAACTCACAATGTAACTGAGAATGACCCTGAACAGGAGTCCCACTTCCTCTTGCCTACACCTCCCTAATGTTCCTTGCTCAGTTTTGTTTTATTGATTTTTTAAAAGTTGTATTTATTTATTGGCAAACTCCAGCTCAGCCTCCCTACACAGGCCAGGATGAGCTTGAAATCCTAAATGTCCTGCATCCACCTCCCAGTGCTGGCATTACAAACATGTGCTACCACATCAGGTTCCTATGGTGCTGGGGGTGGACACAGCTTTATGTAAGAGGCAAACCCTCCCAACTGAGCTGCGTCCTTGGCCCCAGAGCTGGTTTTGTCTTTCTGGAGCCTCCCTGAAGCCCAAGCAGGCTTCCCTCCTCTCCCTCTGTGCCCACATGACTGAGTTGCCTGGCACCGCCAGCCTGGGTTTCACGTTTGCCACATGTGCCGTCTCCTGTCCACTCTCTCACTTCCTGGTCTATCAGACTCGGCTTCTCAGTTTTCCCTTGTTTTTCCTGACCTGGGCAATTTTGAGGCACTCTAGTTGGTATTTTGTAGACGATCCTGCAATTTGGGTGTATCTGATGTTTTTCTCATGACGAAGCAGGAGTTACTGCGGCTTTGGGCAAGAACACCACAGAGGTAAACAGAGTCCTCGGCTCATGCAGTCAGGAGGCACGTGACGGCCACATGGCTCACCACTGGGGCTGGTTTTGTTTTTTGGTTTTTTTTTTCCCTCCCAACCTCCTCTTTTTTAGCATGGTAGCCTAGGCTAGCCTCAAACTCAAGGCAATCCTCAGACCTCTTCTTCCCTCCCCAAGTGCTGTCATGACAGAGATGAGCCTCCAAGTCCAGATGATGTTAATTTAAAAAAAAAAAAAAAAAAGTTTTAGAGAGTGTCTCAATGTAGCCGAATCCTCCTGCCTCCACTTCCTGAGTACTCGGATAACAGACATAGGCCCTCATACCCCACATTCAAAAACCATTTGGGGAGATGCTCCCTCTCTCCCTTTCTTTCTAGGGCTGGAGGTGGACCCCAGAGCCCCACACAAGACAGCCAAAACCTCTAGCACTGTCCTAGACCCAAAGCCCCGCCCCCCATCAGGTGTCGTCTCCATGTGTCACCATGGTGTTCTTCCACCACGCAGGTCCACCCCTTCAGTTCAGTCTGTCAGTCTGTCCTGTCTGTCAGCGTGGACTCCTCGTTCTTTGGATTGTGATCCACTATCCCAGTGCTTACTTTCATTCTCCTTGTTCTAGCTGGCTGGGTGTGGTGATGCACACCTGTAATCCCAGCATTCCCTTGGAAGGGTGAGAGACTCAATCGGGAGGATGGCATCGAGGAGGCCAGCCTGAGCTACATAGTCAAACCCTTCTGTCTGAAAACAAGGTGGGGTTGGAGCTGGGAAGAGACATACCTTAGTCAGTTGAGTGCCCGACAGCCCTGACGTGGCCCTGAGCTGGATTCCTCTACTGCTAAGAGCCGGTGGGATGGCAACGCCAACACTCAGAGGAGAGGGAGGGCACAAGGAATTCAAGGTCGCTTTTGACCACATTCTGATTCAGGGCCAGCCATGGGCTGTATGCGAGACCCTAACCACGAGCTCTCTGGGGTTCATCCTGTCCCGTATGTGCAGGATTCCTTCAGGGCTCACACTACAGGATGCTCCAGGCTCAAGTCCTGCCCAGGTGGAGACTCGGTCAAGGAGCGTGGCTCTTTTCGAAGTTTGGACAGTAAATTTGGAAAGCGTGTTCATTGCTGCTGAAGCACTACTGCCTCTGGACCTCACACAGAGAGGAAATTCATCTATATGTTACACATATTTATTATATTTGGGGGGGGGAGGGTCAGTGGACAATTGCAAGGAGCAAGTTCTCTCCTGCCTGTGGGTTCCAGGAGGATTGAACTCAGGTCATTGGGCATGGTGGCAAGCACCTTTATCTGCTGAGCCAACTTGCTGGTCCAAATTCATACATTTCATATCCACATACTATGAATCTAGGAAGGCATCAAGCCCCTTTAAGGCTTTCTGCTTCATCTGTACACAGACATGACAACAGAGCCCAGACAGATAAAGCTGGTGTGAGCGACAGGCTCTGGAAGACTACAGACAATGAGGTTTTGTTGTTAGAGCTTGTGGCCAAAGCAAAGGGCTTCCTTCCCTCCAGCCCCTGAGGACTCCAGACACTCAGGCCAAGAGTGGGAGACCCTCGTGAAGTGTGGACCAGGCCTCTGACACCCTCCAGTGCTGAGTCTCACTGTACCGGAGCAGCTAAGGCCGTCACCTCTCACAGAGTAGAGGGAGAAGCTGCACAGGGCGCATCGTGAATAACCCCAGCACTCAGAAGCGAGCACAGGCAGGCAGTGCTCTGTGAGTTCAAGGCCAGCCTGGTCTACAGAGTGAGTACCGTGCCAGCCAGAGCCATACAGTGAGATCCTGTCTTCAAAAACAAAGAAGGCTGCGGGGCGGTGGTGGCGCACGCCTCTAAACCTAGCATTGGAGAGATGGAGCAGGTGGATCTCTGAGTTCAAGGCCAGCCTGGTCTCCAAAGCAAGTTCCAAGACAGCAAAGGCTACTAAGCTGTTACATAGAGAAACCCTGTCTCCAGACAAAAAAAAAAAAAAAAAAAAAGAGGGGTTGCCTGGCACACCTGAACTGAGCTGGCTGAGAGTCCAAGCTACACACTGGGAGCCTGGGCTGATCTGGCACATGCAGCCAGGCAGCAACCAATGTTGCAGAAGATCTCCATCTGCAAGGGGCCCATGCCCCACTCTCTACCTCCCCACTCCAGGCAAAATTACAGGGTGCACCTCCCTCTGAGATCCCTGCCTCTGCCCAGGAGGCCCTGACCTGGCAACCAGCTTTGGCTGTGGACCCAGGGCCCTGCCTCTGCTTGCTACAGAAGGAGGCACACAGGCTGTCTGCAGGACAGGACATGGGGAGGGCAGGTGTGGGCAGAGGTCTGGCTCTAGCACTGTCTGTCCAGCGGGTCTCCAGGCCTTGGCCCTCAGGCGCTGGCTTCGAAGGTTGCTGGTACTCACTCCCTACCAGTCAGTGTTCATTCCTGCCTTTGCCTAAGGACCTGCTGCCCTGGCCCTTTCCCTGGCCACCAAACTCAGCCCATTGTTCGGAAGGCTTTGTCCTGAAGTAAGGCTGTTGGGAAAGATCCTTACTAAAATTAGAGCGGGAGGCCCCGGAGTCCATCTCTGTCTGCACCCAAACAAAGGGAGTAAGGGACATAAAAACTGCTGTCCACTTTGACCAGGCATGGTGGCACAAGCATGTAATCCCAGCACCCAAGAGAAGAGCCAGGTGGATCTCTGTGAGTTTGAGGCCAGCCTGGTCTAAAAAGTGAATTCCAAGAATAGCCAGTGCTGTTAAACAAAGAAACTATGTCTTGAAAAACCAAAATAAAGGGCTGCAGAGATGGCTCAGAGGTTAAGAGCACTGGCTGCTCTTCCAGAGGTCCTGAGTTCAATTCCCAGCACCCACATGGTGGCTCACAACCATCTATAATGAGATCTGGTGCCCTCTTCTGGTGTGCAAAGCTACACAGAGAAACCCTGTCTCAAAAAACAAACAAGCAAATAAAGGAAAGAACAGAAAACAATAACAAACCCGAGCTCATTTCCAGTACCTGCGGCCTCTCTAAGAACCAGTGAATCCAGCTTCAGGCTGTAGAAGCTCCAGTATAGTGGTTCTCAAACTGTGGGTCACGACCCCTCGGGCTGCAGATCAGATACTTACATCACAACTCATAACAGTAGCAAAATTACAGTTATGGAGTAGCCGTAAAATAATGTTATGGCTGGGGTGGGTCACCACAGCATGAGGAACTGTGTTAAGGGGCTGCAGCAGCCTTAGGACAGTTGAGAACATCCGCTCTAGAGCATCCGGCAGCACAGGACCCTGAGCACTGTGTTCTGTTAATTTCTCCTGCCTTCCCTCTCTTCCTCACACCGTCTTCCCCTCGTCTTCTCTCTTATCCTCTCTCTGTGTCTCTGTGTCTCTGTGTCTCTCTGTCTCTCTGTCTCTCTTTCCTCACTTGCACCTTCTATGGGCAGGGAACTCAGTTTTTAACCTTAGACTTCGTGGCTCCCCCTGCTGGGTCCACAGGGAAGTGCAGGGGCTCCGGACTGTCCTGAGGCCTGGGAGGCAGTGTGGCTATTCCTAAGTGGCCTGTGAGAGGGTGTGAATCAGAAGGACTGCTCAGAGAACAGCTGATTGCATCTGCTGGGCTGCGCCTCCCCATGAGTCAGTGTCTGCTGCCCTCCTTGGCACACACCCAACAGAAAGGGTCAGGATGTCCCCACAATGTTGTTCACAATACTAACCACTCACTGTCAAAATAGCAGAAACCACCAGATGCTTGTCAATGCTAAAATGACAATTATGGTGTCACACAGCAAAACACTTACAGAGATGAGAATAAAACACAGCAATACATGAGGACATGGATAGGACACAAGAGAGCCCAGACCACAGAGAGACATTCTCAGGAGTTCAAGAAACAGCTTGAGCAACACAGCAAGACCCTATCTATCTCAAGAAGAAAATAAATAGGGCACAAGAGACAGCTTGCCAGTTAAGAGTACTGGCTACTCTTGTGCTCTTGCAGAGACCCCAGGTTCAGTTCCCAACATCCACATGATAGCCCACAACTGTGTGTAACTCCAGTTCTTCTGGCTGCCATGGGTACTGCAGCTACATGGTACACATACATACATGCAGGTAAAGGAAAATCTTTTTTAAAAAAGTCAAACCAATTCCTGATTGCTATGTTTTGGACCTGAAATGTCTCCTAAAGGCCGTGGGCTGAAGGCTTTGTCCATCCTATGGCATTGCAGGGAAATAGAGTCTGCCTGCTGGGAGGAAGTTAATTGTCATTAATAAGTCATTGGTAGCATCTCCTGAAGAAGACACAGTGATCCTGGCCCCTTCTCTCTTTTCTTGTGCCATAAGCCAATAGGAGGCTGTTCTCTCTCAATATTTGTTTTCATTTTATTTTATTTGTTTGTTTTTCGAGACAAAGTTCATCTGTGTAGCCCTGGCTGTCCTGGAACTAACTCACTCCGTAGACCGGGCTGGCCTTGAACTCAGAGATCCACCTGCCTCTGCCTCCTGAGTGCTGGGATTAAAGGTGTGCACCACCACTGCTAAGCTTCGTTTTTACTTTTATTTGTGTATACATGTGTTCATGTGCCACGTCTGCAGGTGCCACAGGCCAGTAGAAGGAATCAGGTCTCCTGGAACTGGAGTCACAGCAGCCATGAGCCACCCAGTGTGAGTGCGGGAACCTACTCAATGTAGGTCTTCAGAAAGAGTAACAAGTGCGTGCAACAGCTGAGCCATCTCTTCCTTCCTTCCTTCCTTCCTTCCTTCCTTCCTTCCTTTTTCTCTTCCTTCCTTCCTTCCTTCCCTCCTTCCTTTTTCTTTCTTTCTTTCTTTTCTTTCTCTCTCTCTCTTTCTCTCTTTCTTTTGTTTTTAAAGATGTATTTATTATGTATACAGTGTTCTGTCTGCATGTATGCCTTTATGCCAGAAGAGGGCGCCATATCTCATTACAGATGGTTGGGAGCCACCATGTGGTTGCTGGGAATTGAACTCAGGACCTCTGGAAGAACAGCCAGTGCTCTTAACCTCTGAGCCATCTCTCCAGCCACCCCGCTATTTTTCTTATTATTACTATTTTTTACACTTTATTTAGTATGTGTTCTTTTTAAAAATAATTTATTTACTTTTATTTCATTTGCATTGGTGTTTTGCCTGCATGTCTGTCTGTGTGAGGGTGTCAGATCTTGGAGTTAGAGACAGTGTGACCTGCTATGTGGGTGCTGGGAATTGAACCCGAGTCCCTTGGAAGAGCAGTCAGTGCTCTTAACCACTAAGCCATGCCCCCACCCCTGGTGTGTTTTTGGCTACACTTGCTACAGCACATCTGGAGATGGGAGAATTGTGGGAGTCGGTTCTCTTCTACCATGGGAGCCTAGAGATTAGAATCGAGTCATCAGGCTTGGAGGTAGTACCATTAGCTGTTGAGCCAAACATTTAAAAAATGTTTTTCTTTTGGCTGCATATGGTGGCACACTCCTTTAATCCCAACACTTGGGAGGCAGAGGCAGGCAAATCTCTGTGGGTTCAAGGCCAGCCTGGTCTACATAATGAGACTCTGCTTCAAAATAAATAAATATCCCTAATTTAAAAATAAACAGAAGGTTCGACAGGAGGGATCTGACATCCATGGAGCTGGTGACAATAGCTATTCACAAAAGAGCGGTGGCCTTCTTACACAGGAAAATGCCTGCAAGGACTCTGCCCAACAACTGTCCCATTTTGGAGGGACATCAACTGTTGGTTCTTGCAGATAAGAATCACTGTTTAAAAATGCTTTCAGCCGGGCTTTAATCCCAGCACTCAGGAGGCAGAGACAGGAGGATCTCTGTGAGTTCCAAGCCCAGGAGTTACATCCAAACCTGCACAGCACTGAGTCTGAGCCACTCACCTCACCCCCGGGCCTCTGCTCCCCACTTCCCGAAGCAGCCTCCACCCACTGAGGATCCAGTGTGGCAAGAGTGTCCTCAGGCTGTGGGGGGGCTGTGGGGGAGGCTGTTCCACCCAGGCTGAGCAACCCCGGGCACTGAGAGACCAGCTTGGCCGCTCTTCCCACTTCGACCTGGGTTTGAACTTGGGCTGAGCTCTCCCTTCCTGTTCCTGAGCGTCTCTTTCCTGTTCTGAGGTACCCTTCTCCAGTGTCCTCCCCGGTCATATTTCTGACACTCCTGGGAGCAAGAACAAAAGGAAATAGGTGACATGGCAGCGGGAGGGACCCTGGTCTGACACTGGCAGGGTTTACCCACTGTGGGGACTGTCACAAACAGCTGGGTGGGTGGAGGAAGTGGAGTTGTGGAATCCTCGCCACTGAAGGTCGAGAAGAACGGGATGAACAGTCATCTTGGGCGGGGTGCAGGGGGGTGAGCAGGATGGCCATTGCAAGATGCATTGTTGGCTGCTCTTGGCCCCTGGCCGTTGGCTGGGCCTGGTGGTCCAATGGTGGTATGGGCATGGGAGGACAGCCAGGGCTCTGGTTGGTGGTGGTGGTGGGGTTCCAGGTTGGGTTATAAAATGGCTGCTGTAGGGTATGGGGAAATGGACCAGGGTTGGAGAACAGTCCTGAGCCCTGACTTCCATTGACAAGCAAGATGCTTTAGTGTGTCACATCTCCTCTGGGCCTCAGTTTCCTCACATATTAAATGAGGGTAACAATGTGGATTGAAGGTAGAGATACAGGCGAATGCTGTGATGGTGCTTGCCTATGATCCCAGCCTCTGAGAAGTTGGAGCACAAACGTGGAGAGTTTGAGGCCACCCTGGGCTACACAGCGAGACCACCTTCTCAAAAACAGTCAATAGGGGGCTGGAGAGATGGCTCAGAGGTTAAGAGCACTGGCTGTTCTTCCAGAGGTCCTGAGTTCAGTTCCCAGCAACCACATGGTGGCTCACAACTATCTGTAACAAAACAGAAGCAGAGTGTTGTAAACAAATAATCTTTAAAAAAATGTCAATAAAGCCAGGTGTGGGGGTACATGATTGTAGCACCTGGGCAATTAAGAGGATCAGGGGTTCAAGGTCACCCTTGGTTATCTCAAAAAAAAAAAAAAAAAAAAAAAAGACAAGAAAAGGCCAGAGAGATGGCTCAGCTGTGAAGGGTACTGGGTTCAGTTCTCAGCACCCATGCAGGCAGGCATCTGACTTCCTCCCCTTTGTGGTTACCTGAACACACACACACACACACACACACACACACACACACACACACACATAAAAAATTTAAAAAACACAATAATAAATAAATAAATGAATGAATGAATGACTAAATAAATAAATAAATAAATAAATAAATAAATAAATAAATAAGGCTAGCACAAGCCTAACAGCCTGAGTTTGATTCCGGAACACACATAGGAGAGAACCGACTCCTGAAAGTTGTCCTCTGACCTTCACGGTCATACAGTGGTGTTGTGGGATAGTTGTACATTATGTGAAGATATGTGATTGGTTTAATAAAGAGCTGAACAGCCAATAGCTAGCGCAGGACGTATAGGTGGGACTTCTGGGAAGAGAAAGAGGAAATAGGAGATGAATCTAGGTGTGAAAGATGCCATGGAGATGCGGAATGGGAGAGAGGTAAAAGCCACGTGGTAGAACGTAGATGAATAAAAACGTAGGTTAATTTAAGTTCTAAGAGCTAGTGGGACAGGCCTAAGCTAAAGCCAAACTTTCACAATTAGTAAGAATTCTCTGTGTCATTATTTGGGAGCTGGCCGGTGGGACAGAGAAAGACTTGTTACCATAGTGCACACCTGTGCCTGTACTTACACACACGAATCATACATACAATAAGTGAAAAAGACCTTGAGAAAGTGGTGTGGAAATGAGGGGTGTCTCACGGACTCACAGCAGGAATCCTTAGGTTCCATGGCCGTCCTTATGTCTGCCACTCAACCTCGGCGCCAGGCGTCGGGACTCTTAATCCTTCCTATGTCATCATCCCATTTTACCGCTAACTGAGGCTCTGAAAGGTGACATGCCAAGGCCACAATCTGCTCTGATTATATCCCATCTGAGGGCTGAGGGGATGGCTCAGCGTGTAGAGAGGCTTGCTGCCAAGCCTGACCACCTGAGTTCGACCCCTGGGACCCCCATGGAAGGAGAGAATCGACTCACAAAGTTGTGGGTCCCCTGCCACAAAACAATATGGAAGTGATCCCATCTGGTTTCAGCCAGTATCCTGCCCCTGTGCATCCTAAGACTGGTGGAAGATGTATTCCACAATAGGTAAGACCATGACATCCTTCCAAGCAACAAAGGTTCGCGGCTCTTTAGGAACAGCAGTTCTCCGTGGCAGCCACCAGGGGGTAGCAGAGGCTGGGACTGGGCTGGAGGACCCGCACGCCACACCCTGTGGTCTCCCTCCCTGTGCTGGTGGTTGGAGTCGGCCTAAAGCTGAATTGTGGCCCTGGGTAGGGTAGAGGCGGCTGCAGCTGACTGGACAGGGGCTGAGGGAAGGCACAGCCTCTGGGATCTCGAGTGTGTACTCAGCTCTAGTTCTGGAAGAAGCTTTCCCCGAAGGCTCATGACCCATAGCCTGGGCTGCCCCAGCAGCTTGCCCAAGTCCTTGGCAGAACAGTTGCCAGCATGGACAGTGGTTTACCAGCATATCAGGCTATTTACCAAAGTGCCTCTTTAGCAGCAGCCCCAGGGGCCTGTTCTATTTGTATCGTCCAAATCTGACCGAGCAGGAAACCAAATCTCAGAAGGGGCTGTGACTAGCTTTAGCTCACACAGCAAGGGACTCCTACCTGAACAAAGGTCTCCCTGTGAAGCTTTGGTGTGAGTGTATGATATGATGTGTGTATGGGGTTTAGGGTCTCTGTGTGTGTGGGGGGGGGGCGTTGGTTGTACAGGGAGTTGAGTGTGTGAGGGCCACAGACATTCTGAGCTATTTTTCTCCCACCTTATTACTTGATACAGGGTCTCACTGAACCTGGAGCCCCATTTCAGCTAGACTGCCTTGCCAGAAACCGCTGAGAGTCTCCTGTCTCTGGCCCTCATAGGTCCAGGTTTGCAGCTGTATGCTCAGCCACACCCAACTTTTGTCCTGAGTCTCCGGCATCCAAGCTCAGGTCTTCATGCTTATACAGTAAGCATTCTTACCCAGTGAGCCATCTCCGAGACCAAAGCCCTCTCCTATAATGAGCTCACCCCCACCTCCTCATGCCCTAGCCCTCGAAGTATATGCATGCGGTTCTCACAACAGCTTTGTAAAGCTGGCAGCTGGGGATGGGGGGGGGGAGGACCTGCCAGTGCTGAGCTGAGGCCCCTCAGATAGGCTCTCAAGAGTAGCTCCCCTCGATATCCCTTGCTCGAGAGCTACATGATACTGCAGACTGGCCATGGGGGGAATACGATACCAGGGAAATCAGCTTCCCCATGCTGTCCTAGCCCTGCCCCAGAAGTTTCCACATTTACCATCACTGCCTCATGAACAGCAGCCCTCTGAGGCTGAGAGCCACAAGTGAGTAGTACAGGGAAGGCCACCCCCGCTTCAGTCCTTCTGCTGGCCCTCATGAATGCCTTTGCCTCCCTCTTCCTGTGCCCTAACTGGGTGTGAGGACCAATGTAATCTGCAGCAGGCCGTAGCCCCTGATCCCATTATCCCCTCCAGAGTGTAACAAATGACTGTGACTAGCCCTGACAGGTGCCTGAGTACTGGGATGCTCCAGCACTCCATCCCTCTTCTTGGGCCCAGCTGGGCAGTGGGATACCTCAGGGCCCAATCCTGTGGAGGCCTTTGAGTTCCTAAAGTTGGTCCCACTGCAGAGTAGAGCTGAGGTCTGTAAGGAGGTTGGCACAGAAGACTGCCATACAGATTCCTTTCCCACTGCCCCTCAGGGTGGGGCCAGATGAGTCTCTGCCGAAGGCAAGTGGGGGCATGCCCAGAGGCTGTGCTCTGTGGCTAAGATGGGCATTCAGTCACCACCTGCCCTCGTAGGTCCTCTGTGGTTCTGGACCTAGGTATGCAGAGGAGGCGCCAAGGCACTTGGACTGTGTGGGAAAGTAAGGGGAATTGAACTCAGGGCTATGTGTATGCCAGGCAAGCACTCTATCAACTTAGCCGGACAGAAGGGGTGTCCACTCCTCCTTCTCCCATAACAGGGTGCCTCCTTCCCAGTGCCACCCCCCTTCCCCCTGGCTGCTGTTTTCCAGGAAAAAGCCAATGCAATCACTGAGTCAGCGCATACAGTTGGTATTGCCCAGGTGGCCCCACAGGACAAGCCTGCTGCTTCCAGGGCCTGCCCAGGGGCCCTGGCCTGGCCAGATTCCCGTTACCCGCCCTGTACTGTGGCTCCCAAAGGCGCCGGGCGGCCCTGCCTCCCTCCCTCTTCTTGTCTCCAGTCCCTCCCTGTGGCCCCAACATCACCTCATGCCCAGCCCAGCTTCTCCCCAATTCCAGATGCCAATCTTGCTGTCTCTGGGTAGGCTCGGGTGTCAAACTTGGATTTGAATGCAGGACCATGCTTCCTTGCTGTACCATCTTGGGTTAGTCCCTTGACTTCTCTGAGCCACAGTTTCCATGGGAATGAGATAATAACCACCATGCAATGCCATGGAAAGTATATTAAGTGTCCCGTACGGTGCTGGGCATGAGGAGGGACTCAGGAAATTGCCCTTACCAGAATCCATTTCTGCAAGTGGCGGGTTCTTCCCCAACCCAACCTGTTCTCCAAGGGCCTGTGAGCAAGGAGGAAGCAGAGTGTGGGACTTTCTGCTCAGTACTGCTAGCTGCCAGTCAGCTCCCCGTTGAAGCTCAACTCTGGACGGGGCTCTCCGTCTGCAGGTGCTGGGCCTCTGACTGCAGCAGAGCTGGCTTTGGTACCAGGTCTGGGGCTTTGGCATTCCAGAGTCTGAGGTGCAGTAAATAGGGTTGGAACTTCAGAGAATCCTGAAGAGGAGAGAAGGGTGGGGATGTAGCTCAGTTGGCAGAGTGCTTACCTGGCACACACAGTCTTGAGTTCAATTCCCGGCACCTCATGAAATGGTGCTGACTGTGGCCCAGGGCATAAGCCAGTGTCTGGGGAATTTCTACTCAAGAGATCATGGATGGGGGCCAGGAGGGGACCTCTCCCACCAAATCCCAGAGCATCTTGGCTGGAGTGAGGGAAGGGAAAGGTCCAGAGCAGAGAGTGTCAAGAGAGCTAGGAAGAGGCCCTACAACAGGAGGGTGCCCAGCATGTGGGAGGTGAAGTCAGGAGGATCAGTTTGGTGTCAGCCGGGTGGTGGTGGCCCATGCCTTAATCTCAGCACTCAGGAGGCAGAGCCAGGAGGATCTCTGTGAGTTGGAGGCCAGCCTGGGCTACAGAGAGAGAGAGTTCCAGGACAGCACACAGAGAAACCCTGTCTCGAAAAACCACCAACAAAAAGAGTTCAGTGTCATCTCAGCTACATACAGAGTTCAAGGCCAGCCTGGGCTACCAGAGACCCCGTTGAAGAATAATGCAGATGGTGATAGGGGTGATGATGGTGATGATGATGGTGGTGATGATGGTGGTGATGATGGTGGTGATGATGGTGGTGATGATGGTGGCGGTAGGGGTGGTGGTGGTGGAACTGGACCCGATGGCACAGTTTTAGCTACTGGAAATCTGAGGCAGGATGATCAAAAATTCAGGGCTAGCCTGGGCAATTTAGGAGTCCCTGTCCCAAACGAAAAGTAAAAAGAGAGATGAGATGTGTAGCTCAGTGGCAGAGTGCCTATCCAGCATGTTGGAGGCCCTGGGTTCAGCCCTCTCTCACAGCTCCTTTGCTGGCCCTGGCCGAGCAGCCGTCTAAGGGGCTTAGAGCCCACACCCTGGTTCTGGTCTCAGCATGTTGCCCTGATGCAGGCAGTTCCTTTACCGTTGAGGTTTGGAGGAATTAAAGACCTGGAAGAGTCATTAGCAGCTTGGTGGCACAGTGGGAATGGGAGAGCGGCCTGCCAGGCGGGAACGGGCTGGGTACTTGGGGCTTACCCAAAGTATGACTGGTAAGGACGGAGGACTGTGGGAGTGGCAGGCTGAACGAGGAAGTGAATCAGTGAATGAGTGAGTGAATGAATGAATGTGTGAGCTAGCGCTTAAATTATGACGTCAGTGGAGGCTTTTATGGTTCTTACTAAGCGCCTGGGATTGTCCCAAGCTCTTGTGTGAATTTACTGAGCTGGAGAAAGAACTATTACTGTTTTCATTCCAGGGATGGGAGCACAGAGAGATTAAGTAATTTGCCCACAGCCACACAGTTCGCATGTGTCTGAGTGAGGACTGGACCCAGGCAGGCTGGCTCTAAAGTCTCCAAGTGGGACCGTGGGGAGCAGACACACACACAGGGGACAGGATGATGGGTGTAGACTTCAGCCTTCAATCGTTTACTCCTTCATCCACTCTACATGTCTCCAGGCACCTGCCAAGTCATTCACTTGTTCTTATGGCTATGGGATTATGGAGGGTGATGTTAATAGCCATCCTGCTTGGCTAGAGTTAGCCCTCCAGGGCTCATCTCAGATGCTGCCTCTTCTGGGAAGCTTTGTCCAGATTCTGAAGAGAGAGCTGCCCCCCCATGCCTGGCTCCCCGGCACTCTCTTCCCCCCTCTCCTTAGCCACTAGTTCTTGGGACACAATAGTCAATCAATAAATGCTTAATGGGCACCCCTTGGTACTGGGCCTTAGGCTCTCTTGGTCCTCTCTGCTCCCCTGGCCCTTTCTCTTCCCTCACTCCAGCCAGGATGTTCCAGGATTTGATGGAAGAGAGGGTGACATCCCTACTGTCCCCTCCATGTCCCATGCTGTGATCTGTGGAGTGGAAACTCCCCAGACACAGTCTCCTGCCCTGGGCCACAGTGAGCAGGGCTGAAATTCACCGCTGTCCCGGAGAAGGGCTGGCCAGCTCTGGCTCAGCAGCCGGGGGCAGCCTCTTCCTTCCCTGGCCCAATGTTTGTTTTCAAATTCCTGAGGCCTGTGTCAGCTCTACCAGGAGTGGAGTCCGCTGGCCCCGGGCCTGCCTTCACTTCCTTCCTTCACTTGCTTGACCAGGCTGGTCTGTAGGGTGGGGCCCTGGGCCAAGCCTCTCTCTCTCACTGTCCACCAGTTAGAGCCAAAGAGCCTTGAGCTGGCGAGTTGGGGAGATGGGAGGCTGGTGGGACAGTGAACAGGGTTTACCTTTACAGCATGGTAATGCCAACTCATTTGCTCTGTGGGAAGGATGCAGGCTTGCAGGGAGTCATGGGCTGGTAGCCAGAATTAGTTATCTTTAAGTCTGTGTGTGTTGAGGTGGGGAAGTCCTTGGGTGGGGAGCATTGTCCCCAGCCTCTAAACATGACCTAGTCAGGACCAGGAGCCCCAACATAAGAAAAAAGAACTATGCACAATTTCTCCCCAGTAGGCAATCTGGGAGCAGCTGTATGGTCTCAGACCATACCTCTCATGTCATGTCAGAGTCACTGGGGGTGCTAGACAAAAACAGAATCTGGAACCCTGTGTCCCAGATGCTGAATCTATGGGTCTAAGCCAGGCCTGGGAATCTGCATTGACCAGGAGACTTAGAGGCGGATCTCTGTGAGTTCAAGACCAGCCTGGTCTACAGAGGGAGTTCCAGGACACACAGAGCTACACAGAGAAACCCTGTCTCAAAAAACAAAAACAAAAAAACCCAAAAAAACAAAGAAAGAAAGAGAGAGAGGAAGAAAGAAAGAAAGAAAGAAAGAAAGAAAGAAAGAAAGAAAGAAAGAGAAAGAGCAAATACTATGTAGTTGAGGATGACCTTGAACTCCTGATACCCCTGCCTCAAGCTCCTGACTGCTGGGATGGCGGATGTGTGCCATCACACCCGTTTATGCATCGCTGGGGCTGGAATCCATGGCTTGTGTCTCCTGGGTAGTTATTCTACCGAGGTAAAGCTCCGTGCCTCAACATGTATTTATTTATTTATTTAATGACAAGGTCTACAAGGCTGTGTAGTTCTGGCCAGCCCCTTGTGATAATCCTCCTGCTTCTGCCTCCTAAGTGCTGGGGTTCCAGGCGTGTACCAACACATCCCGCTTCTGCTTAAGTCCATTCGAGTGGACAAAATTGGAAGTGGTTTTTCTTTGTTTTCGGTAGCTGCCTTCGGAGTGTTAACGGCTTTGGAAGTGAGTGGACAGTGGGTTGTGCAAAGCAGTAACAGAACACACCCACCCACGTGGTCTTCCACCCAGAGCGGAGCGCTCTGGACAGCACCGTTCCAGAATGTCAACAAAGCCAGGGATGTCTGCCTGGTTTGATCATTGCTGTGTTGCGGCATCCCAGTGAAGCATTCAAAATAAAATTAGAAATCAGCTAGCAGCTTTTTTTTCTTTCTCTCTCTCTCTCTCCCTCTCCCTCTCTCTCTCTCTCTCTCTTTTGGAGGGTGTTGGGCAGGGCACAGGGTTTTACTATAACCCCGGCTGGCCTGGAACTAGTCCTATAAACTAGAATTTGTGATGTAGACCAGGCTGACCTTGAACTCACAGAGATCTTCCTTGCCTCTGCCTCCCAAATTAAGTATGCACCATCATACCCATCTCTACAGCCTTCATTTTTTTTTTTTTTCTTTTTTGTTCTTTGGTGTTTTGAGATTTCCCTGAACAACAGCTCTCGCTTTGTAGACCAGGCTGGCCGTGAACTCATAGAGATCTGCCTGCCTCTGCCTCCTGAGTGCTGGGATCAAAGGCGTGTGCTACCACTACCTGGCTACATTTCTTAACTTTAAAAAAGTCCTTTTGTTACATGTATGTGCCTATATCTGTGTCTGTGTGCCTGTGTGTGTGCACAAGCCATAGCATGTGTGGAGGTCGGAGGATGACTTGAAGGAGTCAGTTCTCTCCTCCCATGTGGGGTCTGGGGATCACACTTGTCAGGCTGGGCAGCAAGTTCCATCACTCACTGAACCACCTACCAGCCCAGTTTGGGTCTTTATTGGTAAAATAAAACACAGTATAAAACTGACCATTTTCATCCTTGGTTTTAGTTTTCTTTTTTGGAGACAAGGTCTTGCTATGTAGCCCAGGATGGTCTTGAACTTGCCTGCCTCAGCTTCCTGAGCTAAGGTTACAGCATGAACCACCATACCCCATCATTTTTGCCATGTTTAAATGTGCAGTTCAGTGATTTTCCACATGACAGAAGAGGACCACTGTTGGTGGGAATCACATGCTTTGTTCCAGGGGTGTGAGCTGCTGACCTACTGAGTCTGGCTGGACTGACTTGTCCAGTATCCTCTGCTGTGGCCTTGTTATACCCGGTTGATGGAGAGAGAGAGAGAGAGAGAGAGAGAGAGAGAGAGAGAGAGAGAGATGTTACACCTTGCAAGATGCCATTATACAGGCAGAAAGTCTGAGGCCTGGGGAACACAGGAAGGCGGGGCCAGGACTGAACCAGGACTCAAAGCATGAATCCAGTTGACACTATCTTCCTAGACACTTAGGGGCTACCCAGGGAATGAATGAGTGGGTGAGCACTTAATCAAATGAGCCCCATCTAGCTGATGAAGAAACAGACCCTAGAGGTTAAGTGAGGTACTTGGCCAATATTTACTTAATTGATGACACAGTGTCACAGGGCAGGGCTTGCTGTCCTGTCCAGGGGCTCTGAACCTGTAAGCCCTTTAATCTCTGCCAAAAAGGGACAGTCAGGACTGTTCCTCATCCTGCACAGGAAACTGTCATGATGGAGTCAAAAGAGAAGTTAATTCTGAGTGACAAGGACCAGGAAGGCATTCCCTTGGTTTTTCAGGCCACAGGCTCAGATCTGTCACCTGGCCTGATACTGGGGATCATTGTGTCTGAGCTTAGACTTTCTAAGGCAGGGATCCCTCTGGGACACTGTGAAAGTGGTGACCTCCAGCCAGGGGTTGGTAAATGTTTAACACCAGGCTCTCCAGAAGAGAAGCAGGGACAGTGTGTGTGTGTGGGGGGGGACAAAAAAGGGGTCAGGAAAGGGAGGGAAGGAAGGAAGGAAAATAGGAAGGAAGGGAGGGAGGGAGGAAATGAGGGAGGGGAGAGGGAGGGAGGGACGCTCCATCAGAGGTGTCCATGTGGTCTCTCACCTTCTCTCTCTGCTTTATTAAGGAGTCAAGTATTGAGCAGGCACAATCTGTGTTGCTGGCCGGAAAGATGAACTGCCCTGAATCCCTCTCCCTTTACCTTGGCTGGGTGGGGGGAGAAGTCCCCTCTACCACCAGGCACCCCTCCCACCCACCCTGAGCCCTGGCGTGACTCCAGGGCTCCCAGGGAGTTCAGCCTTGACAGCAGAATGTCCGCTTGCAGGGTTCCCCCACACACTGTGCCCCTCTCCTCTTGATGATGGCATTCAAGGTCCCTGCAAACCCAGGGGGCCCAAGTGCCTCAAGTCTGGGAGTTTGAGGTCAGGCTGAGGGGGTGCCCTTCACTGTGGGAGGCAGGCTGCATTCCTGACCAGAGGCTTCAGAATTTCCTTCCACGGAAGGAGATGGGAACATGAAGTGTTAGGACAAGAAAATGGTATTCAGCGCAGAGGCAAGCCTTCTTATACAGATGGGGAAGCTGAAGCCAGGAAGGACAAAGGTCACGTCCGAAGTCACAGGAGGACCTATGACTCAGTACCTGAATTGTCCAGCTCTCTTCCCACTGCCTGGCATAAGAAACAGGGAGGAGGAGGGAGAGGCTGCCATGTGCTTGTCCTGGGGGAGGGGAGACCAGCCAAGGCCTGGTGTTAACTTGGGGCCCCTTGTGCTAGGTGACCACCTCAGAAGGGGGTGTCAACTTCTTAGAAAGCACAACTTCCTATTGGAAAACGTAGGGACCCAAGAAACACACAGATAAATGTGACCCTGAGTCCAGGTTGGAAAGGCCCCCTTGTGATGAGAGGGCTATGTCTGCCTCGTTTTACCTCTCACTCCCATGCAGCCGTGGGCATCTATGGGCCCCTGGTATCCCCCTTTCATTGCAGAATGGGAAGTGATATCACAAGAGATACTGTATTTGTTTGGTGCTGGGGATGATCCGCTGGGTCCTCCTTCCTCCCTGATAAACAAACACTCCATTTTGTTTTAAAACTTATTTCCAGCTTCAGAACTACATTCTAGATGCTCAACGCAAACAGGAGACATGGAGGAACAGATTTGACTAGAAGCAGGGGGTACAGGCAGAAGCCAGGGCCCTCAGCTTCTCAGACACCCCTCCAGTGAGGGGCAGGACACCCTCATGGGACTGAGGTCTGGGCCGCACCAGAGATGCCTGAGCTGGGGAGGTTGTCACATTTACCTCCTGGAGGCAAAGAAGAAAGATAGGGAGAGAGGCAGAAAAATCAAGAGACAGAATGAGATAGCGGGAGAGAAGAGATAGACAAAGAAAGGGAGGCCCAGAAGGCCAGAAGAGGAGACTGTGATAGAGAGGGGGTTGGGGGGAGGAGAAAGCACATGCTTCCACTCAGGGCTCTTTTGTTAAATACCGTTGACCCTCGAGTCTCTGCTATTGATAGCTGGCGGTAGACCAGGAGTGTGTCCTTGGGGCTCCTGTCCCCATGCCTGGAAATGAAGTCATGTCTGTCTGCCTCAGCCTCCTCTACTTGGGAACCTTGCCCCCTGACACTGGCTCCGGCCTGAGGGCTCCTGGAGAGAGACCCCCACAACAGAGAAAACCCTGAGGTTCTCAGATGCGCCCCCAGGGGCAACAGCTGAACCTGTTGATCATTCTTGGCTGGGAGAAGCCAGCCCCCAGAAAGCCTGGGGCTGAAGCCAGGCAAAGGCTGCAGCCGGAAGCCTTTGAGAGGCACAGGCTGGGGCTCTCCGCTTTAACTTGGGGTCTGATCAGCAGAGCTTGGACAGTGCAAGCAGACAAGGTCTCCACTTCTCCCTAGCAACACAGCCCCTAGCGCTGTAACTAGGGGCCCTCAGCTGGAAGTGAGAAGCATGCTCCCAGGTCGGGGAGGTGTTAGGGAGGCAGGAGGAGGGTAGCAGGTTGGCTCTAAGCACTGGGATCTACTTGATCTAAGCCATCATCACACTTGCATACAAGGGCACACATGTATGCTTTTCGTTCAGACCCAACCTTTGCTGTGGTCTGAGTCCTACACACCGAACCTCAGAGAACCCTCAACCTGGGATGCCTTGGTGGCATCCATTAACATGTCTCCTTTCATTGCAGCGTGTGTGTGTGTGTGTGTGTGTGTGTGTGTGTGTGTGTGTTCCTCGTGCGTGCACACAGGCACTCACGCACTACTTTGTGAGGGGAGTCAGTTCTCTCCTCCCATCCAGCCTGTGAGGCCCAGAGATGGAACTCAAGTCATCCGAGTTTAGCAGCAGAAGCCTTCACCCAGTGAGCCATCTC
Organism: Onychomys torridus; assembly: GCF_903995425.1. NCBI lineage: Eukaryota > Metazoa > Chordata > Mammalia > Rodentia > Cricetidae > Onychomys > Onychomys torridus. Next base: position 154,882,603 of record NC_050444.1, read on the forward strand.
ACCAGGCCGCCATGTCCCATTTCAGTGGCAAGTGAGACAGGGACTCGGTGGCATTTAAACAAGCCTGGCAGAGATGACAATAATCCAAAGAGACGCCTGCATCTTTCAATGTGACTATCAGACTATTGAAACAGTAGACCCCAAATAAATAGGAATTTCCCCAGGAATCTCATAATGGGAGAAGGAAAAGTCCCCACCCAGGCTGGGAGGGGATTTGTCTCCTGGAGAGAGATTCCACACAGTTCTAACAATTCCTTAGACCACCGTACAGGATGAGGCTAAAACCCAGATAATGATGGAGGTGGTGGTGGGCAGGACCACACCACGACCCAGACTGTTTAGATATGCATACCCTTGGCCTTCCATTTAACCTTTAGTCTCACTTCAGGACCCCAGGATGGATGTGGGGAGTCTGTGAGCTCTCTTTGTCCCTATCCCTAATGTGAGCACACTGAATAAATCTCCTTTTTCCGCTTTCCACTTTTTTGTTTGGTTTTTCCAGACAGGGTCTCTCTGTGTAGCCCAGACTGTCCTACTCTCTCTGTAGCCCAGGCTGGCCTCGAACTCATAGAGATCCACTTGCCTCTGCCTCCCGGGTGCTGGGATTAAAGGTGTGCCTCATCATAACCTGGCCTGGTCCATCCACTTTTAATTGGCTTATTGAGGATAGGTGGCAGGGCCTGACTTGGGGTACAGGTTGTAACTCTCAAGTTTGGTAGCAGGGTCAAGCCCATGCCCATGTCTCCTGACGACAAAAGTGGAGACAGCATTCTAGTTTCTCCACCACCACAGTCTCCCACCCGGGGAAGGGGGCAGTGCCCAGGGTACGGTTCCCTATTGCAGGGCCCAGAAGGGGCACAGCACACCCACCCTTCAGGCTTCTGGGACAACAGCTGATCCTAGGGTTAAAGGCCCACGGATCCTGGCTCAGCAGTGAATGGTGTGTGAAGTCCCCTCTCTTGGCTGGGCTGGCAGCTCGTCCAGGGCCTGGCGAGCCTAACTTGCTTTACAGAATCTGCCTCAGAACCCGAAGGGGAAGCAAAGGTGGGCAGACCTGGGGTGTTAACAGAGGCAGTGAGGGGCTGGGGTGCACAACTGGATGGACTCTGATTTTATAGAGACAATGAGCTGTCTTCTGTTGTAATATCTCAAGTACCTCTAATTCAGACGTCAGAATCTCAGTACTTGTGGCTGCCACAAGGATGCCCAATCAAGTCCAAATTTTGCATTTTCGGAAGAAGGATGCTCAGCCTTGAAAAGGTCTAGACAAATATTATAAAATCTGAAATAGTTCTGGGTCCAGAGAGGGTGGGAGATCTACTTAATATCACACAGAAAGACAGAGACCAAATCAGCACTCAGGTCCTGAAGAACTGTCCCGGTCTCTGCTCCGGAGAAACAGGGAAGCGACAGAAAAGGACAAAGGCAGCCAGAGGGGGAGGGGACACCACGAGAGGGTCTGACCCAGAGGGAAGAAAGAGGGAGGCTTCCCTCCGGAAGGTCCCCACTGGGACAGAGCTCCTGGAAGACCAGGGGTTCTCTACCTAAATTCCGCAACAGTCCCTGTGAGGAGGGGTCGGGGGTTGCCTAAGGCCGAAGACAGAAAGCAGCTGGGTGGTGTGCTGGGGCTCTGGTGAGTGTGGAGGATGGAGGAAGGCTGTCACAGGCAGCCTAGTCTTGGAATTTGGCTGCCGCTGTGCTGCCTCGGTGGGGTATAAATCCCTCTCTGGGCCAAAGTCCCTCCCTCTAGGCTCTCAAAACCTCAAGTCTCCCTTCATCCTCTCACGGGGGTGTAGAATCTGAAGTTGAGGGTCCCCCCATGAGCGGATTCTCGGGAGAAGCAGGCTTTCATGCTAGTAGGCCTGCTTTTCAGCTAAAATCTTAGGTTCAGGTGGGCATTGCCCAAGGTCGCAAAGACTGTAAAGATTTCAGTCTCTAGACTTCCATTTCAGGCCTCCACCCCTGGGGCCTCCTATTGGTCTATTGCTGCCAACTGGACCCAGAGCCAAGGCTGCCACAGAGCTCTGGGCTCTAGTGTGAGGCTCCCCCCTGCCCAGTGCCAGGGTGGCAGAGGAAGGAAGGTGAGACAGCTTACCTGCCCCCCAGGTCCCAACCCTACTGCTGTGGCAGCCCCCAGGAATGCTACTGCATTCCTGTGGTGGGGTGTGGTTGTCCACAGCTCTGTTTGCCCAGGGCCTGGCTGGGTTGCTAAGTAAGCCATAGCTCCAGGTGCTGAGTCAGCAAGCTGGGTGCCCATCATTCTCTGGAAACCCAGTCACCAGTTAGGTAGTGGCAGGAGGCGGCTGGGACTCTTCAGCTTCCTCTGGAGGAGGGAGAGGTGCCTCGAGGCTCAGATGTGGGGACATGAGCAGCAGGGAGGGGTGGGAGAAGCTGGGCCCAGTGATCTGGATGGGGGTGGTAAGAACTTAGAGGTCACTGTGTGTGTTTCAGGAACCAAGCTGAGGATTTGGGACCCAGAGAAAGAGGACTGCTTTGCTGTGCACCTGTGTATGACCATGACCGGCGCCGAACTGGCTGCTGGGTCCCCACTCTCTTATCTCATGTAATAAAACTGACTCAGCCATTCCTTACCCTTGATTTTGCACATGGGGGGTAACTGAGATGTGTCCCGGGACTGGCAATGAGAGCCTGGATTAGCCCCTCTCCCTCTGGTCCTCAGTTTCTCAAGCTGGCTGGGGTTCACAGAAGGTCTCTTAAGTCCCGGAAGCAAGGAAAGAAGCCTGAGGGATCTGGAGTACAGTTGATAGCCCTCACTGGCCTCTCCCAGGGCCTCCTTTGATCTTCCAGCAGTGCCGGCAGCCTGATTCTCCTTATCTTTATGGGCAGCACCTTGGCCTGCTGCCTCCCCACTCCAGCCTGGCATCCTGAGGGTAAGACCAGACTCCCTCCAGGGAAATAAGAGTGGAACAGAGTAGAGCAGAGGGCCAGAGCCACAGGGGCAAGGGGCATCAGAAGTCTAGGATGCTGGCTTTCAGGGCCAGATCTTGCCCCTCGATCTCGTCCCTCCGGGCCTGCTAACAGCAGAATGCACAGGGTGTAGGCACTGGGTGCCAGGGTGGGGCCCACAGAATGAGGTGCAGGGTCACGAGGCCAGGAGTTTCGATGGCTGGTTTTGGTGACTTTTGATAAGAATAGAATGGCAGAGCTGTTGAGAGATGGGGTGGGTAGGGTGGGGATAACTCCAAGGTGGCCAAGCACCCTTTAGTCCATTGTCCAGTCCAGTTCTGAAGCCCCACTGCCACCCTGCCTGGCTGCCCTCTCCAAACAGATGACATCGACTTGAGTCAAGGCTACAGGTGGCAGTGTCTGCCTTGCCGATGCCCCCTGCTCTGAGAGGTTGACAGTGGGACAGTGTCTGAAGAGGTGGGCCTCAGCTCTGGGAGCATCCCCTGGCCCCCAGTTGGACCAAACGCTCCATCACTGGAAAGGTGTGTGTTCTGCGGAAGGGGGAGCATTGGCCTCCACTTGAGGAGTTCCCAGGCAGAGGGTGGAAGCAGGAAGAACTGTGGAAGGCCAGTCTGGAGGTGAGGAAGGCTGGGTGGGGCCTCAGGACCCTGGGGTCAGGCCTGGATGAGGATGTGTTCACAGGAGGGGAGTTTCCCCCAGGTGGGCCTGAGACATAAGTTCAGGTCATAACACACACGAGGCAGATGCTCTGTGCAAAACAGTTATTAGCATTGCTCCCTGGGGAGACGGGGCCAAGACAGAAGGTCTATTACAGGGCAGCAGCAGGCAGTCTGCCTCCCTCCCCAGCTCCCCACCACACACCTCCTACACAGACACACTGCCCTGCATGTGCACCCACTGGAGGACACTTGTATTGTTCTGTTTGTGTGTGTGTGTGTGGGGGGGGTATGTGTGTATGTTCATGTGTGTGGGATGTCCTTCCTCAGGTTTGTACCCTTTTGTTTAAGTAAGCTCTCTCACTGGCCTGGAACATGGCAAGTAGCCTAGGCTAGCCCTTGTCCCCTCCTCTCTAGTGCTGGATTATAACTGTACTCCACAACAACTGGCTTTTTATGTGGGTTCTGGGGATTGAACTCAGGTCCTCATGTTTGTAAGGCAAGTGTTTTGTCAACTGAATTATTTCTTCACCCCTCCCCATTATCATTATCATTATTATTATTTTAGAGACAGGATCTCAGGGTTGAAGAGGTGGCTCAGGGGTTAAGAGCACTGGCTGTCCTTCCAGAGGTCCCAGGTTCTGTTCCCAGCACCCACATAGGCTTACTACCCTCTGTAACTCCAGTTCTAGGGGATCCAATGCCCTCTTTTGGCTTCTGAGGGCACCAGGCACACACATGGTACACATAAATACACTAAGGCTAAACGCCTATACACATAAAAATAAAATACATAGATATAAAGAAAAGACGGGTACTCATGTAGCCTACCTAAGGGTCCTCCTCCTCTCTCTACCTCTCAAGTAAGTAGGATTACAGGAGTATGTCTGTCACATTTAGCTTTTGTCTTTTTGGTTTATTAAGATAGGGGCTCACGGGGCTAAAGAGATGGCTCAGAGGTTAAGAGCACTGGCTGCTATTCCGGAGGTCCTGAGATGGGTCTCACGCTACAGCACAGGCTGGCCTGGAATTCACTATGTAGTTCAAGCTAACCCGAAACTCACAGCTAAACTTTTGCCTTCACTTTTTGAATGCTGGGATCACAGACCCCCATCACCACACACGCCCATTTTGGGCCAAGCAAACCCAGGACTTTTGCATGCTAGGCAAGCACTGGAGCGCCTGAGTTTACATGCCCAGCCTTCGTTGTCTGACTGAGCAAACCTTTCATTTCTCTCTCTCCCTCCAGCTGCTGTGCAGGGTGCTGACAGCAGCCTGTCTGATACAGTTTCTCTGTGTCCCAATGCCTCTGCGCAAACAATCAGATGTAGATGCACGTGCGGCCCCGCACTTTCACCTGACCCCTCAGCCGGGCTCAACCCTGCCCTCAGGGCCCATGAGCCCACCCGTAGGTCTACAACACGGAAGACCTGACCAGCACTTCAAGAGAAGCCTTCGTCCCCTCCTCCAGCAGCTTGCTCTCTCCAGCCTCCCCACCTGTAAAATGGGGAGGTGAACAGTCTTTGGACTCTGTGAGAGGGTCCATCATAGTGTGATGTGTGTGAAGTTTTGGGGTCAAAGCCAGATGCTCAACACACGCTGGCTATGTGGCCTCTGGGAGACAGGATCTCTGTGGAGTTGCCAGAAGACATAATTGCCTGGTGCCTTCAACAAACCTGTTATGTTCTAGGCCCTAAACTGGGTTTTGAAGCCTCAGATTGACAATGAAGTAAATCAATCTCCATTCCCTCTCTTTCCTGAAGGTGCTCACCCTGCACCAGGAACACCTCTGTAGTCAGCTTTGAGTCAGCGCAATGGAGAGGCAGAGTGCCTGGGAAGGAACAGAGTTATCACTTGCCAGGGGGTAATGTTTGTCAAGTGACTTTCCCTCCTTGACTCAGTTTTCCCATCCATAAAATGGGCATAAAATGGCCACCTGGCTGGGCTGTTGTCCATATTCAAGAGCTATGGGCACACAGCCAAAGGGGATGATGGCTGTGGGTGTTTGCCACCCTGGACTGGTGTTGTCTCTGGGCCCCTTTCTCTCCTTCTAAGCCTGTGTTAGGAAGAGTCTCAGAGTATGGCCAAGGCTGTCTGCTCCCATGGCAGAGTCTAGCTCTGGAGTCAGTCACTAAGTCTCAAGGCCAGGAAAGAGGCTGAGAAAGACACCTCAGTGTGCCTGTTCCGTGGCAAGACAAGGCAACTCTCATCAGCCTGGCTTTGGGCATCTCTTTTTCTTTTCATTTTTTCATTCTTTCTTTCTTTCTTTCTTTCTTTCTTTTTTTTTTTTTTTTGTGTATGTGGAGCTGAGGATCGAACCCAGGGCCTTGTGCTTGCTAGGCAAGCGCTCTACCATTGAGCTAAATCCCCAACCCCTGGGCATTTCTAGTTACTGGTCCTTGGCATTGTGTCTGCAGGAAAAGGCTGTGAGTGGGGCACTCAGCTGGGCTGGGGAGGCAGGGTCACAGGTCATGCCTAATGACCTACTAATGACCTTCAGGATGTGGGTGTTGGAGGTCCCTTAAAGATGTCTAGACTCACCGACTGCTTGGAGAGCCCCACTCAAGCCACAAGGGTGGCACTCACTGGCACTGTGTGGTGCAGCAGGCACTGGGGGCAAAGACCAGCTGGAGCCCGTATCCCTTATCTGTAGGTGTTCAAAGCCAGGGTTTGGTGTGGGATGTAGCTCAGTGAGGATGTCCTACTCAGTCTCCTTTGGTCTCCTTCCACTTTGGTATTGAGTTGCAAGACTCTTGTACTGGACGCTTCCCTTTAAAATAACTAACTCCCTCTGTCTCTCTGTCTCTCTCTGTCTCTCTCTCTCTTTCTTTCTGAGACAGGGTTAATCTGTGCCACCACCGCCCGGTTGAAAAAATAATTCCTAAAACTCTGTAGCTTTGACTGTCCTGGAACTCTCTCTGTAGACCAGGCTGGCCTCGAACTCACAGATCTTCCTGCTTCTGCCTCCCTTACTTACTTTGTGTTTGCGCACGCCTGCAGCACATGTGCCTTAGAGGAAGGCGTTGTGGAGGTCGGAGCGTAACGGCGAGATCTGTCCCCTGCTTTCACCCTGTGGGCTCCAGGCACCGGACTTAGAAAATCACAGATGGGTAAACTGTGGCCAGATGATTTTTTTTTTTTTTTCTTAGCTGGTCCTTGGTTCATTTGAGGAGTTGGTATGAGGACAAAAGATGACCTCAGCAAAGGACATCCTGGTGCTGGGCTTGAGGTCAAGGTTCACGGCGAGAGCTATGACCACACTGGTGGGCATTGCAAGAAAGCTCCAGTCCCCCTACCTCGGCCCCCTGCAGGTGGCTGTGTCTGAAGGCTTCCTGGAGGAGGTGACTCTCAAAGGCGCTTGGGGAGACGGGCGGAGAAGGGCAGCAGGAGAGCAGGGACCACCCGGTGGAGTTGGTGGAGATATGCAGAACGCGCAGCGGGAGCGTCGGTGACCCCAGGCCGGTGCCACCCGCCTCTCCTTCGGCGGGGGATGCGCCCCGTTTCCAAGGCGACGGAGGCAGAGGCTCCGCAGGCCGCGACCCCCTTTACGAGGCGCAGAGCCGGTTCCTCTCCGCGGGGTGCAGACGCGGCGGTGCCATAAACCTCACTTAGCGACCCTCAGAGGCGGCACCTGCGGGGTCGGAAGTGGGAGGCGGGGCTCGGCCGGTGCGAGACGGGGCGGGGCGGCTGCCCAAGGTCTGTGGCCTCCCCTCCCCCAGCGCTTGGGATCGGTCCGGCCCAGCGCTTGCTACTGCCTGGCTCATTTCTCAGCAGCAGGGAGAGCAGAGATGCTGGGGGATGGCAGTGAGTGGCCTGGGCAGGGCTGGGGGCTAGCCTTGGTCTTCCAGGGCAGGGCTACCTGAGCCCCACTCCCGTAAGTGTACTGCAGGGGACCCGCAGAATATCTCAAATTGTGGTTGTGGTTTTGTTTTATTTTGGTTAAACAGATCCAGGCTCGACGCCAGCTCTGCTAAGTAGCCAAGGCTGCCCTGGAAATCATCATCCTCTAGCCTCCATCTCCCTAGTGCTGGGCATTATAGGCCTAAATCACCACACCAAAGTGTGTGTGTTGAAACCAATCTCACTATGCAGCCCAAATTGGTCTCAAACTCACAGCAATCCTCCTGTTTCAACATCTGGGATTCCAGGTGTGAGGCACCACACTCGTTTATATGTGTCATTTTGAAGAGGCCTTTGATGGATCTGGTGAGAAACCCGAACAACACACAGGAAGTACACACAGTAAACTAGTCGTTTGCACGCACCCCAGGAGGTTCCTTGTTTCCAAACACACCGGGTCCTCAAGCAAAGTGATGCCCAGATTCCTACCCAAGCCTTGAGAGAAGAGGAGGGCCCCCAGTTCCTATACTCATCACCAGGCTTACATGCTCACTAGTTCACATACATGCTGGGAAGTGCCTAGTACCCAGCCACAGCTGTGCACCTTCATCAGGACACACACACACCCTTGCACTCACTTGTGTGTGCCCAGGAGAGATTATCCCGAAATGTATACTTTCCTAGCGGCTGGATCCCTAGGGCTCCCTACATACCAAATTGGGTCAGGGTCCTCCCCTGTCCCTGTTCCCCCTTCCTGTCCCATTTCCCTCCATCTGTCTGTCTTTCTCCATCAGCCCGTCTCAGGGGAACCCCCTTGGCCCATTCATCCGGTGTGAGATGTTAATCCATCTATCTGCAACCTGTCCCAGCAGGGAACAGGAAAGAGTCATTCCTCCATGGGTTCTGTCTTTCTTTCAGCCACACCCACCCCAGCAAGACCCCTCTCCCTTCCTCAGCAGGGCCTCTCATCACTCATCCAGACCCCCACTCACCCATCCTTCATCCTCCTATCTGTTTCCCTCCTCTGTCAATCTGTCTGTCTGTCCATCTATCCATCCACCCTTCCTTCCTTCCCTGCTGGGCCCCATCTCTCTCAACACTCCCTATGTCCCATCCATCAACTTACTGACAGTCCTGCGCTGCCAGGTAGGCTTTTCATCTGTTTGTCTGTCCACCAGCCCATCCATCCGTCTGTCTCCGAGCCCATCCATCCATCTATCCACTAGCCCATCCATCATGCAAGCCACTTGGGGGTTCTTGTCACCATTCACATGCTCCCTGGTGGAGGCTCCCCTCAGGAAGCACTGGGTAGGGATGTGTGTGTGCCCTTAGGTACCTTTGTGTCCCCCAATTCCTCCGGTGCTGAATCCGGTTACTGTACTGAGCCTGGAGCAGGTTACCTATGACTGGGGAGGCGAGGAGTGAGGGGCAGGTTTAGGGGTTCTCAGAGGCATCAAACCTACAGCGTGGCATCTCTCGCCCTTCCATTCCTCCTCCCTCTGAGCTTCCGCCCAATGCCCAGCTCTCGGAAATGAAGGGGGTGACACTTGACAGGTCCCATGCCAGCCTGGGGCCCCTAAGTAGGGTGTTAGTGATAAAAATAAGCAAAGCTGATGTTCTGAGGACCTGCCATGTGCCAGGCATCGTGCCAACTTCTCACACTTTTGTGTCTACCCCCACAAGGTGGATATTGCATTATTTTTATCCCCACTTGACGTAGGATAAAACAAGCCTGGGTCCCAGAAGTACCTCTTTGACCTCTTCACCCACCGTGAATGAGGGCCAGCCATGGTTCCATCTTCCCACCTGACTGGGGGACATTGGGGTTTTTTTTGGGGGGGACGACCAGAGGGCACAGGAGACCACTTGGGTAGCAGAGCTGAACCAGGACCATAGGATCAGATGGACTGGCCACAGCAGTGTGGTGCAGCTTTGAGCAGGATCTGTATGCACCTCAGTTTCTTTGCCTGTGAAATAGAGCCATAATGATGATGAAATAAGACTGTCAGGAAAGTACCTAGAATGGAAGGCCCCAGGGTCAGAGCGGAGGACTCTGGCACTCAGGTAGGGGCATTCCTGGAGACCCCTTTGCCCCACCTCTGTAGCAGTGGGAATCCCCCACTATCTCCGAGGCCTTGGGACTCTAGGCAGGAAGCCAGCTTTGTGCTAGGTATATATATACCTGTGCCAGACTCACAAGTCTCTAGTGGGTGAGCTACGGTTAGCCCTGCATGTCCCCGTTGGTAAAGTGTGGGGGGAGAGCAAAGAGCCACACACTGCAGGGTGTGTGTGTGTGTGTGTGTGTGTGTGTGTGTGTAGTGATCCAGGCAGAGAGGCCAGGAAGTGCCAGAGCCAGTAAGAAGCAGGGTACTCTGATTTCTGCCGGTATTGCAAATGTCCTGGCATAGGGGTTATGATGAAGCCCTTTTCCTGGAGCTGACAGCCTTCAGGTGCTGCACTGGGGAGACCTGACAGGAAGAGGACACAGGCCAGAGTTGCAGTCTTCACTGTGGCTCTGGAATTTTCCGCTAGCCCCTCTCCCTCCCCCTCCGTGGACCTGGCTCTTCCATAGAAGACACAACCTGGGGTTGGAGAGATGGCTCAGCAGGAGTAGGCAGCAGCTTCTGTCCCTGTGACCCACATGGTGGCTTGAGAGAACAGGACTTTCACAAGTCATCCTTGGAACCTCCACTCAGGCACAGTGGCAAGCAGGCACCACAAAATAGGTATATGTCAAAAATAAATAAGAGAAGAGGGTTGTGGCCTATGCCTTTAATCCCAGCACTCAGGGGACAGAGGCAGGCAGATCTGTACGAATTTGAGACCAGCTGGTCTACACAGCAAGTTCCAGGCCAGCCGGAGCTATATTTTGAGACCTTGTCTCGAAAAGAAAAGACAGACAGATGGACAGAAAGAAAAGCAAGGGCTTGATTTCCCTGTATTTCATACATGTGGAATGGAGTTGGGTGGGCTTGGGGGTGGGAAGTCGGTTTTAAGGTGAGACTCATGTTTTAATGTGTAAAATGGGGATAGAATTCCCACTTCTCAGAGCCTTTGGGTGCCACATACTGGCAATGCGTTCCTCTGGCTTGCAGCAGGATTCATAAACTCAAGGGAGCGCCTCTTTTGCTTTGATTTCTCATTATGAAGCCCAGGCTGGCCTTGAACTCGGGGCAAGTCCTTTCCTGCCTCCGAGTCCCAATCGCTGGACTTGCAGGCCTGAGCCACCATGCCTAGCTTGCTTTGTTTTTAAAAATACTTCGCTGTAGGCCCGACACTCTGTAAGGTACGAATCAGACATCTAAACCCAGCTGGAAGGCCAGGAGGATGTGGACAGATGGGGGAGGGGACGGCCCAGCGGAATGAGGGGCGGGGGCTGGAGGAGGGGTCTGAGAATCCAGACTGGAGGTGGGCGGAAGGCACCCTGGTGACCCGGGGGGGGGGGGGGGAGACGAGCGGAGGCCCCGCCCTGGGCCCTGCGGGCAGGATTTGCGGAGAACCCACTTCAAAGGGTCCCAGGAAGCGCTTGCTAGCCCCAGAGGAAGCGGTGCAGCCTCTAATCCAGCTCTGGGGGTGGGTGGGGGAAGCCCCGCAATTACACAAGGGTTTCCTCTTGTGCTACCCCCTTAAAATCTGGGAGCCCACACATGAGTCCACGACCCTCACGTCAAACCGCCTCATTCCCGTGTGTGTGTGTGTGTGTGTGTGTGTGTGTGTGTGTGTGTGTGTGTGTGTGTGTGTGTTGGGAGTGGGGCGGGAAGCGGTGCTCAGCAAAGCTTTTACCTAAATCACCCCAAAGCCTTACCCGAAAAGCTGATTAGCCAATTTCATTTTTCCCCTGAGCTTGGAAAGTGCGTTCTTTTGAAAAGCCTGTGTGCGGTCCACAAATATTTGCTGAACACCTACCGTATGCCAGGCACCACTGGGGCCAGAAAGAGGGAGTGAACTGGGCCCCTGCCCTTCAAGGACCTCCCTGCTTAAGGGGGAGGTGGTGTAGTACACCTGACCTTGGGTTTGTTCTCGGAGGGTATCTAGTTGGCTCAGTCTGCCTTCAGAAGTGTCTTGACTGTAGCTGGTGGATAGTTGAAATTTAAGGTATGTTGACTGTAGACCCATTCGAGCTGCCAAGGACACTGACTATGTGATCCCATGGAATCCCAGCCACTGCCCTGGAGGGTACAAACCCATTATTGTGCCTTTTTTTATAAACCACACAGCCAAGTCACATATATACTTTGCAGCAGGAGACAGATATGCTGGGCCACCATACCTCCATCTTAGCATCCATTTATCCACCCACCCACCCCTTCCTGAACCCATCCATTCATCTTACATCCATTCTTCCCTCTTTATCCATCCATTCATTCAACATACTAAATCTGTCTTGGGTTCCCTCTGCACTTCAGGTTCTCAAACTTCCTAACCCTGTGACCCCTTAATACAGTTCATATTGTGGTGACTCCAATTATAAAATTATTTTGTTGCTACTTCATAACTGTAATTTTGCTACTGTCATGAATCCTAACGTAAATGTCTGATATGGGATCCCAAGGGGTCATGACCCACACATTGAGAAACACATTCATCAAGGTCTTGAAGAATGGGTAGGGGACTGGAGAGATGGCTCAGAGGTTAAGAGCACCGACTGTTCTTCCAGAGGCCCTGAGTTCAATTCCCAGCACCCACATGGTGGCTCACAACCATCTTTAATGAGATCTAACACCCTCTTCTGTATACATAATAAATAAATAAATCTTAAAAATAATAATAATGGGTAGGAACTGTCCAGATGGAAAGGACACCCACAGACAGGGCACAACTTAGATCACCTGAAGGCAGGAGAGTGTATGATGTCCTTGGGTGTGTTGACTCACACCTTGTAGCCTCTCCAGAGAGACTGAAGAATCCAGAGCTAAAGGCCTGCTTGGGGATTTAGCAAGTCCCCCTGTCCCCCTGTCCCCCTGTCCCCCTGTCCCCCTGTCTCACTGTCTCACTGTCTCAAAAATAAAAAAAGCCAGGTGGTGGCGCATGCTTTTAATACCAGCACTCGGGAGGCCGAGGCAGGCAGATCTTTTAGTTCGAGGCCAGCCTGGTCTACAGAGTGGGTTCCAGGACAGCCAGGGCTACACAGAAACCCTGTCTCAAACAAGCAAACAAACAAACACCACTCACTTTACATATATAGATGTAAAAATAAAAATAAAATGAAGGGAATTGATTCAGAATGTCACCATCAGTCATGACCATCTCTGGAATGACTCCTGCATGATGCAGGCCACCTGTCTCTTGGCTCCAGGAATGTGGATGCATCATACTCAACCGCTCTCTCAGGGAGACATCCAGGCTGGTTGGAGAGAGTTCTAGAGACTCAGGAATCTGAGAAAGAGTTCCTTTGGCTCAGGTGATGATCCTCATTGGTCCAGGAGGACTTAGGAGAGAACCCACCCCCGGAACCCAATAAGGGGACAGTCATCACACCGGCCTGGAAATCCTGGTTGCAGACAGCTGGCACATCATTCCAGATGGGGAACTGTGAAATCCAGAGACAGAAGAAAGGTGTGTACTGGGTCCAGACTGGCTGAGGTGCCTTCTCCAACTTCCCTAGGGTCATTCCTGCCCCCCCCCCCCCCCGCACGATGGGAGCAGGATTTCCCACCTAATGGGGGTCAACTTGACAAAGTGCTTAGAACTGAGCCTGGCATGCAGTAAGCCCAATGGTCTTTTTTTGATTATATCTGGCTCTTGGCCAAAGGCCGATGGAGATCAAAGCTGGGTGGGGAAACCGAGGTGTCAACATTCTTGAGGGTGGTCTGCTTGTGCCTAGCAAAGGTGGGCATTGAGGCAGCAGGTGAGCTGGCATGTTCTCTCTCTCTGGTTTCACCTGCCTGTCCTGGAAGCCTTGTCTGCTGCAGTGGCACTCAGGCCCCCAGGGCTCCTTGGGGCCTTTACAGGGCAATTCCATCTTCATTACAGCTGATTACGCCGCAATAAATACCACGTTCCAGGGCCAATTTATGAGACTCACTAGGGAACTTTCCCCCTTAGCATCCACTCACACAGGGCCAGCCAGGAGAAGGGAAAGGTGTGCCAGCAAATGGGTCACTAAAGCCCCTGGCTCCTGCCACTGTGTTTCTTCCACTCATGTTACATGCTGTGGGGGGGGGGGGCACAGCCTTGTGCCCAGCACCCCCACTCCAGTGCACACCTCTCAGCACAGGGCCCCAACATTGAGGCCTGCCAGCACCCTGGCACGTGGGGGGATCAACTTTGGGGGGTTATGCATGAATCACATACATGGCACACAGAGGGACAGCCCTCCACAGAATCTAGCACTAGAGAATGGGCCAACACCCTATTCACTTACAGCTTCTTTCATTCAACCAAAGTTTGCTGATGAATACCTGGATGCCAGGCACTGTCCATTTTCCACCAACAACCTCATCTTCCACATCTATTTCCCTTCTTTCCTTCCTTCCTCCATCCCTCCCTCTCTGTTTCTTTCTTTTGAGACAGGTCTCGCTGGGTATGTAGCCCTGGCTGGTCTGGAGTTCTCTATGTAGACCAGGCTGGCCTTGAACTCCCAGGGATCTGCCTGCCTCTGCCTCCCTGTTACTGGGATCAAAGGTGCGCCATGATGCCTGGCCCACAATATGCTTTCTAGTGTCACACTGACAACACAGAGCCTGTAAATGTCATGTCACACACATACAGGGTCTTACAAACAACTCATAGAGCTGAATATGTTGGTGTACATCTGTAATCCTAGTCCCTGGGAGGTAGAGAAAGGAGGCTCAGGAATTCAAGGCCAGCCTCAGCTACATAGTAAGTTCCAGACCAGCCTGGCCTTACCTGACCTTGTCTCAACAGTCACATCAGGGGACTGCAGAGATGGCTCAGTGGTTCAGAACATTGCCCTCCTCAGAGTCAGTTCCAAGCACGCACATCTTGCGGCTCACAACTGCCTGTAACTCCAATCCAGGGGATCCAGTGCACTGTTCCGGCCTCTGAGGCACCTGAAATACACATGTATCAAAAAAAAAAAAAAAGCAAAAGCAACTAACAGGAAGTCAACACAAACCACAGTGTCCCCAGCCTAGCATGTCCAATAGAAAGAACACTTACCCGTACCATGTGTGTGCTACACACGTGCTCCACTCATCTAGGTACACATGAACACGCCTATTCACAGGCCCTTGGCACACCACATTCCTTGCCTCCCCAGATTTGATTTCCTCTTGCTGAACCACATGTAACCGTAATAACAGCTGCGATCTGACTAGCGGGTTCCACATCCCAGTCTGTGCGGTTTCCATGCGTGACCTTATTTGATCCTCACAGTGAATCTCCCAAGTAGGTTCTTAGTGTCCCCAAGGAGCACAGGGAGGCTCAGAGGATCGAAATGACTTGTCTAGACGTTCACTGCTGCTTCCGCTGCCGTGAAGAGCAGCACACCCAGGCACACACAGACCCTCTCACACTCCAGCAAACACGTACATGCACATTAACACTTGCATTGACAGACATCTACACTCAATGTTGTACACACCATACACCAACCCTTGTACCCCCATTCATGTTTATCAGTACTTTCACACTCAAACATGTTCACCTGTACATGTTTAGCCATTCTCAAGGACACTTACAAGCTCACATTCTCAGAAGTCATATGTTCCTCTTCCCATCGTCCTGATCAAAGGCTTTAATTAACCCCAACACCTGTAATTAACCCTTTCTATCCCCCTCCAGGGGAGATGTCTGGACCAGCTTCTCAAAAACAGGCGCCAAGGCCAAGCTAGTGGGTAGGACCCCAGGAGGGGGAGTATAGTGTGGGCCAGGATGAACAGGGCCAGGGGAGAGGAAGGCTAGGGACTAGAAGGCAGGTGTGTGTGTGTGTGTGTGTGCGTGCATCGAGAACCAAGCCTGCTACACCAAGCCTGCTACAGCTGTTCCCATTGCACTGGCCAAATGGTAACTGGGCAACAGGCAGTTGTGGGTGGCCAGGCTGGTTGCTGAGTTCACTTCCCGTTTGTTTCACTAACGCTAATCAAGAGAGGAGATGAACTCAGATCTGAGGAACCTTGGCAGAGAAAGGGTAGGTGGGAGGCAAGCGTCTCCAGAGAGTCAAAGCATACCATCTCATTCTGTCATCCGGGGAGCAAGGGACAAGGGTGCCCTGTTGGAATTCAAAGGCAGAGGTCAGGAGTTAGCCATGGAGGTGTGTGGTGGGTCCCCAAATGGAGCAGTGGTTAACAGAGGGGGCCCAGATTTAAACCCTGACACTCTGGCTGGTGAATTGTGCAACCTTCGGACATATCCTAGGAAACCCTGGATGGAGCCTTAGTTTAAACCCTTCACTCCAAAGTGGAGCTGAACACACCTGCTGAAGACGTGCTCCTAGAGGGCACCACTCTTGGCACACAGCTTAGAGGACCTTCCTTGGTGTGATGTATCTTCTGGAGGTCTCAGGAACGTGTGTGTGTGTGTGTGTGTGTGTGTGTGTGTGTGTGTGTGTGTGTGTGGTGTTGTCCTTCTCCAGGCGTGTTGTTAAGGCGGCTTCTATTTCTTTGATTTACAACCGCTTTCGGCCCAGGTCTTAAAGGGCAAAAGGCGAGAGTAGGGAAGGCTCAGCGCAGATTCATTCCGCACATTTGTGCTTGGGTATCAGATCCCGGGGGACTAACCACTGGAGGCGCTTTGAAGCGCGCAAACTCCTCAAGGTTTGGGGCTGAGGAGATGCCAGCCAGTGCACAGGGCCCCCTACAATCCTCCCCAAATCCCTGCCTTCCCCAACCCCAACTTCCCTCTGACTTCCCCGCCCTCCAGTCCCGGTGTCAGCCCGGCCCCTTTAAAGACATTCCTGAGGGCGTGGTTTCGGTGACGTCAGCGCGGGGCATGAATGAACAGGAGCGGGTTCTCACCCAACTTCCATTAAGGACTTGGGGCAGGAGGGGGAAGCAGTAGTCCCGTGGCGGGCGGGCGAGTGGGCAGGAGCGGGACACCGAGACCGGCGTGCGGACAGCAGAGATTGCGGGGAGCGACAGGCGCGGCATGGAGCTCCGAGCAGCCGGCTGCTGCCTCGCGCTGCTGTGGGGTTGCGCGCTGGCGGCCGCGGCAGCACAGGGAAAGGAAGGTGAGTGTCTGCGTGGTGGCCGCAGCCAGCAGGGACCGCGGGCTACGGGACCCCGTGCGCTGGAGCCCCACGCTCCTCTCCGGGGCACACCTTTGGAAACTGACTTGTGGCTGCTGGATCTCGGCGCACTGGGTTCGGTGGGACGCGCGGGTTGCAGTCGGGACGATCTTGGGGGACCCCCTCCTGGGATCCCAGGGTCTCTGGAACTAAGAGATTTAGGCTGGGGCGTGCAGGGCTCGGAGGCCGCGGAAAATAGGACGCGGCGCCCGCCACGCGGTTGCAGCCTGGCGGCGGCTTCTGGAACGCGACCCCCGCAGGGCGCGCGGAATCCCTCGGAGGAAAGAAGGCGTCTAAGTGGACTCTTCCCGGCGATCAGCTACTTAGTAACCCTGATTTACCCATCTATCCCGATTTCGTGAGGAAGGCATTTGGGTGCAGGCCCCGATTTTTGGGGAGGGGGCTCCTCAGCGGCCTGAACCAAGATGGTTTCTCTGCTCCCGGTTTTCACTTGGGTCCCAGAGGTCAGCATAGGGAGCGCCTAGAGTCAGCTCTGACCACGCACACCTTCCCTCCTAGCCAAGCTTCATTCCCAGGTTCGGTAGACAGGTTAAGTGCCAGGAGGGAGGACAGGAAGTCCCAAAGTCAAGTGTTCTGAGCAAGGGGTGACTCAGAAGGAGGAAATGCGGCAGGTGGGGTTGCGGCCTTTCTCGGTGTAGAGGTGTAGAGCCGTCATCTCGGGCCACCCGGAGCCCAGGCACCTGGAGGTAGGGAGTGAATCACCTGTCCCCGCCCCAGCGTCCCGGAGCCACGCAAGGTGAGGGGGCCGCAGATTTTGCCTTTCCCAAGGCGGCCAGGGGTGCGCTTGGGGGCGTTGTCCCTCAGCTAGGGTCTCGGAGAGGATGGGGATTCCTGGCCTGCCCTTGGCCGAGGATCTTCCTGTCCACCCAGCCGGAGCTGGCTTCCGTTTCCCACAGCGAAAACTTTTCCCTGCTTTTGGTTCTAGCGCGGCTCCTGCCGGCTCCAGCCGGGGAAGCGTGGAGGAAACCCTGGTGGGTGAGAAGTTTCTTTATTCTTTTCGCCTTCCACATTGGGAAGGTAAAAGGCCAGTTTGGAGCTCTTGGAAGGTGGGGAGTTTGAGGTGGAGGGGTGTCACATCCTGGCCCCATCCCAAAGACATTTCAAAGCCCCCGGGCCCCTCGGGAAGTTCTTTTTGTGAAGGTGTGCCCCAGGACAGGGCAGGGCAGGGCATCGACGACCCTCATTCCCTCTCCCTGATTCAACTCTGGCTCTCTCTTCCTGGGAACTGTGGTTGGGGAGAAGAGAGAGACAGCTGGAATTGCTAGCCCTTTCCTGGGCTGCCACGGAGTTGAGGATTAGACGTCTGCTTTGCTATGCGGGCTCCTGACCCCCAGCCCCCAGCAGGGAAGCCTTAAACAATCTTGTACTTGTGCCCCTGGGTGCATCTGTCCCCCTCATCCCAGCCTTTGTGATTAATCCCGTTCTGCATGGGATGGAGGAGGAAAAGGGTGCATATTGATTGCCCTGTGGTTGTGGAAAATTCTTTGTATAGGCTCCGGATTCCCAAGGAGCAACTACCAGGCACTGTCTGTGTGATGGGCGTGGGCGCAGGGGTGGGGGTTGGGGGGGTAGGTGGGGGGGAGTGGGGGGGTGGGGGGTGTTGTGACCCAACTGGTTTCACTGGGTGGGGGGAGCTGTGGCCAGGTATGATCTGTCTCCTTTCTAGCCTTGACACAGCTGTGCAGGCCCTTCTACCCTTCTTTTGCTGAACTTGGAATCCCAGAGGGAGCCAGTTAGAGTCTCAACAGCTGCTGAATTTGCCTCCCTACAGCAACTTTTACTTTTTATTACATTGTGTGTGTGTGTGTGTGTGTGTGTGTGTGTGTGTGTGTGTAGCTCAAACTTGTTCTCTCCACCATGTGGGTTCTGGGGTTGGAACACAGGTGAGAGACAAGTTCCTTTGACGGCTGAGGCATCTCACTGCCCCTGTCCTTCTTTACAGAGAGGGAGGGAGGCCCACCACTAGTCAGCCAGGGCGCTCTCTGCGCAGAGGGTCTGACCCACACATCCAGCTGTCTCATCCAGCCAGAACCGCTTGCTGCTGACTCGGTTGGATGGGGGTTAGAGGTTCAGGAGGCCTGGAGAGGGTTTCTTAGCTCAGCAAGGGCCTTGCCTGTCTTCCAGTCCCATGCTTGTTTGCATCCGGAGTCTCTGGTTCCCCCCCTCCCCACCTTTTAGGTGTAAGCTGATCTTTGGGTAAAGAGGGATGAGGTTAGCAGGGAGGTGGTAAGGGGAACATTGCATTGTGGGAAAGCTTGTAAAGTAATGTAGCCCACAAAGGTAGCGTTATGATGGCGGATCTCCCCCATCCTACTCCGGTCAGAGTGTCTCTTAGGGGACAGAGGACTTATGGGGTACCTTATCTAGGGTAACCTTTGGTGAAACCCTGAGAGGGTCATGCCAAGGGGCTCCCAAGTTTCCTGCTTCCAATAAGCCAGAACCTTTGATTACCAGAGCCCAGGGACTCTGTCAGGGCAGAGGGACAGCTGGGCTCTCCCGTTCCTGATGGTTGGGTTTAGGGAATTTCCATGGGAGGGGGCTGTGGCTGGCAGCCCTTGGGGTGCGGGAAGCCTTCTTTTCTCCTCAGATTGAACCTGGTGATATTTCTATCTAGATTCAGGCTTGGGCTGGCCCTCCTGCCAGGTTAACCCTTCAAAGCCCATTCCCCAGGGGACTTAGCTTGAAGTTTCTACACTGCTAGTGTGTGTGTTTTGTGTGTGTGTATGGTGAAGTGTGTGCTATGTATTAGATTTAGAGACTTAGATTTGAGAGCAGTCCTCCCTTTCACTCCCCTGCCTAAGCCCAGAACCATTCCCGTGGGGTTGGTGAGTTTCCTAAGGTTAGGCCCTGGGCACGTCTGAACAAATCCCTGCCGTTACCCACCTCGTCTTCCACTGTCTCCAACTTACAGCCTCTTCCACTTCCACCAGCTGTGGGATATGGGACCTGAGTCACTTCAGACTTCCTCTTCCTTGTCTGGGCTGCCAGACCCTTCCTATGGTGGCTGAGGCCGGGGTCAGGGTGGGAGTGCCTCTCACTGGTCCTGTGGCTTCCCTAGGAAGGGAGCTGTGCAACCTCAGAAAGCATTCTGTTTGTCTGAGACACAATCTCACTATGTAGCCCAGGCTGGCCTCAACTCACAGAGCTCCTCCTGGATCTATACTCAGCTGTCCTTTTTAGTGTTAGTTCAAGACATTTATTTATTTTTGAGACAGGGTCTCACTGTATAGCCCTGGCTGGCCTGGAACTTGCTTTGTAGACCAGGCTTTCCTTAAACTCACAGAGATCCACTTGCCTCTGCCTCCTGGATGCTGGGATTACAGGTGTGTGCCACCAGCTCTGATTTATGTGGTGTTTGAGATCAAACCAGAGCTTTGTCTATGTTGGACAAGCACTCCGCTGTTTGTTGTTGTTGGTGTTGTTGATAGTGGTGGGACTTGCCCCCTAACTATGTACTCCTCAGCTGAACTACACTGTCCTTAGGGCCGTGACTCCCACTCACCTCCTATATCTGGAGCCCTAGACTGTCTCAGTGTTTCCCAGGGAGCCATTCTCCTAGGTCTTGGTGTGGAGGAGTGTAGCTTCTGAGGTCAGATCTTCAAGGTACCTTGCCCATGAAAAGAATTACTTTACTGTTCTTGCTTCCTCCACCACGGGTCCCTCCCTGGCTTCTGAATCTGGGGACCTTGCATGGGTCCAAAGCCTCAGTTCCCCTAATACCTTACTCTCCAGGGAGGGTGGCATGACTTAGCCTTTACTTGGAAATGGAGGAGAAACAGATGCACCTGGCAGAGAGGTAGGGGTGGCAGAAGGAGCCCGAGGGCTAGGCCAGGTGCAGGGAAGCCCCTGGCAGAGAGGCCTCCCTTTTTAGATTAAAAGGGATTTTATGTTATGTGCATTGGTGTTTTGCCTGTGTGTATGTCTGTGTGAGGGTGTCAGATCCCCTGGAACTGGAATTACAGACAGTTGTGAGCTGCCATGTGGGTGCTGGGAGTTGAACCCAGGTCCTTTTAACTGCTGAGCCATCTCTTAGCCCTCTCCAGATGTCTCTTGAGGGAGGATAGGGTGGTCTCGGCACCAATGGTCCCTCTGGGCCTGGAAAGTCCCCTATGAGGATTTGCACCCATCATTCACACACACACACACACACACACACACACACACACACACACACACACGTACTTATGCCAGGGGTAAGAATGGCTTTCCCAGGGAGGAGACCTGGCCAGAGATGTGTAGCTTTGGGATCCTCCTTGAGACCTTCATGCCCTTGACTGTGGGAGGAAGATCCGTTTCCAGGCTACCCACGTCCCCCAGATCCGTCCCTCTTGTTAACATCCCTTTCTTTCTTTTCTTTTTTCTTTCTGACATGGTAGCCTTGCTGGCCTGGAACTCACTATGTAGACCAGGGTGGCTGAGAACTCCTAGACATCACTTGCCTCTACCTCTGGAATGCTGGGCTTAAAGCTGTGTGCTATCATGAAAGGCTGGCCAACAACCATTCCCCATGGAGCACTTGAGTGCCGATTACTCACAGCTACTGTGTGTGCTGGGTGGCCTGGTTTGGGTCTGGGTGTTCTAGCTAGGGGGACGTGACAGAAGCAGACAGTCCTGTCCTGTGTCCTGTGGAGTGTTCTCTTGTTCAAGGAAGCAGATGGGGCAAGGGGGTATCATTTTATTCTGTTCACCCCAGCATACTCCCCAGCTGCTGTCCTGCAGTGTTGAGGTCTGCCCTACCCTGCCCCAGCTGGGGGCTTAGGGGACAGCATAGCTGAAACCCTGGTGACAGGCATGAGTCCTGCCTCTTCCCAGATCAAGTCATGTATAGCTCCTGGGGTCGGGGTGTCAGACAGACAGACAGACAGACAGACACACACACACACACACACACACACAGAGGCATGCACACGCCACCCCACGCTGGTCCTGCCGTGTTGCTCCTGGGAAAGCCCCAGCTCACTGGTCCTTCCCCGTCTCTTACAGTTGTTCTACTGGACTTCGCAGCGATGAAAGGGGAACTGGGCTGGCTCACACACCCCTATGGCAAAGGAGTAAGTAAATTCCAGGGCTGAGGGTGGGTGGGGAGGAGGGCTGCGGGTCCCCGGAGAGATGGAGGATGGGAGCCTGGATCACACACAACAGCTCGACCCAACTTGCAAACTGCTTTTACCACACAGGACTGAGTTAGTGACCTCAGCCGCGGCAGAATGGAGCTAGGCAGGCAGGAAGGGACCTTAGGTGGCCTATCTGGGGAGACAGCTAAAGACCCCAGCAGAATGGGATGCTCCAGAGGGGCTCTACCTGCATCTTGGGAAGGAAGGGTTAAAGGCTGCCCTGTCTTGGAGGTCTTAGCACAGGAGGTGAATTGTGAAGGACATTAACTCCCTTCCTGCCTGGGGAGGACATCTCCATTTCTGCTATGCTTTACAGTGATCTTGCCCTGACCCCCGATTTGGAGGCAGAGGCTGGAGGACTTTGGGAAAGATGCTACTGTGCTTCAGGCCTCAGATTGCCTTGCGTGCAATGCACCCTTGTTAAGTTGGTCCTGGGACTCTGAGCCGGGGAGAAGGGTGTGTCTAGGGACTCTAGGGACAATTCTACAGCTGGCCAGATCTGAGTGACTTGCGTCTATCCCAAGTCCAGCGCCAGGGAGGCCTGAAGTAGGTTTGGGAAACAGACTTCTAGGACCCTGGAATGTCCAGCAGGAGGCAGATAGCCTTATTCAACCCAATCGTTACACATGGTGGGGAACTAAGCCCTGGGGGCACGTGGGTCTTGCCTAACGTCACACAGGGCAGGGCAGGCCTCTTTTGTTGTTCCCTTTAGTTGTATTCATGTATTTACTTATTGACTTTCCCCCCCATTCATTTATTCACACATTTCATTCATCTGGGACCTCCCTAAGTACCTACTCTATGCCAGAGAGGCCCTGGGGATTCAGAGCTGAGTCAGTCGCTATTCCCACGATGAAGAGTTCAGAATACGGCCCTGGGAGCCAGGCTTAGGTTACCATATGCCAAGTCTTCCGATGATAGAAGGGGACATGGAGAAGGTAGGGGCACACAGCCCCACCCAGACATTCTGGAGGCGTCTGAGCTATATTGTAAACAGAAGCTGATCAACACCAGGGCTTGGAGGATCATCCATTGCTTTAACTTAACCATATATGTCACCACACATGGCACACAGTAATGACCCTAGTCACCATGGCACCATGCCAACTGTTTCATGTGGTTGTCGCCCTGAGTGCCATGTGCTGTGTTCAGTGTTTTGTAGACATTTTGACATTTATCCCCACAGCAGTCCTGTGAGGCAGAGTATACTGCTCCCATTGCACAGAGGGCGTTTGGGGAGCACAAATGATGAGAGCCTCAGACTACCCCAGGCCCACTGATGGAGAGACTCAGTACCCAGACACTGGGACCAGAAAGACCCATAGTTAGGTCCTCTTTTTTTTTTTCTCCCGAGACAGGGTTTCTTTGTGTAGTTTTGGTGCCTGTCCTGGCTGTGTAGACCAGGCTGGCCTTGAACTCACAGAGCTCCTCCTGGCTCTGCCTCCCGAGTGCTGGGATTAAAGGCGTGCGCCACCACCGCCCGGCCCATAGTCAGGTCTTGGCTCAGCTATTTTTTGGTTGCATTTTTCTAGGTCCCTATTTTCCTTCCCTGTAGAATGAGGGCATAAGAACTGAGAGTCAGGTGTGGTGGTACATACCCATCATCTTAACACTTCAGAAGTGGAGGCAGGGGATCAGACGTTCAGAGTCATCCCTCATGACAGAGAGAGAGTTCAAGGCCAGCTTGGGCTACATGAGATACTGTCTCAATAGAACGGCAAAACTTAAATATGGGAAAGGGAAAAAATTATGAAGCTGTGCCCCCTGGGATTCAGTCTGTGCCCTCCCCTACTAACCCACCTGTTACCCACACACAGTGGGACTTAATGCAGAACATCATGAATGACATGCCCATCTACATGTACTCCGTCTGCAACGTGGTGTCTGGTGACCAGGACAATTGGCTTCGTACCAACTGGGTGTACAGGGAGGAGGCTGAACGCATCTTCATTGAGCTCAAGTTCACGGTGCGTGACTGCAACAGCTTCCCGGGAGGCGCCAGCTCCTGCAAAGAGACCTTCAACCTTTACTATGCAGAGTCGGATGTGGACTATGGTACCAACTTCCAGAAGCGCCAGTTCACCAAGATCGACACCATAGCCCCTGATGAGATCACAGTCAGCAGCGACTTTGAGGCTCGCAATGTCAAGCTGAATGTGGAGGAGCGCATAGTGGGGCCGCTCACCCGGAAGGGCTTCTACCTGGCCTTCCAGGACATTGGCGCCTGTGTGGCGTTACTCTCCGTTCGTGTCTACTACAAGAAATGTCCTGAGATGCTGCAGAGCCTGGCTCGCTTCCCCGAGACCATTGCTGTTGCAGTCTCTGAGACACATCCCCTGGCCACTGTGGCTGGTACCTGCGTGGACCATGCCGTGGTGCCATATGGAGGCGAGGAGCCCCTCATGCATTGCACAGTGAATGGCGAGTGGCTGGTGCCTATCGGACAGTGCCTGTGTCAGGCAGGCTACGAGAAGGTTGAGGACACCTGCCAAGGTGAGTGGAGGTTCCTGGGATGGTGGGAAGCCGTGCTGGTGGGGAGGTCACGGCTCTGGGATTGGACCATCTTAGTAAGTAGGTTGGAGATGTCACTGCCCTGATGATGGCCTTGTGACTAGAAGCTGCCTGGATCCTCCCAGGACTGTGTGAGGGCTGTGGGTCTAGGACAACAATGGCATGGGTCCCAGTTCCCAGACCCTCTAGTTTCATCCATATCCTTCATTCCCCTGCCTGAGTTTCATCATCTGTGAAGTGGAGAGGGTCATAGTATCTATCTTGGGGGGTAGTTGTGATAATCACATGATCTCATGCTCGTAAAGTGCTGAGGTCAGTCAGTGCCTGACACATAAAGACCTGTAAGTGTGTGGCTGTTATTTTTTGATTCATCCCATGAATAGTTCCTGCTCTGCTGGGTCTCTGCAGTCTGTTCCCAGGAACCATTTCTGATTCTCATGCTGTGTGGCCTCAGGCAAGTTGCCTAACCACTCTGGGCTTCAGCTTTTCCTTGAAGAGAGTTAAGTAGTTTGTTGATTCAGACCCAGGGTATGCTAGAATCACCTGAATGCATTTGAGAAGCTGTGAAGTGGGGTGCACTCTGAAGTGGGGTGCATTTGGCTCTCACTGGAGCCACAGACCCAGATCCTGTTGGGGTTTATTGACGACATATTGAGATTGCAAAAGGCCCTGTTTGGGTGACTCTCTGGGCATTAGTGAGCTCACACAGCGGAAGCTATGGGGACAGCCAGGGCCTGTGACAGCGGAAATGTACAGCCGCCACAGGTTCGCAATGGATGTCTCTGGAAGTGACTGGGGCAGAGCATGTGTGGAATGCAGCTGACCTTTGGAAGGCCACCGTCGCCTGGTCGCCTGTCGCTGGGAGCTGCTTTTGCAGAGATAAGCTGGGTGTTGAGAAACTGGGGGCTAGGGCCTTATGTGCCTTGCAGGTGCGCATACCTGCTGGATGACCCTAGCTGGGTAGGTCCCTCCTCATTTCTGGCATCATTTCCTGTGAGCAAAATGGGGTGGGGGATCACCTTCATCTGCACACCTAGCTTGCCATGAAGGCTGAAAGACCCTAAAGCTTTTTCTAATAGGTGGTCTATGTGCCTTCCAAGGCAGTTCTTAGAACCTCGCTTAACACAGTGCATGAGCCCCTGCGTGAGCGGTTTCTTAGGAGACTTTCTCTATCACCCTTGCTGCCCTCTGCCCTCTACTGAGTGAGCCCCCTTTCCTAGGTGGCCTCTGCTTAGGTGACCTCAGATGCACACTCTCAGCTTCAGACAATGACCATGGGTGTGTGTATGTAGAAGGGGGGTGCTGGACAGGACGAGTGGGCCCAGGCGCTCCTCCCCCATGACATCCTAACACAAGAATGCAGGGGTGGAGGAGGGGTGGTTGAAAACTTTCCACCCTGGTGATTCAGACCCTGCGGAGATAAGTGGGGCTTGGGGGGGGGGGGGGGGTCTTCATGCAGAGGGGCAGCTCCCTTCTCTTGGGGATCAGGGTTCTTGGCAAGCTTGGTTTATAAAGAGCCCAGCCAGCACCCCTTGGGAGGAGTCATCCCAGGAGGACCAGTTCCTAAGAGGGACACTTGACTTAGCTGGCATAGCCCTCTGGGTTCTAGCCACCCACTGCTCTGGCTCTGTCCGCTTTGCACCTCTTCCCAGCAGGGAAAGGGTCCTGCCATGCCAGCCTGGCAGCCTGCGTTCAGTTCTCAGGTAGAAGGATAACACCAGCTCCGACCGCCAAGTTGACTTCCACACAAGTGCCATGGTGTGTGTGCACTCAATCATGATGAACACAATTCATTTCAAAATTCATTCTTCTTCACTCTGCTTGGCAGCCTGTGACCATGGCACTGAGGGGTTCGATGACAGTGTGCTCTGAAAAGTTTGTCTCCTTGAGTGTGTACGTCCTTTCTGTGAGGCCGGGGCTCTTTGGTAGTCCCACTGAATAGATGAGGACACTGAGGCTCAGAGGCTTACCTGGAATCATATAGCTATGTCAGGATTTAAACCATGGTGCACAACAGTACCCGGGCTGCCATGGGTCAGGAAGTGGGACAGGAAATGACCAGATCCTGTGGAATCCCTGACTCAGCTCTTGGCACCGAAATGGGTTCGCTGGCCAGTTCTGGGATGGCAGGTCTTGGCACCGGGGCTGGGGATCCATCGGAGGGAGGGGTGGGGTGACTAGAGGGCCATTGCTTGGGTGTGTTGGGGACATAGCTTTTACTGATGAGGGGGGCGTGGTACCCCAGGCCGACCTGCACCTTGTCAAGGTCATTTCCAGAGTCATTGGGCTGCGTATGTGTTCTTTCTGGGGATTTCCTCCCCCAGAAAGCTGGAACTAGTCTGGAAAGAGTTAAGTGGTTAGTGGAAAGGAGGGTCCTTCCAGGTGCCGAGTGTGGACAGGTGGGCATGCTGCCCAGCCACAGCTACCCAGAGCTATGTCAGGAATGAGCCAGCCTCCTCCAGCCTACCCCCAGCCCTGTCCAGGGGACAGTGGAGTCACTCAGGCTGACTGCCATCTCCCTGGGGGCTGCTTTGTCTGTGCTTCCTGTGTTGGCTTCTGTAGGGCCCCCGGCTGGCGCCTCGCCTCGGCCCAGGGAGACCGAGGCCAGGTGAGCAGGTGGCCAGCGGCCTAGGCCAGAGGCTCAGCCCAGCAGCTGGAAGGCTGGCCTCTGGAGGATGTCACTGCCTGGCTCCGGTTTCATGGCCCCCTTTCCCACACAGTGATACTTTATTCCAGGTACCAGAGTAGACATTTCCCAGGCAAGGTTTCTAATCTGCACAGCATTGAGAGAGGGTGAGGTATCTCCCACTTTACAGATGAGGAGATCAAGGCCCAGAGAGGAAATGGCATACACTGTCCCCACTTGCCTGGGGCGTGGAGTGACTATGACTGCGGCAGAGTCCCTGTGGGCTTTTTCCTCACTATCTGCAAGCAGCTCTCAGGGACCCTGAGACCCTGTGATTGGATCCTAGAAGTTGCCGTTTTCTTGGTCAGATCAATATGAGCTATTCCATGTGATTTACTGTGGATGGTGAGAAGGGACTCCCAGCCCAGGGCCCACAGCAGTGAACTTGGACTATGGTGGGGCCGGGGGTTCTCAGACTTATGCCTCACCTGGTATGTGATACCAGGTCTTATTTCTGTGGGTTTCAGGGGTAAGGGTTGTGGCGGCAATCCCCCAGCCTCACCTCTGTGCTCCCCAGGAGCAAGGCTAGGCCCCAGTGGCCCGGCCAAGCAGGCTCTGCCCCTCCCTAGTTACCGGAGGTAAGGAGGTAAGCGGGTCCCCTGAACGGAAGGAAGGAGGCAGGCAGAGAAAGCCAAACAAGATAAAGGCTGGAGGTGGGAGAGCTGGGTAGGCGGAGGGCAGCACTTAGCTTATCTGCTGGGTGGCGGATATGCCCACAGATAGCTCCCAGGGCATATGCGAAAGGAGCAGAGCCCTGAGAACCAGGAATGGGGTTCACCTTTTCTGTAGGTACCACAGGGCCTGTTGAGGACACCCTCCATGCCCTGGGTCATCGACTCACAGGTTGAGGTTCACTGTCAGGGTACAAAGTCCAGGCTCCACTACCAGAGGACCGAGGTAGTGAGGTGGTATTTTGGTCGTTGGCTGTTCCTGGCTTGGGAAGGCTGATTGCCACCGGGACTGACCTCTTGACCTCACAACCTCACCTCACTGAAGCCTAGGAGGCGGCTGGGCCTGGGGAGGGGCTCCACAAGGAGCTGGATTAGCGCCACACAGAGGGCGTCTGTCCCTGAGTCACCCTGCACTGCCACCTGAGGGGCGGGTATCAAGAACTGGAAAAACCAGGGTACAGCCCTATAGCTGTGTAGTGCCTGTGCCCCGGTTCTGCTTGGAGTGGCCCAGGCCTGCCAGGCAATTGGGGCCAGAGATACACTCTACAGGTGCCCCAGGTATGCCCAAGCCAGGCTCTCCTGCCAGTCAGGTGGGTGTCCAAGTAGATGGTGTCCCTGAGGGGCTGAAATGCCACTCACTACTGCAGCCCTTGGCATGTTTCACTGTGCGTGGTGAGTTTACCGTTCACTTGCTCCTTCATTTCTTCACTCACTTCATTTTTTCAAGACCCATCCGTTGAGCACCTCCTCCTTCACATCAGGTCCTGCGCTGAGCCACACGTGGGGCAGATAGACCAGACTCTGATGCTGTTCTTGAAACTGCCAGTCTCAGAGAGGAGGGAGGGGGAGGAGGGGGGGGAGAGAGAGAGGATCCTCATATGTGCACAAATAATTTCAAATGAGGCATAAAAGCTAGGCTGTGAATTCCCCTGGAGCTGAAAAGATGCTAATCTTTCCGTCACACCACCATATCCCAGTTCCCAGCATCGTGCCAGACACGTAGGTTGGGCTCATTTCTGTTGGGTGAACTTGAACCTGAGTAATAGTTGCCCTATTGGAGCACCAAGGAGCCCGAAACTGAACAGTTGGTGTAGGTTATAGAGGAGTCAAGCTGGCTGGCTATTGGCAGTGGGTGGGTGCTTGGTGTGGTGGGTATATTTGGTGTGTGTGGCCCTGGATGTTGTTTGCCCTGGATGTTGGGGAATGTGAGCAATGCTGAGGGTCCTGGTGGTCTTCCCGATGTGTTCTGGGACTCCCCAGACACTTGCAAAGCCTGACAGGCACGGCCTGGGGGTGACCCAGGGCTCTGTGGTTGGAGGAGGAGGGGGGCAGTGCGTTTTCGGCAGGCAAGCGCATGCTCTGTGGACGCCGCCTCTCGTGCATTATCTGGCACATCCGCAGCGGAAATCTCTCCAAATTCCCTTTTTCCTGCCGGCAGGCAGGCCACCCCCAGGCTCTGGGGCCAAAGAATAGAACCCATCTCTTCCCCCACTTCCTCTCCTGGCATGAGATGGTGGGGGAGCTGGGACATAAGGGTTGGCAGGTGGCTTAGGCCTTTGTGACCACACTAAGCACAGGGGCTGGGAGGAGGCAATTGTGATTTGGGGGCTAGACCCTCCGTCTCCCAGTCCCCTGACCTTGGTCCCCAATGAACCAACACTTACTTACTCACATGCAGGCGTCTCAGGGTTTAAGTGAGAGCATTAGGGGATTGGAAGCTGGGATTGCAGGCCTGGCATCCTTGCCTCTCATTTTTGTGGTGTCCTTCTCTTAAGAGAAGGAGAGAGCTATTTTTGTATTGTAACAGCTATGTAACGGGAGCGAGGCCAGAGACACACAGCTCTCCCAAACCCACCAGGAGGCTTTGCAACTGACTGAGAAAATGACTCTCGCTAACCCCGTACCTAGCCCATTGGGGTGGTGTTTGGAAAGATCTGGGCGCTGCCCTCCGGGCCGCTCTGAATAGTCAGGGTTTCCTGGTTGGTAAAGCAGGACTCATGGCTTGCACAGCACTGAACTTTGTTCCAAATTGAGGTGTTCCTAGGAACAGAAAGGGATGACAGGGAAGGTGCTTAGCTTCAGGCATCCTCGGTTTATCTTTTTGGCTTGGAGACCTTGAATAAATTGGCCTGTCAGAGCCTCAGTTTTCCTAACTGCAGAATAGGGTGAATGCTAGCCACATCTTGAGGACTAGATTGTCAAGTCCAGCACTGAATAGTCATGCTTCATCCGTAGGAACTCACACTTTGTGCAGGTTAAGAGCTATTCCTAGGTACTTTGTCTTGCTATTTGGTTCTGAATTAACTCCCTTCTCAAGTGTGTGTGTGTGTGTGTGTGTGTGTGTGTGTGTGTGTGTGTGTGTGTGTGTCCAGTGGCTGGGCCAGCCTGGGATACCTCAAGGGGCCACAAAGAGTTAGGATGTTGTTTGCCGGACTTATAGCAAATGCAGGGCACAGGCTAGCCCTTGACAGAGCCCCGCCCTCAGTCCCATCTCGCTTCCACCTCTGCTCTGTTGCCCAAGGAGGGCTAGGCTATGCTCTCCAGCCTGCTTGATCAAAGGTTTGTAGAGGGCGGGAGACTTGAATTGGCTTCCCGGGGTGGATCAGGGTTTCTCAGGCCATGAGGGCCAGGGCTGCCCCGTATCCGACAGCCTTTGTCCAGGGATTTTCTTCCCCCTATAATGTGATGTCATTTTCTATATCAGACCTTCGGTGACACCCTATTGCTCCCAGGATAAAATCCAAACTTCTTTCCGTGACATTCAAGGCCTTTCTCCACTTCATTATTGCTTCTGTTCCTTCTGTTTGTGTCAAGAAGGCTGCTCATATCTTCTGTATGACATGCTCTTGCTCACCCTAATTCCCTATCCTCGGAGCTGCTAAACTTCTACACAGCTGTTAAACCCCAGCTGAAGTATCTCCCCTGCCCCCCATGATGCCTCAGATGCCTGGCTACCCTCTTTGGCCTCTGCCAGCCACTCACTGTACATGTCACACCCTCCTGTTTTCTGTACTTAAGATTCTCCGTTTTCACTTTGGGGTCCGTGAACCACATGGGGCTAGGCAGAGGAGGTGGTCAGTGAGTGACTGATGCAGGACCCCCCCCCCTGAAGAAAAAGTGAAAAGGGGCATTCAGGGTTGAAAAAGGAGGTCCCCAGGAATAGCACTCTGGCCTCTTCCAAAGCCACCCCAGCCCTGGTGAGCCCCGTGAGATGAGCCTCGTGGCTGAGCAGCTTCCTGTCTGTAGGCCAGGAAAGGGCTTGGGGCAGGGTAAGGTGGTGAGAGGAAGCCCCCAGAATCAGGTGCCCGAGTCTCTAGCCAGCTGGGCCGGGATGGACTGCTGAAGAAGGAAAGGTTACTTCCTGGCGGCCCCTCAGGGCAGAAATGACATGGCTTTGGAACCGGATCCAGGGAAAGAGCTGGGCCTGGCCTTTCCTGCCTCTTGGAGGCCAGCCCCGGAACAGGAAAGAGACCAAGTCAGGTTAGAGGAGCCTTGGCAGGGGGGCATCCTGACTTGAGAAGGCCAGCTGGTTAGTCAAGGGTGGGGGTACGCAGCTCCAGTCTCCACCCTGGTCAATTCACATCTGCTGTACACAGGAGAAATCCCGCCGGGCCATTCTG
The DNA here is from genome assembly GCF_903995425.1 of Onychomys torridus. Classification (NCBI taxonomy): domain Eukaryota; kingdom Metazoa; phylum Chordata; class Mammalia; order Rodentia; family Cricetidae; genus Onychomys; species Onychomys torridus. The sequence continues at coordinate 154,913,837 of NC_050444.1, forward strand.
CACAAATCAGGTTATAGGACCTATTTATGCTGGAGGGCAGGCTGTAGTTCTAGAAATGCTAGGCTTTGAGGTGTGACACTTCTTGCAAGAGGCAGCTGGCATCAGATGTACCAGGGTTTGGGGCACTTGGGACAGGTTATTTTGGTGCCCAGCAGGCACTGGCCATGGATGTGATGTCAGTAAGAATACAGCTGGGAAAGGACACATGGAACTGACCTCCCGTCTGTCCTTGTTCCTCTCAGCCTGTTCGCCAGGATTCTTCAAGTCTGAGGCATCCGAGAGCCCTTGCCTGGAGTGTCCGGAGCATACCCTGCCGTCAGCCGAGGGTGCCGCCTCCTGCCAGTGTGAAGAAGGCTATTTCAGGGCACCTGAGGACCCGTTGTCCGTGCCCTGCACACGTGAGTCTTGCAGAGATCTAGGGAGGGGTAGCCGAGTGAGGGGACAGCCCCTTTGACCTCCACTCTTTTGACAGGTCCACCCTCTGCCCCCCACTACCTCACGGCAATCGGCATGGGTGCCAAAGTAGAACTGCGTTGGACACCCCCCCAGGACAGTGGGGGCCGCAAGGACATTGTCTACAGCGTCACCTGTGAACAGTGCTGGCCGGAGTCTGGCGAGTGCGGGCCCTGTGAGGCCAGTGTGCGTTATTCAGAGCCTCCCCATGCCCTGACCCGCACAAGTGTGACCGTCAGTGACCTGGAACCTCACATGAACTATACCTTCACTGTTGAGGCCCGCAATGGCGTCTCCGGCCTGGTGACTAGCCGAAGCTTCCGCACTGCCAGCGTCAGCATTAACCAAACAGGTGAGCTGAGGGATGCTAATGACTATCCAGGGGACCTGCTTGGGTGGGACTTGAAGACAGGCACCCAGGACTCAGCCAGAGTGTTCAGAGTGGCTAACATCCTTTCATACCAGCCAGGCGATCTCTATGAGTTTGAGGTTAGCCTGGTCTATTGAGGCTAGCCAGAGATAAATAGTAAGATTCCTGCCAGGCATGATGGCCTATGCCTATAATCCCAACACATGTTCTGAAGGTGGAGGCAGGAAGCTTAGGAGTTCAAGGTCATCCTCAGCTATATAGTGAGTTCAAGGCCCACGTGAGGCAAAGGGAGAACAGGGCGGTTCAGTAAGTACTTGCTGCATAGACTTGAGGACAGCACCTCATGGGGTGTGGACCCCTTGCACCCATACAGGCAGAGACAGGGAATCCCCAGCTGATAAAGCCAGGTCATGGTTCAGTAACAGACTCTACCTCAAAATACCTGCCCCACCCTCACATGACATCTCTGGACTACTTAGCCCCGGGACTTAAAGTATTTCTCTATAAATTTATTTTTTCTTTTTTTTTAGGGAGGGTTGAAAATATATTGTATCGGGGATGGGAAGGTGGGCTTAGTCAGGCAAGTGCTTACTGCACAAACATGGGGACTGGGTTGGAGTCCTCAGCACTCATGTGAACACGTGACACCACGGGGTAATCTGAACACTGGGGTGGGGACAGGACAGATCCCCGAAGCTCATTGATCAGTGAGCCAAAATGAATTAGTGAATTCCAGACTCAGTAAGATCCTCTGTCTTAAAAACAAGTAAGTCGAGGGTTTGAAAAAAAAAAATAATCGAGGAAGATGCCCGACGTCAATTTCTGTCTTTAACATGTATACACACACACACACACACACACACACATACATGCCACATGCACATGTGCAAACATCTACATGAACACATTCCTACATAGAACACACACACAAAAGAGTATATTATATAGGACTGTTTGAGCCTTGCTTGCCTGGTCTCCAGAAAGATTCAGTGGCAATCACCAAGTGTCTTAGTTATTATGTATACATTCATAACTGTCACCAGGGCACCTCTGATGGGCTAGCCTCTGATCAGTCAGGGCGGGATCTCTAACCAGAAATCCAAGAACCCAAGGCAGGGCCTGAAGAGCATGGGTGTGGGGCAGCTGGCCCTCTGTCTCTCCACCCTTCACCCCTTGATGACTTCTTACGCCCCTCCCCACCCTCTTCTGCCCAGAGCCCCCCAAGGTGAGGCTGGAGGACCGCAGCACCACCTCACTGAGTGTCACCTGGAGCATCCCAGTGCCACAGCAGAGCCGCGTGTGGAAGTACGAAGTCACCTACCGCAAGAAGGTAACAGGGTCGGCACAGGCCATGGAGATGTTTAGTGCACAACGATCTGGAGAGGTTCCCTTCTGCATCCGGGGAAACTGAGGTCTCCCAGAGCATCACGGGGAGAATGTTTTGGGTTCTCAGAACCAGTCAGAGTGGGCTGTGTGAGATTCAGGCAGTCCTGGGGTCGGAGGGTCCCTTCTACACCGTGGTTTCCTGGTCCTAAGAGTATCTGTCTGATTGGCTGACACAGCAAACCACCTTTGTGGCTGGGGTCTTGGCTCCTGGCCGAGGCCCTGCCCTACCTCACTTCCTGCCCCTTTACCCACCACTACCCACAGGGGGATGCCAACAGCTACAATGTGCGCCGCACTGAAGGCTTCTCCGTGACCCTGGATGACCTGGCTCCCGATACCACCTACCTGGTGCAGGTGCAGGCCCTGACGCAGGAGGGCCAGGGTGCTGGCAGCAAAGTGCATGAGTTCCAGACACTGTGTAAGTCAGGGGACCAGCGTGTGGGCCAGTCCAGGGACTCTGAACTAAATAGGACATTGTTGAGGAGGAAGTGGAAGAGTCTAGAAATGCTCCTTTCTTTTAGCAAGGGCATAGAACAGCCAAATGTGGGGAGAGTCAGGACTAAGGCTGGCAGGCAGGACCAGGGATGTGGGTTCAGAGCAGTGTTAAGGGGTGAAGGCAGGCTGTGGCTCTGGCAATGATATTTCTGAGTTCAGACCCTGCATATACTAGCATAGAGCTCAGTTGGTCAAGTGTTTACGTAGCATCCCCAAGGCCTTGGGTTCAATCCCTTACACGTGTATAAACCCCTGGTGTGTGCCTGTGAAGGATCAGAGGTTTAAGGTCCTCCTCGGTTACATGACGAGGCCAGCCTGGGCTACATGAGATTCTGCCTCAAAAATTAAATAACTATTTAAATAAGTACATACCTAAAACAACTTAAAAACAAACAGCTAAAGATTATGGTCCTTAAATTTTCCTCCATGGACCATCAGGAAGGCCCCCTTCTCTCTGTCTGGCTGTGAAACGGTAATTAATATCCACAGGAGAGGGTCTGGAGAGGTGGCTCAGTTAAGATGGAGTACTCCTCTTGCAGAAGACCTAAGTTCCCAGCATTCCTGTCAGAAACCCCTCAGCCACCTTAACTCCAGTGCCAGGCACCTGCATGCACATGTGCACATATACCTCCCCATATATGTATTTTCATAATTAAAATACATCTATTTGTCTTTTTTTTAAAAAGATTTATTTATTTATTATGTACACAGAAGAGGGTGCCAAATTTCATTACAGATGGTTGTGAGCCACCATGTGGGTGCTAGGAATTGAACTCAGGACCTCTGGAAGAGCAGTCAGTGCTCTTAACCTCTGAGCCATCTCTCCAGCCCCTATTTGTCTTTTGCTTATATATTTTGGTTCCCTTTTTTTTTTTTTTTTTTGGTTTTGTTTTATAGGTTATAGGGTTTTTTTGTTTTTGTTTTTTGTTGTGCGTGTGTGTTTCTTGGTTTTGTTTCTTTGTGAGGCTGTTTGTTAGAGAGAAGAAAGAGAGGGCATGGAGTTGGGGTAGGGCAGGAAGATCTAGGAAGGGAAAAGTGTGGCCAGCAAAACAGAAAAAAAAAAATCCTTAGGAAATTGTAAGGTAAAAGCACCCGGTAAAAGCATCTGGTCCTTACAGGGAGCTTTGAGTGCAGTGGGGTGTGTCTGTAGGATCTGAGAGTGGGCGCTGTTTTATCAGCTGGTCTTTCCCAACAGCCACAGAAAGCTCCGCCAACATGGCGATGATCGGTGGTGTAGCTGTTGGCGTGGTCTTGCTTCTAGCACTGGCGGGAATCGGCTTCTTCATGCACCGAAGGTTAGCCACAGCTCCTCCTGGGCTCCCCAAGGGCTGGTGGGACACAGAAAGGCAGATCCCCAAGCAGGCCAAGGTTATTTAACCTAATCTAATCCAAGTCTGTAGGATCCCTGACTATGGGAGGATGAGCTGAATTTTAGGGGCCACGGGGCCATTGTCGTTACACTCCTTCTTAACTTCCTCTGGACACTAGCAGGACGCACTAGCTAGTTCAAATGAGGACAGCCCTCATTATGGCTGCTTACAAGGCCATTGCAGTGAGTGATCTCCAACTGTGAGTCCAGACTTGGTGGCTTTCTCTGCCTTCCCCTCACCCTCTGCCCAACATGGGGGCTGAGTGGATTGCTAGGCAGTGAGTTCAGGGCTTGGTTAGTAGGTCCTTTTGGCCAACACAGGCTGTACTGACTATGTGTGTCTGGTCCCTGGGGGTTTCTTCCAGGAGGAGGAACCTGCGAGCCCGCCAGTCCTCTGAGGATGTCTATTTTTCCAAGTCAGGTAAGATGCAGCAGTTTCCCAGCTCTCTGGTGGACCTGGAGGTCTCACTCAGCATCTCTGGCTGAACCCCTTTGACTCAAATCTTCCTGAGGTCCCAAGTCATGTGGCTTCCCCTCTCTATAGCCTCACCTTCCAAGAAGCCCCCCTCAAGCTGTCTGTGACCCAGCTTCTCTTTCCTCCTTGCAGAACAATTGAAACCACTGAAGACCTATGTGGACCCCCACACTTATGAAGACCCCAACCAGGCTGTACTCAAGTTTACCACCGAGATCCACCCATCCTGTGTTGCAAGGCAGAAGGTGATTGGAGCAGGTGAGGCTTACCCACATACTGTGCACCTGGAGGAGACAGGTGATGGGTGGTCCAGAGCAGGGCCTGCCCAATGCCCAGGCTTACTAAGGACACTTCCCACACCTTGCCTGCCTGCAGGAGAGTTTGGAGAAGTGTATAAGGGGACTCTGAAGACATCATCAGGGAAGAAGGAAATACCCGTGGCCATCAAGACCCTGAAAGCTGGCTACACGGAGAAGCAGCGTGTGGATTTCCTGAGTGAGGCCAGCATCATGGGCCAGTTCAGCCATCACAACATCATCCGCCTGGAGGGCGTTGTCTCTAAATGTGAGAGCCCGGGAGGTGGTCAGGGGTGGCCCCTGGTAGTCAGGGGAAAGGGCTGGATCTGGGACCACCTGACCTTGGCTGTGTCTGTCCCCACCCTCCTTACTGTCCTCACTCACCACCTGTGTCCATGTTCTACAGACAAGCCCATGATGATTATCACAGAGTACATGGAGAACGGAGCCCTGGACAAGTTCCTTAGGGTAAGGTCATGGTCTGGGGGGAGGAGGGGATGGAAGCTGAGGTTTCTGGGGCCAGTTGGCACTGAGGGGCTACAATCTGCAGGAGAAGGATGGCGAGTTCAGCGTGCTGCAGCTGGTGGGCATGCTTCGGGGCATCGCATCCGGCATGAAGTACCTGGCCAACATGAACTACGTGCATCGGGACCTGGCTGCCCGAAACATTCTTGTCAACAGCAACCTGGTATGCAAGGTGTCTGATTTTGGCCTGTCCCGAGTGCTGGAGGACGACCCTGAGGCCACCTACACCACTAGTGTAAGTCACAGAAGGGGACATCATAGGTGCGGGTGAAGGGCTGGAGGGTTTTACCCTGGATCTGGGACCTGAGGAGTGAAGGGTGACTCTAGGCCCATAGAGAAGGGGGGCCTGAGTTCCGGCTGGGACAGGGGTAATGGGGGCTGGTCTCCTGCAGGGCGGCAAGATCCCTATTCGATGGACAGCCCCAGAGGCCATTTCCTACCGCAAGTTCACCTCAGCCAGCGATGTGTGGAGCTACGGAATCGTCATGTGGGAGGTGATGACGTACGGCGAGCGGCCCTACTGGGAGCTGTCAAACCACGAGGTAGGCCCCTCTTTCTCCCACTGACCCGCTGTCAAAATTTCCCTCGTCCCCAAACCCTGGGGCCCTGACACAAGAACATCCAGTAGGAACCTCAGATACTGTTCTGTGGTCTGTCAGGGGGAGGACCCAGCCTCTGGAGTGAATGCAAAGTCAACAAGAGGGAGAGGAATTGTGTGCACATGCAAATATGTGTTGGGTGTGTTTGTGTTTGCATGTGTGTCCATGGCAGTGTGTGTGAGTGTGTGTGTGTGTAGGCACATGCATGTGTGCATATGTCTGTATGTGGGTATATGAATGTGTCTGTACATATATGTGTGTATGTGTGCATTTGTACATGTATGTACATGTATGCATGCATGTTGCATGTACCTGGTGCCTCACCTAGTCTAGAGGCCTGGGATTCTGCTTGTAGGGATCACATCCCTGCAGAGACCGAGGAGAGTAAGTAACACAGACAGGCTAAGACATGGCAAGGAGAAAGAACTCCAGTCTGTGGGGTGGGTAGAGACGGGAGGAGGCTGGAGTACAGGACACCTGGGGCTGACCTCTACAGCACTGGAGATGGCCCCTCAGCACTTGCCTCATGGATGACTTTGAAACTGTGTACATACTTAGGAAAGGGTGCTTGTTTGTTTCTGGGGCTCTTCCCCCAAGCAGCGGGGCAGGAGGTAGGGGTGACAGTTCTGTGCCTTCCTAAGACCACCCTGATACTTGTGTCCTCTAGGTCATGAAAGCCATCAATGATGGCTTCCGGCTCCCCACACCCATGGACTGCCCCTCAGCCATCTACCAGCTCATGATGCAATGTTGGCAGCAAGACCGTTCCCGCCGGCCCAAGTTTGCCGACATCGTTAGCATCCTGGACAAGCTCATCCGAGCCCCAGACTCTCTCAAGACCCTGGCTGACTTTGATCCCCGGTGAGTCTCATGTCCTGGACCTGTGGATTGCTGGGCTTCTCGGGTTGACTGTATGGCTAGGTGGGAGTCAAGGGTGCTCAGAAGTGACATGTCAGCGCTGGTGATGAAGCCCACTGGTAAACTGTTTGCCTGGTATGCACAAAACCCCACATTCATTCCCCAGCTAGCCCGGCTAGTCCTTTTGCATGGTCCAGTAACTCCAGCACAGGAAATCAGCTTAAATGGTACATGGGTAGGCACTGGGCTCTATGCAGATAGGGAAACTGAGGCACAGGGTGCCAAGGGCATCTTAAGCATTCTTCCCTGTCCAGGCTTCTTCATTTGCTCAGGGGAAACAGATGTATGCCCTACCCACGTTAGGACAGTAGGGCTTTGGTTGGTCAAGTTTGGCAGCCCCTCACCCATAGCTTGTGGATTTCCACCCCAGAGTGTCCATCCGGCTGCCCAGCACCAGTGGCTCAGAGGGAGTCCCCTTTCGTACGGTGTCCGAGTGGCTGGAGAGCATCAAAATGCAGCAGTACACGGAGCACTTCATGGTGGCTGGCTACACAGCCATCGAGAAAGTGGTGCAGATGTCCAATGAGTGAGTACATGCCCTTGACCCCTGTTCACCTCTGGGGACAGCCTCTGGTGCACTGACTGTCACTCCTTTCTCTCTCCTCCACCCCCCCCCCCCCCCCCCATGTATATCTTTTTTGGCTGGGTGCCCCGCCCCCTCCAGAATAGGAAGGCACTGGGAGTTACAGTTATCACTAAGCTGTGGGTATGGAGGGCTATTTGCCCACCCTGGGCTGTGCTGCAGGGAATCATTGCTTACATAAGCAGCGACCTACAGACACTGGGAACACAGATTCTGGCTTCGATCAAGCAGGACCCAGAGCCTTGTGCGTCCTTTTCCTGGTGCCTGGGAACCAGAGCCTTGCCAGCCTCTCCCAGGCTGCTTTCCCTGTGTGGTTAACACAACCCTGCCACTCACCCCCTGCTGGCCTTGGATGTGCCCTTAGTCAGTCTGTGTAAGTGACTTCAGTCACTCCTCAGCTCTCTTCTCCACACCCCACCCCACCCCATCTCCATCACTGACCCTTCCCAGAACAGCCTTGGCAGGGACATCTCTTCCCGTCCCTGGAGGGATACAACATTGTCCTCTTAACCTTTGTGCTTCTAAAAATAGTTGTGGGTCCCAACTGCCCAGGATCCAAGTGTCTAAGGCCATAGTAGAAACAGGCCCTGGGGTAGGAAGGTTTTGGGAACTGCTTGGATGAGGTGACCCGGGCCTCCCATGTCCCTGGGTTCTAGCCGCTCTGGGACCTGGGCTTAAACTCAAACATTCTCTGGGGTCCCTGACAACCTCCCAACTGGGCTTCTGACCTGCTGGTCATGAATGTGGCCATGAAAACGGTGGGTCATGGGAAATGGACGGGAAGAATTGACCAGAGGGAGATATGAGAATATGGAGGACAAACATTAGATCCCAGGATACTTCTTGCTGCCAAGCAGCGGCTGGGCTCACACTTTGGCTCTGCAGACACACCTGAGTTCATGTCCCAGGTCTGCAGTGCAAGTGATTTTGGTCTAGCTTTGACCTTGGTGCCCATCTCTCCATGTGGGGATTGGGTGGGTGTGATTCAGGTGCTTAGGGTGTCTTGATCCTTCTCTCCTCAGTTCTGCTGTTCCCATAGTCCCATAAATCATGGTTCTGTGCCCTGGTTACCAAGTCCCCCTCCATGTCCCTGGCAACCCAGGTCAGGCCCCTGGGTTCCTTCAAGTCCTCTCCCCCAAGAAAGCACAGCTTTCTTCTAGTGACCAGCACTGAGTGTGAGGAGCAGGTTTACAGGAAACACATGGCCTTAGAAACATCTCAAAATAGCCTGGGGCGCCCCTCGCCAAATCCTTTCCCACGAGCTGGGACAGGCTCCTGGACTGACAGGCAGTGCACACAAGCAGGCAGTGTGCTTGCTCGAGGGTTATTTGGAAAGCATCTGGATAAAGCCCGGAAGTCGTTGAACGCTCTTTCCTCCTGTGCTCATACCCACTGGCTCATGGGGCTGCCTCTGCCTCTCTGAGAGGATGTGGGGATGGATCTGAGCACGTTTTAAACCCACAGACTGTGGCGGCCACACCGTGGAGCCCAACAGGAACTGGCAGCAAATGAAAACAGTTCCCTTCCGGGTAGGGTCAGGATTTAGGCTTCAGTACCCAGTCCCCTCAGACTCCCTTCCAAGGACCTGGCCTCCTCTCCCATACTCTCCATCCACCTCTTCTCAGCACGAGCCCCCCATGCTATTTTGGACTTGGTTGGGTTTTGAGCTGGATAAAATCAAAATGACTTTTTGAGGACCTGATATAGAAAGTAGTTTTGTTTGATTGGTTTTGGTTTTGGTTTTGGTTTGTTTTTGAGATAGGATTTCTCTATGTAACAGTCCCTGGCTGTCCTGGAACTTGATCTGCAGACCAGGCTGGCCAGGAACTCACAGAGATCCACTTGCCTCTGCCTCCCGAGTACTGGGATTAAAGGCGTGCACCACCACCACCACCACCACCTGGCTCAGAAAGTCTTTTATTGCACTATACCTTGAACAAAACGGCTGCCCAAAGGCCGGGCCTGCCCAGCATTAAAGCTGCACATTGTGGCATCCTGGTTCAAGGGGGCATAGGCTCCAGATGGGTCTTAAGGTTCTGAATCCATTTACCAAGTGTGAGTGATACAGCTCTTGGGTCTCTGGGGACTATTGTGCCTCCACCCTCACCCTCTCCCATAGTAGGTCTTCATGGGTCTTTACACTCACAGGATTTCTGGCTCAGGGGAAAGAGGAAGGGTACAGAAGTGACCTGGCTTATGTCTCTCATTCCTGCACAAGGATGCATGGGACGCCTGTTCTGCAGCCCTGAGGGGAATGAGGTGGGAACCAGAACCAACCTGGACCCTGGGGGCTTGTCTGACGCTCACCCCAGTGAGTTGTTCTATCTGTAGTCAAGAAAAGGCGGCCTTTAATGGCAGCATTGGGGAGGTAGAGGCAAGTGGGTCTCTGGGTTTGAGACCAGCCTGGTGGTCCACATATGAGTTCAAGCCAGCCAGGACTCTACAGCGAGACCCTGACTCAGGAAGGAAGGCTGCTTGGGTTGGCTGGTTGATTGTGGGGTTTGGGGAAGAAGCACACAGCGCTCAGGAATACATCATCCTAGCCTTTCATCTCTGTAAAAAGAAATGGGCTTGGGAGGTGCAACCAGACCCACCACAGCCTTGCCATGAACCTGGCCCGAGAATCTTTAGACTCCAGACTGGGAAAGGAACCGCTGTGGTGGGGGAGATGGCCTCGAGGTGGGGCAGGGGTCAGCCCTACAGCGATGTTTACATCCACACCCGTTTACTGAGCCCTGCAGGGTGGGATCAGTGAGTCTGGGGTTGCCTCTGCCTGCCTTTCCCTTAAGAGCCCCCCCCCCCGCGGAGGTTCCCTGCCAACCCCCTATCTATCTTCTGGCCCTGCTGCAGCAGAAGCAGCCCCCCTCCCTCCGTCCCCACCTGGGCCTGCCCATCCCTGCTCAATGCTTGGCTCTTTCTGAGCCTGTGGGAAAGTCATGTCTCCGGCATTGCAAACTCCAGGAGCTTATACCGTATAATTAGTTCCAATTACAGCCAAGAGCTGGCCTGTAAAAACCTGGGTGTTTTCATGAGCTAGGGCTGGTGGGTTAGCACAGCAGAAGAGAAAACTCCTGGAGTTAGCAACAGACATCTGTTGACTGCTCCCGAAAGCTTACGTGGTTCTACCTAGAATGGGGGAGGGGTGCACCAGGAGAGCCTACTCCTTCTCAGGGGTCCCCTGTGACCTAGCGTCAGCCTGGCACTGAATCCTAACCCCTCAGTTGGACACCACTATCCCTCAGATTTCCACAAGGAAAGGCAGCCTGCCTCTGGTGACCTGCAGGCCTCACCCACTAGAGTCTAGCAGAACCTTAGCCACTGGGGATGGGGAGGGATGAGAGTGTAGGGGAGTAGAGGTGGTGGATGGGGCAGTCCTTGGATGGAGGGCCTTGACAGGACACTCCTAGAGGGTCCTTGAAAAGCCACTACCTGAAGATGCTCCTGCCGCTTAGGGAGACAGACCGGAAAGACGTTTCTTCACTGTTGGTATAATTGCTGTGTGACGTCAGAAAAGTCTCTATGCCTCTCTGAACTTCAGGCCCCTGATGTACAGGGGTAAGAAGGGCATCTAAGGCTGGGCAAATTGTTCAGCCTGTAGTGTTTGCTGGGCAAGCAGGAGGACCTGAGTTCAATCCCCAGAATCCATATCAAAAAAGCTGGCCGCAGTGGTTCCCATGGAATCCCAGTGCTGAGGAGGAAACAGGCATATCCTTGGAGATTGCGGTTGAGAGACTTTGTCTCAAAGTGAGCAGCTCCTAAAGTGAGGTGGCCCTTTGACCTCCCCATGCATTACACATATAAATGCATACACACATAAAGAGCACCCCCACACACACACCCGTGAAGAGCTGCTTGCAGAAGAGGCTCAGCAGGAGTCAGTTGGCAGGCCATGTTAGGATGTGACCCCCACCCCCATAACTGGACCACCCTTACCACAGGCCCTTAAAGCCTTCTCCCTGTCCTGCTTTCTTCTCTGCCTCTGCTTCCCTGCTCTGTCTCTAACTCCCTCTCTCCCCCTGCCCACTCCCTCAGCTGGGCCACACTGCATAGCCCTGTTCCTAACTCTCCCTCTCTCCCTCCCCACCCACAGTGACATCAAGAGGATTGGGGTGCGTCTCCCTGGCCACCAGAAGCGCATTGCCTACAGCCTGCTGGGACTCAAGGACCAGGTGAACACAGTGGGGATCCCTATCTGAGTCCGACGGGGCCTTGTGCCCACCTTGACAAACAATACTTGAAAAAACACAGTGGTCTCCCTGCCAACCCGTGCCAGGCCACTAGGACTTAATTTATTTCTACTTCTGCATCTACGCCACCCTGAGGACTCTGCAGGGGGACTCTTGAAGACACCCTGGCCGGGCTAGAGAAACTCCTGGATTCTGGGCTGGGGGCCTCTTCCCTGGCCCAGGACCCAGTTAAGCTAAGCACTTAGCGGTTGCCATTACATTCCCAGCATTCCCTGGGGCTAGAGTGCCATCAAGACCATTGACACCCACGTGAGACATTTCCAAACTGGACCTCTTCATCACCTTTTCTCCCCAAGAAGCCACCTCAGGAACTGAGGCTGGGCCCTCAGCCCAGACCAGATGACTAGGACACTGTAAGCCCCACCCCTCGTTAGAGGGTAGATTATGGACTCAGCTGGGTGGAGCCACAGCAATCTTCCAGTGCCTTCTTCGGACCCAGGGCCCTGCCCTCCGCCCTGCAGGGCCAGTTTCTTGCTTTCCTGGGACCCCCTCAGGATGCTTGTTTGTGTTGAGGTTTTTTTTAAGTACATATTTTATACTTGTGGAAAGAATGAGTGTGTGGCGGGGACCTTGCCAGGGCTGGGGACGAGGATGCTCTGCAGTAGACATTCCTGGGCTGGGGGCCAGCCAGACTTGAGGGGGCTCACTGCCCAGCCACCTCATCTCTCGCCCCTTTGGACGACTGTCGTATGCTGTCAGTGTTACTGATTTTATTGGGTTGTTTTTGTTTTGTTTTTTTTTTTTTGAACCTTAACTTATTTTTTTTTATATTTATTGTTAGAAAACAACTTATTTCTGCTCTGGAATAAAGCTGCAGATGGTTCAAACTGACTTTGGCTTTCAATCCTGAATGCTCAGTGGGGTCTGTGGCTGCCTGTTGGGGGCTAAGGGGACCCCCCTAGCTCCAAGTGTTCAAATAGAGCTTGCACAACAAGGGAGGGTGCCGTGTCACCCTTGGAGAAAGAGTGGGTAGGAGTGGGCAGGGGGCCAGGGAGCATGCCCTGGCCTCTCTACACCAGCAGGCCTGATCACCTTTGATCTCTAGGCTTCTACAGGGCTGGGAGGCAGTGAGACTAGCTGGTAGCCTCCCTCCCACTCATTCCCCTGGTGGGAGCTGCTAAAATGGACAGGAGGGCTAGCTACAACACCTTCCACACGTTTTTGTCATGCCGGAGTATCGGCATTTATGAATTTTGTGGGCATCTCCATTTTATGGAGGAGGAAGGCTGAGGCTGTGTGCGGTGACCAGGCTTGCCTGAGACCACAGCGTTTTAGAGACAGGCTAGAATTCAAAGAAGGGCCAGGACCTCCCCGACCCCATTTTCTCATGGAGAAACTGAAGCTTTAGAGATGGGCAATGACTTGCCCAAAGTCACACAGCAAAAGCCTCCAAGGACATCAGTCCCAAGCATTTGCCGGATTTACATGTCAGGGTGTTCATAGTGGGGACTTGGAAGATGCTGTATACAGAGGGGGGACCAGAGAATGAATAAATGAGTGGAGTTTCCAAAGGCGGGCTTCCCAGGAGGAGGGGACACCCTTGGGCTGCCTCTGGTACTAGGAGGAATCAACCAGTGAGGCAGTTGGCGGGAGCAGGGCAGGCAGAGTCGGGTGCGGGGGTGTGAAACTACACAGTTGTGCAAGCGAGCCACAAGCAATTTGGTGTTATTAAAGCATGACGATGTGGGATGCCTGAGAGATCTCTGGGGCCTTGTAAGGCAGGTCCAGCAGCGAGGGCTTTAAGTTGGCGGCAATAGGGAGCCACTGAGGTTTTAAGCAGGGTGTGGCTGGCGTGATTAGAGGCAGGCAAGCCTGGAGCTCCGGCCTCCTGCCTCTCAGCATAGAGTTGTGGGGAGACAAGAGAGACCAGCAAGGATGAGAGAGCACCCCGCTTGCTCTGAGGTGTTGAAGCTGGCCCGCTGTCCTGACTCCTTGCTCCATCTGGTGCCCCTCTGGGTCGCAACCTACTGAGTTCTGGTGAGACCTTCCGGGGTCAGGTGTAGCTGGGCCTGGCTGACACATGGGCACTCAGAGCAGCTGGGTCCTGCCTGTTAGGGCCAGGCTAGGCTCCCTTGGGTGTCCTAGGCACAGTGGCTGAGTCAGGTTCTCTATGGCTGACTCTTATCTGACCTAGCCAGGGTGAAGAATCAGCATGGGTCCTGTCCCCAAGTAACTACCTGATGTCTGTCCTTGCTGTGAGCAGGCATGGAAAAGGAGAGGTTCAGTGTAAGAGTGTTAAATTTGTGTACTTTTTCCCTGGAGCCCCTCCTTCAGGTGTAAGGCTTTTCTAAGGTGGTGGCATCAAGTGGGGCCCGAAGGCGGGTGTTAGCAAGTGGCTACCTAATGTAGCAATGAACCCTTTAATCAGTAAAAATAGAAATGCTGTTTAATTTTATTTTTTATTGTTATTATTTATGTGTATACAGAATGTATCCAAACACAATTGTGTGCATACCACATGTGTAAAATTCAAAGGACAGCTTTGGGGAGCCCATTCTCTCCTTCAGCCTTGGGATCTGGGGATTGGATTCACATCATCAGGCTCTCCAGGCATATGCTTTTATGCACTGAGCCATTTCAACCTCCCAAAACTTTATTTAAATGAGAGCAAACCAAATGTGTTCCTAGGCAGCCTGGATGAAGTGAACCCCTGCAACCACTAGTAGCCCAGCCTTAGGTCTCCATTCTCCAGTAAAATAATCATGGTTTCTCAAAGAAAACCCTAGGGCTAGGCAGGGAAACTCCAAGATGAGCTGGGAGCCTCTACAAGGAGAGTGAGGAAGAACTAAAAAAAAAAAGTAGACGGAGCCAGGCGCATCTCTGTGAGTTTGAGGCCAGCCTGGTCTACAGAGCAAGATCCAAGACAGGTACCAAAACTACACAGAGAAACCCTGTCTCAGAAAAAAAAAAGTAGACAGACCATGTTGAGGACACAGGAACAAGGTGACAAAGTCTCCAGTGGGCAGATAGATCTAGGGCAAGGTGAGCAACAAAACAAATATGGTGACGTCACCTTAGGACCCAAAGTATGAAAGAAACACATATGACTTCATGCTAGCACAAATAAACAGCTGAGTTCACAAATAAATGAGGAAGATTCAAGCATGCTGGCACACCCTGGAATCCCAGCGTTGGGGAGGGTGAAACAGGAAGGGTCATGAGTTCGAGGCCAGCCTGGGCTACACAGAGAGACCTTGTTTCAAAAATAGATAGATGGTAGGTAGGTAGACAGACAGATGGGTTTATAGATTTCAAAATAATTCAGATGGATTTTCTCCCTCTATGTCGGGTACAGTTCATGTCCCCTCTCTTGCAAATGGACTGTTGGCCCTTCCAAGAAAAGGAAGTGTTGGGTCTGTAGCGATGGCTCATTGTTACTGTTTTTGCAGAGAACCAGCACCGATATGGCAACTCACAACCACCTGCAACCCCAGCTCCAGGGGGATTCAGTGCTCTCTTCTGGCCTCCACAGACAACTGCACTTATGTACATAGACACACACAACATGTAATTAAAAACTTTTTTTTTCTGAGATAGAGTTTCTCTGTATATCGTCCGTGGCTGTCCTACAACTCACTTTAGACCAAATGGGCCTGGAACTCAGAGATCTACCTGCCTCTGCCTCCCTAGTGCTAGGATAAAAGGTGTGTGCCACCACTGACCACCTTAAAAACAAAATCTTAGGAAAGGAAGCATAGAAGCGTAGTAAGGCTCACAATAAAAAAGGAAGCAAATTAAAAAAAAAAAAGCTCCAGGCGGGGAAAAGCCAGCAAGTGCCTCTCTCTGTAACCAAGGATCAAAGTCAATAACATCACCAGTTAAAACGGGTTAAAGCAAACAAGCAGACATGTGACAGTGCACAGCGGAGAACCCCCTGGCTGCCAGCCACTACCCACTGCTCTAAGTGGTGATGTCCCATTTTAGAAGTTTGAACACTGAGGCCAGGACAGTGTGGAACCTGCCAGAGCCACTCAGTTCTCTCGGGGGGAAAGTCAAGCCCAGCTTCCCCTTTACCATCTTCAATCACCATGACAGGAAGCTCCCCCTCTACCACCATGGGCTCCCTAAAGGTCTAAAGGGCACCCACCTATTAACTCAGCAAGGTGATCAGGTGTTCAAAGATCCTCTGCTGTTATTGGGAGATGGAGGCTAGCCTGAGCTACGTGAGATCTTGTCTTAAAACAAAGGGAGAAAGAAGGGTGGGGACAGGGAAGGACTAAGATCTGGGGAGACAGAAGTTCCAGAACATTCCTAAGCATTGTCTACACTCCAGGCACCCAAATGGCTTGTCCCTCCCCAGAGTGGTTACTTCCTGCTGTGTGAGCCAGCTGCAGAAGCCAGCGTGAACCAGGCCCCCTGGGGCCCCTTTCTGTCTCTCCTGGGCCTTCAGCAGTAGGGGTGATGGTAACAGTGGGGTGGGAACAAGGCTCAGGGAAAGGAACTGGAGAGGACCGCTGGGCCTAGTCTGGACTATCCAGAGGGGGACCCACTAGATGACACTAAGTAAGGAGGGAGAGCCCTTACGGTGAGAGTGCACCTGGTCCTGCCTTGACCCCCATCATCTGTGGGTGGGGCTGAGCCCCTTTCCACACCAAGGCCTCAAAAGCCTCTTTCACTTCCGCCACCACACTGACCCCTTGGTGACCCTGCTGCCAACAGCCCTGTGTCATCAGCTTGCTCATCCTCACACAGAGAAGAACCTTATCTCCAACTCAGTCTTCTCAGCGGGACAACGAGCAGATGCAAGGGCTGTGGCCACCTTTTGATGGGCCCCACCAAGTCCTCTCCTCTGACTTGGAATGACTTTGAACTTGGACTGATCCCCCTTCCACCACCAGATGAGCTGGCTTGACAGATGTGCATCCTCCCAAACCCCCCCCCCACCCCATCCTGGTTTATGCAGTAATGGGGATTGAACCCAGGCTTTGTGTGTGCTAGACAAGCACTCTACCCACTGCCCCTTACACCCTCAGCCCCCTCCACCCAGCCTTACACCCTCAGCCCCCTCCACCCAGCCTTACACTCTCAGCCCCCTCCACCCACTGCCTTACACCCTCAGCCCCCTCCACCCACTGCCTTACACCCTCAGCCCCCTCCACCCACTGCCTTACACCCTCAGCCCCCTCCACCCACTGCCTTACACCCTCAGCCCCCTCCACCCACTGCCTTACACCCTCAGCCCCCTCCACCCACTGCCTTACACCCTCAGCCCCACACCCTTCACCCACTGATCACAATCCTGCAAGATGCTCATTTATTACATTTTACCAATGGAACACCAAGGTTGGTGAAGTTACAGAACAAAATGCCACAGCTACAAGGTGACTGATACTTTGGGATATGACAAGGACCAGCTCAACCTCAAGGCTTGCTCTGAGTGACATTGAAGGCTGGGTGGTTTTCCTTGGGATACAGCTGGAAGAGGACACAGTAGAAGGGCCCTGTTGCTCTCTTGCTCTCTTGGGTCTTTGGTGTCTGTGTTGTGGCATGAGGAAGTGCAGGGTGACTCCCCTCCAAGGGCAGGGTGAACACCCCCTAGTCTTGCCACCCCTAGCCTCAGCACCCAGACAGCTGGCCCCACTGCAGCCTCTTTCTGAAATTGTTGGCCATGTTTCTGGGAAGCTGCAGGCACCCTGCTGAGGACGGGGCCCCTGCTTTCCCCCTGGGCCCAGGCCCCATTTCAGCCGGCTCATCACATTCCCCACTCCACAGCCCAGGCCAAGCCATGCAGTTTCCACATTGGTCTGGCACAGCCTGGCAGCTCAGGACCAGGTCTCCAAGCTAGATGGCCAGGCCCTTCTCCATCAGGGACCAAGTCCAGGGGCTGCTGGCCAATCCCAACGTCTGCACATAGTTACTGCTTCCAGACTCACCACCCTCCACTGTCCCTGACTCACACTAACTTGCCTGGTCCTCCTTCTCCCTGCAAGCCACCCCCCACTGCCCTGGAAACTGCCCCCATACCCTAATACCTCTACCCCACGTCTCCAGGAGGCCTTTGCAAAGTCCTTTGTTGTCTGCCATGTTTAAATGACAGCGGCTTGGATGGCCTGCAAACCAGTGTCTGTCTGTCTTTATCTCACCCTCTCTTCTGAAGCGTTGACTCTGACCAAAATTGGGTCGAGGGCCCTCTTTGTGGGGCCCCGGGCCTGCCCTTCAGTTTCCGTCTGGTGCTTAGTTCCACAGTGCAGGTGTCCTACCCAACCCCCACCACCCAGTCCCCAGCCATCTGTCCCACCCCCAGTCTGGGTAGAGCCATTGTAACAGCCCCTGACATCACGGCAGGGGGCAGTGCCATGTCACAGGGCCCCATTGTGGCTCTGCAGGGGGAGTCCTGGCCCACCAGAGGCCCACTCTCCACCCCGCCCAATCCTATTAAGCAGGGGTCTGGGACAAAGGAAAGGACTTTTTGTTTTAACCGCGTCTGAGGAAGGGGTGGGCACAAGGGTTATGCATTCCAAAGCCTGCTCTCCCCACCCCCAGCTGGGCCTCCAGGTCAGGGCAAGGCCTGACTGCCACCACGCTATGGGCTGTCTGAAGTTTCCCAGCTCACTTCACCCGCAAAGCTAGGGTCCATAGCTGAGGAGGAGGCTGCAGGCAGTCCAAAACCCAGCTGGTTTCGACTACTCCACCTGTGAAATGAAGAGGGGAGCCTCAGGGGAACCCCAGCTCTTGGGTCAAGGAAAGGGACAGTCAAGAGCCAAGAGAGCAGAGAGGTCTTGACAGGCCTGGGGGAGGCAGGCTTAGGATGCAGTGGAGGAGGGGCGAGCAGGGGAATGTTGCAGGGCCCTGCTACCCAGAACATCAATAAACTCTTTGTTTGTTTGTTTGTGGATTGAGACAGGGTTTCTCTATGTAACACCTCTGGCTGTGCTGGAACTTGCTCTATAGACCAGGCTGGCCTCGAACTCACAGAGATCCACCTGCCTCTGCCTCCTGAGTGCTGGGATTAAAGGTGTGTGCCACCACTGCCTGGCCTAATAAATTCTTTTTTTTTTTTTTTTTAGTTTTTTATATTGTTTATTCTTCTTTGTTTGTTTTTTTTGTTTTTCGAGACAGGGTTTCTCTGTGTAGCTTTGCGCCTTTCCTGGATCTCGCTCTGTAGACCAGGCTGGCCTCGAACTCACAAAAATCCGCCTGCCTCTGCATCCCGAATGCTGGGATTAAAGGTGTGCGCCACCACCACCCGGCATAAATTCTTTTAAACACTGACTGAGAGCTCACTACATAAGCCTAGAGGGTGCTGGCCATCACCAGCTCCAGACATGACCACTCGGACAGTTCTCAGAGAAGGACCAAGCTCATCCTGTGTTCCCCAGAAGTCCTTATGTTCCCCATGGCTAGGCAAAGCGGGACTTCAGAGGCTCCAGCTTGGCTTTGTGGCTTTTTCCTCAGTGCTCGGTCCTTCTCTTCTTTAAGACTCAGGTTACTGTTTGTGAACCAAGAACAAGGCAGACCAGCACTCCTCAATCCACCCCTTCACCGATAGCAGGTGTTTCCAGGTTCACTATCACCCCATCTCCCATCTCTCTGGGGCTCAGCTAGGGCCTGTACCCTCTGTTGTATCTGTCCAGGCCTCTGATGTGAGGAGGGCATAGCTAATGGGGAGACACTCAGGCCAGGGTGGGCTGTGGCTCCATCAGAGGCATTGGCATCCCCAACAACACCATGTGGGCTTCTCTATCATTGGCAGAGTGCCTAGGTATGCAAAGAGGCTGAGGGTGGCTCAATTTCAGGCAACAAAGCCCCCTTTCTCCTCATCTTGTGGAATGCCTAGCACCCCCCTCCAGCCTCCATTTCAGCACCCAGACCCCAGGGTTTACTCCATGGGATTTAGGCTGAGCTGCCCACTAGGCAGCTGTAAAGAATCTCAGCTCTCCACAGCAGCAGGCCCAGCCTACCGTGACACACGTGGACACACTTATCCCCCCTAAATAACTCAGCCCTCAGGTCAAACCCCAAACCCCGTTGTGGATACTAAGCAGTTGAGGCCAAAAGTGTCCCCAGCCAACTGGGAACTGAGCAAGTACCACATGCTCTGTGCCCTCCCTCACCTTGGCTGTTCTGTGTCTTTGTGTTTGATAATGGATTTTGGAATTAGTATCCGATTATGAAATTAGAGACCCTGATTCTATCCATGCCTCTCTTTGCAGAACTGGATGTTATGGAATAATCTTTTTGTACACTATGAAGATGTGTCTTTGTCAAGGTGCCTTCTGATTGGATTAATAAAAAGCTGACTTTTTATTAGCTGATGGTTAGACAAAAAGAGGCTGGGCAGGAGAGCCAAACAGAGAGGACACTGGGAAGAAGAGGGGTAGAGTCAATGGGGTCACCAGCAAAATGCAGAAAAAACAGGATATGAACATACCATGCTGGAAAAAGGTACCACCAAGTGGTAGAGGTAAAAAAATATGGGTTAATTTAAGATGTAAGAACTAGTTAGTAACAAGCCTAAGCTATTGACTGAGCATCTATAATTATTAATAAGTTTCTATGTGGTTATCTGGGAGCCGGCAGTCTTGACAAAAAACTCCTTCTACATATGGCACCCAACATGGGGCCATGAATATCCATATAAAACTTGAGAAAGCATAAGAAAAGATTCCAACCACACAAAAAAATGGAACCAAACACAGCTACCTAGTTCTGCAGTCTCTCACATGGGATATGGTGCAGAGAGGCATCTTCAGGCCACTGCCTGAGGGCTTGAGCTGCCAGAATGAGCCCCACCAGCACCCCACGAGCTACACCATTTGGTGGACTTAAGATTTTGCTCATGCAGACAGAAAAAATTATAGATATGAAGTAAAGACAGATCCAGACAAAAGAAACCTCTAAATAGGTTACAGTGTACTTAAAAATATACATAGACTTGGGAGAGAAAAGAGAAAGTGTATAGACAGTCATAGAAAAAATTTAGTTCAAAAATAATAAAGTCCTTTAAAAAGGAGTAAAGTAATATTTTTAAAAAGCCACATGAAGATAAAAAAAAAAAAACAGAGAGTCTGGATCCTGTATGTTATTGTGTTGTCTTTAAATATTTTTATTGCTGATGAATGAGGAATATCTGCTAAGATAAACTGGATTATAAAGGGTGCTAGATTAAACCAACCTATATATTTTAAAAATATTTTGACTTCAAAATGGAAGTCAAAAGATATGTTGCTTTGGGGAAGAGGTTATGCTTATGTTCCCACAGAAAACAAAAGGCTGTGGATTTGTTCAACATTGAAGATGATCAGGTTTGATAGATAAAGACCCCCAGAAAATCCTGGCTACAGACATAAAGAGATAAACCTAGAAAAACTACAAAACACATAATGTATATTTTACCTACTCAAACATAAAACAAAAGAACCATCTTTGGTTAACTTGTGTACAACACACAGTCTATACTTGTATTAATGCAGATATATATATTACCTTTAAAAGTTTATAATTAGGGGTTGGGGATTTAGTTGAGTGGTAGAGTGCTTGCCTAGCAAACACAAGGCTCTGGGTTCAATCCTCAGCTCAAAAAAAAAAAAAAAGTTTATAATTAATAAGTCTCTGTGTGGTTATTTGGGAATCAGTGGTCCCCGCAAAAACTCTGTCTATGACTAGGGATTAAACCAAGAACCTCATATATACTAAACTATCTTCAGAGCCTTCTTTAAAAAGAAAAAATTTAACAAAACAAAACAAAAAGCAAAAACAAACAAAAGAAGAAGCCAGGTGGCAGTGGCACATGCCTTTAATCCCAGCACTCGGGAGACAGAGCCAGGCAGATCTCTGTGAGTTCGAGGCCAGCCTCGTCTACAGAGCAAGATCCAGGACAGGCTCCAAAACTACACAGAGAAACCTTGTCTGGAAAAAACAAAAAAACAAAAAATACAAAAAAGAAAGAAAGAGAGAGAGAGAGAGAGAGAGAGAGAGAGAGAGAGAGAGAAAAGAAAGAAAGAAAAGAGAGAAAGAAAGAAATTATAGGCCAGCAGTGGTAGCACACGGGAATTAAAGAATCTTAGCACTCGGGAGGTAGAGGCAGGCAGATCTCTGAGTTCGAGGACAGCCTGGTCTACATAGGAAAAAAAAATTATTTATTTACATGTATGTGTATACACATGTTTACCACAGTGCCTGTGTGCAGGTCAGAGGACAAGCTGGGGAAGTCAGTTATCTCCTTCCATCATGAGGGTTCTGAGAATCGAACTCAGGTCATCAGACTTGACAGCAAGTGCCTTTACCTGCTGAGCCGCCTTGCCAGCTACTCGGTCTTTTTTTTTTCCAGACAGGATCTCTCTTATATTATAATCCAGACAGGACTCAAACTCTCAATCTCCCAGCCTCAGCCTTCCAGGTAGCTGGAGTTATAGACATACATGAGCTACTGGTCAAATCTCAGAGGCCCAGAGGGAACAGGGGTTTGCTGAAGGGTACACAGCGGGGGAGGGAGGGCGGGGGCATGAAGAGAGACAGGACTCAGACGGAGGAGTGGGGAGGTAAAAGCCATGTGTGTGCTCTGGTGGGAGAGAACACCCAGATGACAATTGCTCTCTTCCTATGGACCATACAGGGAGGAAAGCTAAGCTCCAGCTCTTGGGCCCATGGATGGGAGATGCTGTGTTCCCAGGTCTCCTGGCAGCACTGGCCTAGCAGAGCCCAGCACTGCCCCAGGCCTTGGCTGGCAAGCCTCAACAGCCCTAGGCTACTGCCTTGGTCTTGACTGTGGGTGGGATCTGCCCCTCTCACCAATCCCTGGTCAGAGTCTGCCCAGACTCCTCAGGAGTGCTGACTGGGGGTGGGGTGCCAGGGAAGGTGAGACCTGAAGTTCAAGAGTCGGAACACTGCCTGCACCCCTGGATCAGACCACAGGAGCCTGAGGGAGACACACAGGCTTCCGTTGCTATGTGACCTTTGGCGTGCAGTTATCTGGCTCTGGTTTTTCTGGGATGCAGAATGGAGTCCATGCCTTAGAGCCGAGGCAGAGGAGCCCTGCTAAAGTTCCAAGGTTGGGATCAGCTGGAGAGAGGGAGATGTGGGAACCAGCCTCCTAGCAGGCTCCTCTCTGCCTCCTCCGGCCTCAGGAATCGCCTTAATTACAGCGTCAGCCCTGCCATGCTTCCTGCCATAAACCCAGGAATCTAAATTAAAAGTCAGAAGGCCGTTACCCCTTCCCTCCGACCCCCCAAGTCTGCTGGGAAGCTCTCCTGGACACAGGCCACGAGTGGAGGACTAACTACTAAGATGCCCAGGGCCCAGAATGGGGGGCTTGAAGGAGATTAAGAGTCTGTACATCGCTGCCGGTGCCTGTGACATGCCAGCAACACCACCAGTCTGGCGCCAGGACTCTGGTTTCCAGAGGAAGAAACTGAGGTATATGCCAGAGTCTCCCAGGACAATAATGGCTGAGTTGGCTGGATCCGAGACTGTAATTCCCAGTTGGGATTTAGTTCCTTTTCAGAAAGCAGAGGGAAATTTAGGAGACTGTCAGTCCTTTGGGGGAGTGGGAATATCTTGACCCACATGCTCAGGCTCCTCAGCTCCCCGTGGAAGATAAGAGGGGTTTAGGGCTTCCGTGCATAGGCCGGCAGGGTGTGGACAGGCTATACTACATGGAGAGTTGGCCCTCTGCAAGCCCAGTCTATCTGGCCCCATGTGAGTTTACTCTCTGTTCCCTAGGAACCCGATGGGGTAGACAAGCTCCTGACTGGGAGCCATGAGGAGCCAAGCCTGCCTCAGATCTATCAAGAAACCCAGAAAAGATGCGTGTACATGTGCATATGTATGCTGTGTGTAGCCGTGTGTTTGTGTTTGTGTGCCTTGTGTGTGCCCTTGTGTGTTTGTATGAGTTCATGTCTGTGTGTGACAGCAGGCGTGTGCGTGTGGTGGGGGAAGTGAGGTCATGCGGGCAGTTGGAGCTGAGGGTGTCCAAACCACTGGAGCCACTGGGGGAGAGACAGACTCTGCAGGGGAGGAGGGCAGGGGTGAGGGAGGCTGGAGAGAAGGCTAGGAAGCTGGCCGAAAGATGCAGACTCAAGCATGTGGGATGTCATGTCAGTAGCACAGGGAGACAAAGGGGAGGTCTCAGAGACTCCCCGAGAGAGGATGGGCTGGGGACAAGATGACCAGAGACACTGGCAGGCACAGAAGGAGGGATGTGAGCATCTGGGAGGAGGGGCTGCCCAGAGGTAGGGGGTCCAGAGAAGACAGGCACACACTGAGGCTACATTTTCTTCGGGTTGGTGGCTCTGAAGTCACCAACTCCAGGAGCCTGTCCCAAGTGTCATGGGAGGACCCCAGCTCAGAGAGAAGAAGGAATACTGGGAGGGGGGGTGAAGCCCAGAAAAGGACTTCAGATGCAGCTGTGAAGGAAGCTGGAGGGCTGGTGAGGTGGCTCAGCAGGAAGGTGATTGCTGCCAAACCCCATGACCTGAGTTCCATCCCTGGGAGCCACGCCCACAAGCTGTCCTCTGACCTCAACGTGTGCTCACACGTGTATACATCACAAGACGCGCAGACACAAACAAGTAAATAACTAAATAAATGTACTTTTTGAAAAAATTTAAAAACAAGGCAGCATCTAAAAAAGAAAATAAATAATAATTAATGAAACTGGAGCAGGGTTTATAGTTGGTCGACCGCAGGCAGGACTGAGCCAGAGACTGGCTGTCCACTTCTCTTAGCCACAACCATGGCACTTTTTTTCCCCTTCGAGACAAGGGACATGTATGTAGCCCAGGTTAGCCTTGAATCTGGTATATAGCTCAAGATGACCTGCAACTCTTGATCCTCCTGCCTCCTCCTTCCAATCACTGAAATCACAAATGTGCACTGGCATACCACCCACCCCTGCCCCACCCTGCTCTGACCCTGCAGTCATTCACTTAGCCTGCCCTTTACTTATGCCCTTTACATTCACTTATGGCCTCTTACTTTCTCCCTGTGTAGTGCACTTCAACTAAGGCAGCTATTTGCCTCCCCAGAGGGTACGTTTGCTCTGTCTAGGGGGTAAGCGGGCACTCCACCTTTCTACTGACTGAACAGAGACCTTCCTCTGGTCATCCTGTCCCCAGTCCATCCTCTCTTGGGGGGGGGGGGGTGTGTCTCTGAGACCTGCCCTTTGTCTCCCTGTGCTACTCACATGACATCCCACATGCCGAGTATGCATCTTTCGGCCATCTTCCTGCTAAATTCAATCAGCAAATAATTACTCAGTAGCCAGGTGTAGTGTCACACGCCTTTAATCTCCGCACTCGGGAGGCAGAGACAGGTGGATCCCTGAGTGTGAGGCCAGCCTGGGCTACAGAGCAAGTCCAGAACAGCCAGGGCTACACAAAGAAACCCTGTATAAAAAAAAAAAATGAAAAAAAAAATGAAAAAAAAATTACACACACACACTACACATTCACAGGCATTTGTATGAACATATCTATGCTTGCACACCACACACATACATGTGCAAAAAAATAGAAATTGGAAGGACAAACACCAGGAGGTTTGTGATAAGGTGCAAGTAGCCTCAGGTCTCTTGGGGATGACATTTGAAGCACATTCTCCTAAAATGAGAGGGCGCAGCTGAGTGACTGAGCAAAGAGTATTCCAGGCAGAGGTGACAGCAGTTTCAGAGGATCTGAGGCAGAACAGGTTACAAACGAGGACAGAGGAGGAGCCATCTCTCAGGCTCCAATGTTTACCTTTTAAAGATGCTAGACCAGTGCTACAGCTGAGGGGCAGGGAATGGAGCACTTGCCTAGCTCCAGAGACCCTCTGTCTACTTTCTGTCTCTAAGATGTTCCTAGTCTACACTTTCACAGAAATGCAGTCTGCAGCACGTGACCTTCACTTGCCCTGAGGGTTTTCAAGGCCACTCTGGTGTCTCAGCAACCTGCTCTGTTCATGTGCTTTCATTCTTTGGTTTTCTTTTTGCTTCTGGGGATGACCATAGGGCCAGGGCCAGGCAACAGCTACATTCCCAACTTCCTTTCCTTTCTTTCTTTCCTTCCTTCTTTCTTCCTTTCTTCCCTCCTTCCTTCCTTCCTTCCTTCCTTTCTCTCCTCCTTCCTTCCTTTCTCTCTCTCTCTCTCTCTCTCTCTCTCTCTCTCTCTCTCTCTTTCTTTTTTTTTTTTTTGAGTTTTCAAGACAGTGTTTCTCTATGTAGCCCTGGCTATCCTGGAACTCACTCTGTAGACCAGGCTGGCCTTGAACTCAGAGAGGCACCCGACTCTGCCTCCTGGAGTGCTGGGATTAAAGGCATGAGCCACCATGCCTGGGGTCTCCTTAAGTTGCCCAGGCTGGCTTTGAACTCACTTTATAGCCCTGGCAAGATTTGAACTGTCAAGCCTCCTGAGTATCTATGCTTACAGACCTGTGTCACCAGGCCCACCTGTTTTTGCTCAATTGTTTAGTGTGCACGTGCCTGTGTTTGTGTGTGTGTGTGCATGAGTGTATATGTTGTCTCATTCATGCAGTGCATGTGTGGAGGCCAGTACAATCCTCAGGAGTTGGCTTTGTGCCTCTAATGTGTAGGTTCTGGGATGCAGCTTAGTTCTTTTTTTTTTTTTTTTGGTTTTTCCAGACAGGGTTTCTCTGTGTAGTTTTTTGGTGCCTGTCCTGGATCTCACTCTGTAGACCAGGCTGGCCTCGAACTCACAGAGATCTGCCTGGCTCTGCCTCCCCAGTGCTGGGATTA
Source organism: Onychomys torridus (assembly GCF_903995425.1). Lineage (NCBI taxonomy): Eukaryota > Metazoa > Chordata > Mammalia > Rodentia > Cricetidae > Onychomys > Onychomys torridus. Next base: position 154,940,224 of record NC_050444.1, read on the forward strand.
AAGGCATGCACCACCACAGCCTGGCGCAGCTCAGTTCTTTAGGCCTGTGCAGGGAGCACTCTTACCTGCTAGGCCTGGTTTTTGTTATTGAGATAGGGTTTCACTGTGTCGTCCAGAGCGGCCTGTCCTCTTGCTGCTTCACTTCCCGAGTGCCAGTTCACAGGTGTGTGAGCACCACAGCTGTCTGTCAGTTTCACAGGACACATGTTCCCCATTCTCTGAGGTACTTCAGGGAGAGGAACTGATGGATCCTGTGAGACTACACATTGATTTCCAAAATGGCGGCCCATTTTGCACCCCATCCTGACACAGTTTCCCTGTATCCTTGGTGACACTTGTTATGGCCTGTGTCTTTGGTTGCAGCCATTTTAGTGGGTGTGAAAAGGAATTATTTCATTGTGGTTTCTATTCCTAGTGACTAATGATATTGTCTTCACTCAGATTGTTGTAACAAAAATACCACAGATTGGGTGACTCAAACGTCAGAAACAAATTTCTCACACTTGGGCCAGCAGCATGGCTCTCTAGGTAAATACGCCTGATGACAAGCCTAATGGCCCTGGTCCCCAGGAGTCGAAAGAACTCCCCCAAGTTGTCCTCTGACCTCCACAGATGTACCCACAAGTACTCAACAAATCAGTAAATAAATGTTTTATAAACATCCTCAGACTTGGGGAAGCTGTGAGTCCAAGCTGATGGAGGGGCCAGAGTTGGCTGGGGGGGACGACAGACCTCTCCCTGGAGCACAGTCAGAGGTCTCCTTGCTGGACACTCCTGTGGCGATGGGGGAGGGGCTCGTAGACCTTCTCTTGACATTGCTGTAGTTGGGAGACAAATTCTCATGGAACTCAGCTCCAAGCTTGCTAAGTAGTTGAGAATGACCTTGACTTTCTGACCCTCACCTTGCCCTCAGATACTTCACATCCCTGGGGGGCTCCATCTTCACCAGGAGTTAATGGTGAGTGGGTGGAGTGTGCAGTAGAGAGACAGCTTTTTTGTTTTTGTTTTTCCTGAGACAAGGTTTCTCTGTGTAACAGCCCTGGCTGTCTTGGATCTCACTCTGTAGACCAGGCTGGTCTCAAACTCAGAAATCTGCCTGCCTGTACCTCCCAAGTGCTGGGATTAAAGTTGTGCACCACCACTGCCCAGTTTAGCTTCGTCATTTTGTGTGTGAGGTATATCCAGTTGCCCCAGAAAATTTGTTGAAACCTACCCCTACCACACACACACTGAATTTTTTTTTAATATCTTGCTAAAATTTAGTTTCCCAGGGTTAGAGAGATGACTCATAGGTTAAAAGCACTTGCTCTTACAAAGGACTCGAGTTCAGTTCCCAGCACCCACGTGGTGCTCACAACCATCTATTACTACAGTTCTAGGGGATCTGATACCTTCTTCTGACCTCCATGAGCACTGGGCATGCATGTGGTTCGCATATGCACATACAGACAAAAATCCATACATGTAAAATAAAATAAGTAAATATAATTTTTTTTCTTTTTTAAAAAAATTTATTTATTTTTATTTCAGGTGCATTCATGTTTTGCCTGTATGTATGTGAGTGTGAAGGTGTCAGATCCCCTGGAACTGGAGTTACAGGCAGTTATGAGTGCCATGTGGGTGCTGGGAATTGAACCTGGTTCCTCTGGAAGAGTAGCCGGTGCTCTTAACCACTGAGCCATCTCTCCAGCCCAACATAAAAATATTTTATTGGACCTTGAGATTTTAGTTTTCCTCAGCAGCAGTGTGGGTCCTAGTGACTGCTGTTACTTGACATAAAAGTCCCTTTGAAGCCACAGATTCACACTAGTTTCCCCTCACCTTTGCCCAGGTTATGCCTTAGCCAGCATGGAGCCTCTACCTATCTACCTCTGGCACCTCTCTCCAAGCCGTAGACTGCCCATGACTATGTCATCATGGCAAGCCTTCCCAGCTGAAGACCTGTCTCTCTCAGCCCCCTGAGGCTCCATCGCTGCGGCCAGCTGCTCCTTGTCACACACTCACATGGTGCCACTGTCTCCTGCAGGCACTGGGAATTCAGCTGTGCATGAGACAGGGCTGCCCCTGACCCCACACACACCAGGAAGATAATAGGCAGGAAGTTACAAGTCACCATGGTCATGGTTGAGGAACCTTGCAACCGGGATCCTATCAGGGAAAGCTTCCTGGAGGAAGCAAATTAAAGCTGAGGTTGCAAGAATGAGGAACGGTCACCAGGCAAACAGGGTTGTGGGAGGGAAGGGCAGTCCAGGCGAAGGAAAGAGTATCCCTCAGTGCTCTGGGGAGAGAAGGCGGCCGGGGCCGGAGAGGAGATGTGGAGGAGCGGCTCTGCACCCTGACAAGCTTTAGGAATCCCACGTCTTCCTCTAGACAGGAGCTGGTAGAGGACCCTGTCCTCCAAGGAAAGCCAGCTTGCTCCCTTGATCGCTACGCTGGGCCCTTGCTTTCAGGAAAGGTCACAGTCCTTGGCTCACACCTCAGTCCCACGGCCAGACTCCTTCCTTCCCTCTTGCCCAGGGCAGAGTGGAGGACACAATATCCCTCTGCTGCAGAGAGCAGGGTTTAGAGCTGAAAGAGTTTACAGAGAGGCTCCTTCATCCCCACCCCCACCTCCTCCACCCCCACCCCCGCCATAGTGTCCTCATCCTGAAATGAGCCCCGAGGCTCTGCCGGGCCTTCCTGTGGCACCTCCGTTCTGTCCTGTTTGCCTTGGACATGGGCCCTGATCTAGGAACAAGAAGGGACAGGGTGGAAGAACACAGCCCTGAACCCTGAGCTCTTAGCAGTGGTCTCAGCCACACTGCTCCCCCAGCCAGGAGTCTAGTGACGGAAGACATAGGAGGCCCACCTGAACCCTCCTCTGCCCATCAGTTCAGCCCAGTGTCAAAGGGTTAACCTTCACAGAGCCAGTGTGAAGGGGAGGCCAGACTTCCACCCACCTACTCCAGGGTATGAAGTGAGGAGCCAGGTGATAAAGCCAGGTGGGAGAGCTGTCAATCATTTATCCCACTTAGCCTGCCCTGCCCATTGTCCAGATGGAAAAACTAAGGTGCAGATTGTAAAACGAAAGACAGGCAGCTGCAAAACAGAACCAGGTTTCCTGACTCCCAGCCTTGTGCTCCCTCCCTCACCCTGGCCTACAGGTGTCAGATGCCTGCAGGGGATGGGGGCTTGCCATGAGGACCGGCAGGGGTGTCACACCTCATATTGGTCTTTGGTGGCCAGGGGCTGTGGGGCCACCTCACACACACCCCCAGTCTGGGATCCTGGAAACAGGGCCCCTGGCAGCAGAAGAGATTAAGGTTCCTCTCCAACTCCGTCATGCTTCATGGGAGACTGACACTTCACGGCTCCCAGCTCTGAAAACATCAACAAAATGGGACGAACAAAACAGGCCTTGTTTTGTCTTAAGGACTGTGTCCAAGCCTTCCAGCCACAGGACCCAGCAGGCACTCGGGCTGCTTGGAACTCGGGGTGCGCACACCTGGAAAATTCGGGGCGTCTGAGCATGGGGGTCTTCGAAAGAACCGAGCCGGCCTCAACTTGTGCTTTTGGGGGTGTTAGGAAATGTGGCTTTGTCCCGTCTGACTCAGGTGCTGTCACAGAGCGGAGGTGACTGTGAATGGGGATCTTAGAGATTTTTATCTAAAAGGAAATGAAGCTAGGGCCTCTGTCATTCATCCAACCAGGATAGAGGATGTTGGGTCCTCCTGCGGTTTTGAATGCGTTCCTTTTCTCATTTGTGCTCAGATGTGACGTGGCATAGTCTCGGGTTTGTCTTGGTGCATTATGGTCCTACAGTAGCTTTGTTTGACGTGGCGATCTGCAACACTGCTTCTGTTTGCAGGGATGGCACCCACTCAGGGACCCTCTAGCGTTTTCCATTTGAAGGGAAAGCCAGCCGCCTTACCCACGGTTCTGGTGGGAGGCAGGTCTCAGCCACCAGACGGGCTTGCTCTGTGGCTACAAAGGAAGCATGGACCTCAGTTCAAATCCTGAGGTGTGCCCTTGGACAAGGCTTGAACCCCACCATGACCTGCAGCTTCATTCTTTCAACAAACATCAAAAGAACACTCATCGGGTCTCGGTGGCACACGCCTGTAATCCCAGCACTCGGGAGGCAGATCCAGGCGGATCTCTGTGAGTTCGAGGCCAGCCTGGTCTACACAGCGAGATCCTGGACCGGCACCAAAACTACACAGAGAAACCCTGTCTCGAAAAACAACAAAACAAAACAAAACACCACTCACTTTATGCCAAGACCAGCATGCCTCAGGCCAGTGCCTTGATTCTCAGCACTTAGTTTATCTGTCTGGGAAATGGGAACGGTGTTAGTACCTGAGATACATGAGAGAGCCCATTGCACTGTCCAGCACTGCTGTGACTAAAGGTTGCATGTCAAGTGTGGAACTATGCTGGCCCTCTGCCATCATACATCATAGACTTCTTATTAGTAGAGAGGCAAGCGGGAGTAACTCAGGAGAACAAGTCTTGCTCTTCTTTGTCCTGGTCTAGAGACCTGAGACTCCAGTGGTTCTCCATGCAGGTCTGGGCTGCGCAGCCCAGGAGCTGGGGGTCCTGGGGGTCCTGGGACTAAACATTGCATGTCAAGTATGGAACTGTACTGCCCCTCCACTATCGTAGACCTCTTATTAGTAGAGAGGCAAGTAACCTACACTTCCCCTTAACTCCCCAAAGACTGTGCAGGGAGAAGGCCCCATAGCTTGAAATTGCCCTGCAAGGAACCAGTAATTGACCCCGCCCAGGCTTAGGACTGACTACCCCAGAAGAGAGGCTACTGTTTCCAGCCTGCACCCCACCTCTGCATGCCACGGGGCCCTCCAGAACTGATGTCTTGTGGTTCTCCAGTATCTCTGAAACAACCCAGGGAGCTGCTGGGGCCCAGAGAGGTAGAGAGGGCACAGGCTGTGGGGGTGGGGGAGGGCAAGTACTGTCCTGCCTTCTGCAGGCGTGGAGAGAGGATTGGTGACATGAAGGCATGAAACCGGCCCAGAAGGAAGTTTGTGTATCTGTTGCACATGGCAGAGGGAACGCCTATGACATGGGCCTGCGTGATGTGGGCAGGCAGGGTACTCAGTGTGCCCCTGAACGGGTAGGTGTGGACCTGTGTAGGCGGCACTCTAGCAGGAAGGCGGTGTATCTGCCTTGTGTGTGCCTTGCTTTAGCCTCGGTAGGTGGGTCTGGGTTCAGGATTCAAATTGGCCTGGCACAGTTCCCATTTGAGCTCTTTCCTGGCTATGTGGTCTTGGCCAGGTCATTTGCTCTCTCTGAGCCTTATTCATCCACTCCACAATTTTACCTTGACTGGGTTAGAGAGATGGCTCAGCCCTTGGCGCTCTTTCAGAGGATGCAAGTTTGGTTCCCAGAACCCACTTCAGGAGGCTCACAACTATCTACAACTCCAGCTTCAGGAACTCCATTGGCCTCTGTGTACAAATGTGGACTTCTCTCTCTCTCTCTCTCTCTCTCTCTCTCTCTCTCTCTCTCTCCCTTTAAAAAAAATCTTTAGTAAAAAACAAAGTATAGGGAGTTGGAGAGATGGCTCAGCAGTTGAGAGCACTGGTTGCTCTTCCAGAGGCCCTGGGTTCATTTCCCAACACCCACATGGCAGCTCACAACTGTCTGTAATTCCAGTTCCAGGGGACCTGACATTCTCATACAGACATGCATGCAGGCAAAACACCAATGCACATAAAATAAAAATAAATAAATTATTAAAAAACAAACCAATAAAAACCAAAATACAAGCTGGGTGTGGTGGCACACACCTTTAATCCCAGAACTTGAGATAGAGGCAGATGGATCTCCATGAGTTCAAGACCAGCCTGATCTATGTAGCAAGTGCCAGGACAGCCAGGGCTACATAGAGAGACCCTGTCTCAACAAACAAAGAAACAAACAACCCCAAACCCCAGCAAAGTGTACTCTAAGACAGGCAATAACAGGCAAGTTATTAGTCTCCTGGGCCTCAGTCTCCCCGGCTCTAAATGGAGGGACCAGGGGGCTTGGTCAAGTGCTTTGTGATCTGTTTTCTTCTCCCTTCTGAAACCCTGACACATCTCTCAGCTGGTGGGAACTAGCAACAGGGAGGCCCCCTCAGGGCATGCTCCAGCTCCCATAATGCCCTTGTTCTGTCTGGGGGTGGGTCCTGGAACTAGTAGCCCAAGGCTTCTAGGTCTGTAAGGAGATGGGGGCCACCCCAGCACAGGCCAACAGGGGATCTAGAATACAAAGACAATCTGGGGACCTCGTCTGTGACTCCCCCACAGCGTGGGTACAGGTGTGGGATGGAAACTTCTCCAACAAGTTGGGACACCCTCTGTCCCCAGGGTGGGGCTCCAGGGAGAGGGCCGGGGAAAGGGCCGAGAAGGCAGCTGCCAACTTCCCACTTCCCTGCTGTTTACACCCAAGTGATGAGCTGGCTCCTGGCTTCGTTACCTTCTCACCTGGCCAGGTGTGCCAGGACAGGTTGGCTTCTGCTGGCTTCCAGCTGGAAGTCAAGGCCCTGTTCTGCCGGGTGCAGACACCAGAGGGAAACTGAGTGGGTCGATTGAAGACCCACTGGATGTGGGAGGAGGATGCTGCAGTTCCCAGGCAGGGCAGGCTGGCAGAGTCAGAGCATCCCTGGGCTCAAAGGCATGAGACAGAGAGGTGGAGTCAGTGGGCTTTCATCCCACATCGGTGGGGCAAAGTGGGTTATCACTAGGCAGGAAGGAACAGGTTAGACCCTAGAGGATCACCCAGGATGATGGCTGGGATCAAGAGTGTTGGCCTGATTCCTCTTGGTGCCTGCCTCTGGTGAGGATGAGATGGGGAGAGATGCCAGAAGAGGTGGGAGAGGGGCACTCAGGTGGCCATATCCTGTTTCCACCCACGGGCCTGTTTCCTTCCACAGTGCGAAAAATCCAGGTATACTGACTAGTTTTATGTCAACTTGACATAAGCTAGACTTGTTTGAAAGGAAGGAAGAAACCTCAAAATACCTCCATGATATCTGGCTGTAGAGCATTTTTTTTTTTTATTAGTGATTGACAGGGGAGGGCCCAGCCCATGGTGGGTGGTACCATCCCTGGGCTTGAGGTCTTGGGTTCTAAAAGAAAGCAGGCTGAGCAAGCCATGGAGAGCAAGTCAGAAGGCAGAGCTCCTCCATGACGTCTGCATTAGGTCTGCTGCCAGACTCCTGTCCTGACTGAGTTTCTGCCCCTCACTGCTTCTGATGATGAAGTGTGAGTAAAACAAATCCTCCCTGCTCTGGGTTGCTTTAGGTCATGACATTTCATCATAGCAATAGTAACCTTAACGAAGACACTAGGCTTGGGACTTAAAAATCATAGGATGATCCGAAGTTCCTTTAACCCAGTGGTTCTCAGCCTTCCTAATGCTGTGACCTAATATAGTTCTTCATGTGGTAGTGACCTCCAACTATAAAATTATTTTATTGCAAATTCATAACTGCAATTTTGCTACTGTTATGAATTGAAATGTAGATATATGATGTGCAGGATATCTGATATGCGACCCCTGCGAAAGGGTGATTCAATCCCCAAAGGGGTTGTGACCCACAGGTTGAGAATCTTTGCTTTAACTCATCAGAGCCTCGTTCCTCCTTCTGCCTGAGGAGTAGAGTGTATCTGCCTCTTGGGCCTTGCTCAGGGCAAGCAGTGTCCACTGGCTGTCAGACATACTTACCACATGCCACACCCCTGGACCAGATTAGCTAATTCCTGCCATTAGTCCCTTGAGGCAGCGCCCATAGAGCCTATTTTAGACAAGTGCCTGGAGAGCCAAGGGAGATGCAGGTGAAGCAGGACATGTTGGTGCTGGAGTCTCCCTTAGTGCACAGCCACAGAGTGTGGCTGCAGATATGGGGCTGTGGTACCCCCATCTAGGGCAGTTCTTGTCCAGACAAAGCATCTCTCCTGGTCTCTGTGGTGGAGTCAGCTCCAACTGCCAAGGACATAGGAACTCTAATGTCCAGGCTCATAATTTGCCCAGTGCCCACCATGACCAGCTCCCAGGGCTGCCCTAGGCCCCTGGACTTCCTCCAGGGCCAGCTTCCTTGCTGGCCCTCTGATGTCCAGGCAGGTGCTATGACATTAACCTTGTAGCTGTGCCCTTTGCCAGGTTCAGGGTGCCCTTCACCTGGGGCTGTGAGTTCTGGGGTGTTCAGGGAAAGAGGTGGGAGGTCCCTTAGGTTTTGACCCAGTTCCACCCTCCCCTTGTCTTTGTGCATAATAAACAGGTGGTGGTTGGCACATCATCAGGGACATGGTGTGCTAAGATTCACAGCTGCAAAGAGGAGGGACCACTGGGAGCCTAAGCAAGGCCCTCCGTGCGCGCACTTACATCCATCAAACCTGGCTACGTCTTTCCCCGGTCCCATGCCAATGCCCAAATAGAGTCTCTTTCCTTACCGAGTCTCCCCTCCTGCAGCTGGCTTCTGGCCTCCAGTCTTCCCCTTTCCCAAAGCCTCATCTGTCACCTGCCCCTGTGCTGGACCATCAATGACGCCCTTTTGCCCCTTGCTAATTCTGGCATTCTATGCCTTCTCCCCCGGGGCCTTCAGGCCCTTTTTTCTTTCTTTCTTTTTTTTTTTTAAACTAATTAATACATTTATTTATTTTTATTTTATAGCATTGGTGTTTTGCCTGCATGTCTCTCTCTCTCTCTCTCTCTCTCTCTCTCTCTCTCTCTCTCTCTCTCTCTGTGTGTGTGAGGGTGTCGGATCCCCGGGAATTGGAGTTAAAGACAGCTGTGAGCTGCCATGTAGGTGCTTCGAATTGAACCTGTGTCCTCTAGGAAGAGCAGCCAATGCTCTGAACTGCTAAGCCACTTCAGGGCCTTTTCAGAGATGGTTTCCTGGCTCTGAGTCAGGTCAGAGAACAGAGGTAAGGCTGGCAAAGGCAAGGAGCCTCCACCTTGCTCTGGGTTCCACGGCAAAGACACCCTACAGATGATTAGCCCCTGTGCCTTGGACCTGCGTCCCCGAAGTCACCTAGGAACCCAGCAACCCATAGGCATAGTTCTGCCTCCCTCCCCACAAACCAGGGCTTATGAAAATCAGGATACTACATGGGTCACCCCAGGGTTACATGCGCCCACTGGCTTCATTGCCTACCCACGTTCCCCACTGCTCTCCGGAGCCCTGCAGCTCAGGCATACTGTAAGCCTTCCAGCCACCCCCTCAAAGGCAGGGAACAAGCCCTGAGCCTCCCAGCCTTGTGTGGGGAAAGGCCGCCCTCAGCCACTCCTTTCTCCAAGCAAGGAGGCCTCCACCCAGACCCACTCCAACAGGTTGTTTTCCAGGCTCAGGCCTGGCTCGGCCTCCAGGGCCTGCCAGTCACGTAGACAAACTTGTTTCTCCTCTCTGCTGCCCAGGTTGCTGAGCACAGCGGTTTCCTGCTTGGAGAGCACACAATGGAGGCTGCCCCAAGGGACCCACCCTGGGGTGGTACCAGCCCAGCAGTGTCTGACAGGAGAGGACTGCTGTGTGACCTTGGGCAGGGCCACGCCTTCTCTGGGCTTGGTTGTCTCTCATGAGAAGTGAGGGGGTGAGAGACGGTCCAAACTTTCCCTGAGTGCTAAGTGCATGGCAGGTCCTACAAGCTCAAGAGCTGAGACGCTTGGCCACCACCAACTCTCTCTTAACTACCATCGTGTTTATAATGGGGGGCACATGCAACGACGTTGGTGTGGAGGTCAGAGGGACCACTTGGTGGGGGGGTTCTGTCCTCTTCTTCCACCTTAGCTTGGTTCCAGCACCTTTATCCATCAAGCCATCTCAACAGCCTACTTATTATTTATGTACTTATTAGTTAGTTTTGAGAGAGGGTCTCAAGTAGCCCAGGCTAGGCCCAAACTTGCAATGTTGTCAAGGATGAACTTCTGATCCTTCTGCCTCTACCTCTTAAGCGCTGGGGTTATAGGTGTGCAACTCCAGGTCTAGAGTGTATAGGGCTGGGGAATTGAATTTGGAGCCTTCTGCAGACTGCACAATCACTCTACCAACTGAACTATATACTATACCCCCAGCCCAACTCTCCCTTTTTAGGGAGAGCATCTCTGAACTTCTTGTGTCTTTTACTCAGAAAGATGTTTCCTGTCCACTCTACAAATGGGTGTGTGTGTGTGTGTTGGGGGGCGGGGGGAGAGCATCAGCCTGGGCTGGGGACACCAGAGGAAATGGTAGGAGGTACAGGTGATCTGAGGGCACCTGGGCCCCACTGGTGGTAAAGGTTCCAGAACAGTGGGGACAGGGGCTGACAATGAAGGGTGATGGAGGAAGGAGAGGGTCCAATAGTTGAAAATGGACTTCAGTTGGGGGTTGGGGAGATGGTCCAAAGGTTAAGAACATTGGCTACTCTTACAGAACACTCAGGTTCCATTCCCAGCACCTACCTGGAAGCTCACAGTGCTCTGTAACTTCTGTCCCAGGGGATCTTATGCCCTCTCTGGCTTCTGAAGGCACTGTCCACGCCTGTGTAAAAACACCCATACACTGGGGTGCAGGGGCACTTCAAAAGGAGGAGGCAGCCAATAAGGGCCCCAAATCACAGGCTATGTCCCCAGCCAGGGCCTTTCTGAGCCCTTCTGAGTTCTGCTTCTGCCTTTTCTCCACCTGCTACCCTCCCCCAGCACGAGACAACCTTCCAAGGCTTCCGAAGCACAACCCCTGAAGGAGCCTCTCACTGGTGGGGGTGGGAGCTGGGGAGCACAGTTGCCAGGATTGGCAGATGATCAGCCTGGACCTCCCTGAACCCCAGACTACATAACTGAGTCTAACTCAGCGCAGGTGGTCCCAGATGTTATGTAACTGTTTCTTCCAGATTGAAACATTCTATCCTGGAGGGACACTCTTTAAACAGCAAGGTCAACAACTCAAAATAGCTTCAGGAAGTCCCTGAAACTGACCAGATTCACTCTGCCCTGCCCTGACAGGAAAGCAATAAAAGCTGGGTGCCACTGGCGCAGTAATAGTGCAGGCCTTCAATCCCAGCACTTGGGAGGCAGAGGCAGAGGCAGAGGCAGAGGCAGAGGCAGAGGCAGAGGCAGAGGCAGAGGCAGAGGCAGAGGCAGAGGCAGAGGCAGAGGCAGAGGCAGAGGCAGAGGCAGAGGCAGAGGCGGGCAGATCTCTGTGAGGATAGCCTGGTCTACAAAGTGAGTTGTACAGTACAGCCAGAGCTGATTGTCTCAGATCTCAGGAAGCTGAGCTGCAAAGAGGGCTCTGAGACCAGCTAAGCTGCTTGGAAAGGACACTCCAACCTGGTGAGCTGCCTGCAGTCTGTGCAGTGTGTTCCAGGTTCCCAGCTTTGTGGGCTGTCACCCATGCTGGGGTGAGCTTTGGTAATACAGCCATTGTTCAGTTATTTCTGTTCCTCTAAGTTACACCTGTATTTCTTTAAATAATCCCAGTAAAAGTCATTGGTTCACCAAGTTAGCCTTTGGTGGGATCCATACTTCAGTCTGTCAGGGATTCCTTATCCAGGCTGAGAAGACAAGTGTTGCAAACAAAGTTTTTGAGGGGTTTTTGTTTTTTTGCAATAATTTATTTATTTGTACTCTATATGCATTGATGTTTTGCCTGAATGTAGGTCTGTGTGAGGCTGTCGGATCCCCTGGAACAGGAGTTATGGATAGCTGTGAACTGCCATGTGGGTGCTGGAATTGAACTCAGGACCTCTGGAAGAGCAGCCAGTGCTCTTAACCGCTGAGACATCTCTCCAGCCCTATGAGGTTTTTTATTTTGTTTTAGTTTTAGTTTTTTGTTTTTTTGTTTTGTTTTGCTTTTCTGAGACAGAATTTCTCTGTAGCTTTGGAGCCTGTCCTGGATCTCACTCTATAGATAAGACTGGCCTTGAGGCCGGGCGGTGGTGGCAGACGCCTTTAATCCCAGCACTCGGGAGGCAGAGCCAGGCGAATCTCTATGAGTTCGAGGCCAGCCTGGTCTACCAAGTGAGTTCTAGGAAAAGGCACAAAGCTACACAGGGAAACCCTGTCTCGAAAAACCAAAAAAAAAAAAAAAAAAGACTGGCCTCAAACTCAGAGATCCACCTGTCTCTGCCTCCCAAGTGCTGGGATTAAAGGCATGAGCCGCCACCACCCAGCCCCCAGGAAGTTTTGACACACAACACCAGAACACTGGGTCTCCAAAAAAGGCTTTCCTGGGAGCCTTGCCAATCCTCCAGCTAGGGCTAGGGAGATGCAGAAAGGTTGTCCTTCCTGAGACTCCCCAGGTAGAGAAAGAGGATGTGACTATCCCTAGAGACAGCTCCCACCTCCTCAGTCATCTTGTTGACACACCTGAACTGCTACCCAAGCCCTCCAGGACCCTCCGTGCCTGACTCACTCTGAACCAGCAAGGGCAGAAATGTCTATGAAACTCCAGGTCCCAAGAAGAGTCTGACCCAGGCCGGGGCCCCAGCAGACCCTCACTCCTTTTCTTCTCCCTACCCACTTGCTAATGTAGAACTCCACTTAGATTCCAACCCCTGCCCCTCAGAGCCTCAGTTTAACCATCTGCACAGTGGTCCTCAGGAGAACCCTCCTTCCTAGCTTGACTCTGAGCTTGGGGGTGGAGGTGGGGGTGGGGTGGGCTCTCGCTCTGTGGGTACAGAGTCCTGTGTTTTTTCCTTCAGTGCTGGAGATGAAATGGAGGTCCTTGTACACCCTTGGTGGCACACCCTTGGTGGCACAGCCCAGCTGCCACCAGAGCATTTGTTTATTTGTTTACCTATTTATTTATTGAGCTGGGGTCTCACTATAAAGCTCTGGCTGGTCTAGAACTCTCTATGTGGACCAGACTGGCCTTGAATTTGCAGTAACCCTGCCTCTGAAGTGCTGGCATTACAGATATATGCCGCCATACCCAGCAAGAATGGCAATTAAAATTTTTTATTAATTTGTTTTATGTGTATGGATGTTTTGCTAGCATGTGCACCATGTGTGTGCCTGCTGCCCAAGGAGGCCAGCAGAGGATGTAAGATCCTCTGGACCCGAGTTACAGATGGTTGTGAGCTGCCATGTGGGTGCTAGGAACCAAACTCAGGATCGCTGCTAGAACAAGTCAGTGTTCCTAACTGTTGAGCCATCTCTCCAGGCCCCAGGATTTTGATTTTCAATTGTGTTCTCTTACCAGCTCTCCGTGTGTCTGTCTCGCCCTGCTCTCCTGCACTTCCGGCTTCCTTTCTCCATTGTTGGGCCTTGTAAGTGCCTCCAACCTCACAGAGAGCCTCCCACCCACCTAATCCCCTCTCCCAAACTGGCTTCTGTCCTTCCCAGGGGTCTCAAGCTCAACTGAGGGACCTTGGAGGTCACCCCCTAGGTCACTGTCCCAGAGGACTGTGCCCTTCACTAGACATAGGGAAATTTCTGGAATCTGCTTCTTCATCTTGCTTCCCAGGGAATGGTTACCGATGGCCGTTGTTTCATCTCCCAGAACGAGCCATTTCCTGGGGTCCCCATAAGGCCCACCCTGACCTCCAGGCTACCCACTTTCACACCTGGGCTGGCAAAACACTTCCCCAGAGTTCTGGCTCCCCTCCTCCCTTTCCCTAGCCAGGGCTGGAAGGGCAAGAGCAGGTAGGTGGAGCTGGGCAGGGCTGGGCAGGGGGTGCCAGCTGGGCTCTGTTTGTTTTGGGGTTTTTCCTCATAAACTGGTCTTTCTACATAAAAGGCCTGGTGGCTGCAGTGACAGAGCCAGCTCCAGGCCTCTTTGAGTTGAGGGGACTCACCAGAGGTGCTAGGGGCCATTTGGACCCTTTGGAGATCCAGGCCATCTTGTAGAGTCTTTGAAGCCCTGTAACCCAAGGGGCTACCTCTCAGTTTCACAGACAAGGAAACTGAGACTCAGAGCGGGGGTCTCCGAGAGGCGAGTGCAGCAGGGGCAGCAGGGGGGGTGGTGTTGGCCAGGTAGAACTGGCTGGTTCCTCTCTTTCTTCCAGTCCCTTTCCTTCCCATCTCCAACCAGCTCGGACATCCCTTCTCTGAATCTCAGCCTCCGCCTCCGTCTACTGTGTCTTCAGCACAGTACCGGTTCCAGTACATGATCTTCCCGGTGCGTGATCCCGATGCCCACTGTCTCACCCCCCCGGGAAGCACCATCAACTCTCACACATGTCCCTGGGGCCCCACAAGGCCCACCCTGACCCCCTTGCTCACCCCTTCCCACACCTGTGCTGGGAAAACACTTTCCCAGGGCTCTGGCTGTATCCAGGCTGGAAAGGCAAGAGTGGGAAGGGCCCATGTTGGCACAATGGGGTTTGCAGAGTCCAACCCGTTTCTAAGAGCTGTCATTCAGGGCCACTCAATCCACAGAAGCTCTGGGAGGGGAGGTCACGAGGCTTTTGATGTTGTTTTTTTGTTTTTCTTTTATCTATCTATCTATCTATCTATCTATTTACTTATTTATTTGTTTGTTTGTTTGTTTGTTTGTTTTTTAGCAGATCCTGCCTCAAGTTTATTTGTAAAAACAGCATGGGTCCTGATCATCTGCAAATAGTGTGTAGGTGTGTCACACCAGTCCATCTGTCTGGCAGACAGAAGCCTTTTCTATGGGGCCTTCACAGGAGCCTGGGCACCTTTGGGAGCCTGAGCTGGAGCTGAGGCCTCTGCCTTGGTTTGAGTCTTGGGCTTTGGTTGGCAGAGCCTACAACCCTTGGCCATGTAGCTTCTAATCTGCTTCCCAAGCTCGGGGTGAGTGATGAAAGCAAGGCGGCTGAGTTTGTGGCTGGGGCCCTTCGGCATCTTGGGCTTCACAAGGGCCGTGGTGGCCTCTGCATGTGTACTCACTGCCTTTGCCTTGTTGGCCTGCATCTTCTTCAGGCCTTTCTTGTTGTGCTTCTTGGCAAAGCACATGTTCCTCAGGAACTTGGGGTGCACCCCCTTGAGAGATTTGTATCTTTGTGCCTGGGGTTTCTTGATACCATTTCTGTGCCATTTTCGAGACTGATTGTGTGCGGTGTGGTTCTTAGACTTGGCCATGTCAGAATGGAAACCGACAGCTCCCAAAGTACCTGGGACCGGAAGAGCTGTTTTTTTGTTTTTCAAGACAGGGTTTCTCTGTGTAGCCCTGGCTGTCCTGGAACTCACGGAGATCCTCCTGTCTCTGCCTCTCATTGCCAGGATCAAAGGCGTGCACCTCTATCACCCAGCAACACTTCTCCTTTTATGGGGAAGGACTAGACACCTTGAGAAGCGAAGGAACTTGCCCCCAGGTGGTTCAGCCTGATCCTGGAGCCTGAAGGCATCGCTTGCTGTTGGAGGCTCTGCAGCCCAGACCTCTGACTTAGACGTTAGCCTGAACATTTCTCCTCACCTTTCCTTGCCCTCCCTAGCAAGAGAATCATTCTGCCTGTCGTCTAGCGCCCATCCTAACCCCCACCTCACTAGGTTAAGGCTAATTTGCTTCATGTTCTTACCCTGCCCAGCACCCACCACTATATTGAGGTGCCGCGGGTCCCCTACATTTCACAGCAGTGCCTCCAAGCCCCCAATGTAGGGTAGCTATCCAGGCTGATCTCCCAAGCACCAATTGGATTCCAGTTCAAGATTCACCCAGCTTCCCCATAGTGCCCTCTACTGGCCAGACTAAACTTTGCGTCTGCCTCTGAGTGCGAGCCCATGCTTGCTCCCAAATCAGCAACATAATAACCCCCTTGGTTTATAGAATTCTTTTCTTCCACTGAGCTCAAAGCTCTTTCCCATCTGTGATCTTCCTGGACCAGCTGCAAGAGTGTGGGAGGGCCAGCATTCATCTCCCCATTTTACAGAGACAAACTGAGACCTGAACAAGGAAGAGGCGAGCCATAGCGTGTGCAGCTGGCGGATCTTCCAGGTACATTTACCCAGCCCTCTTGGTTCCTGACGACCACACTGAGGCCCAGCGGGGACAGACTTGCCCGAATAAGTCTTGGGCTAGAACCCATTGTCCTAAATACCATCGGGGGCTTTCCCACGACAATCAGAGCTTTGCCTGCAGACATGGACCAAAGGCTTTGGCCAATTCATCAAACACCACAGACCTCTGTTAGTCTGTCTATAAAAGGGGCGTATGTCCTGCTCCTGGACCACTGGGGGATGTTCATGAGTGGTTGGAAGGCACTTGAGGAGGAGAGGGAGAACAGGCCCCATTTGATCTGACCTATGACCTGGGCTTCAGCTTGGGCAGCTCGCCACAATTCCCCGTAAGCTCCCAGAAAACAGTCACCACTGTGTCTATCTAGCATGCAGTCAACTCCCAATGGGCAGATGCCAACAGGACCTTCCCCTAGCCGGGCATGAACAGCAGCCGGGGGAGAAAATCCAGACCCAGCCTGACCTTCATGAGGCCAAGCCATGTGTTCTGCCCACCTTCTGCTCAGGCTGATCTACTTTGGCACCTGGGGGGTTGAGGTAGGATGAGAAATGTCTCAGCCAGCCTCAGCCACAGTCTCACTTCCTACCCCCCCTGTTCTGCCGCTCCTGGCACTTCTCATGAGCTGTCAACTTATTTGTCCCCACAATTGGTTTCTTTTGTTTGTTTGTTTGTTTTTCGAGACAGGGTTTCTCTGTGTAGCTTTGTGCCTTTCCTAGAACTCGCTTTGTAGATCAGGCTGGCCTCGAACTCACAGAGATCCGCCTGCCTCTGCCTCCCCAGTGCTGGGATTAAAGGTGTGCACCACCAACGCCCGGCTGCAATTTGTTATATATCCCCTCGGCCAGAGTCTTGACCAGATCCCTGCAAATGTTTCCATTTTCAGCTTTGAGGGTCATGCTGTGTCTGCCCCACCTCCACTGTTACACAGTATAACAGCTAGAGAACACAGGCGAATGAGTAAGCATGAATGTGTTTAAATAAAACTTTATTTACAGAAACAGGCTGTGTGCCATAGGGTGTTAACACCAGCTTCAGTCTCCAGTCTTGGGCCTGTGTGCTCTTTGCATCCCGTTGGGGATGGGGTGGGGTGGTGAGCATCTTGCAGGAAGTTTGAAGACGAAAGTGAGGAAGCAGGATGGACGGGACGGGACTCAAAGGACAGGCGTGTGTAGTGCGGCCCGACGGAGGGGATGTGTGGCTTGTGCAAATATCCAGAGGCAGGAATGGCGAGGGCAAGACAGGGCCCGGTGGCCCCAGGAGTTTCCTTAGAGGTCATGACGAAGGGGGACTGGGCTGAGTGTAGCTTAGTGGTGGGTGTTTCTTTTCTTTTTTTTTCTTTTGATTTTTCAGAGACAGGGCTTCTCTGTGTAGTCCTGGCTGTCCTGGATCTTGCTCTGTAGACCAGGCTGGCCTTGAACTCACAGAGATCCACCTGCCTCTGCCTCCCGAGGGCTGGGATTAAAGGTGTGCGCCACCACCGCTCACCGAGTGGTGGGACTGTCTAAGAGCTGTCCCATATGACCATGGTGTGGACTCACCGCTTGGGCTATTGAAGGGTTAAATTCATGCCAGGCAATGCACCATGCTGTTATTAACCCCAGCACTGGAATTACCCCCTAAGTCCCACCAAGGCCCCATCTGGCTCAGCAGGGCTCTCAATGGGAAGGCCCATCCTCAAGACTAGATGTCCCTACACCTGTGAGCTTCTAGGCTGGGTAACCTCATGCCACTGCCCACAGTGCTCAGGACAGGGGCTCAGCACAGTCAGCTGTGTCTCTTCCATCAGAAGTGGGGCTCCCTGAGGGGTCTACCACCCCCTCTCCTGTCAGACTGGGAAATTCTTGTTACACGTAGCCTCCCTGGGTGTCTGAGGAAGGTTCTGACGTCTGACTCTGACTACAAGTCCTAGTCTTTAGCTGAGTGAGTGTGACTTTCTTAGGTCACACTTTCCCAGCCTCCTGGGACTGTCAGGCCAGGAATGTCTCCAAAAGTTAGCATTTATCCACCCGCCCCCATGAGTGCACTGGATTAGAGGGGCCCATGGCTGTGGGTTCAAGTCCCAGCTCTTCTACCTAGCCTTGGTCTTCCTATTGGCTCTCAGTCTCCACATCTGTACAGTGGGCTCAGGACCATGCAGATCTCAGACTGAGGGATTGCATTCTTTATAGAGTTGTTCTATTAGAACAAAGCCCGCCTCTGGGTGGATGCAACCTTGTAGTCCTGGCTCAGGAGAAGAGACTCATACCTGGGGCAGACACAGCTCCGTGGTGAATCTCAGGGTCCAGTGGCCAGAACGGGGGCAGTGTTTTAGCCCCTCCCCGTCACCAGCCGCCAAGTTCAGGTCGCAGTGTACACAACTTTGAGCCCTGGCTGGGTCAGAGTTGCCAGCGTGGTACTCTGTGTCAATTGGCCAACGGTGGAAAAGGAACACGAAAACTATTTAGAATGATGCTGTGTCAGGCTGCCCCCTGGTGGTCACTTGCTGTGTGACAGGCACAACTCAAGAACTTACCGTCCGTCATCAAGGCCTTGGTTCTGGCAGGGGGATTTCTCTGCTTGCAGAAACCATCGGAACCAGAGTTACATCACCAGCCCCTGGACCCTGAGAAAGGGATCCTGTCACAAAGCAGCCATCATGGACCAGGACTACACTAGGCATTTGAGAGACAAACTTAATATACCACATTACTGACTCCATAGTTCTCTTGACTCCTGGAGGCTTCCCTGTCTCTCCCTGGTGTCCCAGGGTCCAGTACAGTCAGTGGTGGTCACTGTCTCCATCAGACTGATCTCCCCCAGGACTCTCTCCCTCATTAGATTGACAGTGCACACCCTCTCTCTCTCTTTCTCTCACTCTTTCCCCTCTCTAGTCCACCTGTTGTTGGAGGGTCAGGGAGACGTCTGATCTGAGGGTCCAGCTGGAAACCCCAGCCCCAAGTGAGAATGAACACACTCCGAGGTTGGCCCATGGCCTTATCTCTAGATCTTTCTAGAAAGGCTTCAATCTCTGACTGCTGGAACCCACCCAAGATTCTTTCCTTCTCTTCAGTCTCCTGGGTCCCTCCTCCCACACCCAGACCACTGGCCAACTCCTCTTATGCCCCTCTAAGCCTCATACACAACTGGGCAGTGGACTCCATCCTCAGGAGCTCCCAAGATGTGCCTTTCAAGCCCCAGACCAGACCAGGCCAAGTCTTTGTCCTTCTCAAGGGATCTGCCTACCCTGTGCTGCCAGTGGTCACCAGTGGACCCTGATCCCTGCTGGAGAAACCCTGCCTCCTGCCTCCTCCACTCGTACTGTAGCCTCCAGTATGCAGGGGCCTCTGCACTGATGTATCCCTTGCCTGGCACACGAGGGATCACCTGCTGGTGAGGGACAGGCGGACTGAGTCTTGGCCATGGTCGCTCTTCCAGATGTGGGACCTTGGGCAAGTCTCACCTTTTCACTTTCAGTCACCACCTACTAACTGAGTAGCTAAGGATCCTGCCATCCGCAGGTCTGCCAGGACCCCTGCTGTTCTTTCTGCTGTCAAGCTTTGCCTCTCTTGGAGAGACTCCTCACAAGGTCTCAATGACCAACCCAAGGGCAATTCCACCACAGTTCACCTAGGGAGACAATGAATTTACCGGGCTCACTTACAGAGTGTGGGTGAGGAGTTACTTGCAGGAGCCTGGTAGGACCCCCAGCGTAGTTGCATACAACAGCTACTTCACCCAGCGTAGATGATGGCTTCCCCTTAGCCATGTAGATGGAACCGCGTTCAACTAACTTTCCCTAGCCTAGAGATTCTAGCAACTTCTGAGGGCAGAATTGAATCGGGGTAGCTGAGAGGTGTGTCGGCGAGGGTCCAGTGACCTTCCCATCCTCTCCTCTGAGATAACATCAGCAGTCAATAGCCAACAGCCTCTTGCAAGTGGGCACATATGATCCGATGAAGATCGCTGCTGTTTTGCTCAATAGAGGGTCCTCTATAATCAGGGGGTACAGCCTCCCCTCTCCTGCTGCTCCCCAGATGTCACATGTGCTCAGACTGTCCCCAGGCATCCCTGTTTTCAAACCTCTGTGTACAGAGAACCTTCCACCAGTTCTAGCTGCCAACACTCTACCCAACCTTCAAAATCTGTTTTCAGGGTCACTGTAGACTTGAGGCTGTCCCCATGTCCCCTTGGCCCTTGGCAGGAGCTTTCTTTTCACAGGCTCTGCTGGCTAGGGAAACAGCACCTCCCACCCTGACCCTGAGCTCATCTCACACATGGCTCTCTCCACAGTGTCCCTGCTGACCCTGGGACTGCCGGGCAAGCACTGGTCTGATTCATCACTGTAGTGGCTTCTGCAGATGAATCTTCCTCCCGTCCAGCCCTGCACTGTCCCTTCTCCATGCTCTAGTGCCCACAGCAGAGCGGGCACTCTCAGTTGCAGATGTTTGTTTATTGATGGATAGCCATGGGAGGGGGCTATGTCTGGGTCCTCAAGATCATGCCAGAAGAGAATGTGAGGGGTGAAGGGTGCATCCTGGCACTGCCATCCCAGGTTTCCTCCCCTCTCTGCCATGAGTGGGTGTGGCAGGAGGTGGGCAGTGGAAGGTCACAGGGCAGATGGGCTGTGGGGTGAGTGAGGCGAGGACAGACCGTCCCGGGGAGGACAGCCACACATCTTGGAGCTGTCTGGACATTGTTTGCTTCAGCAGAATTCCAAGGACTGGGAAGGTGAATGTGGACACGCAAGGAAGAGAGACACTTGGCTCTCCCAGGATGGCCCAGTCTCAGGATGGTACCAGTGCTGGAGTGTCTATCAGGAGACCTATGTTCTGGTCTCTGTCCTGATATCAGGAAGCAGTGTAACCTTAGGCAAACTCCTGCCTCTATTGGAGCACCAGTGTGTACAGTGACAAGATTGGGTCAGCAGGAAGACTGTAAACACATGGGCAGGCAGAAGCATCCATCTCATCCCCATCTGTGTCTGAGTCAGCCAAACAGGGACCCTAGATGATGCTCAGCTCACCCCATCCACCTCTCTCCGCCCCAGGCATCTCCTACCCTGTAAACTGCCCTCTCTCTCCTCTCTTCAGGGGTCCTCTTCCACAACCCCCCACTCCAGTCCCCAGATTGTTATATTGCCAGCAGAAGCATTAGCAGCTGTGAACAGCTCCTGCCCTTACATCCTGGTGAGTCAGAGCCCTGCCTCCGAGCCACGTCCACTCGTTCTGGAGAGCAACGAGAAGGGCAGACACATCTGCCTGCTCAGTGCCAGGCCACATGCACAGGACAGGACCAGAGCTCGAGCATAGGCAGGTCTGTCTTTCCTTCTCCACACAGGGGCAGGAGCACCCCTAATGCTGAGTGAGCCACCTGGGTGTCCTTGTAATAAAGAAGGATCCCTTCACAGCCACCTCAGTGAGGCTAGGTTTGGAGGGGAGAGTACCAGGCTCTGAGCAGCTGGGACAGAGGCCTGCACCCACTGGACGCTGGACACTCAAGTGTTGTTCACACTTGCGTGTGGTCCCTGCTTCCTACGAGTAGTGGTTTCAGTTCCCCCTGTGGATGCAGGAGACCGCAGTAATTTGTCGTCATGACAGCCAACCCTTGAGGTCCCCGAGGGATGGCTCCGTCACCAGGGGCTCCAGCCCCTTGGTAGAATGGTACACTATTGCCTCATAGCCCGTGCACAACCTTTCATATGCTTCATTTTCTTATCTTCTTTTTTAAGGGAGAGTCCCATGTAGCCCAGACTGACCTTGAACTCACTATGTAACCAAGGATGACCTTGAACTTCTGATCCTTCTGATTCTACCTCCCAAGTGTTGGCATTATAGAAGGGATATCACCTCTGCTCCCAAGCACTGTAAATCCAATTGTCTCTAGATTATTTGTGATGCTCCGTGTCTGGTAAATGCTCAGACATGGGGTGCTGTGAGCCTGGCAAGGTTTGCCAAGGAGTGTCTGGCCACTCTGGGATCCTGAATGAGCTCCTGTGAATGCACACAAGAGTATATGTGTGAGATGTGGAGACCACACATGCAGGAGGGCACGTGAGTGCCAGCAATTAATGGGGCCACTGCTGCTCCATGACAGAAGTCCCCAGGTGGAGCAAAAGACTTGCACCTAAATTTCTTTGCCCTACAGGAGCCCTGGGAGGTAGTCTGCCTCCTTGTATGAGACCTCTATCCAGCCGGGAGGCCACTAGTGGTGTCCTTGTCCTCTCTCAGAACTCTCACCCTGGGCCAGCATCCTCTTATGAGCAGGTGACTATTAAAAACCCTGACCTGGGGGCTGGGGAGATGGCTTAGCAGGTAAAGGCACTTTCCAGGAAGTATCGCCACCCAGTTTGATCCCTGGGACCAACATAGTGGAAGGAAATAGACTCTTCCAAGTGTCATTTGATCTCCATACTTGTGCTGTGGTACACACACACACACACACACCACACACACACACACACACACACACACACACACACACACACACACTCACACAAAGTCTCCATCCTTCTCAGTGTGCACAGTAGGATGGGACTCCTTGCAGAATCCCCCTCCAGCCCCCTCCCCTGACCTTGAGCTCCAGACAGCAGGTGCTACTCAGGTCTGAGGCTAGAAGTCTTCCTTACAGGGCCGAGTCCAGGTTACCCAGGGCAGCGACAACAGGTGCCCAGGCTCAGAGGGGGCGGGGCGCACCCCAGCACCGCCCTCCGCGCTCCCCGGGTCCCCCGCCCTCCGCGGCGTCGCCTGGTCCTGGCAGCTGCGGGCGCGGCGAGAGGCGATCGGGACGCGGCAGCGGGGACGACGACCCAGGCGCTAGCGGAGGCCGAGTCGAGCAGCCCCGGCGCACGGAGACATGAGCGCGCGGCCGCCCGCCGCACCCCGGGCGCAGTGGCCCGACCCCGCCGCCCCGTGATGGGCTCCTGCGTGTCGCGAGGTGAGGACACGGCTGCCCGGGATGCAGCGAGGGGCAGGGGCACCAGCGCGCGGCCTGGGGAAGCTCAGGGTGGGTGTCCGCCCTTCACGGACCAGTCGCGCCTCAGGGGACACGGTGCCCCACTGGGACAGGGCTTGGGAGGAGAGCGGACGGCTTGCAGAGCGGGAGGAGGTCTCTGCACCCCACGCCCCACTCGGCACCCGGCAGGTGGCATGAAGCAAGGTCCCGGTGCCATGCTTTCTTCCCTGCAGCTACACGCCTCCTGCAGTGTGCCTGGGAGGAGAGAGTGGCTTCCGGTTCTTTCTGGTCCTCTTACGGGCCACTGAGCTCCAGGAAGACAAGCAGAGCTCGCTTCTGCTCCCCAAGACGCAGGCCTTCCTAGCCCGGGATCTCTTTCCCTCTCTGTACCTCTGTTTTCAGCCTTAGAAACCCCCTGGCAGGAAGGGGTCAGTGGGGATGAACAGGTTATCAAGGGTGGCTTTACCCCACCCCCATCCCTGCTCAGGGGACAGGAGAGGATAGAGGACAGCTGATGTTCCCAGTAACCCCTGGGCCTTTAACTCTGACCTGGCACCTTGGTTATCTCCAAGGTGATTCCAGGGAACTCTCCCTCATCTGGGCAGGGGTGGGGGGCCTGTCTGTGAATGGGGGGCATAGGGTCTTTCACAGAGGCTGGGGGATGGGCATATTTGTCTTTGGAGTAATATTTGAGAAAAGAGGTTGGGAGTTGTCGGGGCATGCCTATAATCTCAGCACTAAAGAGCTGAGAGATCAAGAGTTCAAGGCTAGCATCACAGCATAGAGAGTCCGTGGCCAACCTGGGCTACACGAGACCTTGTGTCAAAACAAAACACCTCCCCCTGCAAAAAAAAGGTTGGGCTATTGTCCCACTTGGGATTCTTACCCTCTGTGGGAGCATCGGGTAGGCTGGAAGTGAGGGTGTGAAGACAAATCTCCCACCAGTGAAGTGTTCTTGGAAGACTTCACTAGTCACTCCAGTAATTTTAGAAGGCAGAGAGGGATAAACTGGCCTTAGAGTTGCCCTGGTGGGGGAGCTTAGTCTGGGGAAAAGCACCCCTCTCCCATCCTCTGGACTCTGAGGAAGTTCTGCCCCAGGTTCATGGGAGAGTATTCAGGGGAGTGACTCAGGGTGCCCCTGCAAGGTGTCAGCAGTGGGGGCATGGGTGGGGGAGGGGAGGAGCAGAGTCAGTCTGTATGAAGTTAGTTCAAGCTGGTTGATGGTAACATGGCTACCTACTGGGTGTCAGCCAGTGTGTTAGAAGCAGCATGGTCCTGTGAGCCCCCGAGGAACCCAGCATAAACCTGGCCTGTGAGGCAGAGCAGAGATTGAGGATGGGTCTTTCAGCTCCAGGCTCTCTGAGTCTGAGCTGTCTCCAGAAACCTTCAAGACTCTGGGGAGTCTCCCCTGGAGGCAGTTCCAGGAGTTAGAGATCTGGACATTTCCTTAGATCTATTTCCAGACAGATCTCTTCTCCATCCCTTGGCCAACCCATGCTCGTGGCCATGGGATCCCAGCCCGGTGTGCTGGCCTGTGAGCCCAGGATAGAGACAGGATAGAGGCTGGACTACAGGTATGCCTACCTAGGTCACACTATGATGCTGAGGCCTGGGTCCTCCATCTCCCATACTCCCTCCATGATCCCTCTGCCAAGGCAGTTGAGGTCACACTGGCTGAGACACTCTCTACTCTTCCTCCTGAATCCTGAGTGCCACCCCCAGATCAGGCTGCGTTTTCTAACCTTCTCCCCATCCTGAGAGGACAGAGCCTGACAGTCTCAATATGCACTCCAGCAACTTAGAATGAGAGATTTGAACTGGTGGTGGCTCACACCTTTAATCCCAACACTTGGGAGGCAGAGGCAGGAGGATCTCTGTGAGTTCCAGGCCAGCCTGGTCTACAGAGTGAATTCCAGGACATCTGGGGTGGTTATATAGAAAAACCCTTTCTCCAAAAAAAACCCAACAAAACAAAACAAAACAAAACAAAACAAAAAACAAAACAAACAAACAAACAAAAACCAAAAACCAAAAGAAAAAAAGAAGTGAGTTCTGTTTTTGGGGGTTGGGGAGAATTTTCGAGAAAGGGTTTCTCTGTGTAACAGTCCTGGCTGACCTGGAACTCACTTTTGTCAACCAGGCTGGCCTCAAACTCATAGAGATTCGCCTGGCTCTGCCTCCCAAGTGCTGGGATTAAAGGTGTGCGCCACCACCGCCCGGCTCAAGAAGTGAGAGATTTGAGGGATGCGTGGACAGGGGACAGCCATTCTTCTAGCGACTTGGCCAATGATCCACTGCACAGAGGGACCTGCTCCTGTCACTTGTCCTCCCAGTATTTGTGACTCACCAGGTTCTACTCCAAGTTGTAGGCACAAAAGCTAGTGGGTTATATACTGTCCCAGGCCCATTTTACAAATGAGGGCACTAAACTGGGAAACGATAAAGGCAGGGTCTGAGATTCTCTCACTCCAGAGCCAGGTCCTCAGCCTCCCAGGTCCTCAACCTCCAGAGCCAGGTCCTCAGCCTCCCAGGTCCTCAGCCTCCCAGGTCCTCAGCCTCCCAGGTCCTCAACCTCCAGAGCCAGGTCCTCAGCCTCCCAGGTCCTCAACCTCCAGAGCCAGGTCCTCAGCCTCCCAGGTCCTCAGCCTCCCAGGTCCTCAGCCTCCCAGGTCCTCAACCTCCAGAGCCAGGTCCTCAGCCTCCCAGGTCCTCAGCCTCCCAGGTCCTCAGCATCCCAGGTCCTCAGCATCCCAGGTCCTCAGCCTGAGCACCCTTGGACTCTTGTGGATCATCTCAGGCTTCCCTGGGCTCCCGAGTCCCTACCTCTGTACACTTGGACCAGTTACTGCCCACAGTCCTCACCTGCCAAGGGTTTACACGAGCCATGTGCAGAGCCTGAAGTGGAGGTCAGGGGTCGTGAACTTTGCACTGATGCCTCACGGAGCCTGGACCTGGAACCAACTGGGGCTACCCAGTTTCCCCTACTCCAGGTCCAGGCTACACCTGAGACATCCACCCTACTCAGAAGTTAGCTTCTGCCACCGGGCCGGGGGATCAGGAGTCCCCAGCCTGCAGTCCCTGCTGCACTGTCCCCAAGTGTGTGATCTTATCAAGTTGAATGGGAATGGGGATAGTGTGGCAGTATAGGATTGGAGGGGAGAGGGTCTCAGTGTAAAGACCACCCCCACCATCAGTACTGGCACCGTCAACACTCAATAGCCATTTCTCCCAAGGGGCTACTGTATCAGCTTTCCTGCATACAGCTGCTCCAGGCCTTCTTGGTGGGAAAGAGGACCCCTCCTGCCTCCAAGGAAGTAGTAGGAGCCAGGCATTTGTGTTGAGGACAGAGGGATACTGGCCACACACACTGCATCTAGGAACTATTTTGTATTCCTTATCTATTTCTATTTTTTCAACATTTGTTTGTCTGTTTGTTTGTTTATTGAGACAGGGCCTTATTCTGTAGTCCTGGCTGGCATTGAACTCAAGGTCATCCTCCTGCTTCCATCTCCCAAATGCTAGAATTCCATGTTTGAGGACCACGTCTGCCCTAATTATCTTTTTCTCCCTCTTGTTTAAATGTGATCTCCAGTAGCCCAGGCTAACCTTGAACTTGCTATGTAACTGAGGATGACCTTGAACTCCTGATCCCTTTTGCCTCTTCCTCCCAGGTGCTAGGATTACAGGCCTGTACCACTATGCCTCACGTATGTGGTGCTAAGGTATCGAACCCAGGACTTCATGCATGCTAGGCAAGCATTCCACCAGCTGAGCTACAACCAGAGAGTCTGGTTCATCTATTTTTAAGCTGCCACTCCTTGGATGCTTATCCTGAGCCAGGTCTTGGCTCTCCTGACCCAGTTAGTTCTCCTTGAACCTGGGAGGGAAGTGGGTCCAGAGTGGAGCAGAACCTCACCCGGCTCACCCACCTGGCAGTACAGAGAGGCCAACTTAGGTCTGTGGGCCCCAGTGCTGAGCAAGGAGCCCCAGCCCTTTGTTTTTCCAAAGACTCGCTGCTCTCCCCCAAGCACTTGGTACATGGCCAACAGTCCAGAACTGATTTCTGGGATAGCTCAGAGGACTCACACCTGCTTAGGTTTTCCTGGCACTGTCAGTGGAGGACATACAGGAAGTCAGTATCTATCCCCTCCATCTTGGGGTCCCTCTGTGCCCATCTATGCTTCCTGGCCGTGGGGCTTCTCTATCTACTTCTCCCACTACAGTTCTCTCCCCCAGCTAGCCAGCCAGCCTCCTGGCCTATCTTGGGGGTCTCTAGCGTCCAGTGCATCGGTTCATATGAGAGTAGACATTGGCCATTGAAGACCATCTACAAGAGTAGATGGACATTTCCTGTAGTTTAATCTGAGGGGAGGGACATGGTTTTAAAGTCTAGTGGGAGGGGGAGGAAGCAGTGTATACACACACACACACACACACACACACACACACACACACACACACGTATGCATGCACGCATATACACACACACCCCATAGGAAAAAAATGACTGATCCCTTTCTGGAGAACAGTACTATCTATTTGGTAGTTTGACTTTCATCCTGCCCCTTAGGTCTGAACCCCATCCATGCCACTCACTACCTGGTGCCTTGGATAAGTCATTCAGACTCTCCAAGGCTTCATTTTCCCATCTGTCAAATGGGCATGCTGTTACCTACTTTGCAGGGCTCAAAGTGAAATCATAGGTGAGGAATCAACATGGTGCCTGACCCAGAGCACATGCTTAATAAACAGGCAGCGTATCCTCGCAGGCCAGGCTTCTCCCTCAAGGGAGTTACCTAGTTAGCTTAGGCCAACCTGGCAGGCTGCCTGGAGTTGGTGTGACTGGAGTAGGCTGGGGCCCAGGAGGGGAGAGGGAATGAGGAGGAGCTGGGTGAGCGAAAGCCCTTGGTTGGGGATGGAAAGGGATCCCCATGAGCATCGCTGAGCTCAGCCAACCAGAGGACTATAGGACTATCATGGCCCAGGTAGTTTGGGAAGACGTTGGAGAATGGACCTCTGCCAAGTTTGGGGACCTGCTGTCCTGGCAGGGAATCACCAGGCAGAGAGGCCAATGACTCATACTCTCTGGTCTCCCTCTGTAGGATTCAGAGGGTCCCCAGGGCAAACTCCATCCCAGGAACAGGACACAGGAGTCGCACTGTCCAGAAAGACAGACTTTGGGACAGAGAGAGCAGTTCCTCTGAGGGAGCCCTGACCACAGTGGTGGCCCTGCTGTAGCCTCAGCACACATGGATGAGAAGTGGGGTGCATGTGAGAAACACATGACTGTGGTCCGCAAGACTAAGCCCAAAGCTGCTTCTGTACAGAGTCAAGGGTGGCTGACATATCACAGTGGGCGGGGCCACCTGGTGCATCCATTGGCCACAGGTGCAGGGAGCCACTTTGGGG
This sequence comes from Onychomys torridus, assembly GCF_903995425.1. Taxonomy (NCBI): domain Eukaryota; kingdom Metazoa; phylum Chordata; class Mammalia; order Rodentia; family Cricetidae; genus Onychomys; species Onychomys torridus. The sequence continues at coordinate 154,968,437 of NC_050444.1, forward strand.
AGGCTGGCTTCCAGGGAGGCAGCACCAGGGGGCGTGTGCCCAGGCTGCTGCTCACTTGTTTTCCGATTTCCCTGTGCTGCCGGGGAAGAGCCCCCTTCACTCCATCTGCACTGTCTTCTCCCAAGTGGCTGCAGGCTCATTCTCTGGCTCCTGAGAAACACTCTGGGTGCAGGTGGCAACTAAGGTGACTAATGGGCTGGGACCCAGAGCCCTGATGAATAGCTGTAAGCTCTGGAGCAAGTGAGAGGAGTCTGGGGGGGGTGGTCTTCAGATTCACCCAGGGACCAAGCAGATGAAGGCTGGTAGGGGGCTCTGCAGCATGAAGAGTGTAAGTTAGATATTATGGAGAACTGTCTGGGTCTGATTGGGGAGCTTTGGTAGAAAGGCAGGAAACATCCTTGATAAGCAGAGGGATGGAGGGGACCTCTAGATGACACCCCCTTTCCTGGAAGGATCATGATGGTCTTCAGGTTGCCATGGTAACAAGAGGGCTGTCACTCCTGTAGCCTGAGGGAGAGGGAGCAGGTCCAAGAAAGGGCCTCAGACATTGAGTGAAAGGAGTGGGGGAGAAAGGGAGTGTCAACACACGGCTCCCTAGGGAGAGGCATCCAAAAAAGCAAGCATTAGCAGTCCCTTGGGCTGTCCCCTGCCCCACCCTACATGGCAGTGTGTTTTTCCAGTCACCAAGGCCATGATGCAGCCAGGTCCCTGCTGGGCTAAGAGCAGCCTGTGATTTCACCCTGAGCTGGTTCATTACCTGACGTCTCTATGGCAACCAGCCCATGATATCATGGGGGAAAAGGAGACTTTGGTAGAGGTGCCTGGGTCCCAGACAGGATGGGAGTCAGGCAGGCAGGGGAGGGGCTGGAGCCAGGGGCCATCAGCCCACCCCACCTCAGCAAATGTCTGGTGTCACTGCTGTCCTGGCTCCCCCTTCTCATCCTTCTCACTCCCTGCTCCGCAGCTGGAGAGCTCACAGCTTACAGGGGTGTCCAGGGAGTCCAGAAGCATCCCAGCACCCATCCAGGTCCCCAGCACCACCCACCCTGTAGCTAGTCAGACGCTGGCTTTGTGCAATGTGCAGGGTTCCAGAGCACTCAGTGTTTCTTAAGTTTTTGTTTTTTGGTGTGTGCGTGTGTGGTGGTAGTGTATGTGTGTGTGCGGTGTGTGTGTATGTGGTGTGTGTGGTGTCTGTGTGTGTGTGTGTGGTGTGTCTCTGTGTGTGTCTCTCTGCATCTCTGTGTGTGTAGCGTATGTGTGTATGGTGTATGTGTGTGGTATGTGTGTGTGTGTGGTATGTGTGTGTGTGTGTGGTGTGTGGTATGTCTGTGTGGTGTCTATAGTGTGTGTGTGTGTGGTGTGTGTGTGTGTGGTGTGTATGTATGTGGTGTGTGTGCTGTATGTGTGGTGTGTGTCTATAGTATGTATGTATGTATGTATGTGTGATGTGTCTCTGTGTTTGTGGTGTGTCTCTGTGTGTGTCTCTCTGCATCTCTGTGTGTGTAATGTATGTGTGTGTGGTGTATATGTGTGGTGTGTATGTGTGGTATGTGTGTATGGTGTCTATAGTGTGTGTGTGGTGTGTGTGTATGTGTGTGTGTGTGTATGTGTGTGTGTGTGTGTGTGCGCGCGCGCGCACGCTCGCGCGGGGTGTTGCTGTGTATTCTAGCCTGACTTGGAACACACCATGTATTCCAGACTTGCTTCAGACTCCTGATCCTTCTGCCTCAGTCTCCAGTGCTGGGTCATAAGCATGAATCATGAGGTCTAGTCACAGCTTTCAAACTTTAAAAAAAATGTAAATAATTTGAAAAAGCTGGACAGTGGTGGCGCATGACTTTAATCCCAGCACTCAGGAGGCAGATCCAGGAGGATCTCTGTGAGTTCGAGGACAGTCTGGTCTACAGAGTGAGATCCAGGACAGGCACCAAAACTACACAGAGAAACCCTGTCTCAACAAAACAAAACAAAACAAAACAAAATTATATGTGTTTTGCCTGCACATCATGTCTGTCTCTAGTGCCCATAGAGGCCAGGGAAGGACATTAGATCCCCTGGAATTGGAGTTGCAGGTGGTTGTAAGCTGCCATGTAGGTGCTGGGAATCGAACCCAGGTCCTCTGGGAGAGCAGCCAGGGCTCTTAAACACTAGGGTACTTCTCTAGCCCCTAATTTTTCTTCTTTTTTATATTTACTTGTTTGTTGTGTGTTTGTGTGTGGGTGTGTGCATGTGACATTACGTTTGTGATGGTCATAAACAAAATGGGAGTCAGTTCTCACGTGTCACCTATGGCTCCCCGGGATGGAACCCAGATCAGCGGACTTGGCAGCAGGCACCTTTAACCCACTGAGACAGCTTACTGGTTGAGCTTTTTTTTTTGAACCTTGTGTTATTTTTGAACCTTGGGTGAATGGGAACGCCCACATAGAATGCCCTCATATGTTTGAATACGTGGTCCCTAGTTAGTGGAACTGTTTGGGAAGGATTAGGAGGTGTGGCCTTGCTGGAGGAGGTGTGTCACTGGGGACAGGCTTGAAGGTTTCAAAAGCTCATGCTGTTCCCAATTCTCTCTCTCTCTCTCTCTTCTCTGCTTTGTGCTTGTGGATCAGGACGTGGGCTCCTGGCCATGGTTTCAGTACCATACCTGCCTGCCTACTGCTATGCTCTCCACCATGATGGTCATGGACTCACCCTCTGAAACCATGATCTCCCACTTAACTGTTTCTTTATACGTTGCCTTAGTCATGGTATCTTAGTACTACAATGGAAAAGTAAGACTGTAGGAACAAATACATTGTGCATTTTGACTCAGTGTGTACACCTAGAAAATCCTCACCTTGCGAATTCACACACACACACACACACACACACACACACACACACACACACACACGCTCACATGAGTATATGCCTGTGTGCGTGTGACACACAGAAGCTTCATGACCCAGCACTGAATGAATCTCGGGCTGTCGCTGGCTCTGATGATCTCCAGTCTATTCTGTTCAGGGCTTATTTTATTTTTGAAATAGCTCTGGTGAAAAGAGGGCTGAGGATGTAGTTCAGTGGTAGAACGCTTCCCAGCATGCATAAGGCCCCGGTTTGGTCTCCGGCTGGAGATCATTCAGATAAATGAAGAAGTAAGTAAGCAGTAAATAGATGAGAAACAAACGCGATGAATGGCTTGCAGGACCACTGAAGGAAGTGGCCCCTGCCCCGCCACTGAGTCCTTCCTTTGGAGAGTTGGGAGGTAGTGGAGCCCAGACAAGAGCAACATTAACTTGGGGTCGCACACACAGCCAGGATTGGCAGGCAGCAGACTGTTCTGGGGACGGCAGAGGATGAGCACTGGGTTCACTCTCAGAACCCACACGGTCCTCTGTGCCCCGCTCTCCTCATGTCTGGGTCACTTTGGGAGGAGAGGACACTGATTCTCACCTTGCCCTCCTCTTCTATAGCCTCCCAGACAGCCTGGCTCCAGCTTCCCGGCCTTGGCCCATGCATTCCAGCCTTGGGGCAGGTCCCAGATCCTCTGGCCTCTTTTAGGATGTAATTTGGCTGAAAGCTCTCACCTTGAGTGCAAGCCTGTACTCATCTCCCTTCCTCCAGCCAGGCTGGATGTGTCTGCGCTGTGAGCTCTGCAGCTCTTCCTCTGTGGGGACCCCTTCCTCCCCTGACCTGTTGGGGTCTGGAGTGGAGTGTGGCTGGAGACAGAACCAGCTCTTTTGAATTGTCTGGAGAACTCCAGTCACACTCTACTCCAGATCCTCAAAAACATTTTTTTAATTAAAAAAAAAAAATTACACTAGTGTGGTGGCGCGCACTTTTAATCCCAGCACTTGGGAGACAGAGTCAGGTAGATCTCTGTGAGTTCAAGTTCCAGGCTGGCTAGGGCTACATAGTGAGACCCTGTCTCAAAAAAAATTATGAAGTAAAAATAATTACAATAGTGGGCACATTGGCACAGACCTACAGTGCCAGCTGCTTAGCAGGCTGAGGTAGGAAGTTCAAAGATAGCCTGGGCTACATAGAAAAACCTCTGTCTCAAAGATGGAGGAAGAAGAGGAGAAAGAATCAGAAGCTTTTCATTTACTTGTTGATTTTATTTATTAATTTAGAGATAAAGTCTTGATTTTTCAAGACAGGGTCTCTCTTTGTAGCTCTGGCTACAAGTCCTGGAACTTGCTCTGTAGACCAGGCTGGCCTTGAACTCACAGAAATCCAACTGCCTCTGCCTTCCAAGTGTTGGGATTAAAGGTGTGAGCCACCACTGCCCAGCTTTTCTTTTCTTTTCTTTCTTTCTTTTTTTTTTTTTTTAAAGAGATAAAGTCCTATGTAGCTGAGGCTAGCCTCAAACTCACTACATATCCAGGGATGACCTTGAACTTCTGATCCTCCTGTCTTCACCTCCAGAGTGCTGGGATTACAGATGTGTGCTGAACATTGAACCCAGGAGTTCATATGTGTTAGGCAAATACTCCACCCACTGAGCTATGTCTCCAACACCAACCTTCTCTTTCTTTTTTTCTTTTCTTTCTCTTTTTTAAAGTATACAATCAATAAGATCCTTTGTATCTGAGGCTGGTCTCCAACTCCTGGGATTCAGTGATTCTCCTACTTTGCCCTCATAGCTGGGACCTTGGGTGTGGATTACAACCCACACTTGACTATACTACTGTTTTTTGTATGTTAATTTTTTATACTGCATCTTTACTGATTAGTTTTGAAGAGGCTTAACATTAGTACAGCCATGACAGGCTATAGACTAACAATATTGGGACTAGGCCTCACCATTACAATAACCAGAAAAAGCCACAAATTACCCTGTGGGGGACCAATCAGAATCCAGACAAACACATACTAGATGCTCCAGAACATTAAGGATAGCTTACATCACTTGTATTCAGGTTGCCAATTTCCTTGCAGCAATGCCAGTGCCAATCCCTGTTTGACAAGACTTCTGTGCCCCACTCCTGCCCAGTGAGGAGTTCAACCCCCATCTGAATCTGGAATTCCCCTGCCTCCCCCACCCCATCCTTTACTCCTTAAAAACCCTGCCATAACTGACCTCAGAGCTCTCCTTGATCCAACAGAACAGGCTGAGTGCCCAAGTTTGAGCTTGCAATAAAGGCTCTTCACTTTTGCATATAAACTCAGATCCTGGTGATCTCTGAGGTGCTCATGATTCGGGCGTAACAAGTTTATCAGTTCCACTATAAGAATCTTTAGTTTTTCTTTTTTCTTTCTTTCCTCTTTGGTTTTTCAAGATAGGGTTTCTCTGTGTGACAGTTCTGTCTGTCCTGGAACTTGCTTTGTAGACCAGGCTGGCTTCAAACTCATAGAGATCCACCTGCCTCTGCCTCCCAAATGCTGGGATTAAAGGTGTGTGCCACCACTGCTCAGCTGTCTTTAGTTTTTCTACATGCAAAACAGCGATAGCTTGGCTTCCTCCTTTTCAGTTCCAGATGCCCCTATTTCCTCTTCCCGCCTTATTCTTATGGGTAAGTTGGGGTTTTTTTGTTTGTTTGTTTGTTGTTTTTTTGTTTGTGTGCTTGTTTTAAGTTTCTCCTGTTGTTTTATTTCCAGATCTGTTCACAAGTGCCCACAAAGACTGCCCCAGGCCCCAGGGCACAGACCTCCTGAATCGGAATCTGCCCTCCAGCCATCCACCGGCCACTGTTCCAGACCATGTTGCTGGCAAGGTAACTGGCCATCCATCACCCCCTCCTGCCTGCCCTGGCTCCAGCTGCTCTTTTATTTCCCTAAGGCAAGCAGAAACCATTCTCAGTTCCTTTGTTCCTTGCCAACTCCATTTTCTCCCTAGGCACTAGGGGCACCCAAGGGCTTAGAGTTCAGCTGGATGAGGGGTCTACATTGCGCTGGGTGTCAGGGACTGAGCTGGACTTATCTAGAAAACACAATTCCATCCCAAAGGTCTTCCTGTCCAGATGAACTCAGCCTTGTAGACGATAGGTTCTGCTACCAGCCCAGAACTGCTTAGCAACTGGCAACAGCTTCTCGAGAGTAAAAGCAGGGGGTTCTCCACATAGATCAGGAGGGTGTATATAGTGAGGGGTTCTGGTGTAGTGAAGAGTCCTGGTATATCAAGGGATCCTAGTACATAATTTCCATATTTGCCCAGGGATGTGGCTTGAACCTGCCAATTGATTTTTTAAGATTTATTTATTTTAATTTATGTGTGAGTGTTTACCTTCATGTGTCTGTGTTCACCACTTGTGTGCAGTATCTGTGGAGACCAGAAGAGGGCATTGGATCCCCTGGGACTGGAGGTACATCTGTGAGCTGCCTTGTGGGTGCTGGGAACTGAACCCAGGTCCTCTGGAAAAACAACAAATGCTCTCGACCGCTGGGCCATCTCTCTAGCTTCAAGATGCAGCTTTTTATTTTTTTGTTTCATCATTATTATTATTTATTTTTTAATTTAATTTTTTTTTGAGACAGCGTTTCACTGCGTCGGGGCTGGCTGGTCTGGAACTCACTGGTTAGGATAGGCTGTCCTTGAACTCACAGAGATCCTCCTGCCTCTGCCTCCAGAGTGCTGGGATCAAAGGTGTGCGCCACCATGCTAGCTAGGTCATGGCTTTGTAAGCACATTGAGCCTGAGCCTGAATTATGCCTGTTGCAAATGGCAACGTCACCATTTTCCACAAAAAGAAATTCTCTTTCTGGGTTAAGTCTCTAGTCTCAGGCTTGAAAGATAGATAGTTCAGTGATTAAGAGAATGTATTGCTCCTACAGAGGACCTGAGTTCAGTTCCCAGCACCCACACTGGGTGGATCACAACCACCTATAACTCCAGCTCCAGCTTTTCTGGCCTCTTCGGGCACCTGCACTCATGTGCACAGACACACACACACACACACACAATTTAAAAAGTCTCTAGTCTCCAGGTAACAGGAAATAGTGAAAGTATACTCTGGCCTAGGTCAGACCTATTACCTGCACCAATCCCCTCTCCTCCCAAGGTCACTGTATTCCACTTCCTTTTCTGGGTGCTAGGGACCAGCAGGGCGTGGGTAGACCTTAATCTGTCTCTCAGAGCACCACAAGGTGGAGCCACCCTACCCTGCAGGACTTGGCCACGACGCCCCAGCCCTGACTGCTCCCCTTTCTCCTCTTGCTTCAGGACAAGCAGATGGATTTCTGTTGGGATCCGTGGCAGGTCAGTGTGCTTGCTCTCCCACAGTCCTGCCAGCCCAACTGATGCCACTGTCCCTTCTTCCTCTGCTGTGCCCACCCCAGGCCCGCAGTCCCGCCAGCCCAGGGAAGGAAGTCTTGTGGGAATGGACAGGATCTCCCTACCTTTCTATGCTTGGTCCCTGGCCACCACCTAAGGATGAGTGGGTGGTAACAGTGGTCTGCGGGGGCGTGTGTGTGTGTGTGTGTGTGTGTGTGTGTGTGTGTGTGTGGCAATGTCCTCTGGCTGGCTGTCCTTCCCAACTATCCCCTTTTTTCTACAGAGGTGCTTCCAGACCACCAACGGCTACATATCCGACTCTAGAGCCTGCGCCAGCAACTACAGTGTGGCTGCCCTGGCCACCTCATCCCTTGTGGGTAGGTCCCCAGAGGCCCCCTCCAGCCCTTAGAGATTGTAGGCTCCTCCCCAGACATGTGCTGAGGGGAGGCAAAGGGTCCCAGTCACACTGCGTGTAACATTTTCTAATTGCCAGACTTCAGGCTGGGTTCCTCTCTCAGGAGCTGACTTGCTGGGTTTTCAGGCCCTGGGGATGCCTCAGAGGGATGTGTGCATGCAGTTTTTGGGTGTCTGACTGCGTGGTCTCCCACGTCACCTTGGGTCTTGTTCCCTAGAAGCAGAGCCTGAGGTGGGGACTGTGTCCCCCAGGGGGATTGCTCTAAGGTGGGTCCCTGAGGAGTGAAGGAAGCAGGGGAGGCTGTGTGAAGACTTGGTTACAGTTGTGTTCCCTCCCCGCCTCAACCCACCGGGAGCTCTGCAGCTCGGTAGCCTGAAGGAGCAATGGTACTTGAAGACCGTGTGTCTGGACTTCAGTGTTCAGTAGTCTGTGAGGAAGACTGTGCCACCTTGAGGGCATGAGGCGGCACCCGAAGCTGTGATAGTTCCCTGAAGTGGGTGTGGGGTGGAGCCAGGAGTTACCAAGGTGGCTAGGAGAAGGGCACACAAGCAGGCAGGGGACTCATGCTGCTGTACTTGGCTGTAGACGGCCCTCAGCCCAGCCTTCCAGGCCACTGGCCCTCCAGTCCCTCTTACAGCTTCTTCTCACACTGCAGGCTTCTACCACCCCAGATCCTTTCAGGTTCCCACAGGACCTGGCTGCCTCTCTCCACCCCTGTCTCTGAAGCTTTCCCTACCTGAAATACCTGCCACCCACCTCCCCCTCTGCTCAAGTGCCCAAGAAACACCACCTCTCCCAAAGGACTCTGCAGTCCAGGACCCCACTTGGGGAAGCAGGTCTCCCCTTCTTTCTCATCTCTATCACTCCCAAGTCCCTGGTCCCTCCTGCCTGTGGATGTCTCACTTGCCCTTGGAACTCACATTCCCGGGGGCCTCATGTCTGCATGGCTTTCAGGAGCCTGGGGATGCCCAGATCTGTCCCCGCCTCCGGTAATGAAGGTGCTGAGCTGTTCCTGACATCTCCTCTCCATCACCTTCCACACCCAGCCAGTCAAGTCATACACTTCCCCAGCCCTTCTCCTGTTGTCTAGACCTGGCCTGCCTCTTGCTGGGTCCCTGCAATGGCCCTGAATTGTCCCCCACCTCCAATCTCCACCCTTGAACTTTCATCTTTCAATTAGGATGCTGTTTCCAAGTAACAGATCTAATCTCTGTGTCTGTCTGTCACTGTCCATTGCTGTGCAGACAACAGAGCTGTCACCTTGGCTCTCCAGCCTGTCTGGCCCCTGTAGGGCTCCCAGCCTCTTGTCCCCGTGTCACCCTTGATTGTACTGGTGTTATGCCAGCTTTTCTGTGCCTTCAATCCCATCTCACCTGTGAAACAGCCTGGCTCCCATCTCCCCCATCACAGTAGGTCTTCAGAGCCCAACTCCAGGCCACTTCCACTCCAGAGTCTCACTCCACAGAGCTGGGGGCACAGGGCAACTCCTCCGGGCCTGTCCATTCATGAGTGGAGGGTGCAGAATTCGAGAGGAACTGAAGGTCACAGCCAGTGTGAGAAAGGAGTGACTGGGTTGGAAACCTGGTCCAGATTCACTAAGACATTGGTGGGGAGCGGTAGGGCATACAAATGGGTGAGACGCGTAAATGAAGTAGGGCCATAATCCTGGGGAGGGCACAGGGCAGGATGTGGGTTGTGTGAAGCAAGGCTCCCCCGGTCATGGTTACAGGAAACTGAGAGGTGCAGGCCTATAGATCAGGGCAGTTGAGATACAGAACATGGGGTGTCTGAGGTTTTAGGGTGCCATGAACTGGGATGGTCACCCGATAGCCATCCATGACTTCACAGGGGTGGTACAAAGCATCAAGGACCACATCACAAAGCCCACAGCCATGGCTCGTGGCCGAGTGGCCCACCTCATTGAGTGGAAAGGCTGGAGTGCTCAGCAGTCGGGCTGGGAGCTGACCCCAGAAGAAGATGAACATTATTGCTGTCTCCCTGACGAGCTGCGAGAGGCCCGCTTTGCTGCGGGTGAGTCGGGGTTCAGGGAGGGAGGCCATAGGCAGGGTCTACAGGGGTGAAGCTGGGTCTGAGCACAAGTGGGTGGGGTGCTACATGGCTTCCTTCATCACCTGGGTAGAGAGGGGCAGTCCAGAGAGGCCTGTGGAGCCACCCACGGGCTCCGTCACGGAGCCTGATCTTGCTGTACGTACCCTCAGGTGTCGCTGAGCAGTTTGCTATCACGGAGGCCACTCTGAGTGCCTGGTCCTCCCTGGATGATGAAGAACTGCAGCCAGAGGACAGTACCCAGGGTGCCTTCCAGCTCCAAGGTACAGACGGGGATACCGAGGCAGAGTGGGTGGAGGAGCACTGAAGGGTGGTGCCTAGGTCTCTCGGGCGGGCTCCTTTTCTCCCCACCCCCCTTCTCCATGGCTTAGTTTCTTCCTCAGTAACCTGGGACTGGCGGTCCTGGCCTACACATTTCCAGGGAGTGCCCTGAGCAAAAGTCTGGCTGTGGTGTGGCTTGAGTTGGCACTGGGTGCATTGTGGGTACTGCTTCCCCACACCTGGGTCCTGATGAAGCTTACATTGACATACCTCACTTGATTCTCCCTATTACCAGGAAGGGAGGGGACACCCATTGTCCCAATACTCACTTCCTGCTCTTGGCTACTCTGCTCCCTGTTATGGGGAGACAACTGAGCTCAGAGAGGTTTGGAGACCTGCCTGGGGTCACACAGCTTAGCAGTGAGTGACCTACAGGTCTCCTGACCCTTGCCTGGCCTCCCACATCCAGGGAGGCAGGACACAGGATGCAGGATTCCATCTCTCCTCTGTTCCCCCTTTTTGGTATTCTAGACCTGGAGGGCATCTACCTTCAGGACAGCCTCCTGAGTGGCCCTTCACAGGACGACAGTCTCCTAGCCTGCTCCCCTGGCCTCACCCTTGATGATGGCTGGCCCTCACCGGAGGAGCCCCCCAGCCCCATCCAGCAGCATCGGCAGCGGCTGCCAGGGGCTCAAGGGCCTGACAGCGGAGCCCACTTGCATGGCTCCCTGCCGTCAGTGGACAGCGGCTCTCTCTCCGAAGAGGAGGATGAAGTATTCTACAACTGAGGCTAGCTGGCCAGTCCAGTGTCTGCACACCTTGCTGGGAGCCCAGTGCTAGGCTAGCACTGGGCATCTCTTGACTCCTTGGGACAAACACAGGGTGGATGTGGCAGGGATGGTAGCCATCATTCTTGTGGACCACTCAGTGCCTCCATGGACCTGCCCTCAACAGTGGGAGCCCCCTGCTTTGTGTGCCTGGCCTCTCCAGGGCCTCTGCCCTCAGCCCGCTCCTGGACTCTAAGCAGACACCAGGGCAACCGGCCCCAGGAGAGCTGACAGTCAGGCCCCCAGGAGGACACCATGGAAAGATTAGGAGGGTCATTTGGAGGGGGCCTGGGGAGCCAGCCTTGACTTGGGCTCAGCCCCTCCCCACTCACTCCGCGCATCTGTCCCGTGGAAGGTGGGACTGTTTCTTCTGGTCAAGCCATTCCTCGACTCTAACATCTCTGGAGGGTCTGTCTGTCCCTCCCCTCTTACCCGGTTCTTCTGTGACCCCCATGCTCCCCCACCAAGAGAACCCACGTTCCCCCTCTCCCTCCCCTCCCCTCCCACAGGGTTCTCTGGTGATATTAAAGTAGTGTGCTCATCCTGGATGAAGTTGACCTGGTCTCCTGGGGAAGGCATGTTGCTGAGCCCTGGATGAGGGTTGAGGGGTTACGGGGGACTCTTACCTCCAACACACAAACTCCTGAGAGGCCTCAAAGTAGGAGGCCCAGGGTATCTTCTTGTCCCCCAAAAGCCACAACCAGAGACCCCACTTTACCAGCAGAACCACAGTCAGGGAAACTGAGTCTGGAAGGCAGAACCTCTCCCCCAAGGTCCTGTTATACATGAGGCCAAGTGTCATGGACCTAGCAGGAACCTTCTCTTCCCTCCGTCTCCCTGCTAAGGTGCAGAGGCCGAAGAGCCCCAGGCCCAGCCTGCGATGCCCTTGTGGGCACCAGATGCCCCAAGAGCTTAACCTAGGCCAACACTAAAACCCAAGGGGCCAAATGCATGCTCTTGAGGGAGGAATAACAGGAGTGAACTGTGTTCTGGGCCTCAGCTTTATTGTCCTCAGGAGTTACTGCTTGGGAATAGATAATCTCAGAAGGCCCATCCACCAGGGTGAGATTTTTTTCTTTCCTTTGTCCCCTCAGGGTGGGCCACAATGAATGTGGAGCTCTGTTCAGGCTGGTAGAGCTACCTGCTGCACTGAGGGGTTGAGCTGGGCTGGAGAGGTGGGGTAGAGAGAAGAGGGGTGGGGCTTTGTGCAGCAGCCTCAGGAAGCAGGTAGCCGGGTCCTTTTCCCATCCCCCAGGTTGGCTCACTTGGGGGCTGGTGGGTTGATCAAGGTGGAAATCGCTTTCTTCAGCTACAGCAGAGAAGAGGGAATTGAGGGAGAGGAGGGCAGGTTAGAAGGGATGGAGACAGCTTTGGCCTCCATCACCAAGAGCACCCCCAATGTCCAGCCTGGATTTAGAGCTGGCACCTACCCCATGACATAAGGGACACCGAAGCCAGAGAGTGGCAGGCTCAGTGGCCACTCTAATCCAAGGAGTAGTGTACATCAGAGTTCTGCATGGCTCCCAATCTTTGAAAGGGGGGATGTTGGTGCCCCCCACCCCCATCTCTGCTTTACCCACCCTCAAGACCCTAGTACCTCTACCCAGGACACAGAGCCTACAGCTCTGCCCCGTGATGTCACGAACAGCATCTGAAGGGTAAGCAGCTCAAAGAGGCTGTGTGTCTGGAGGGGAAGTTGACAGGAAATAATGGAGTCAGGGAACAACCCTGTGCCCACCCACCCTTCTCTGTGCCAGGTGAATAGAACAGGGTCCAGACTGCAATGTCTAGTCTGACCACTAGGTGGTAGCCAGACTCCTTGCAAGAAGCAAGGCTTCAGCTAGAAGGAATCCTTTGGTCCACGTTACCAAGCCTCTAGGGCGTCATGCCCTGGCAGATAACTTGGGGGCTATAGCCAGGTCCTTAGGCTACTTCATTCCCCACCCCCACACAAGTGCCTGCTCTGAGAAGCTAGGTAATCTACCAGCTGCCACACAGGATAAAGGGACGATCCTCAAATTAGGGTCCCTGTGTGATGCTTAAATTAAAAAAAAAAAAAAAATTGTTTTGTTTTGTTTTCAGAAAGGGTCTTTCTCTATAGTCCTGGAAGTCTCAAACTTGCTGTGTAGACCAGGCTGGCCTCAAACTCACAGAGATCCTCCTGCCTCTGCCTCTGCCTCTGCCTCTGCCTCCTAAGTGCTGGGATTAAAGGCATTTGCCACCACGCCCAGCTTTTTTTTTCTTTAATAATTTTATGTGTATGGGTGTTTGCCTGCATGTATGCCTGCATACTATGTGCGTGCAGTACCCCTAGGGGCCAGAGGGTGTTGAATCCAGTAGGACTAGAATTATAGATGGTTGTGAGCTGCCATGGAATTGTTGGGAATTGAACCTTTGTCCTCTGGAAGAGCAGCCAGTGTTCCTAAAGCTGAGCCATCTCTCCGGCTCCATAGGATGCTTCTTACTAACACTGTTTCTACCCAGAAGCATGTGTTTCCCAAGCTCTCTCACTTCCCTGTCTCCTCTGCATTGCCTCAGCAACTCTGGTGGTGAGGAACTCACAGGCTGGGGCTGCTGTGCACATCTACAGGTGAGAAGTATGCTTGTGTGCCTGCCCATTCGCAAGTGGTGTGTGTGTGTGTGTGTGTGTGTGTGTGTGTGTGTGTGTGTGTGTATGTGTGTGTGTGTGTATAAAACATTGCACAGCGGGAGGAGGTAGAGCCTGAATTCCCTGTCAGTTCCTCCCTCTCCACCCACTTTTTCTAATTCTCCCTTACCTGATACAGGGAGGTCTCCGGGGACAATTGCAGGGTCACTGGCTGTGTGGGGCAGCCACTAGCCAAGATGTCCTGGAGAAGGCGCTGGGAATTGGGGGAAGATAATGGAGACCTGAGCCAGCCTACAGTTCCCAGGCTCCTGCTCTCTAAATTCCTCTCTTCCTTCATAGCCCTGCTCACACCCCCACCCTGTCCCCACACCTGGCAGGGGGACCCACCTGTTGGCTTGGAGCCCAGGAAGCTGGCTCAGTCTGGAGGGCTTGCACTAAGTGAGTCCTTTCCACAATGCCCACCAGGATCTGAGACTCTAGGAAACGCAGAGGGAGGAACATGTTATGAATGCAGAAGTCACATTATCTTAGCACCTACTATGTGCCAAGAATATGCTGGGTGCTTTTTTTTGTTGATTTTTTTGTTTGTTTGTTTGTTTGTTTTGTTTGTTTTGTTTTTCTTCTGGAGCTGAGATCCAAACCCAGGGCCTTGTGCTTGCTAGGCAAGCACTCTACTACTGAGCTAAATCCCCAACCCCTAAGGGTGCTTGTTTTAAAGACTTAATTATTTTTATTTTATGTGCATGAGGGTTTTGCGCGTGTGCGTGTGTGTGTGCGTGTGTGTGTGTGTGTGTGTGTGTGTGTGTGTGTGTGTGTACTGTGTATACTGTGTGTGTGGTCCCCACAGAGGCCAGAAGAGGGTGCCAGAGTTCCCAGAAGTAGAGTTAAGCACAAATGTAAGCTGCCACAAGAGTGCTGGGAACCTAGGTCAGGTCCCTTCATGAACAGCAATGTTCTTAACCAAGGTGCTCTCTCTTCAACCTCATGCTGGGTGTTCTTATGTTTCAGAGGAAATTTACAGAATTTCCTGCTTCTTAGGACACTTATCACCCCATTTACAGATGAAGCACAGGCTGAGAGATGCAGAGGGGTTTCCGTCCTGTCTATGGAAATTCTATTTTAGACATGGCTTTTTGGCAGCTGCGAATGGCTACATCATCTTTGACCAGAATCCTGAGAGCTGTTCCTAGGCTGCTTTACAAGCACCTTCTCATCTCTAAACCTGACACAAGCCTAGAAGGTAGCATGGTTATTATGTCCATTTCATCCATGAATAAACCAAAGCACAAGAGAAGCTAAGTGACTTTTCCCAGGTCACACGGCAGAGCCTAGATTCAGAGGCAGACTCAATTCCCTGCTTCCCCTTGCTGCCCTTACACTCAGAGGGAATCCCTGCCCATCCTCCCAGCCAGCCTTCCACATCCCGGCTGAGTACCTCTGGTCTCCACCAAGGGATACTGCGCCACGTCTGTGGAGGTCACAGCCTTGACTACCTCCTCCAGGGGCATGTCCTTGGCCAGTGTGGTGAGGGTACAGTTCATGAAGTGTTCCACGGTCACAGGATAGGAACTGTGGGCAGAGGGAGGCATGCATCAGACCCTGCATGGCAGTACTAGTCTTCAGGAAGAGCAGGGAACCTTGCTGGGAAGGACCCAAGTGTGATAATATTTATTTTCAACCTAACAAAATCTAGAATCACGAGGCCTCAGCAAAAGAGTTTCTAGACTGTGTCGGCTGAGGTAGGCAGAACTACCCTAATGTGGGCAGAACTACCCCATGAGTGATGGTCCTGAACTCAATACAAAAGAAAAGGTGAGCACCAGAGACCGTCTCTCTCTGTTTCCTGGATGTGGTTGACATATGACCGGCCCGGCCATCTCACATTCCTGCCGCCATGCCTTCCCCCGCCAAGACAGACTGCACTCTCAAACTGTGAGCCGGAATAAAGCCTTCCTTCATGAAGTTGATTTTCTCAGGTGTTTTATTGTACCAAGGAGAAAAGAAACAAATCCTTTTGGTTTCTGTGGGCAAAATGTCAGGGACTGAAGGGCTCCTAGAGTGAGTGTCCTGGAGGACCCTGCATGGGGAGGAACAGAGAGCGGCTTCCTGGCGGGCATACTCTGCACCCTCAGCTGCCAGCACCAGCTTCACTGGGGGCTGTATCACCTAGCAGAATTCTGCCCGAGAGAATTTCTTCTGGTTTTGTTGGTTTTCCACACCTGAGAGAATTCCAATTTTTGAGAACGTGAGAAAAGTCACACCCACGTGACAGCTGAGGTACCGGCTTTGGAGCTGGAAGCAGCTTGTCTGAGCTCAGAGCTAGACCCAGGACACAGAGGACCTTGAGCCTCTAGCCCTGCTGCTTTGGGACCCTGGCTGCAGTCTGGTGGCGGGAGGGCCTCAGACCCCATCTGCATCCCAGCTCCTGACCACCCAGCTTGGAGAGCAGAGCGAGAGAGGGAGGAGAGAGGGAGGAGAGAGGGAGGAGAGAGGCCTCACTTAGCAGTGTTCAAACTCCACGTGATCTGAAGCAAGACAGACACTTGTCTGAACCCCAGCTTCCTCTCCAAGCACATGAGGCTCTGGGGAGGTTGATGGCCAGAGAGTGGCCTGAGAACAACTGAATTGATTTTTTTTGTGTGGGGTGTCCCTTAACCCCCAGACCATCCTGGACACCCCATTAGCCAACCCGAGGCTCACCCAATCTTGCGGCCTCGAATCCACGGCAGGTATGGCAGTTTCTTGGCCATGATGGTACCATCGTAGAAAGAGGGCTGGCAGCTCTGGGAGACAGCATTGGCTGCCAGCACCGCCATCAGCACAGGCAATGCATGAACTATCTGGCCAGTCAGCTCAAAGGCCAACAGCGCCGTGGAGATGGTGTGGGTCACCGCCCCTGAGAAGGCAGCAGCACCTGCAGGATAGAACCATGGTGGGTGACTGAGGCCAGGAGCCAGGCTCACCCAGAGGGCAAGGAGAGCATAGTGTGACCCTGGCTAGTGACAGCAATATCCAGAGGGCACATACTGGAAACTGCCATAAATGCCCACGCATGGCAAGAGAAAAGGGATAGGGTGTAGGGAATGGGGGAAAAAGACAGAGCTGAGAGACAGCTGGGAGGTTCAGAGGATGATGGGGCTGGGGAGTAGGAGGCACACTGTATAGTCCACTCCACGCTGTAGACAAACATCAGCCCCTTCAGCCATAGTCTAGCCCACGGGGCTTCCTACTTACTGACATCCACTCACCTGCCAGAGCATAGCCTCCAGGCATGATGGGGTTGATCTCCCCTCCAGCCATGATGCCCTCTGGGAAGGCGACAGACAGGGCCTCTCCTAAGAGGCGCCCGATGGCAGCTCCTGCCACAGAGTCAGAGTGAAGGGGCAGTCAGGCTGGCCTGACCTCAAGACCCTCGAACCCGGCCCCCTTCTCAGTATTTACCCTGGGAGGAAGATGGTGTGTGGGAACCACAGTTATGCCCCATGCCCCTGCATCTCCCTGGAATTCAGACTCACCAATGATGAATATGGGCATGAAGTACCCAGCAGGCATGGGTATTGTGGTGGCCAGAATCAGCATCCAGAACTGTGCCAGGGACAGGAGAAGGGACCAGAGGGCAGGAGTTACAGGCAATAGGGTCAGGAGTGAACAAGGGAAGAACTGATGGAAAGTTCCCAGAGGACACGATGCCTGAGGCAGAGTCTGGAGTTACAGACAACATCAAACAGGCGAAGTAACCAAGCCCTAGTAAAGTGCCCACTGTGCGCTTGGCACATGCTAAGTTGTTCACTTTCTCACCCTTAGCCTGCCCTTTGGGTAGAAAGAGTAACTACCCCATCGCTTCTTTTTTTAAAATGTGTGTAAATTGTATGTGTGTATATACGTAGAGGTCAGAGGACAAGCTCAGATGTCATGCTCAGAAAACTGCTCATCTTCTTTGAGACAGAGTCTCTCATTGGCCTGGAGTTTATCAGTCAGGCTAGGCAGATAATCAACAAGCCATAAGGATCCTCCAGAGCCCACCTCTCCAGTGCTGGGATTACAGGTGTGCCATCATGCCCACCTTTTCATGTGGGCGCCAAGAGTGGGCCTCAGGGCCTCACGCTTTTGAGGGCAGCACTCTATTAACTGAGCCATCTCCTCAGCCCCACTTCATGGTAAAGACAAAGAAACTGAATTAAAAATAAAAGCGATGTGATTTGTGTAGGAGCATGGTGAGTCAGGCTCAGATCAGGGACCTGGTTGGAAGCGGACAGTGCTCCAGGGTCCAGCTGTGGAATCAGCCCCATCCTACCCCAGATCTGCAGACAGAAGGGACCCACCTTCATGACCAGGAAGAAGGCCAGAGTCCCAAAGATGGTGAACTGTGGGTGGTACCATTCAAACCACAGGTTCTGGGGATCTGGCTCCTCTGGCCAGGGTGGGGACGAGTTCCGAGTCATCAATGCCCAGGACTTGTTGTCAAATAGAGAGCGCAGATGCTCTGCCATGGACAGCTGGGACAGAGACAGTGGTAGGTTAGCATGTCCCCATCTGTCCCTCACCCACCTGAGCCTCAACTACTCTACCCCTTCCTAGCCGAGGACCCTGGGGATGGCTCTGCTGTTGCTGAGCTACAACCTTGTCCTCTGAAAAATGACCCATAGGAATCTCCCTTAGAGAGTTGTGGGGGGTGAATGAAATGATGCACACAGAAGAGATGCCACCCCCTAGCTCAGCACCCCTTACCCGGGAAGCCATGAAGCGGCCCACACCAGGCGGATAGGTGATGGAGGCCAGGATCAGGGCAGCCAGAGCTGCATACAAGGGCTTGCTGTGAGAGAAAAGGATTTCCAGTTTGCCTCCCCTCCCCCCCCCCAATGTGGGGGAAAATTGCAGCTCCTTATCAGAGGCAAGCCCACAACACCAGGGGTCACAATGGGGAAAGCACTATGGAGGAGGGCAGGAGCAGAAATACTGATAGACCCCTCCAGAAATGAGTGGAGGAGCCCCGGAGAAGGGGTGTGGCAAGAGGGAGGGCAGTGTGAGGATCTGGGACAGACTAGCCAGGCTAGGGCGGGGATTGGCCTTGTTAGGTCAGGAGGGAGGAAAAGGAACCCCAAGATGGGAGGGAGACAGGAAGCTCAGGGAGGAGAGGAGACCATGACTCAGGTGGGGAGGGGTTCCATGATGGGACTGGTTTCCAGTAAGTGGGGTAAGAGATGTGAGACTTGGCAGGGTGGGTGTTGGTGAGGATACAGGACACCATGAGTGAGGTGTTCCCTAGAAAGTACTTAAGGGACATATGGGTAAGATACTAACTGGTGGCGGGGTGGGGCTTTCTCTGGAGGGTTGGGAGTGGGCACTCCGTGCAGGCCTTCACCCACCTGGTAGCCAGCAGTTTGGAGGTGTACGGGTTTGTCTTGATGAAGCGGAGAAAATTCCGCTGGCAGACTAGGTAAGCGCAGCTCAGGACACCGCAGATGGCCCTGGAGGTGATGGCAAGGGTTAATCTAGAGCTGCCCCAGTTCATGCCTGGAGGAGCCCAGGTGGGCTGTCAGGGCCTGAGACTCCACTTACCCCAGGGCCACAAAGAAGAAGATTTCAGGCAGGTCAAAGGGTACATCCACTCGGAAACTGGTCTTGTAGATGGAGGTGATGGTCTCTGGGGGAGGGTGAGAGTGGGGGGTCTAAGGTCACACTCCTCCCCACTCAAAGTGTCTCCCAGAATAGCTCATACAAGGGAGGCAGCATAACGCCCTGAGATCAAATGTCTCTGGCCTTGTGGATCTGACGACCTGAGCTTGCCATTCATTCAGCTAGCCGCCATAGCTTCCTCCCCTGAGAGCCTTTCTCCTAACCCACACGGTCGTCCCCTTCTGTCCACCAAGGAGGAAGGTCCAGTAACTAAGATCCCCCAAGAAGGGGTGGGGGGTGGTGACACACATTTTTAATCCCAGTTAGGTCTCTCTGAGTTCAAGGTCAGCCTGGTCTACAGAGCAAATTCCAGGACGGGTTCCAAAGCTACACAGAGAAACCCTGTCTCAAAAAACCAGAAAGGAAAAAATGAAAGAAAGGAAGGAAGGAAAGAAGGAAGGAGGGAGGGAGGGAGGGAAGAAGGAGGGAAGGAAAGAAGGAAAAAAAGAAAAGAAAAGAATCCCCAAGAAAACTCAACATCTGACAGAAAGACTCGGTAGCAGGAACTCTGGACACATCAGAACGAGTCTCTACATGTGCATGTGTCCTCACGCTTGTCTCGGTTTCTCCCTGAGTTGTGGCCCTTCTGCAGTTTTGACCAAATATATAAGTAAATTCATTTTTCCATTTCTGTATCTATCGTATTATTTTCTCTTGAGGTGGGTGAGTGTTTGGGCACAGAGCATACATTATGTGTATGCTCTGGTAACAGTTCGGTGACCAAGAATGGATCAGGTCTATCTAGCAGGACTCGTCCACCGTGCTCAGGAGAAACAGTTTGGGGACAGGAGAGCTAAAACACCAAGGTCCAAAGGAGTCACTTGTAGTGTCCCCCTCAAAGACCTCGTGGAGAATCGAGAGGTCTCCGGTCCTGCCACACTTCCTTCTGCCAAGAGGAACTTTCTCTCTCTCTCTCTCTCTCTCTCTCTCCACGCTCAAGTTTTCTTAGTACAGGGAAGCATTCAAACCCAGGGCTAGACTTTACGGCCAGATGCTCCAGAAACCAAGGTGGTGGAGAAGGAGGAAAAAGGGGGTGGGTAGGTGGAGAGGGTAAGGAGAAGATGATGGGGTGTGGAGTCACAGAAAATGGAGGATAGAGACGAGGTCCCCACTCAGGGCTCACCCTGCTCACTGTTGAAGACCGCCAGAAGGCGGAACATGAAGGCCCCGCAGGTGGCAGCGAAGAAACCCCTCCAGTAATCCCAGACGGAGAAGTGAGAGGACATGACCTCAATGCTGAACAGGACACCTAGGGGACACACAGCTCAGAAGGACTGCTATCCCCTGGCTGCAGGATGTAGAGGTCACATTCTCCCAGACCCTCCCGGACTGCTGTCTTGCTGCCTGGACAGCCAAAGGCTCTATTGCCCTTGTCCTTGGCTCTATCTGGTGGGACTGTGAAGATTTCTGTTCCCATCCCTAGAACCGGGCTAGAGTAGTGAACTCACTCGCCAGGGTCACAGGGTAGGGGCTAGGCTTCAAACCCACATGAGCTCAAAGGGGGTCTAAAGGCCTGGATACCCCACCCCACCCACCCTGGGGTGGGTGTACACATGGCTGTGCACATGCCAGGATCGGGAGCCAGTTCATGGGGTGGGGGTGGGGAGGTACGCCAGGGAGTTCAGGGCCAGAGGGAGCTACAAGGTGGAGGAGGTGCGGGAGCTCTCACCACTGAAGGGGGCTGCGAAGACTGTGGCCACGCCCACTGCAGCTGCAGCCGCCAGCATTTCCATTTCCTTGGCCTTGTTCTGGGGAAAACAGAATTCTGGGTTCAGAACCAGCTCCGTCCCCCTTCTAATCTCAAAGGGGCTCTTTCTTATATCCCTCACCTCAGATCCCCCGATGGTCTTGGTGCGTACACGGCCCAGGTAAGCAGCAATCATCACACTCAGGTGCACGAAGGGGCCCTGCAGGGGGTGGGAGAGAAAGCGTCGTCCTGGGGAAGCTGAGGCCTCCCCTTCCCCTGTTGTTCCTCTTCCTCCTTAAGGCCCCAGGGAATGGGAGCCACAGCCTGGCCTAAAGACAAAGTGGCCTCCTCATTCACACCCATGTACTAGGCGAACCCCAAACCCCAGGGCCGTGCCGAGATGGATCTTGCCACACTTGGGGACTGAGCTGTGCTTCAGAGACAGGAAAAGGAGATAAAGAAGGAAGGCAGGTGGTTCTCCTTGTTCTTACCACTTTGCCTAGGAATATGGTACTGCCTGTTGCCAGGGTGCAGGAGAGGCCCACCACCTTGGCCCCAAAGTTCTTGATGTCTAGGTAATCCTCCAGGACCACACCAGACAGCATGGTCTTCAGCTCTGGGAGTCCAGACCCTGGGGCAAGGTAAAGACAAGGTATTCTCATTCTCTCTCTCTCTCTCTCTCTCTCTCTCTCTCTCTCTCTCTCTCTCTCTCTCTCCTCATCCAAGTACTAACCTATCCCAACCCTGCTTAGCAAAATCAGAGGAATCGGGTGCATTCAGGGTGGTATGGCTGGCTCTCTCTCTCTCAACAAGATCTCACTGTGCAACCCGGGATAGCCTGGAACTAGCAGGCATTCTCCTGCTTCTGCTTCCCATACCCAGCACAAACTAAACTTAGTGTCACAATGCACACAGCACTCTCTGGCACCATCCTCAGGACCTCACACACCCTGTGAGTGGGATGTGTAACTTCAGCTGTCAAGAGAGATAGCCAAGGGTCTGAGTGGGGCCTTGAAGGCTAGAGCAGCAGGGACGGGACCCAGGGATTGTCAGGGTATCACCAGCTACACTTGGGAGATCCTCCTGGTCCATCAGCCCAGCCCTGGCATCATGGACTGTGCTCCTGCAGGTGACCAACCACCATTTTTTTCTATCCTAGAGGAGCCCACAGAAGTGAAGCCAAGCCAGTGATGTTCCAGGTCCCCTGCTGTCCCTCTCCTGTGTAACTTTGGGTAGGTGGCCAGGCTCTTCCAAGCCTGCTTCCTCAGCACCAACAATAACATGTCACTGTTTCCTGTCCACCCTTCTCAGAAGCCTCACAGGATGTGAAAACATTTGGACCCATGGGGACTGCAGGGCAAGCAGGTGACCATGACTCACCTCCAGAGAAGGGCGTGATGCTCTGTGAGAAGCCAGAGGAGAAGGACAGGAGGGCCACAGGGTACACAGTCCAGGAGAGATACCGGAGCAGGTGGCCGTCCCCAACTTCCCTGTACAGCCACTTGTGCGCTGGGGATGCCCAGTTGTCAGGGAGCCACCCAGAGCCTCTACAGCCCTGGGGACAGACACTACAGTGCCCACTTACAGACCAGGGAAGGGCCCACAGCCACCCAGTCAGGGGAGGGCAACCTAGTCCCTAGGTCCATATCTCAGTTTTCCAGCTCCCTGCTTGTGGGGCTTTAGCTAAGTAACTTGACTAGCCTCAGTTTCCCCTCTGTCCAGTAGCCAGTCATTGCGCCCTCCCAAAGGAGGCTAGTGGGGACTTGATAAGACAGTCCCCAAGTGTCTAGGGGAAGTGAGTACCCCACTGAGCAGGCAGCATGGGGGGAGGGGAGAAAGATGGGGAGACAGTAGCCAGAAGTTAAGGCTCCTAGAAGCATCAGGCTCTCTTCCCCATTGTGCAGGTGAGATGGCTGAGGCCCAGAGAGGGGAAGGAACCTTGCCAGGGTCACACAGCTGGTGAGATACAAAGCCATCACCAGCTCAAGGCCTGGCTACCCACAGCCCTGCCCCACCCCGCTGCCCCTGGCTGTCCAGCTGGTATCCCAAGCCTAATGTAGGATTCCTATCGCCCCGAGGGGGTGTGCATACCAGGGAGGCCTCACCTCTGACCACACGCCCGATAGCGAAGTTCATAGCATAGCTGATGAGAGCCATGAGCACCCCGAGGGCCATCAGGAAGTACCAGTCCTCACCCACGCGGAACAGGCGCCTTTTCAGCCACTCCAGGCCCCCTGGGCAGGACACTGGGGTCACAGCTCCTTCCCTAGGGGCTGCTCAGGCTCTGGGCAGGGACAGCAAGCTAGGGGCCTGGAGTTGGGTCTCTGCCTCATGGAAGGGGCTGAGCAGGATGTGCAGAAAGTAAAGTGACATGGTGGGTGTCTTTGGTCTGTCCCTCCACTTCCAGGGCCTCACAGAAGGTTGGTCAAGGTGGCAGATGAGAATAAGGGGCCTGACAGTACACCTCTTACTGATATCCCATCAGGGTCTGAGCAACCGTGAAGGGCAGCAAGGACCTAGTGTTGTCCCCAGGGCTTGGGGGCCCACCTGCACTTCAGATCCCCAGGCACGCCCTTGGCCATCGGCTGTCAGCCCAGCCTAGAAGCTGGCCCTCTCTGGCTGTGGACATCAGCACCTGGGCCTGAACTCTGCAACTTTCTGGGGTCCCTGATTTCTCTGCCCCCTAACAATAAGGATGGTCAGGTTCTAAGCACACAGACAAAAGGGAAGACAGTGATCTTGGAGCTAGGGTCAGGGACATCCCAAGGGAACTTCATGGGGAAGAGGGTGGGGGATGGGAAGGGGTGATGGAGCTCTCACCTCTGATGCCTCTGCGGATGCGTGGACATGGACCCCACAGCTCTTGCAGAGCCACCGGCTTCCCGGAGGAGCCTTCACGCAGCCCCACCAGTTCCTCCATCCGTTCTGTGGTAACAGGTGGACAATTGCTTGGTGACAGGCACTGTCGGCCTATGTCTCACATCTAGGGTCACCCAGTCCTTCACTTCCCAGCCAAAGGCAGAGCCGTTTGCTCGTGGGTGGGAGGAGGGGGTTGCTGGTGTGTGGGGAGTTATCAGGGGGGTTCAAGGGTCTCCATGTGCTTTCTCCACACAGGCTCCGGTACCTGGGTGGTGCCTATATGCTGCATGTGCGGACTGGAACTTCTCAATTCCATCCATGTCCAGAAGTAGCTGGGATGGGGGTAGGCTCCTCATCCCTTTCAGAAACTCCCTTGCTGGGGATCCCTGATGCCACCCTCCTGGGACTCTTGGCTGCTCCGAGCAGTCATTTTGCTCAGGGGTGACCCTGTCACTTGGTCCCCATGGGCAGTTCTAATGCCCCATACCCACCATACCCACCCCTCAGTACCTTGTGTTCCTCAGCTCAGCTGCACAGGAAGCAGGGAGCCCCCAGACCTGAAAGAGATCCTCAAGGGGTGATGGATGAGCTTCTGTCCTTGTTCCTACCTGTGCCCACCGCCGCCCCGCCCCCATCCTGGCAGGTCCCACCCAAGGTCAAGTCCTGCCTTCCTCAGCACCCTCCGCTCCTTACCTCTTGGTCCACCCTGCAGAGGTCCTGCCTGGAGCTCCTCTAAC
Organism: Onychomys torridus; assembly: GCF_903995425.1. Taxonomy (NCBI): domain Eukaryota; kingdom Metazoa; phylum Chordata; class Mammalia; order Rodentia; family Cricetidae; genus Onychomys; species Onychomys torridus. The sequence goes on from NC_050444.1 coordinate 154,992,769, forward strand.
ACAGCCTCTTTGTTTGCTGCGCCTGGGCACCTGGACAGGTGTGCCTTCCACCAATCAACACCCTCCCTCCCCCTCCCAGGCTCGAGTTTGCCATGACCACTAAGAATGTTCCAGACAAACCAACCAGAACTTCTACCCCAGTCAACAGAGCACGAAGGACACATGTCTGGGAGGTGGGGAAGGGGTACAGGGGTATCCACAGGAGAGCTGGGCAGAGGGGCACCCATCCGTGTTGCTGGACCCTGGGGGCAGTTCCTGGGTCTGGGTCTGGGAGTAGGAGCTGATGAACATGCAGGGCAGTGAGGGAGAGACCCCTTGCAGCTGAGCCTCAGGGTCTGGTCTCTTAGCTGGGGATGGCAAAGAGATGCAAAGCAGCATGGACATGGACAGGAGGCAGCAGGTGAAGGTGTAGGTGCACAGGGGAGGGGAGGGGCATGGGGGAGGGGGCACAGGGAGGGGATGGGCATGGGGGAAGGGAGGGGGCACAGGGGAGGGGATGCACATGAGGGAAGGGAGGGGCACAGGGGAGGGGAGGGAGCACAGGGGAGGGGAGGGGTACAGGGGAGGGGAGGGGCATGGGGGAGGGGGCACAGGGAGGGGATGGGCATGGAGGAAGGGAGAGGCACAGGGGAGGGGATGGGCATGGGGGAAGGGAGAGGCACAGGGGAGGGGATGGGCATGGGGGAAGGGAGAGGCACAGGGGAGGGGGAGGGGGGGCAGGGGAAGAGCATGGGGAGGGGGAGGGGCAGGGGAGGGAAGGGGCATGGTGGAGGGGGCACAGGGGAGGGGATGGGCATGGGGAAGGGGGAGGGGCACAGGGGAGGGGATGGGCATGGGGGAAGGGAGAGGCACAGGGGAGGGGATGGGCATGGGGGAAGGGAGAGGCACAGGGGAGGGGGAGGGGGGGCAGGGGAAGAGCATGGGGAGGGGGAGGGGCACAGGGGGAGGGAGAGGGACACAGGAGGGGAGTGGAGATGGGGGAGGGGATGAGCACAGGGGAGGGGGCACAGGGGAGGGGAGTGGATGTGGGGGAGGGGAGGGAGGTCTCCTGGGAGCTAGGACCTTCCCAAAACAACTCAGAGTTTCTAAAACCTAGGGAGATGGCCAGTTACCCTATTTGAAAGAAGTGGCATGCAGAACTATGGGGCTTTCTGTTCAAGTTCACAGAAGCCACCTGGGACATTGACATACACCTGAAATGCCACCTACTTGGGAGGCTGAGGCAGGAACATTTCTTGAAGCCCAGAGTTGCAGATCAATTTGAACAATATAGAAAGAGGCCATCTTTAAAAAAAAAAAAAAAAAAGGTTGGTTGGAGTAAGGTAAGAAGTTTTGACTTATTTTATTTTTATTAAGTGATTGGTGATAGAACGTGAGGCCTCACCCATCCTAGGTCAGTACTCTCCGGCTCAGCTACATTGCCAGCTCTTCGCTTTTGAGACAGGGTCTCACTACGGAGCTCAGTCTGGCCCAAACCCCAGATTCTTCTGCTTTTGCTTCCTGAGCACAGGTTATAGGCATACCCCCCCCCAAGAGAAAAGATTTTAAATAAATGCCTGTGGGTGGTAGTGGAGAAATGGTTAAGAGCGTTTGTTGCTCTTGCAGAGGACCCAAATTCGGACTCCAGCTCCAGGGGATCTGACACCACCACCACCACCACCTCCTCCACCTCCTCTTCTTCTTCTTCCCTCCCTCCCTCCCCCTCTCTCTTCTGATTATCTCTGCTACCCAGGCTGGATTCAAACTCTTGGGCTGAAACAATTCTCTCGTCTCAGCCTCCTTAGCAGCTAGGGTGCAGGTACACGCTACATGCTCTGTGACTTAGTTGTTTTCTGTTGCTGTGATGAACCCACTCAAAAGCGGTTTGGAGAAGAAAGGGTGTGTTTAGCTCACACAGCCCAACCACAGTCCATTGTGAACGGAAGTCAGGGCAGGAACCTGGAGGCAGGAACTGAGGAAGAAACCAAAGGAAGGTTGCTTACTGGCTTGCTCTTCATAGCTTGTTCAGCTATTTTATAGAACTCAGGGCCACCTGCCTGGGGGACAATGCCTATGATGTGCTGGGACATCCCACATCAACTGTTAACCAAGAAAATGCCATAAAGACTTGCCTATTGGCCTGCGTGATTGGGGAGTTTTCTCAATTGAATTTCCTCTTCCCAGATAACCCCAGTTTGTATCAAGATAATATGAACCAACCCCTGCAGCTGACCCCTTGTCCATTAACACACAGCATAGCACTACCAAACCACAAACTTCCCTTTTTTGTTTATTCCCGGGATCCCATGCTGACATTACAATACAAAACATAGTGTAACTAGGAATCCTATAGTAGAATTAAAATACTTGTTGAGCAGTGGTGGCGCACGCCTTTAATCCCAGCACTCAGGAGGCAGAGGCAGGCGGATCTCTGTGAGTTCAAGGCCAGCCTGGTCTACAAAGTGAATTCCAGGACAGCCAGGACTGTTACACAGAGAAACCCTGTTTCAAAAAACAAAAACAAAACAAAACAAAAATTTAAACACTTTATAAGTTTGATCTTACCAGGCGGTGGTGGCGAATGCCTTTAATCCCAGCACTGGGGAGGCAGAGCCAGGCAGATCTCTGTGAGTTCGAGGCTAGCCTGGTCTACAGAGCAAGATCCAGGACAGGCACCAAAACTACACAGAGAAACCCTGTCTCAAAAAAAAATAAAATAAAATTGATCTCTATAAAATAACCATGGGCTTTTGTAAAGTCATAAATAAGTTACATACTTTTTACTACAAGAGGGAAGGACCAGAGCATAGTCAATCAAATCACAGCTCTGTGTCTGATGTCTCATAGACTCATGATCTTCTAGACTCCAAGGGCCTTGGGCAGCCCCCTCCTCTCCAGCTCCGCTATCCTCAACACAATTTGTCTTGGAGGCTCAAGCCATCATCCTTGGTAAATGTCCCATTGTCCTGGAGTCTCAATATAATGGGGTTTCCACAGGAGGCTTCACCAGTGACCTCTTGGCTTCTCTTCAAGGTCTCTGATCCTGCCATACAGTGGCAACCCTCAGCTTCTCTCCACGACTCCTTCAACTCTGGGATCTCAATTGCAAGTGAAGACACCATTTATTGCCAAGGCCCTTCAGGGTATAGTCTCACTACCTTTGTCAGAAATCACTTGGCTATGAGTGCATGAATTCGCTTCTAGATTCTCTATTTGGCCCACTGGTCCATATGATTGTTTTTATGCTGGCATCATGCTGTTTCAGGGTCTATAGTTTTGAATCATATATTATAATCTGTAGATGAACGGTTTATTAAATAAGAAACACAGAGCCAATTGCAGAGTTAAAAGCCAAGAGGTCAGAGCAATAGCTAAGAGCTGAGAGACTTAAAACCTCCTTACCCTTCCTGCCGCTGCTGTCTTTCCTCTCCCCAAGAGAGCTACTTCCTGTGTGTCTATCCTTTCTATAGACTTTCTGTTCTGCCTTCTCATTGGTTGTAAACCCAGCCACATGACCTCCTCGTCACTGCCCATCTGTACAGACCTCCAGGTCTTCTATGGTTGGTATTGAGATTAAAGGTGTGTGTCTCCAAGCTGGCTGTATCCTTGAACGCACAGAGATCTGCCTGTCATGTGATCTGGATTAAAGGTATGTGCCACCGCCCGGCTTCTGCTATGGCTTGCTATTAGCTCTGACCCCCTAGACAGCTTTATTTATTAACATACAAATGAAATCACATTTCAGTACAAATAAAATATCACCATAATAATCCTCTTAGCTTTTCATTTTCTTTTTTTCCCCCTAAGACTTTTTATTTATTTATTATGTACACAGTGTTCTGCCTGCATATATGCCTGCGGGCCAGAAGAGGGCACCAGATCTTATTATAGATGGTTGTGAGCCATCATGTGGTTGCTGGGAATTGAACTCAGGTCCTCTGGAAGAGCAGCCAGTGCTCTTAACTGTGGTGATGTTTTATTTGTGCGTTAATAAATAAAGTTTGCCTGGAGATCAGAGGAAATAGCAAGCCATTAAGTAAACACCAAAGTCAGGCAGTGGTAGCACACGCCCTTAATCCCTGATCACTTGGCAGGCAGGGTCTTTGTGTGTTCAAGGTCACACTGGGAACAGAGCCAAGCATGGTGACACATGCCTTTAATCCCAGTACCAACCATAGAGACCAGAGGTCTGTACAGACAGGCAGTGACAAGGAAGTGAGATAGCTGGGCTAAGAGCTGATGAGAGGGCAGAACAGCAAGGCAATGAAGGCACAAAAGTTAGACAGGAAGTTGCTCACTTTTTGGTAGCTGCAGAGCTGAAGAGGTGAGGTTGGTTGTGTTGGGTATTGTGTTCCCTGAAATATTGTGTGTTCCCCGAAAAAACATATCTGGGGTCAGAGAACAGACAGCCACTAGAACAAAGCCAAAAATGGTGGCTAGAAAATGGGAAGAGTAAGCCATAGCAGAAGTTGGGCAGAGGTGGTACACACGTTTAATCCTAGCACTTGGGAGGCAGAGCTAGCCGGATCTCTGAGTTCAAGGCCACTTTAGAAACAACTAAACATGGTGACCCACACCTTTAATCCCAGAAACACAACCTTTAATCCCAGGGAGTAGGGGCAGAAAGAGAAAGGTATATAAGGCGTGAGGACCAGGAACTAAAGGAGTAAAGCATGTAGTTAGTTAAGCATTTGGTTGGTTAAGCGTTCAGGCTTCGGAGCAACACAGTTCAGCTGAGATTCATGTGGAGGAGGACTCAGAAGCTTCCAGCCTGAGGAAACAGCAAGGTGAGGTAGCTGTGGCTTATTCTGCTTCTCTGATCTTCCAGCATTCACCCCAATAACTGGCCTCAGGTTTGATTTTATTAACAAGTACCTTTAAGATTCCTACTACAGTTGGTGGCTATCACTATTTCCCTGATCTCTAAGGTTTTCACCCCTATATTTGGCTCTGTGTTTTTTATTTAATAAGACCGTTTAGAAATTCATCTACACTTAACCTCTGAGCAATCTCTCCAGCCCTCAGCTTTTCATTTTCTCCTTGGGATTCCTTTAATTTTGGGGAGGTCATTCAACTTTGAGAGTGTTCCCCCCTTCCTTTCTGTAAAAAAAAAAAAAAAAAAATTACCTTATGCTAGGCAGTGTCGGTGTACGCCTTTTATCCCAGCATTCAGCAGGCAGAGGCAGGAGAATCTTTGAGTTCGAGGCCAGCCTGGTCTACAGAGGGGAGTTCCAGGACAGCCAGGGCTGTGCAGAGGAATCCTGTCTCCAAAAACCAAAACAAAAGTAAAGCCAACCAAACAAAACTACTTTATTTTTATTTGTGTGTGTGTGTGTGTGTGTGTGTGTGTGTGTACCTTGTGAGTGCAAGTTCACCTGGAGGCCAAAAGATGTCTTCAGATCTCTTAGAGCTGGAGGTCAGGCAGGGAGACACCTGATGTGGACAGTGGGAACCAAACTCAGATCCTCTTAGAGAACAGTAAGGGCTCTTAACTCCTGAGCCATCTCTCCATCCCTGAGCTTCCTTTCCTGTTCTATAAAGAATGTCAGGGCTGGAGAAATGGCTTTGCAGTTAAGAGCACTGGCTGCTCTTCCAGAGGACCCAGGTTCATTTCCCAGCACCTACATGGCAGCTCACAAGTGTCTGTAACTCCACTTTCAGGGGGGCCTGACACCCTCATGCAGACAGACAGACAAGCAGTCAAGACACCAATGCACACAAAAATTTAATTAATTAATTAGTTAATTAATTTAAAAGAATGTTAATGGTATTTTGATGGATAATTGAATTGAATCTGTATAACTTTGGCAATACTGATATTTTGACAAATTAATTCTTCCATTCCATAGACATGCGAAATCTTTCCACTCTGGGGGTTTCTCTTCGACATCTTTCATTGAAATTTTCTAACTTGCATCTAGAGAGTGCTCAGTTCTCTGTGTAGCCCTGGCTGTCCTGGAACTTGTTCTGTACAGTAAGCTGGCCTTGAACTCAGAGATCCACCTGTCCCTGACTCTAGAGTGCTGGGGTTAAAGGCATGTGCCAACATGTCTGCTTCATTTATTGTTGTTGTTGTTATTATTAATGCTAGATTTTCTCTAATTATTATTTGTAGAATGTGGTTGGTTTCCTTTTGAATATATTTAAGTGTTTTTTAAAAAGCCTTGTTTGTTTGTTTGTTTTTTGGTACAGGGGATCAAATCTAGTTTTTGTTTGTTTGTTTTTAGTGTATATAGTATTCAGCATGCATATACATCTGCATGACAGAAGAGGGCATCAAATCCCATTACAGATGGTTGTGAGACACCATGTGGTTGCTGGGAATTGAACTCAGGACCTCTGGAAGATCAGCCAGTGCTCTTAGCCTCTCAGCCATCTCTCCGGTACATGAATCTAGGATCTTGATTGTTTGGTTGATTTTTATTGGTTTGTTTGTTTGTTTGTTTTTTGTTTTTGAGACAGAGTTTCTTTGTGTAGCCCTGGCTGTCCTGGAACTCACTCTGTAGACTTCGAACTCAGAGATCTACCTGCCTCTGCCTCCACCACCTGGCTGAATCCATGTTCTTACACATGCTAGACAAGCATTCTACTACTGAGCTCATACTGCAGCCTTCTTTTACTTTTCATGTCTGCATGTGTTTGCATGTATGTGTGTCAGTGTGCACGTATGTATCAGTGTGCATGTGTGTGTGTCAGTGTGCATGTATGTGTCAATGTGTATGTGTGTGTTGGTATGCATGTATGTGTGTCAGTGTGCATGCAGCATGTTTGGGGAGAGGCTGGCATCAGGTGTCTTCCTCTTTATTTATTTGTATTTTATGTGTTTGCCTGCATGTGTGTCTGTGTGAGGGTATCTGATCAGGCAGTTGTGAGCTGGAAGAGCAGCCAGTGCTCTTAGCCACTGAGCCATCTCTCCAGCCCGGTTTGTGTTTTTGAAACAAGGACTCACTATGTAGCCCTGGCTGACCTGGAACTCACTATGTAGACCAGGCTGCCTCAGTTTCCCAGGTGCTGAGATTAAAGGCGTGAGCCACCGCTGCTTGATCTTCTTCCTCCCTCTCTTTCTTCCTTTCTTTTCTGTACTTTTTTTTTTTACACCCCTTTAGAACTGTTGAATCACAGACTGGGGGTGGGGGTGGGAACTAGGTCATGAAGGAAATGACAGGTGTGGCTTTTCTGAGGACAAAATCCCCATGGATAGGAATGTCCCCTGGACAGGACATGGTGGTGGGAAGGGGGGGGTGTAAAAGTAGGTATGGAATCTAAGTGAAGCGGGGTTATAAAACTTGGGGGAGCACAAAGGGTATGGTAAGGGTATGGCAGGCAAGGTATCCGTTGGTCATGGACTGTGTGTGGCATTTGGGGTGCAGGGCATTCAGCACTCAGGGTTGTGAATAGGTATATGGATTGGGGTACAGACCACGGGGTGGTTTGAGGTATTGGGGTACCCTGCAATTATGTTGAGGCAGTCGTCTGACTGAGTGGAAGTGCTGGAGTGCCCAGTGGTCAGGTTGGAGCTGTCCCTTGAAGAGAATGAGCTGTGTGAGGCTGGCTTTGCTGTACCTGAGTTGAGGGTGGGGGTGGGGAGGATGCACACCAAGTATGTAGCATGGAGCTTGGTCCTTAGGGGACTCAGATCACCCTGTGACCGTTGTCTGGACGGACAAAATATACTTGCGGGGAGAGAGCACTCAAGGGAGCTCCTTGCCCACCATGGTGTAGATGGCCACTGAAAGGCCGACTGGAGCCCAGAAGCCCCCTCTCACCCCGCGCACCCTCAAGGGAGAAGAGGGTGAACAGTAGCTCTAGACATCATTTATTTTTCTCAGAAGCTCTTGGTTGGCAACAGACCCTTAGTGACGGTACACATTGACGTCTTCATTCACTCTCAGCTCCTTCAGGATGGGGAGAAGTGAATGGGGGGCTCTCTTCTTGGCTGAGTGGAGATGCCCTGTTGTGCCAAGAAACTGAGCTGTGCAGCAGCTGAGGGACTGGGTGCCAGGCTGCTGCCCCGAGGCTGTCATCCCTGTCCCCCCACCCCCTACCTTCCCTGCCATCCCCTCCAGGCTGCAGACCCCAAGGCTTCAGACCCCAAGGCTGACTCCCCCCAAGGCTGACTCCCCCCCAGGCTGCTGCTCCCATCCCCCACTGCCACCCCCAGGCTGTCGACACCCCCCACGCACACACACTGACTCACTTGGGGGTGGGTGGATTGGTCAGGGTTGAAATTGCTTTCTTCAACTAACAGAGAAATAGAAGGTAGGGAGGGGGAATGGTTAGAGGAGGTGAAGACTTGTCCCTCAGGGGCTTAGGCACTGGTGGCTCCCCTTAAGGAAGATTTAGAGTGTGTGTGGGGGGGTCCTGTCCCTTGCATAGATAGAATCAATGAACCCAGAGAGTGGCAGCCATTGTCTGGGGTCCCAGGCCCAGTGGCCACTCTCATCCGGAAAGTGGGTTACATCAGAGTCCTTAGGCTTTGGCAGGAAGTATTTGGTGCTCCCACATCCTCAGTTTTGTCCACCCTCAAGATCCTAGTACCTCCATCCAGGTCACAGAGCCCACAGCTCTGCCCCGTGACGTCACGAACAGCAACTGAAGGTTCAGCAGCTCAAAGAGGTTGTGTGTCTGGAGGGGGATTGAGAGGAAGGGCTGACCTCCCTCTGCCCACACACCCTTCTCTATGCCTGGTGAGCAGACTGCGATGTGCAAGCTGACCACTAGGGGTAGCCAGAGTCCACGTGAGGCGCTGGGCAAAGCCTCCGATGGAAGGAACCTGGTGGTCCACCATTAGCCAGCCTCCCAGGCCTCCACCCCCACTCCCTAGTTTTACCTCATGCAGGGAAGTCTCTGGGGACAGCTTCAGTGTCACTGGGTGTGTGGGGCAACCACTAGCCAAGATATCCTGGAGACAGGGCTGGGAATAGGGGGCCTGGGCTCAGCCACCTTCTTCTAGATCCTCATCTCCGAACTCCTCTCTCTAAAGGTCAGCCATCTCCTCCTTGAACAGCCTGGTTCACAGGCCCCACCCTGTCCCCACACCTGGCAGGGGGACCCACCTGCTGGCCTGGAGCCCAGGAAGTTGGCTCAGTCTGAAGGGCTTGCACCAAGTCAGTCCTTTTTACAATGCCCACCAGCGTCTGAGACTCTAGAAAATGCAGAGGGAGGGATACATTATGGACATAGAAGTTGCATTTGCTGAGTACCTACTATGTGCGGAGACCTTGCAGGGTGCTCTCATGTCTGAGGAAACTTACATAAACATGTGTGTGGTCTTTTAGAATCCTTATCACCCAATTTACGGAATGGGAAACTGAGGCTTTGGTGGGTTAATTGTTTCCCTAAACCATTCAGCTTCCAAAGGAACATGGCAGCTGAGGGCAGCTGGCAAGGCTGCCAGAGGGCCAGCAGATATTCTGATACCCTCACGCCCCATTTTAGGAGGGAGAAACTGAGGACATTAGCTCTTGGCATTTGGGTGTCACAGCTGGGCTCTCTTCTCTGATTTCTGTCCAGTTAAAAATCTGAGTCACATCAGTGGAAAAGTGAACCCCAAGGCTCACTATAATCTGAGATCCTACTGAGTTCTGGGGCTAAGCCAACCCGATTAACCTGAACACATGGTGGGAGTTTACAGGCATCGCGAGAGTTGTTGGTAGGTGTTCTTCACTGAGGATCTGGCTTGATATTTTCTCTTCTCTCCAGAAAACAGAAACTCTGGGACTAGACACGGCTTTAGCTCAGTAGCAGGGAGCTTACTCAGCATTCACCTGGCCCTGGATTCAGTCCCTAGCACCACAAACACACTTGGCAACTAGATAACACAATAGAAATGCCCCTCCCTCATTTTATAAACTAGCTACTTCCTGGGTGGGCTGTGGGTATCCAGAGGTCTGTTTCATTGGGAGCTCTATGACTCAAACCAATTCTAGGAGGTGAAGCCTCTTGGCAGGGCTATCCTTCTTCTTTTCCTCCTCCTCCTCCTCCTCCCTCTATTTATTTATTTATTTATTTATTTGTTTGTTTGTTTGTTTGTTTATTATGTATGCAGTGTTCTGTCTGCACATATACCTGTGCACCAGAGAGGGCACCAGATCTCATTAACGGATGGTTGTGAGCCACCACCATGTGGTTGCTGGGAATTGAACTTTATTCCTCTTGATTGGGGCATATAGATGGCAGTGGTTGTGCCTGTTGCTCACTGCTCAAGTGGCCTGCTGAAGGGCAAATGGGCACCAGACTCCAACAGCGCTACCCCGCCAAGTGTGCTCCCCATCTCATTTGCAGAGAGGGGACATTTTTGGATGGATAGGTGCCCTAGTGAGGTTCAGGTGGCTCCTCCCCAACCTGGGTTATCTTCCCACTTAGACACTGTGCTTTGTGAACTAGAGAGGGTACTTGGGTTAGATCCCTCCCTAAGACTTAACACCATTCATTTGTATTTGTCTTTAAAAGGATGAGCTTGCTGGGCTGTGGTGGCGCACGCCTTTAATCCCAGCACTCAGGAGGCAGAGCAAGGCAGATCTCTGTGAGTTTGAGGCCAGCCTGATCTACAGAGCAAGATCCAGGACAGGCACCAAAACTCCACAGAGAAACCCTGAAACCCTGTCTCAAAAAGAACCAAAAAAAAAAAGGGATGAGCTCATCTTGGCAACTGGAATGGGGAACTTAGGGATGTAGAGAGGAAGCAGTAGCCCTGTTGTCAATATTAGCACACAAGACTTGGTTCCCACAATCCAAAGAACCAGTCCCAGGCTGCTTTACAAGCATCCCTTCCTTATCTTTAGTTTAAGCATCACCCTCCTTTCTCCAGGAGAAGTGGTTTTTAGGTCCATTTTCTCCAGGAAGAAATGAAACTCAAGAGAAATTAAGGGACTAGCCCCAAGTCACACAGTCACCCAATTGCCCAATTGCAGAGCCTGAGTTAAGGAGCAGATCTGACCCACACCTACCCTTGTTGCCCTGGGGCCTTAGAGGAAAGTGAAGGGAAGCCCAACCCCTTCCCAGGCAGCTGCTCCATACCTGCAGTCTCCACCAGGGGGTACTGGGGCACATCTGTGGAGATCATAACCTTGACCACCTCCTCCAGGGCCATGTCCTTGGCCAGTGTGGTGAAGGTACAGTTCATGAAGTGATTCACAGTTACTGGGTGGGAGCTGTGGGCAGAGGCAGGCACCTGTCAGGCCCTGGAATGGGGAGATCCCGGCCCCTGGGACAAGGCACCTTGCTGGGAGAAGACCCGTGTTTCTCACGGATGGGTTTGGAGAAACCCATGGGTTCTAGACCGTGGTTCTCAACTGTCCTAACACTGCCACCCTCTAATACAGTTCCCCGGGGTGCGGTGAAGCCCAACCATAAAACTATTTTGGTTCTTCATAACTCCAATTTTGCTTCTGTTATAAACTGTAAGTCTCCCTGTTTCCCCCATGGTCTTAGGTGATCCCTGTAAAAGGGTCATTTGACCCAAAGGGGTTGTGACCCACAGATTGAGAACCACTGCTCTGGAAGCTATGAGAACCACACATATCTTTGTTTGTGTTTTGTTTTATTTTCAAAACAGGGTTCCTCTGTGTAACAGCTCTGGCTGCCTTGGGACTCCCTTTGTAGACCAGGCTGGCCTCGAACTCACAGAGATCCACTTGCCTCTGCCTCCCGAGTGCTGGGATTAAAGGTGTGCGCCATCACTGCCCGGCTAGAACTACATGTATCTTAAAGGCTTGGAAATTGAGACTTGTTTGGAGCCGGACCTTGAATTCAGTGACTCTTGAATTCTCTGAGATGTGCCACTTTGGGGACCGAAGTTGCTAGGGTACAATCTGGTCAAGGAAGGACCTCGGAGCCCATTTGCATGCCAACCACCCAGAAAGGCCATCAGAGCAGGGGAGGGAAATAGAAGGGCTTCCCCATCTGGTACTCATTCCCTATCAGCCTTGCCTGCTAGAGACCGGGTCCTCACCCAGCACATAGGTTCTGGGGATGTCGAGGACCAGAGGGCAGTTATGTATTTGTCCTACACCCTTATAGTTCAAAGTCAGCTGAGCTGGTGTTTCCCAGGGGTCCCTCCACCCCCAGAACACCCAGCATCATCACTTCATCAGCCAGCCTGAGGCTCACCCAATTTTGCGGCCACGAATCCATGGCAGATATGGCAGTTTCTTGACAATGATGGTGCCCTCGTAAAAAGAGGGCTGGCAGCTCTGAGTGATGGCATTGGCCACCAGCACTGCCATCAGCACAGGCAATGCATGAACAATCTGGCCAGTCAGCTCAAAGGCCAACAGCGCCGTGGAGATGGTGTGGGTCACTGCCCCCGAGAAGGCAGCAGCACCTGCAGGATAGAACTATGGTGGGTGACTGAGGCCAGGAGCCAGGCTCACCCAGAGGGCAAGGTGGGCACAGCGTGACCGTGGTCAGGCTCAGCAGTGCATAAAGAGCACATACTGGCAACTGTTGGGAGTACCCGGTCACGGCAAGATACTGGGAAAGGGATTCGGAGCAGGTGGAGGATGGGGAAAGAAAAGAGAGAAAGCTGGAAGGCTTGGAGGATGGGACGGCTCAGGGAGTGGACAGGCCTACTGAGGAGCATGGACACACTGGTTCAGTGAGATGCACTCCTCCTGTGGCAGTCCAACCCATGAAGTCTGCCCCCTGCTGGTCCCAGGTCCACTCACCTGCCAAAGCATAGGCCCCAGGCATGATGGGATTGACCTCACCTCCAGCCACAATGCCCTCTGGGAAGGCGACAGACAGGGCCTCTCCTAAGAGGCGCCCGATGGCAGCTCCTGCCACAGAGTCCGGATGAAAGAAACAACCATGCTGACCTGACCCCCGAGGCTCTCAAACCCTGCCCCATCCCCAATACCACCTTGGGAGGGAGATGGTATAGGGAAGCCATGGCCCTAGTGCCCCTGATCCCTCTCAGACCTTTGGAACTCCAATCTTACCATATATAAATATGGGCAAGAAGTACCCAGCGGGGATGGGAATGGTGGTCGCCAGAATCAGCATCCAGAACTGCAGGGAGGTTGTACCCACATGGCAGGAGATAGAAGCAAACAGTAGGGCATGGATGAGGGAGGGGTGGGAGGTTCCTAGAGAAAAGGTGCCCAGGATCTGGCACTAGAGATGACATCAACCAGGGGAGGAACCAAGCCTCAGTAAAGCACCCACTGTGTGCAAACCACATGCCAGGTTTGTTCCTCTCTTCTCTCTCAGGCTGTCCTTTATGAAAAGACAGCTATTCCATCTCAAAGAATAATGGGGATCAGGGTCTGTGTGTCAGGTTCTTGCCACTGAGCCTGACCACTTCAGTCTGGTCCTTGGAATCCACATGGTTGCTGTGGAATAATCCTTCTGTACACTGTGTATATTATTGCCGTGATTGGTTTAATAAAGAAGCTGACTGGCCAATAGCTGGACAAGATAAGGTTAGGTGGGAAAACCAGACTGAAGACACTGGGAAGAACGATGCAGTCAGAGGAGTCGCCAGCCAGACACAGAGAGAAAACAGGAGTGTCAAGATGAAAGAGAGGTAATACCACGTGACAATGAATAGAAATGAGTTAATTTAAGTTGCAAGAGCTAGTTAATAAGCCTGAGCTATTGGCCAAGACTTTATAATTAATATTAAGTTTCCATGTTGGTTTTTTGGGAACTGGTAGGCAGGAAAGAAAAGTCCACCTACACGTGGTGGAAGGAAAAAACTGACTTCTGTAAGTTGTCCTCTGACCTCCACTTTACACTATGGCATTCTGGCACACGCTTGAATGCACACACTCATGCACATGCACACACACGCATTCTGGTAAAGAATAAGAGAACTAGTTGCCATGGGTCATGGTTGTCACCCAGCACCTGGGAGTGTGAGGAAGGAGGAACATAAGTTACAAGCCTAGGCTACACAGTGAGACTGCACCCCTCAAATGAAGGAAGAGGAGGAAGAGAAGAGGGGAGGAATTGAGGCTGGGAGGGTTTCTGAGGCACACAGTGTGTCAGGGTCAGATCAGGGAGCTGGTGGGAGGCAAGGCTCTAGGCATCAGCTCAGGAAGCAACCTCTCTCACCCAGGACTTGCCATGGCTCTGCCTATACAAGGGGCCCACCTTCATGACAAGGAAGAAGACTAGTGTCCCAAAGACAGTGAACTGTGGGTGGCACCATTCCCGCCACAGGTTCTGGGGATCTGGCTCCGCTGGCCAGGGTGGGGATGAGTTTTTGGTCATCAATGCCCATGAGTTGTTGTCAAACAGTGTTTCCAAATGTTCTTCCATGGACAGCTGGGACAGAGACAGTGGTAGGTTAGCATGTCCCCATCTGTCCTGCTGCCCATCTGAGCCTCAACTACTGTACCCCTTCCCAGCCAGGGACCCTGAGGATGGCTCTGCCAATGCTGAGCTACACATCGTCATTTGAAAATGACATTAGTGGGGTTTGAGGGGACTGGGTGAAAATATACAGTTGGAAGGGACGACAAATGGGGCTCACCACCCATCACCAAGCTTAGCACTCCTTACCCGGGAAGCCATGAAGCGGCCCACACCAGGTGGATAGGTGATAGAGGCCAGGATCAGGGCGGCCAGAGCTGAGTACAAAGGCTTGCTGTTGGGGGATAAGAGTTCATTTGGTCTCCTCTCCTTCCCCACAGCCTTGGTGTTCACACTGTAGAAAGGACTACCAAGGAGAAAGGATAGAAACTTCCAGATGTCCCCCACTCCGAGAAGGAAGAGATGGACTGAGACCAGGAGACCTGGTGTGAGATGGGAAGGGGCTGGAGGAGAGTTTGGGACAGAAAGGGATTGGGATGCAGGAGTAGCGGGCCAGGATGAGGATTGGCCTCGCTGGCATAAGGAACGCTAAAGGCAGGTATGCATGCTTGAGGCTGGGAGAGGAGAGACAGGGATCAGGGAGGGGGTTGTGAACTCAGGGGTCAGAGAGACTCAGTGAGGGGCTTCATTTTCCTGTAAATGGGGCAATGGCAACCGCACTTGACAGGGGACCACAAGTGAGGTGTGAGCTAGGAGGAGCTTTGGGAAGAAGGGTTCAGTGAAAGGGGTGGGTCTTTATGGGAGGTTGGAAGTGGGCCACTCCCTGAGGGGCCCGGCCTACCTGGTGGCTAGCAGTTTGGAGGTGAACCCATTGGCCTTGAGGAAGAATAGGAAAGTTCTCTGGCAAAAGTTGTACCCACAGCTCAGAATGCCACAGATGGCCCTGGAAGTGGAGGTGAGGGTGAGCTATCTTAGCTTGAATATGGCTTTCAGGGTTTGGGACCCCACTCACCCCAGGACCACAAAAAAGAAGATCTCTGGTAAATCAAAAGGTATGTCCACCGGAAAGCGGGTCTTGTAGATGGAGGTGATAGTCTCTGGAGAAGGAAGAAAGTGGGGGTTCAGATGCCAGTCTTCCCCACCCAAAGGCTCAGAGTAACTCACTCCAGGGTGGACATGGCATCAGACCTAACCCCCGAATTTCCCTGCAATTCTAAGCACCTGGCTAGTCTCCCAGCTGGACTCAACTCTTCCTGCCCTTAGGACCCTCCACCCGCATCATCCGTGCTTAACATAGGTCAGCCCCTGTGTTCTCTCGGAAGGACTGGGAGAGGAAGGAGTGGAGGGAAGGAAGAGGGAGCAGAAACAGAGGGAAGCAGAAGAAGAAGGGGAGAAGGTCCCCACTCGGGGCTCACCCTGCTCGCTGTTGAAGACCGCCAGAAGGCGGAACATGAAGGCCCCGCAGGTGGCAGCGAAGAAACCCCTCCAGTAATCCCAGACGGAGAAGTGAGAGGACATGACCTCAATGCTGAACAGGACACCTAGGGGACACACAGCTCAGAAGGACCTCTATCCCCTGGCTGCAGGACAAGGTGTGGGGAGGGGGGTGCAGGAGCTCTCACCGCTAAAGGGGGCTGCGAAGACTGTGGCCACGCCCACCGCTGCTCCTGCGGCCAGCATTTCCACTTCCTTGGTCTTATTCTGGGAAGAAGAGTATCCTGGGCTCTGCTCTCCACACCCCTTCCCCAAGGAGGCCCAACCCCGTCCTTCTCACCTCAGATTCCCTGATGACTTTGGTGCGCAGACGGCCCAGGTAAGCAGCAATCATCACACTCAGATGCACAAAGGGGCCCTGCAGGGTGAGGCAGTGTGGTCCTGTGGCTGGGGAAGCTGTACTCTACCGCCCCACCCTGCCTACTCCCCTCCCCTCTTCCTCCTCTACCCCCTCCTTCTCTCTCTTCTTCCTTCTTAGGAAAGAGAGTACAAGCCTTGCCCAGCAATGGACTAGCATCAGGTCCTTGTCTTAGCCCTCCACCACCCCAAGATGTTTTTTGTCGCAATTGGGGACCTGGATGTGCTCCCCCAAGACTGGGCTCCCCAAAGCTAGGCTGGCTGTAGTGTGGGATATGGAAGTCAGGGCAGGACAATGCGGTGGCAGATGCACCACCACCACCACCACCACCACCACCACCCACCCCACCCCCGGTCTGTACCAGTTTTCCCAGGAAGGAGATACTGCCTGTTGCCAGGGTGCAGGAGAGGCCCGTCACCTTGGCCCCAAAGTTCTTGATGTCTAGGTAATCCTCCAAGATCACACCAGACAAGATGGTCTTCACCTCTGGGATCCCAGACCCTGGTCCAGACAGGCAGAGGACAGAGAGAAAAAGGGTCTGCATTAATTTGTTTAGCACCCTGTGTACACAGCACTCTTGGGGTACTTTCCTATGGAGCCTCTCTTGTGGAGCTTTTTCTTCTGAACTGAAACATTCCTTCATAGAGCAGGGAGAGAGGCTGGTTAAGATTCAAGAAATAAGTTGGCTATGGTGGCTCATGTCTTTAATCCTAGCAGTCAAAAAGCAGAGGCAGGCAGATCTCCATGAGTTCAAGGGCAGCCTGGTATATGTATCAAGTTGCAGGCCATCTAGAGCTATATAATAAGACCCTGACTTTAATTGTTTTTCTTTTTTTAAGAAATGAACTCATGGGGCTGGAGAGATGGCTCTGAGGTTAAGAGCACTGACTATTCTTCCAAAGGACCCAGGTTCAATTCCCAGCACCCAGCTCACAACTGTCTGTAACTCCAGTTCCAGGAGACCTGACACCTTCACACAGACATACATGCAGGCAAAACACTAATGTTCCTAAAATAAAAATAAAGCTGGGTAGTGGTGGCGCACACCTTTAATCCCAGCACTCGGGAGGCAGAAGCAGGCAGATCTCTGTGAATTTGAGGCCAGCCTGGTCTACAGAGAGAGATCCAGGACAGGCACCAAAGCTACACAGAGAAACCCTGTCTTGAATGAATGAATGAATAAATAAATGAATAAAATTTTAAAAAGAAACTCACAAAGCACAGGAAACTCCTGAAGTTTACAGGATTCACAAAGCTCCTCCCCTAAGGTTTTATCAGCAGCAACAAATACAGGGGAGAGGCAATGTTCTGATAGTTGGTAGAACTGCCTACAATGCCCACTTTTCATCAGTTGCCACCCATGCTGGGGTGGGCTTTTCAGTCATGCAGAGGCCTTTGAATCCTTTAAGCTCCTCTAGCTCACTCCTCGCCCATACTCTGTAAGCCCAATAAACTTACTGCTTCCTCATTCTTACTATGAGTAGGATTCATAACAGTTGCCAAAAGAAGAAACTGGGGGTCAGATGTACCTTCAAGATTCTCCTCACCCCCCATCCCCTACAGAGACTGTAGCTGGAGGCAGCTCCAGAGACCTAGAGGATCTGGTCATTGGCTATAGTCCTAAATGGGAACCAATTCTCCTTTTTGGCCCAGAGGAGCCCAGGGAAATCAGACAGAACTGGTGATGTTCTGGGCCCTCTGTTGTCCCCTGTGTGACCTTGGATAAATGGCCTGGCTCTTCCAAGCTTGCTTCCTCAGCATTAACATGGGGTCACTGTTCCCTGTCCTCTCTCCTGAGAAGTATTACAGAATGTGAAAGGATTTGGACCCATGGGGACTACAAGACAACGCAGGCTGGCCAGAGACCCAGGTGACCATGACTCACCTACAGAGGATGGCGTGATGCTCTGAGAGAAGCCGGAGGAGAAGGACAGGAGGGCCACAGGGTACACAGTCCAGGAGAGATACCGGAGCAGGTGGCCGTCCCCAATCTCCCTGTACAGCCACTTGTGTGCTGGAGATGCCCAGTTGTCAGGGAGCCACCCAGAGCCTCTACAGCCCTGGGGACAGACACTACAGTGCCCACTTACAGACCAGGGAAAGGCCCAAGTAGGCCACCCAATGAGAAGTAGAGGAGAAAATTCTGTCTGGGGTCAAGGGCCATTGAGTGGATAACAAGGTGGGAGAGAAGGAACAGGGTGGCCAAGCTCAGATGAAGGAGGCTCCACCCTCTGTGTAGATGAGATGACAGAGACCCAGCAGGGTACAGAGCCTGCCCAGAGACACACAGCAAGTCAAGAGCCAAGTAAAGTTAATTCCAGGCCTGGCTATTCACAGCCCTGCCCCATCCCGCTGCCCCTGGCTGTCCAGCTGGCATCCCAAGCCCAATGTAGGATTCCTATTGCCCCGAGGGGGTGTGCATGCCAGGGAGGCCTCACCTCTGACCACACTCCTGACAGCGAAGTTCATAGCATAGCTGATGAGAGCCATGAGCACCCCGAGGGCCATCAGGAAGTACCAGTCCTCACCCACGCGGAACAGGCGCCTTTTCAGCCACTCCAGGCCCCCTGGGCAGGACACTGGGGTCACAGCTCCTTCCCTAGGGGCTGCTCAGGCTCTGGGCAGGGAAGGCCAGGCAAAACAGGGTAGGAACCCTGGGGCCAAAGTTCAAATGATGAAGAGGGACTGTGCCTCACAGGAGGCTCAAGCATGTTTTGTGTCAAGTATGTGCAATGGCACTGTGAGCATCATGCCTGGCCCTACAGAAAACCTTGACCTTCCCCTCCAGCTCCTCCCACACTGGGAACTGGAGGGATGGTTAAAGGGGGCAGTGGGGTTTGGAAAAGCCTGACATTGCAGCTCTGGTCAGTATTTGTGTAGGGTCTACATCCTAGAGAACACTGTGAGGAGGGGTGTCCAGCTACATCCCTAATCACCAGCTTCCGGCCCCACCTCGAAGCTGGCCCTCTCTGTGGCCACCAGTGCCTGTACTCTGCCTCATTCTGGGGTCCCTGCTCTCTCTGGCCTCTGGCTACAAAGATTCAAGGGGAACATACAGACCCTTCCTTTTGCCACCCAAGAGACTCTGCATGTGTCATCCGGAAGCAAACAGAAGCGGGGAGATCTTGGGCCTAGGGTGGGTGCTGTTCTGTGCGGACGCTGAGATAAAGACCCAGTTCTTACCCTGGATGCTTCTGCGGCTGCGTGGACACGGACTCCACAGTTCTCGCAGAGTCACTGGCTTCCCTGAGGAACCCTCTCGAAGCCCCACTAGTTCCTCCATTGTTTTCTAACAACAAGTGGACAGTTGCTTGGTGAGCCGCTGTGCACCTGTGCCCCATTTCTAGGATAGTCCAATGTACGCTGCTGCTTAACTAAGAGGGAAAGCTGAGTGTATT
The DNA here is from genome assembly GCF_903995425.1 of Onychomys torridus. Classification (NCBI taxonomy): domain Eukaryota; kingdom Metazoa; phylum Chordata; class Mammalia; order Rodentia; family Cricetidae; genus Onychomys; species Onychomys torridus. The sequence goes on from NC_050444.1 coordinate 155,012,257, forward strand.
GTGCACGGGCATGTCCCACATGACCCATAGGGATTTGGCATGTGTGTCTTATCTGGAAGGTTCCATTTTACACGCAAGGTGGTCATTGTATAGTGTATTGTATAGTGTCCTTCCATGTCCAGAACCAGTTCCCTGTTTCAACTCCCACTACTATCCCGAGACACTAGGCTGTTCCTTCTACTCAGAGTGGTCATTTTGCCCAGGGATAGCCTGTCCCTGTGGGGTCCCAATGGGCAGCTGTGATGCCGTATAGCCAGAAGACCCCCCAAGTCCTGAAGGAGATCCTTGAGGACAAACACCTCAAGGTCCCACACCCCCTCCATGTTTGCACTGCCCCTGGCAGATGCTGTCCAAGTCCATGCCCCACTCAGCACCCCGCTGTCCCTCACCTGCCAGTGCGTCCTGCTGAAGCCCGGACAGGCCCTCAGACACAGTCTCTTTGTTTGTAGCACCGGTGCACCTGGACAGGTGTGCCTGCCACCAATCAACACCCTCCCCTCCCATCCTGGGGTTAAGGAAGCCATTATGAATGTCCTTGAGAAACTGGTCAGAACTCACCAGACTGACTGACCAGGAAGCTTCTGAGGAGTTGGGAGGGGCAGACTGTCTCAGCTAGAGAGCTAGGCAGAAGGAGCATGCTCTAATGTGGTAAGACCCTGGGCCTCCTGGGGTCTGGGCCTGGGAACAGAGCCACTGAACATGCAGGACAGGGAGGGTGCTCTACCGTAGCTGAGCCTCGGGGTCTGGACTCTCAGCCAGACATAGAAAAGGGTTTGAAAGTATAAGAGGAGGGAGGAAGAGGAGAGGGTGCAGCTGAAAACACATGGGTACAGAGCAATGGGGTCACCATGGCTGGCCCCACAATGCTCAGAACTGTCCCAAATGACTGAGTTCTCCCCAAGTCCAGGGAGACAGCCCATAACAGCATCACACAACTGTAAGGTTTCTTGTCCGAGATCACAGAGGCCAGCTGGGGTGATGGCATGGATCCAATACCACCACCTCGAAGACCCCAAAGGCTGGGGGTCAAAATCTGGACTCCCACCATGGTTTGCCTACCCCTAAGCATGCACACTGTTCTGTGGGCTCGCTCTGACAGCCCCATCTTGTTCAGGGGAGGAAAGGAAGGCAAGAATGGTGAACTGGGAAGGTTGGAGACCACAGACAAATAAATGAACAAGCTTTTCATCTAGTTCCTAAATCTCAGAAAACTACCCCTCAATGCCCAGCTCCCTTGAGCTGTGGCTCTGGCTGGGCCTTCTGACAAAATGTCAGGAGATGGATACATGCGTGCATGTGTGTGTGTGTGAATATGTGTGTATGCATGTGTATATGTGTTTGCATGCATCTGTGAGTGTGTGCACATGTACATATGAGTGTGTATGCATGTGTGAATATGTGTGTGCATGTGCATATGTGTACACATGTATGTGTGTATGTGTGTGCATGCATCTGTGGGTGTGCGCACGTGTACATATGAGTGTGTATGCATGTGTGAATATGTGTGTGCATGTGCATATGTGTACACATGTATGTGTGTGTGCATGCATCTGTGGGTGTGTGCACGTGTACACATGAATGTGTGTGTTTGTGTGTGTGTTGGAAGCACTGCTCTGCTGTTCAGAGCAGCCTCCACACCCTTGTGAACTAGAGTAACGACACCACTTTGCAGATGCTTGATGAAAGGGAAATACGGTCACTTACCGATGGCCACATAGCAGAGCCTGAGCTCGGCCCCAGACAGTCTGTCCCATCTCCAAGCTCCCAAAGCTTTAGTAGGAAATGGACGCGGTATAAAGAATTTGTGCCTGGGGCTACTTTTAGAAGATTTTGGAGCTGTTGATGCAGCTCAGTTAGTAACTGAGTGGCTGCCTGGCATGTATGAAGCCTACCCAGCATGCACGAAGCCCTGAGTTCAGTCCCTAGCAGCACATAAACCCAGTGTGGTGGCACATGCATGCAGTCCCAGTTCTTGGGAGGTTAGAGGCAGGAGGATCGAAAGTGTATGGTCATCATCCTCTTCACAGCACACTGGAGTGCAACCTGGGCACATGTGTCAAGGAGGAGGAGGAGGGAAAGAGAAGGAAGAGGAGGAGGAAAGAAAAATCTAGGCAAGGGGTAATTTGCCCCTCTCCCCTTGCCACCCTGGTCAAAGCCACCAGTCTGAAAATCATGTTCCTCCATGACCGACTGAAATCCAAGACTCTTAACAGCTTCTAACCCTAGTTACTTCAGAACAGGAGCAGGTATGTTTTCTGTGATGTAGGGGGCAGGAGCCTGCTCTTCTACACAGCCAGGGCCACCCTCGCCGTACCCAACTGTCAACAGATGGTTAGCTGTTCTGTGGACAACCCAAACACGTCCCTGGTCTTGGCAGCTAGCTGGCATTAGTGTCACAGCTGGCCTCACACGTCCACACCCCACTGTGAGCACCAGGAAACAGAGACAGGAATGTCAGGGGTTCCTGTGGTCAGGGTAAGTCCCTCCCAAATACACTAACCCTGCCTGCCCGTCTCCCCGCCCCAAGGTCTTCCTCCTGTTTTAGGTGCCTGAGCAGCAGAGGAAGCTCTCCTGTTAGACCAGGTCTGAAGCCAGAGCAGGCCTGCCACCCAGCTCCTTCCTTCGTCCGGAGCCCCAACCATCCTGTCCTGTGAGCCTTGCAGCGTGGGCCTGCCTGCCTTCCAGTCATCCAAGTCTCTCAGGCCTAAACATCACCCAGGAGGTGTTCTGTAAGTGGATTCCTTACTTTGGCCTCCAGGCTGGCTGTGAAAAGAGCTGAGGAGAAAGAATTCCTGGTCCTCAGAACCCCACATCAGAATCATTTTATTTGTTGATTGATTATATTATTAAATCATCAGGTTTATTTTGGGCCAGAGAGATGGTTCAGTGGTTAAGAGCACTTGTTCTTACAGAGGACCCCGGTTCAAGTCCCAGCCCCCACATGGATAATTCACAATCCATCTGTAACTCCAGTTCCAGGGGATCCAATACCCTCTTCTGGTCTCCATAAGCACAAAGCATTCACGTGGTACACATGTATACATGCAGACAAAACACACATAAAATTAAAAAATGAATAAATCTAAAAAAATTTTCAAGTTTTATTTTATTTTTAATTGCTTTTATGTGTGGGTGCATAAGTGTAGTGCCCACAGAGGTCAGAAGCAGGGGTTGCATCTTGGGAGCTGAAGTTATAGGTGGTTATGAGCCGTCTACTGTGGGTGCTAGGATCAAAACTTAGCTCCTCTGCCAAAGCAGTACTCTGAGCTATCTCTCCAGCTCCCTAGATCAGAATCTTGGGGAGCACCTGTGTTTCTGAAAGTGCTCCCAGGGAGGAAGATGGCCCAAATTTAAGAGACTGGACCATCATCTTTTTTGGAGTTCTTGGCCTTTTTAAAAAAATATACTTTTTTATTCTGTGAGTACTAGTGTTTGCCCACCTGTATGACTGTGCACCATATGCATGCCTGATGCTCCTCGTGGAAACCAGAAGAGGTGATTGGATCCCCTGGACCTGGAGTTACAGAGGGCTGTAGCCACCATGTGGCTGGGAATGGAGCTTTGGTCCTCTGCAAGAGTAGCCAGTGCTCTTAACTGCTGAGCCATCTCTCCAGCCCCTGGCTTCTTGTGTTTTGATAGTCTCATGCTGTGTACTGCGAACTCAGATCACCCTCACCCCACCCTGTGACCCCCTCTCACTCCATTCCCACTCCATCACTTCCTTCCTCCTAACTCACCCTACCCCTCCAAATGTCCCTCTTTCCCCAGGCCCCATGCAGACAGCCACAGCTGCTGTGTACTCTTGTTTGCAAGGTCATGTCATATGCAGGTGACTGAGCCCCACCATGTGCCTGCCTCCCCATCCTTCCATTCCCACTGTCCTTCTGTTCCCTCTCCCGTGATGTCCCCTGGGTTTTGGAGAGGCCGTTTAGGGCAATTGTTTTGTTGTTGTTGTTTTGTTTTGTTTTGTTTTTCAAACGGGGTCTCAGGAATAATGACCCCCAGCTTCTTATGAAGCTGAGACTGGCCTTGAACTCCTCCTGAACCTCCTGGGATGACAGGCATGTGCCACCACACCCAACTATAGACTGGGTCATCTTTGAAGTTCCTCCTGCCTCTGTGATCTGTCGGACGCATGCCTGGTGTCAGAGAATAACCTTGATGACCTTTTGAGGTCCTGCCTGGCCACTGAAGCCAGAGGACTCAAATATTTATGTGGATGACTCCTCAGGGATGAGGGGGAAAGGAGGGGGAATGGTGGGCGGGTGGGGGGGGGAGTAAAGAGAGCTGACACCCAGCAGTGGTGACTCAGGCCTTCAGCACAGTGACAACGTGTCTGCTTTTAGCTGGTGGCTCTTGTTTCCATGGAAGGTTGCTCTGGGGGGCCCCCACCTGACCCCCACGTCTGTCTTTCCATCTTACCTCAGTACAGGTGACTCCCCTGAAGCCCCGCCAGCTAGGATAGGCAACACAGACTAGGTACCAGCAGGAGTCCGGGGGTGACGTATCCCTTTAGCACCAGCCATCGCTCAGACCCCCAGCTGTGCCCTGCCCTGTCCTAACTGCCCATCCACCAGGAATGCAGCTCTGGGCTTGGCTCTGTGGACCCAGAGACAAGAGGGGCAGACCTCACATTCAGGAACTCCTAGGTTAATGGGAGAGAGACAGGTGATCCTGCTCCAGGGAGCAGGGATGAGGGGTACCGAGAGGTGTTAGAACTCATGAAGACTATGTCACATTTCCAGGTGCTGGGGACTCTGGACAGAAGGCCGGAGCAACTAGAGGCTTCCCTGGGAGAGAGAAATGAGGTGGTTATATGGGAAGAAAGGGCAAGGTTTGTGTTCCAAAACTGCCTGATGGACTGATGGACCACCTGCCTCCTGAAAGTGCCTCCCCTGGCTTCTGCCCAGCATCATAGAATCTGGGGTTCTACTCAGTAGCCAGGGAAAAGAAATAGGCTTCTTGGGCACAAGGGTCGGGCACATCTGGGATGGATGAATCCCAGCCATTCCAACTTGCACAGGCCCAGATATTCCTATGGGAGTTGACAGGGGTCCCCTGGACATTCTTGCTCCCCTCCCTGGGCTGTCCTTTCTGAAGAGACAGCCGAACCTGGAGATCCTGGTATCTCATAAACAGCCTAGCACACACCTTGTCCTCAGGAGTCAGATAAGGGAGGCACAGGTCCTGAGAACCAGTTTGAGAGGAGGGTCGGGTCCCTGGCTAGTGAGGGAAACAGCTAACCACAAAATCCTGGAGCAGGCACAGGGCAGGACCCACCCCCTGCCCCGGTGCTACAGGCTACAGAGGCCCTTGGGGCTGGAGCTCTGGGCTTGGAGTGCCAGGCGATGAGCTCAGCCCTCCAACCCAGCCGTGTGTCAGGCTGTCAGCAGGGCCGTTTCTCCCAAGAAGATTTCCAGGCCCCTCTGGGCCATGAAGAGGCCTAAATTTAGCCAGCACACAAGAGGCTGGCCTTGAGCCCAGGGACAGTCGGGCCTTATAAAGCGCTGGCAGTCGGGGGCCCCACACGCTTCCCTGGAGGCCTGCACCCACACGTTTCTCCAGTCCAGCCCCTGCCTGGACAGGGGCTCTCTGCTGCCTGTGGATGAGCCACCGGACCTCCTCCGCCTTCAGAGCGGAGAGAAGCTTCCATTCTTCCTCCTCCTCCTCTTCCTCTTCTTCTTCTTCGGCCTCCCGTGCCCTCCCAACCCAGGACCCACCCATGGAGAAGGCTTTGAGCATGTTTTCGGAGGATTTCGGTAGCTTCATGAGGCCCCACTCCGAGTCCCTGGCCTTCCCAGGCAAGTGCTGAGGCTCTGAGGGAAGGGGAGGGACTCGGATGGGGACATCGCTGCTGAGCAGGCTGCGGCCACCCACCTGCCAGGACTAGGTGCTGCTAGGGTGACTGCCACATGTGGCTGCCCAGACAGACCTGGTCACCAGGACAGAGATGGCTATGACACAGGTGGGCCTCCTGGGGACAATGGTGGCCCTAGGGGTGAGATGTGAATCCAGTAGTCCCCCTTGGCCCATGTCCTCATAGGAGTCCTGGAGGGCTGACTGGGATTGAGGGGTGGCTGCCCGCCCCCCAAGCTTCCAGGCCTGGATAGAATTGCTAAAGGAGGGATTTGCATGCATAGATTACAGACTGAATAGAGTGGGGCCTGCCTCCCCCCACTCCCTCACTCCCCACAAGGTAAGCTGCAAGAGTGAGGAGGGGCTGTTGTCTGGGAGAAGCGCTCATTCCCTGAGAGAAGAGTAGGGTCTCAGGGCTTGCTGGGTGCCCAGCTTATGGCAGTTCTGCCCACAGCCCGTCCCGGGGGACAAGGCAACATCAAAACCCTCGGGGATGCCTATGAGTTTACAGTGGACATGAGAGACTTTTCCCCTGAAGATATTATTGTCACCACCTCCAACAACCACATCGAGGTGCGGGCTGAGAAGGTGAGTCTGGACCCGGCCCCACCCTGTGGGCCCCACCTTCCCCTGGACTCTGCCTAGTCTAGCTGGTTTCTCTACTTGTACCTGTCTTTGGAGACTTCCTACCCTGACCGATGGATGTTCCTTCCCTGTCTGTACTCCTCCAGAGCAAACTGTAGCCCACTGCCCGGTGGGCTCACAGTCCAGGGACCTCCTCATGTCCCCCTCCAACCTAAGGTTCACAGAACCTGTCTTTGGGCACCTGGGGACCCTCTGGGGAAGAGAGAGGCATCTTGGGATGTGGGCAGAAGGGAAGCTGGGTGGTTGAGACGTGAGTGACTATGATGGAATGAGGACAGCTCCTCGGCAGAAGGTAGAGGAAGATGGCAGTGGCTGGTCCAAGCTGGGCAGCACAGTCCACTCATCCCACACCTCTACCTCTCTTTCATCCCAGAGCCAGAAGCATGGGTCCTGTGTTGGTGCCTCCACACTGGGCCTGAGGCTGAGCAGAAGCCGTGAAGCTCAGAGTCACACCCACCCTGAACCCCACACACTTTACCCAGAGTCTCAGGATAGCTAGGTCATCAGAGAAGGCATGGCCAGCAGAGAGCAGCTGCCCCAGTCCTTAGGACCATGCTATTCTTTGAGGATATTTGCCAGTCCTCCCTGAACACCCCCAAGCCCGGTTAGCTCCCCTAATTCAGGCTAGACACTAAGAAGCCCTGCCAGGGGTTCCAGGACTGTGGGCCACTGACTGCACGCGCCAGCCCCACGTCCCAAGGGTGACTCAGCCAGCCGACTCCGCTGGACGTTATGTGCTAGCTGGACTGCGGGGGAGGGTGGTGGCCCTAGTGGCAGACACTCAGGGTGTCTGGGGATCCAGAGGGCACAGCTGTGTCATCTCCCCACTATGGCTCAAGCGTCCCAAACTTGTAGCTACTTCTAATGGAAGCTCAACCCTAATTGAGCCCCACCTAACCCCATTCTACACCCAGCTCCCCTAGGGACCTCTGGAGCCCCTCTGCAGAGCCCTTGGCTCCTGGCTAGCCCACACCTCTGCAGCTCTTCCATACCTGATAGCAGTAGGGTAGCTGGGAACACAAAGAAGAGACTCTGTCTTGATTTGGGCATGACCAGGACCCAGGACGGGGCGAGGGCTAGGGCAGCCACTTCTGACCTGTCATCCCTTCCCCAGCTGGCTGCTGATGGCACAGTCGTGAACACCTTTGCTCACAAGTGCCAACTACCAGAGGATGTGGACCCTACATCGGTGACCTCGGCCCTTCGAGAGGATGGTAGCCTCACCATCCGGGCACGGCGTCACCCACACACGGAACATGTCCAGCAGACCTTCCGGACGGAGATAAAAATCTGAGGGTCTCCCCACCTTTGCCCTCCCCCCATCTCCTCCTCAACTGGCCTGCTGGTGAGGTCATCCTGACCCCTGACAATGGCCCCCAGAACATCTCAGTGTAGGTCCCAGTCACTCCACACACTCTTAGGCCCCAGGTGGGTCACACACACACACACACACACCCACACACACCAAACTAGGTCCCTCCTTTCCACCCAAGGCAGTCCAAAGACCCTCTTGCCCTCACCCAGATAGGACCTCCTTATGTTAGCTCACAGTAGAGTAGTTGAGGTATCAACTTGGGGAGAAAGATGGGGACTGAGCCTCTGAGCAAAAGATCAAAGGTCAGAGAGACATCAACGGCATCTCTGCAGGGCAGGGGACCAGGGACCCTCCTGGCAAGAGGACTATGAGAGTTCGCCACAAGCAGAGCTGCTGGCCTGGGGGTGCGGGACGGGGACACACTGCCTCAGGAAAGCCATAGAGATAGATATGACTGTCACCTCCCTGGGGCTGCAACTCTCCAAGCCTCAAACCCAGGACTGCCTGTCACCCTAGACCCCCGTCAGCTAGGACATATACCAGGCAAGGACGCCTGTACCCCAGTGTGTATTAAAAGGGCATGAGGCTCCTATCTCCAGCAGCTGGTGCCTTTGGCCAGATTGGTTCACCAGAGCCCTAGGCTCCTGGGTGGCTCCCCCTGCAGAGAGGATCCCCTCCGGAAGTAGGAGCAAGAGCAGTCATGGGACTTTACTAATCCACGAATACACCCCCCCCACACACACACACACATGCCGTTGTCCCAGCCCTTAAATACTCATTCCCAGTGGTTGCAGCCCAATTCAAAACGCTCTAGAACTAGACTTAGCTCTGCTTTCATCCATGTCGCGTCTCTGAGCAAGTCGGATGCTGGGTTTTGTGGCTGAAGGTTGGTTCTGTCAGCTGCTCACCTCTGTGCAGGGGATGGGGGGGGGAGCTCCCCTGACTCCAACTCTCTAGAGCTACACCCCCTGCCTCACATGTCTGACTGCACAGGGTGGCCACAGGAAGAGCCCCAACCCAGATCCCTCCTGCCCTCCAAGTCCAGGGCAAAGACCCCTGTCAGCCCTAACCCTGGAGGACCAGGGCTCTGACTCCGGCTGTGACTCTGTCTCCCACAGTTGAGGCAGGCGTGAGAGGGGGAAGCTCTCGGTTAGTTGGGTTCCCTGGGGCCTCTGACTCCTGCTGTCTCCGGACCCTGGGGACAGGGCGGGTGGGGGTTCAGGGGAGTCTGTCTGGTCTCTACAACCTATACACAATAAAAGGACAGTATGACAGATTTGTGGAGACCCCACCTGGAGTTCTACCTGGGAGGAGGGGCTGAGTGTGTGGGAGGACATCTGGACTGAGGAAAGGAAGCTTAAAGGCCTGAAATGTGTGGAACCTTTGACCTCCCGACTCCTCAGACCTGCCTGAAGAAATCCCGCGTTCTTCTACAGAAATGCTTGTAGCACCCTGTCTCCCTCCTGCCTGCCCTTCCCTTTGTATTCTTCAGTTCAGGAGGAATGTCTGAGCTGGACTCTGCACCAGCACTGTGTTCTATGCTGTCCCAAGCCAAGGGCCACAACGTCCCTCCTTAAAGTCCTCCCCCACCCCTGGGTCCCGCGCCCTCCTCCCCGTGGGGCCTTTGAGGCCCAGAGAAGCTAAGTGATTGGCCTAAGGTCACAGAGCTCCGAAGACACAGCCAATTGGGTGTGGTGCTGAACGTAAGCCTGGAGTGTGGGGGGTGGGGGGGTCCTCGCTCCTCACACCCCCAGGAATTACTGAAATCAGAGTAGCAGGCTGCTCCCCAGAGCAGCTCCGCTGGCGACTGCGGTCGGAGCAGGGAGGGGAGGTGGGGGTGCCGTATTTCCAGCCTTGTGAGTCACGGATTCCGCTGGGCTATTTGCAGCCCCAACACTCATCGGCGCGGGGCTGGGGCGTTGGGCGGAGCTGACAACCTTCCGCATTTGCCCCCCATCCGAGGTCAGGTTCACCTTGGCGAGAAGACCAGCCCGAGAGTGAGCGCTGGAAGTAGGGGTGGGGGGTGGGGGAGGGCTGTCCCCAGCATGGGGGTCGGGGTGGGGGTGGGGTGTGTGTCTCCCATCACAGGTCGCAGCCCCTGTACAGGCAGCTTCCTGCCGCTGGAAACCAGGTTCTTCTGGTCTAAGGGAGCCCTGGGCTGTCACTCCAGCCAAGGTGACCCCGCTGACCGGGAGGGCGGGGGTGTGGGGGCAGCCATGCAGGAGTCTTTCCTCAGCTCCGCCTGCTAGGGCATCAGGCTGGCCCACCCTTTCTAGACTAAATATAGGCCTGGCTGAAGGCCCTGCACCCCACCCCCACTGGTGGAGCTTAATTCTGGGAGCCCCGATCACTGAGTGCCCAGGATGTGCCAAGCACCCCAACAATCCTGTGAGCAGGATGATACTGTCATCTCACACAGATGGATGTGGAGGTTCAGAGGGGTCAAGCAAGTGATCCAAGGTTGTCCAGCTTGGAAGTGCCATCGCTGGGATTTGAATCTTTGCCTGGGGCTCAGAAAACTCTCTGCTGGGTCAGCCTATACTCCCTCTCCCCACACATGGAAGCCCCTACTTCTGCAGAGCCGATGAGGAGAGGAGGGGTTGTAGCCCATCTGGGTTTCCTGGTGGCTTTGCCCAATAGGTCTGCATAAAGAGGATGATTGGACCACGGGTTGAGTTTTAGGTGTTTGGAAGGGTCTGCACTTGGCTGTATTGAGCAAGTGGGAGGTCTTTTGCTCCACCCCTTGGCATTATCATAAAAAGCTCTTTGGAATAAAGTTCAGGGCTGGTGCATTAGGATCCAGGCCCTCCTGAGCTATCCTATGTTTTTTGTTTTGTTTTTTAAAGATTAATTTATTTATTATACATACAGAAGAGGGTGCCAGATCTCATTACAGATGGTTGTGAGCCACCATGTGGTTGCTGGGAATTGAACTCAGGACCTCTGGAAGAGCAGTTCGTGCTCTTAACCTCTGAGCCATCTCTCCAACCCCCTATCCTATGTTTTTTAACTGTCTCTCTATATATATACTTCTATCTACGAATTTCTCACTTCTCCCTACACAAGAGTACCCTGGGTCGTAAAAGTGGCGGCTGGTTTGTCTCAAGGAGGATTTCTACCTCTTGTAACTTTGGGGAAAGACCTATCAGCAGAGAGAAGTTGAAAAGATGTAGCCTGCCCTTAGAGGCCAGAGGCCTTCCGAGAAGCCAAGCCAGGTGCGGCCCAAGCATCAGGGGATGAGAGTACCACAGGCTTCCAAAGGCCGAAGGCTCCCTCCTTCCACAGCCACACAGACCTAAGAGTTTATCCTCAAAAGCAGAGTCTTGGCTGGGTGTGGATTGATAGAGTGCCTGCCTAGCAAATTCTAGAGTCTGGGGGTGCATGTCTGAAATCCCAACACTCTGGGACCCATTACAGGTGGATCAGAAGTTCAAGGTTAGCCTTGGCTAAGTAGTTTGAGATTAGCCTTGGGCTACATTAGAGCCTGTCTAAAACAAACACACGAACAAACACAAAAGCGGAGTCTCAAGCCTGACTTGTGTGCACCTCTTCAAGACTGTCTTCAGCGCTGTTTCAGCCATGAAAATAGCATGTGCCTGATGCTGGGAAGCTGACCCATCCATTTGCTTGGCCAGGCTATGCCTCAGGGATTCAGTCCAAACTTCCTATGATGGTAAGGTCCAGGCTCAGAGAGGGCTGGGGCCTCACCCAGAGTCACACAGTAAGAGCATTCACATGGTTCAGTAATAAATGTGGGATCCCTGAACTCCCACTGTAGTCCGGTTCTCCTCTCCCAGACCAGCGCCCCTTGCATGCTCTCTACCTGCTTCTCAGTCTGTCCCTCTTGCTCCCAGACCCGGGCCCGGAAAAGATCAAAGGAACCTCAGTAAAGAGGGGAGGGTCCCTCATGGGCTCTGGAGGCATACCTAGAGCCAAGGGTCCCTAGGGTCAAATCTTGCCTCTACTGTCTCTGTGCAGTGTGTTATTGTGCAAGTAGCTTAACCTCTCTGTACACTGTCCTCTCTGCACACACTGTCCCTAGCACAGCAGGACTTGTACATGGGCTGGTCCTTTGCTCCCGGGAAAAGCAATCAAGGGTAGAGTTTAACCCCTGCACTGCACCCCTGCACTGCACCCCTGCAGCCCCCCTGAGAAAATGCATTCTGAGCCCTAGGGTGGAGGCAGGAAGTGGCTAGAAGCCTTAGTCCCCTCAATCTAGAACTGAAAACAGGTCCTTACCTGGGGCCGTTGGTGAGCTTGAAACCATCTAGAATGTGCAAGAACAGGTCTGTTTCTTCCAACAGTTAAAGAATTGAAAGGCAGGAAAAGTTTGAAAGTCAAGCAAAGCCAGAGTTTATGCACAGAGGACAATTTTATTAGTGTTTAAAAGAAAAAGCCCAGGGCAGGCAGCTGACAGTCTCAATTGGAGGATAATGGAGGATAACAACCTCTCCCCCCCACACACACACCCCACCCACCCCCCACCCCGTGCTGTCTGAGTTAAGCCGTCCTGGAGGTCAGCCACCTGAGCACCATGGAGAGGGGGCCCTAAAGCAGTGCTTCTCAACCTTCCGAACACTGTGATCCTTTAATACAGTTCCTCATGTTGTCGTGACCCCCCAACCATAACATTATATCTGTTGCTACTTCATAACTGTAATTTTGCTACTGTTATGAATCATAATGTAATGATCTGTGTTTTCTGACGGTCTTAGGTGACCCCTGTGAAAGAGTCATTCAACCCAGGGGTCGTGACCCATGGGTTGAGGACCTCTGATTTAGAGATGGCATAGGAAGGCCTGTATACCCAGAGAAAGTGCACAGATGCTCTGTGCAGCATCTAAAGGGGAGAGACAGAAAAACACCAGAAGCTAAAGCTGGGCCTTTCTAAGTCAGGACTCAGCCACTCCTCAGGACTGATCACAGGGGATGCCCTGGGGTCCAGAATGCTAAGGGAAAGGACGTCATCTCATTGAAGGGGTAATTATTCCGCCTACCTCTTTAGCATGGCTTAACACGAGACCAGCTTCCTAGGTGCGCTGGCTAGTTTTGTCAACTTGACAGAAGCTAGAATCATTTTGGAAAAGGGAACCACATTGGCCTGTATGCAAGTCTGTGGTGCATTTTCTCAATTGATTATTGGTACGGGAAGGCCCAGCTAACTGTGGGCAGGGCTACCCTGGTGGCCCTGGGTGCTGTAAGAAATCAGGCTGAGAAAGCCATGGTGAACAAGACAGGAAGCAGCTCCCTCCAAGCCTCCTGCCTTGACTTCCCTGAATGATGGACTACAAGCTGTAAGATGAAATAAAGCCTTTCTCTGTGTGAGGGTTTGAAAGACAATGGCCCCCAAAGGGAGTGGCACTGTTAGGAGGCGTGGCCTTGTTGGAGGAAGTGCGTCACTGTGGGGGTGGGCTTTGAGGTCTCTTTTTCTCAAGCTTGCCTCAGTGTGACATCAAGTCGACTTGCTGTTGCCTGCAAGATGTAGGACTCTCAGCTCCAGTGCCACCTGCTTGCACGCTGCCATGCTCCCCACCATGATGATAATGGACTGAACCTCTGAAACTGTAAGCCACCCCAATTAAATGTTTTCTTTATAAGATCTGCTGTGGTCATGGTGTCTCTTCACAGCAATAGGAACCCTAACTAAGACACTCTCCAAGTTACTTCATAAATCCCAACCAAGACAAAAATTGGTGCCACATCTGCTGTGACAAACTGATAGCGTATTTTTGGGGAGAACCATGGTAGCACCTGAGGTTTGGCCTGGAAGAGCCACTGAGCGCTCAGCACTCTGTGGAATGTTCTGTGGGAGCTTCCAAGATGTCGAGAGCGAAGCAGACAAGCCTGGCTTGTAAAGCGTCAAGAGGGGAGTTTGGAGAGTCCCTCAAAGACTATCAGGGCTGTTTGATATTTTGAATTAAGAACCACTAAAATGCTGGGTGTGGCGGTGCACACCTTAAATTCCAGCACTTGAGGTGCAGAGGTGGTTCTCTGAGTTCCAGGATAGCGTGGTCTACACAGTGAGTTCCAGGATAGCCTGGTCTACATAGTGAGACTCTGTCTCAAAACAAAACAAACTACTCAGTGAAACTTTTGCTTTGATGGGACAATGAATACTGGGCAGCTGGAGCTGGAGAGTCAGCTGTGATTTAGAAGGGAACAGCTTCATTGAGGGGACATCTTCTGGGGTCAGCACACACAGCTGTGGTCCAGAGGGACCAAGGCTTCTCCCTGTTGCTGGCAGCCACACCATGATGTGTAAGAATATCCCACGTGGTCCTGGTTTTGAAGGCATGGCGGGGTCATGGAGAGCAGCTGAGGCTTGGCACTGTGTCACAGAGCTGGAGTTCCTAGAGAGAGGGCCAGAAAGGCCATTGAAGAAGGTGCAGCCTCAGTTGCAGTAGAAGGCCTGGGATGGAAGGGATCGTGGAGAGGAGGAGAGAAGCTGAGGCTTGGCACCATATGGCAGAGTTGGAGTTCCACGAAGAGAGTCCAGGAGAAGCTATTGGTGAAGATACCACCAAACTCCAGCAGAGACACCCAGCAATTTGGAGATGCCAATACCATGGGATGACACCTGGGACAGCAGCAGCAGTGGAATGGCGCCACCAGAGCCGAGGAGACGAACACCGTGTTCTGTGGGTGGCAGAGCCAGGTAAGAGCCCTTTGGAGCCCAGAAGACCATTGAGTGGACCCCAGACACTGAAAGTTGAGTCATTTACACTGATGAAGATTGATTTTGCTTTGTTCAGACTGTGACTATGTCTTCTCCCCTCTTGGAGCAAGCTAGGAAACATCATCCCTTCATGGCCTCTGCTTCAGTTCCGACCCTGAGTTCCTGCCCTGACTGTCCTCAGTGGTGGAGCATGACCTGAGAGCTGTAAGCAGAAATAAACACTTCCCTGCTTTGGGTCATGGTGTTTTATCACAGTGACAGAATCCCTAACTAAGACACCAGGGGTAAGTGATTGACTGGCCCAATTTTTATGTTTTGGGTAGCTTGGAATAGTAGGTCTCCATCCAAGCCAGAGATTTCATCCACCTCAACCAGAAGGAATTTGTTTTTTACTTAGTGGGCCTTAACTGCTGCTGTGCCATGCTTGGTAGGGATTTCTGGGCTGCCCTTCTGAATGAGGATCTGGTCCCACTTACTAGGTGTTGTGGAATAATCTTTTTGTACACTGTGAAAATATGTCATTTGGATTGGTGTAATAAAATGCTGAACAGCCAATAGTAGGATTTGGGGGGCAGAGAGGAAGTTGGGAAGAAGAAGAAGGTACAGTTGCCAGTCAGACTCAGAGGAAGCAAGTCACATAAGAGAAGAGGTAATAAGTCATGAGCCATGCAGCAACAGCGCCTAAATTAATAGAAATGGGTTAATTTAAGTTGTAAGAGCTAGTAAGAAACAAGCCTAAGCTATTGGTGAGTTATTAATATTTCATGATTAATAAGTCTCCATGTAGTTCTTTGGGAGCTGGCTGGTGGGACAGAAAATTCTGCCTGTGCCCGGGATCTATCCTGAGACCAAAGATGTCTTAGGAGCTCAAGTGGGCTGTGTTTGCTGGACTGAAGCCCAAGGATAGGGCCTCTGTCCCTGAAGATGGTGGGCACAGTCCAAGGAGAAGGCTCCAGAGCAACCTGGCTGCAGCAGGCACGGGTGAGAATTAGAAACAGTCTTTGTGGGAGACCGGGAGCTATGGAAAGGATTAGGGTCTCCTGGGATGCCTCCCTGAAGAACCCCTGCACACTCCCAGCCCCCCTCCCCTGATCCCCTGAGCCAGAAGGGAGAGGGGAGAGCTACAAACTGACTTGCTTTCCCCTTTCTCCTCTCTTTCTGCTCCTCCTTCATACTGCCCTTCCTCTGTCCCTGCCTCTTCTCTCTCCTTCCTCCTCCTCCTCCTCCTCCTCCTCTGCTCTTTTCTTCCCCCTCTATTCCTTCCTCCTTTTGTTCCTCCATCCTTCTTAATAATTAGTGACCACGGGCAAAGAGTTTCACCTCTCTGGCCTCAGTTTCCTCATTTGTAAAATGGCAGTAAAAATCATGTCTGTGCACAGACTGAACTGGCATGGCCACCTGTACAACCTTTTGCCAGTAGCTACAGGGACAGCTGCCTGTACCAAGTGCAAGAACAGTGCCCAAGCCCCAAACCTTCACCAAGCAGCTAAATTCAGAAAAGTTACCATGCTTGGCATAAACACTTAGTATCCCAATGTGGTGGTATTGTGTTCCCCAAAATATTGTGCACCCTAATAAACTTGTCTGGGGTCAAAGAACAGAACAGCCACTAGATACAGAGGCTAGAAAATGGTGGCACACACACCTTTAATCCTAGCATTCCAGAGGCAGAAATCCATCTGGATCTCTGTGAGTTCAAGGCCACATTGGAAACAGCCAGGCATGGTGACACACGCCTTTAATCCCAAGAAGTGAGCCTTTAATCCTAGGGAGTGATGGCAGAGAACAGAAAGATATATAAGGCGTGAAGACCAGAAACTAGAAGCTTTTAGCTGGTTAAGCTTTCAGGCTTTGGAGCAGCAGTTCAGCTGAGATCCATTTGGATGAGGACTCAGAGGCTTCCAGTCTGAGGAAACAGGATCAGCTGAGGAACTGGCAAGGTGAGGTAGCTGTGGCTTGTTCTGCTTTCTCTGATCTTCCAGCATTCACCCCTGGCCTCAGGTTTGATTTTATTAATAAGACCTGTTAAGATTCTTGCTACATCCGTTCAGCTGGTGATAGGGTGACACCTGCTGGTGGGCAGGAGCTGTGCAGCCACAGGCCTCCAGAGGCCACCTCTCCTCTAGTCAAACTCTTTTGCACTAACTTGGGGATGTACGTGTAGCAGGAAGAGGGCAGCGTGTCATCCACTTGCCTAGTGGACACGAGTCTTTTACATTTCACTGTCGCTCCCTGCCTAGTTCAAACCGTCTCTCCTCCTGCTCCGAGCTAAGGTCCGGCCCCTAGGCTTCCTCCCTGCCGGCCTGCCCATATTCTCTAGTCAAGAGAGCCAGGATTCTGTACGCCTCTTCTTTCTTTCCTTTTCTTTTTTGTCTTGTTTTGTTTTCAAAACAGGGTTTCTCTGTGAAGCCCTGGCTGTCCTGGAGCTCATTCTGTAGCCCAGGCTGGCCTCGAACTCAGAGATCTGCCTGCCTCTGCCTTCCGAGTGCTGGGATTAAAGGCATGTGCCCCCACTGCCTGGTTTATCCTTTTCTTTCTTTCCTTTTAAAGATTTTTTTTTGTTTATGTACATGTGTATTAATATACGTAATATATGTGTGCCTGTGGGAGGCTGGGAGAGCTGAAGTCCAAACTCAGGTCCTCTCCAAGAGTAGTCTATGCTCTTAACTACTGAACTACCTCTCTAACCGACCTTCACCCTTTTTGGAGAAAGAGTTTCCATTCAGCCAGGTTGGCCTCACAACAATTACTTTGAATTCCCTTCCCAAGCTTCAGGAAAACCATGATGTCGGCAGCAGCACCCTGCAGGACAGGTAAAAGGTGCTGGGTTGGTACCATGCCTGGCCTCTGCTGAGAGCCTGGCAGAGGGTGAGGAAAAGGACAAAGACATGACTGGCTCTTCTGTCCTTCAGTGCACCCAGGATGCCTTCCTGGGTTCAGACTTCAAAGACTCCTGCATTCAGGCTCTCCCTGAACGGATCCTATCAAGCTACCCAAGCTGCCCACGGATACAGGAAGAGAGAGCCTGGACAGAGCACCCAACTGTCTCCCAAGTTGAATGCTTTTCAGTAGCTCCAGCCTTCAAGGGTCTCCTCTCTGCTTTGGGATCATCCTGGGGACAAGGTGGGCTGGCATCGAGGGAAGCTGGAGCCATAAGTCCTCTGTAGGATGGCAAAGTATCCTTGGCCCCGGCAAGAGGTCTACAGCTGAGCAAAAAGTCCTGAGTCCCATGCATAGTGGTTTTTTTCCACAGAACACAACAAACGTCTTCATGGGCAGAGTGACATGTCCCTGGCTGGGTCTTGATACTTGGGGTGTCACTGGGGGTGCTGCCAGGGAGACTTGTTTTCCAGTGGCACAGTCAATAACACAAGTGATGTGAGCTGTGGGGACAGTCTTTGTGCAGGCAGGCCGGCTGCAAACCTAAAAGGAAGAGAAGGGTCAGAAGTTTGGGTTAGCATAGCCAACTAAGTTTGTTTACTTATTTATTTTGTGCGTATCAAATAAAGCTTGCCAGAGGATTAGAGGACAGAGCCAGACACTAGATTAAACATAGAGGCCAGGCAGTGGTGGCGCACACCATTAATCCTAGCACTCAGGAGACAGAGGCAGAGATCTGTCTGGATCTCTGTGAGTTCAAAGCTACCCTGGACCACATGAGATTGATTCAGTTTAGGAGAGGAAACAGAGCCAGGCAGTGGTGGCACACACCTTTACTCCCAGCACTTGAGATCTCATGCCTCTGCTACCAGTATTTGGGAAGCACACAGGCCATTAATCCAGCACTAGGAAGGAAGTGATATGGCTGGGCAGAGAAAGGCATGTAAGGCATGAGCTCAGAGACAGGAACTAGAGTTTTTTCAGCTGAGGCCTCAGCGGCTTCCAGTCAGAGGATTCGAGGAGACAGGATTGGCTGAGGAGTTGGTGAGGTGAGAAGTGGTTGCCGGGCGTTGGTGGCGCACGCCTTTAATCCCAGCACTCGGGAGGCAGAGGCAGGCGGATCTCTGTGAGTTCAAGGCCAGCCTGGTCTACAGAGTGAGTTCCAGGGAAAAAAAATAAAAATTAAAAATAAATAAATAAATAAATAAATAAATAAATAAATAAGTACCGTATTCTATAGATTTCTGAAGCGTTTGTAGACCACCTGTCTACCAAAAATATATCCATTTGGACCAGAAATCATACATAATATGACTACAAGTTTAATTGTAATAGGTGACTAATTACTAACCTGCATTTCTTTATTATCCTAAACAGTTTGTAATAATAACTTCAAGGACTAGAAATTTGCATTAAGTCTGACAGCTGAAGACTGATGCTGCCCTGTCTCCAACGACCATGGAGAACCCTGTGGTAGCTGTCTAGATAGCCAGTAAGTCCCTGTCATTTTTTTAAAGATTTATTTATTTATTATTTATACAGAGGAGGGTGCCAGATCTCATTACAGATGATTGTGAGCCACCATGTGGTTGCTGGGAATTGAACTCAGGACCTCTGGAAGAGCAGTCAGTACTCTTAACCTCTCAGCCATCTCTCCACCCAGTCCCTGTCATTTTTAATAACTTTGGAAGCTGTTTCACTTCTGCTTACTCAGGTGAAGTTTATCCTTCCAGTTCTGATGGTGTTTGACAACTAGGGGACTGAAGCTTGGCCTGCTTAACAGCTCCCCTGACCCTCCAAGGCTACAACCACTTTGGAAGTCCATTAGATACATTTCTTATTAAAAATACAGGCAGGCTTGTCTTGTTCACAGGCTTTATAGTAAAGGATAAACAGGCTTCAAATTTCCTCTGGCTGTTTTCTAAGTGCAGACTTAAAGGTGGGTTTCATCAGGCTAAAACCAAGCTCTCTGGACAGGAAAAATGCCCATGCCTTTTAATCCAAAGCCGTGGCCTTTGCTAAGGCACTGAGGTGTGAATCTGTTCCAGCTGTTGACAGACACCTGCATGTTCCTGGGGAAAGAGTGCTGCTGTGTCAGGAACCTGGCCTGCTGGAGACTAACACAGTCACTCCACAAACTGTCTGCAGAACGTTGCCAGTACAGCCAGGGCTCACCTCTGTTCCATTCCTCTGGCAGCCTTTATTCTCCCCATGGCTAACCCTGTTTGTAGGACTAGTGGTAATAATCGGGTTTTTTCCTCCTAGCAACTTGTCTTCTCCGCTTCCTTGCCTAAAGTGTTATAACTGGGCACAAACCCAGCTTGTGGAGAACACGTCATCACCTCCGTACCTACAGGTTATTTAAGCACCTCCCCTTTAGACCGGCCATGTGATTTCTCTCCTGCTCCTTCCCCCTTCTCAATCACTGGGGGCTGGAGGGTCACCCAGGAGTGCTTTGCCCAAATAAACCTGGTCTTTTACTTTTTAATTTGGCTTGATCTGGCTTACTGCATCAGTGGAGAAACCTATTATTGGGGTACAGAAAACCTATCACAAACAAACAAAAAAAGTTAAATAGAAAATGATTGAGTTAGATGCTATGCCAGCCTACACATGTGCTCACACACACACATGCCACACACACAGACACACACACACAGACACACAATCGGTCCTAGGCTGGGACCTGAGGTTATGGGCCATACTGTAAACGAGGTCCAGAGACATGACAGGAGTCAGGGGAGCTTAGAAAGAGGAGGAAAAGGAGGCTCAGCTAGCATGGGTGCTGGTGGCCTTTAGGAAGGCCACAGCATCCTCATCCCCCAGCTTACAATAATTCATTATACTGACACCTGAGGTACTCTGCCTGGGGATCCCTGCTGTAACTGCTCTATCATGCTGTCCCTAGCTCTGAGCTCAGTACACCATAGAAGAGTGAATGAATGAAGTAAACAATGGAGTCATTCAGGAAAAAACACTCAAGAGTGGCACTTTCCAAATCCAAAGCCTGTGCTATTTATTGATCGACTGAATGACTGACTGCATAGACAGGGTCTCCTGTGTAGTCTGGCTGTCTTAGAGCATATCCATAGACCAGACTGGATTTGAACTTCTGGTGACCCTCTTGCCTCTTCCTTTCCAGCTCTGGGATTACAAATGTATAGCATCATGCTTGGCCAAAGCCTCATGGTGCTTTAGGTGTGTCAGGTATGGTACCTCAGGCCTGTAATTCCAGCACTTGGGAAGTTGAGTCAGGAGGATTGCTGTTTTGAGACCAACCTAGACTAAAATGAGATTCTGTTTGGAAAAAAAAAAAGAGACTGGGCAGTGGTGGTGCACACCTTTAATCCCAGCACTCTGGAGACAGAGGCAGGCGGATCTCTGTGAGTTTGAGGCCAGCCTGGTCTCCAAAGTGAGTTCCAGGAAAGGCACAAAAGCTACACAGAGAAACCCTGTCTCAAAAAACCAAAAAAAAAAAAAAAAAAAAGAAGAAGAATCTGGGTATGGTGTCCACTCTGTCCACCTCCCCTGTTGTTCGCCCCCTTACACACACACACACACATGTTTCTCTGTGTAGCACTGGCTGTCCTGAAACTCAACCTGTAGACCAGGCTGGCCTCAAACTCTCAGAGATCTGTCTGTCTCTGCCTCCTGGGTGCTGGGACTAAAGGCGTGTGCCATCATGGTGCACAAAACCACTGCCCTCACAGTACACACACACACAACTAAGTCAGTGAGATGGCTCAGAGGGCAAAATCGTTTACTGGGACCTGACAACCTGAGTGTGATCTCAGTATGTAACAATAGAATAAGACCAACTCTGAAGTTGTTCCTTGACACTATGCATGTGCATGCGCACAGTAAATTAATTTAACAAAAAGTAACTTCTCCAGTTATGAAAATAATACCCCAGCTCTCTTCCCTAGCTGGTGTAATCTTTGCCTGGGCCAGAGGATGCTCGTGCTCTGATTTGTTGGTTGATACAGAGACTGTGTGAAGTCTACTGGTAGCAGTCATATACCCCCAACCCTTAGCCCCCCTGCCTCCCCACTCCCTACACTTGCTCTTTTTCCTAGTGCTGAGAAGCCCAGTGCCACATCTTACCGGAGTTCGTCTCTAGGCTAGAATCCTTGAGGCTGGCTCTCCAGTCCTGGGAGTCCTCTCAGGAAGCCAGGCTGCCACAGTGCCTGTCTGAGAATGTCCTTGGACACATCTTCCAGATGGTTAATAGCTGCTCCACCATGGGGTCAAACCTTTCATAGTCACAAGGGAGCCCCAGGAACTGGCCCTAGGGGACTTCTTTGATCTGAAAGTTTATATCGACAATTTGTTGAGTGTGGGGAGACAGGCTTCCTACCAAGCAAACTCTATCATTTCCCAATCCAGCTGCTTCCTGACCTGGGATAGCTTTCTGGAAGCTTCCCAGTCAGGCCTCATTCCCCTAAGTCCAGTCATTAAATGGCTCCTTTGGCTTCTTATTTATTTTTATTTGGGAGAAGGGGCAGGGTTTCCATCTGCAGCTAGCTGTTCTTGAACTTCTGATCCTCTTGCCCCAGGCCCCTAGTGATGGATAACAGACACAGGACCACCATGCCTGGCTGGGTATAGTATGTCAACACAAAAACTACAGCTCTCATCTTAAAGGGGATAAAAGAGTTTATTCCGGAGCTATTTTGAGAGACCATCTTCCGGGGACACAGATTTAGGTTACCCCAAATTGTATATTCCAATGTAGAAGAAGCTTGTTTTCAGCATGAAGTTTTTAGAGCTTTACAGAATAGACAATTTCATAAATCAAGGCAAGTTTAAAATACATTAGTGGGCACATAATCAGAGAGACGGTTCGGAGAGATGGGGGAAGCTTTTCCGTAGATTCAACATGCTATCTGATGACAGCTAGCTTTCAGATTGGTGGAAGCTGGTGGTCTGCTAAGTTAATAGTTTGTGTCTATTGTCACAAGAGGTTAGTTACAGCACAGGAGGAAGGCAAGGGATGGCTGTTCCAGAGGGCCAGAACTTAGCTCAGTGATAAGATAATTAGCCTCTGGGCCTACACATTCCAACCTCTTCACAATATTAAAATCCACCAGGCTCTGCATACAGATTCTTTCTTTCTTCCTTCCTTCCTTCCTTCCTTCCTTCCTTCCTTCCTTCCTTCCTTCCTTTCTTTCTTTTTTAAGATTTAGATATTACATATACAGTGTTCTGTCTGCATGAATGCTTGCAGGCCAGAAGAAGGCACCAAATCTCATTTAGATGGTTGTGAACCACCATAGGAGTGCTGGGAACTGAACTCAGGAGCCCTGGACCTCTGGAAGAGCGGCCAGTGCTCTTGACCTCAGAGCCATCTCTCCGGACCCACATACAGAGTCTTTTCAGGAGTTTCCATTCACAGTTCCTCTTGTTGGCCAACCGTCACATTTTGTGCATCCAGAAGCCACATATTCTATTAAATGTTATAAGCCCCTCAGAGGTAGGAAGCATGTTCCTAGGATCTGAGGTAGAGGAGGCTGAGTAGTGGGCAGGACAAGCAGTCTTCAGGAGAGAGGGATAGCTGGTAAAGGCCATTAAGAAAGGAACTCCTACTGGGCGGTGGTGGCGCACACCTTTAATCCTAGCACTCCGGAGGCAGAGGCAGCCAGGGATCTCAGTAAGTTCTAGGCAGATAAGTAAGTAAATAAGTAAGTAAGTAAGCAAGCAAGTAAGCGAGCTTCTGTATCATTGTTTCTTACACCTTCTTAGCTTACATAATGTGACATAGATTACTATACTGAAAATTAACTAACCAAAAACACAGTTTGGCTTAATGGAGTGAAGATTACAGAAACAAATGTCTAAAAGGCCTAAAATAACCAAAATTTACAATACTGACTATATAGTACCCCCTGTATTTACAGTTATTTGCATTCTATGAACTGCCTTACATTTTTTTACTTTTTTTTTTTTTTTTTTTTTTAAGACAGGGTTTCTTTGTGTACTGGCTGCCCTGGAACTCACTCTGTAGACCAGGCTGGCCTAGAATTCAGAGCTCCACCTGCCTCTGCATCCTTGGCTTATTGGTCATGGTCAGTGAGGAAACTAAACAAAGGAGGTAGGTTCAGGGATCTTTTTCCAAAAAAAGGGGGGGGGGGGTTATAGGTAATGGTAGATTATTACATCTACTTTTAAAATAAAGATGACAGGATTAAAAGGTAGATTATTCAATCTACGTTTAAACTAAAAAAAACTACTAGTCTCAAATATTTCACATTGGTATGGATTTTTATATAAATGATACAAATTTAAGGTTATTTTTGTTATTTTATATATATATATTTCTACTCTTGTTTAAGTTATTGTACCTATGCAGCTCACTTAAAAATATAATGTATAATTAAGAAATACAGGTTAGTAGTCATCTATAATAATCAAACTTGTAGTCATGTTAGATATGTTCTCAAGGTTAAGCCTAGGTTTGTTTAGCTCAGATACACTTAATAGATAATGGTCCTCAAACTTGTCAGAGATCTGATGAATATGGCATTTAAAATGTTTAATGAAGAAATATTAATATGACAGACAAAGACTCCGAGTTCTTAGCAGTGATCCAGAGATCTCCAAAGAAGATGACGGGGCACCATGATGTCTCCACCTGGATTGTACTAATGTTAACCACTGGGCAAGACTGCCCCAATGCAGAACTGTGGACAACAGGGCACTGAAGAGTTTATTGCCTCACTTTGCCTAGCCAAAGTAAGATCAGTCTCTCCCATGTTCCTCCTCCACAGGAAAGCCTCTCACCTTCTTGGTTTGGCAGCTGAAGACTGATGCTGTCCTGTACCTCTGCCCCCAACACCATGGAGACCATAGGAGCCAGAGATGGCTATCTAGGTAATGGACTAGTCACTGTCGTTTTAACTGATACATAGGCCATTTGGATTATACTTCATGCTATAATTTATCTTTCTCAGATCTCTAATAGTACTGTTGGCTAGACTAACTATAGCTTTGTCAGCTTAGCAGCAGCAGACAACCAAGTTCTTACCTAAGGCTGCAGCTTGTTTTGCATATGAAATGAGCTTGTTTTTTCATATGCAAAAATCAAGCCTTGATTTTTCTAGAGCAAGTAGGTATCCTATTGAGAAAAGGTAGAGAAGCTTGCCTTGCTAATAGGCTTCATATTAAAAGATAAACAGGTTCCAGGTATAATTTTCCATGAAAGGAACATGATTTGAAATGACTGTTCTCAGTAATAACTGCTTGTGTCTCTGGTAAATGATTAAATGAAAAGAAAGAATGTTAAAGT
Source organism: Onychomys torridus (assembly GCF_903995425.1). Classification (NCBI taxonomy): domain Eukaryota; kingdom Metazoa; phylum Chordata; class Mammalia; order Rodentia; family Cricetidae; genus Onychomys; species Onychomys torridus. Next base: position 155,036,914 of record NC_050444.1, read on the forward strand.
CTATGCAAGTTTTGAGGGTCTAAGAAAATGTTCTAAGGTATATGAAGGTCTGAGGATATGAGAGTCTATGTAAGTTTTAGGTGTTTAAGATATATAAAGATGGGCTGGAGAGATGGCTCAGAGGTTAAGAGCCCTGACTGCTCTTCCAGAGGTTTTCAATTCCCAGCAACCACATGGTGGCTCACAACCATCTATAATGAGATCTGGCACCCTCTTCTGTATACATAATAAATAAATAAATCTTTAAAAAAAGATGAAAAAAAAGATATATAAAGATAAAGATCTGAGGATGTGAAAGTTTGAATCAGTTCCAAGGGTCTCAGAAAATGATTTAAGATATAAATGCATGTTGTAAAGATATAAGTAAATGATTTAAGGTATGTAAAAATGCAAAATGTATCAGATTTCTCTCCCCTCCTATGCTATTGTTAAACTAAGATTTCAAAAGTTCAAAGTTTTAACATTGATCAACAGAGTTCTGATAAGCTGGTAGGGCACTGGCTAGTTACTGTTCAGTCATAAGCTCAAGATTTTATATTTCTTTTGGTTATCTTCTAAATATAAACTTAAATGTGCTTCTCATTGGGCTAAAGACATTTCTGTCCAATCTATTTCTGGCTCTCTAGACAGAAGAAGAATGTTCATGCTTTTTAATCCAAATCTATAGCATTTGCTAGGACTCAAAGGTGTGAGCCTATATCCAGCTGTTTTACAGACACCTGTTACCTGCTTTTTCTACAATATGGATTTCAGTACAGACTGGTAATGCTAATATATCTGAAACTTTTATGTCTTTTTGTAAACTAAAAAAATCATATTAACTTCAGAGAATCGAGGCAGTCTTAAGACTTGGATCCAGGCCGGGCGGTGGTGGCGCATGCCTGTAATCCCAGCACTCGGGAGGCAGAGCCAGGTGGATCTCTGTGAGTTTGGGGCCAGCCTGGTCTACAGAGCTAGTCCAGGACAGGCTCCAAAGCTACAGAGAAACCCTGTCTTGGGGAAAAAAAAAGACTTGGATCCATCTTTTACATGTCAAAAGGACTCCAGATAAGTACAGCATAAGTTTCCCCACCTGTCTATTCCTGAGGCTGGTATTTCTCTCTCTCCTGGTCTTGGGACTCCTCCCTTCCCCCAATTACTAGGACTATTGGCCCGAGAGTTCTGAATATAAGATTTTCCTTTAAGTTCCTAAATTTTAACTTCTGTCAGTAGTCTATATCTGTCTGAGCAGATTTCCACTTGGCTGACAGACACGTACAAGCATCAGCTGCTGTCAACAACATGCTCTAAATGACTGAACACCCTGGACTTGCTGAAGGCTGATGTGGACCAGTCCAGCCTATGTGAATGCTCCCTACCTCTTCAGCTGGGTCAGCAAACCAGATACTTCTGATGAATGCCCCATTGCCTGAATCCCCTCCTTGCCTTTGACTAGCATTCCAGACTTCCTGGGCCCTGACAACAACATCATAGTTTCAGCAGGAAGTACAGAGGAGAGTATGCTCCTCTTGTTCCCCAACAGCCTGGAATATTAGATCAAAAGGAAACTCCCTGTCATATGGGACAAAATAGCTTCCTATACTGCCTATTGGCTTACCAAGAAAGGCACCCGTTAAAACCAAAGATCTATCCCAGATCTATCATAGGTAGATTCATTAGTTAAAATAGTTCTATAGTATGATGGGGCACTCAACCTGCTCTATGTAAAACAGAGAGGTTATTATATAGCTGTAAAAGAAAATTGTTTCTATACAAACCACTCAGGAATCATTATAAATAACTTGGCTGTACTAAAAAAAATGTCATTGCAAAGAAGGGGACCTGAGATGAAGTAAATAACTGGTCTTCATTCTCATTTCTGGGTTCCTTCCAGATGATAACTCTGATGTCAGCCATCACAGGGCCTTTGGCCATTCTACTTCTGCCAATTGCTGTTGGCTCTTTATTATTGATGCTTTAATTAAATGATGATTCCTGTCTGGATACTTTAAGCTGATGGTTATTAGATTAATATATACAGGTACCTGTCACAGAGTCAAGGATTTGACTCAGGATACAACTCAAGGGGGGAATGCTAGAGCCATAGTTACATTTCAAGTTTTAATTACTATGTTATAGAAATCCATGAAACAAAAATGTCTCTGACCTGCAAGCCTCTTGCCAAGGACAGGTAGTTCCTAAAATGCTGGAGGCTATTGTTTATGAGTGATAACAAGCCACATGTTTTTCATTCTCCTAAATAAGTTTGTTTGACCCATCTGCACCAGATGTGCTTGATCATGTGTGGGAGTGAGGTAAGTAGACAGGAAATATGTCAGGCTGTATGCTTGCCCCTGATTGGATTTGACGGGAAATGCAATGAATTATGGGTTTTCCTTCTTAAGCCATTGCCATATTTGATTCTGGGCCATTTCTCAGGAACCTGGGTATGGACCTGGCCATTTCCCATCCACGTGGCCAGTTTTTAATTAAAGCTTGCCTCAATTTTGGCTTTAAACTGTAGTTAGTGGTGTTCTTATTCTTGATAGGTGGGGTTAATACTATGCTTAGAGTATTATCAGTTATTTGAGATTTACTTATTTTATGTTTATTTTGTCTACATGTATACATGTGCACGATGTACATGCCTATTTCTTACAGATACCGGAAGGCATCAGATTCCTTGAAATTGGAGTCACCGTGTGGGTGCTGGAAACTAAAGCCAAGTCTTCTGCAAGAGCAAAAGTGCTCTTAACCTCTGAGCCACCTCTCCTGTACCCGGTCTTAAATGTGGGTGTTCAAGATTGGGCTTGGGTTGTCCCGCCTGCAGAGCAAGCACTTTGCCCACTGAGCCATCTAACCAGTTCAAGTTGCCGCTGTTCCTCGGTATTGCAAATTACCAAAACCATAATGGGAGCCACAACTAGGTTCACATCTCTGCTCCATCACAAAGATGTGCGAGTATGTGCAATTTCCTTTTTGCAACTAAGTTTACAGTCTTTCAAAAAAAAAAAAAAAAAAGAGGCGCAATAACACGGTTTTATGATGTGAGGAACAAGTGAGACGATGAACATGGCATCTGGCACACAGTCAGTGCCGCTACGGATCTGTTTGGAGTGGAAAGCCAAGCTAGAAGTTAAAAGTGAGAACAATTCCAGAAGTAAACTAACGAAGAACTTTTGAGTGGCCAGGCGCATGCGCCTGTTGGCGGTCGCGTAAGTTGAGCCGCGCTGCGCAAGCGACGGAAGTTACAGCCGGGAAGCCAGCGAGGTCGGTTCCGCCCGGCTCTAACATGGCGGCGCCCTTTGTCTGCTGTGAAGCGCTGCCCCCGGCCTTCTCGCGGCCGTGATGCACCTCCCCCTGTGGTAGAGTTCGGGACATGGCAGGTGAGGCTGGGCCAGCGCGGGCGGCCGGGGAGTCCCGGGAGGCGGGACGGAAGCCGCAGGGGCCCGGAGACTTGAGATGCCGGGACAGTTGTGTGGGGGAGGGGAGGCCCGGGCGGAGGGCGCCGCGGGCCGGGGAGCGGCCCGGAGGGGTGGACGTGCACCCGCGCTGCCAAAGGGGCGCGAGTCGCCTCCGGGACTGGGTGACACCCCGGCTGGTGGCATCTCCGCCCCCGCCGCCGGGCTGTCACCGCCCCTTGACCCCGCGCGCCGGCCGCGGCGGGTGGGCGTGCTGCGGCCGCGTGCGGGCGAAGTGCGGGCCGGCCTGGATGTGTTGCGGAGTAGGGGCGGACACTGCCCCCACCGTAGACCATTCATTCATTCACTCGTCCATCCATCTGTCCACCCTCTTTCCCTCCTCTCCGCCCCTGACAGATCTGAGAACAGAGCAGGAGATGCCCGCGGACTAGGTCCGCAAGTGGGACCAGGGTTCTCAGCTCCAAGCGGAGACTCTACCTCAGTTTCCTCAGCCTTAAAGCAGGGCTTATAATAAAACCTGTCTTCTAAGATTGTGTGATAGGTTACATGAGGTAATAATAGGTGTACAGAGCCTAGCATGCTTACAGTTAAGAGAGTGAATGTCCGGAAAGTCTCTTGCTGTTATCTGTGCCCTCGCTATTCAGAGAGCAAAGACTCACATAAGAGAGAGAAACAGGCCTTTCAGAAATCACTGTGCTGCAGGAGAGAGCCTTACTCCGGGACCCTTACTCGGTCTAGGTGAATCCAGGGAGTCCCATTCTCCCAGGAAGCTGAGCCTAAAGGATACTTAGGGGAGTGAGGCAGGAGAAGGATGGTATGTCCTTAGTGAAGGTGTTGTCCTCTTCCTCTAGCAGAGATGGGCAGTAAGGCCATCGAAGCTCTGCCTAAGTCTTTAGGATGTTCCAAAGTTCAGCACTTTTAGCTTTTAGGTTAAAGAGAAGGCATTTAAGTATCAGGTTTATGGACAAGAAAGATCACTGGGCAGGTTGAAGAGGGATAAAGGAGTGAGCCTGAAGTCAATTAAGAGATTGCCAGACTAATTTAAGTGAGGCGTACGAGTGGCCTTGAGTAAGTTTAGGTGCAGAGAATTAGTGGGGAGAGATAATTTTGGAGGTAGAATTGATAAAACTTGGTGATAACTCCATAGAGAAAGCACTGAGTTTTCAGGATTGTCCCATTTCTTCTTATAAGTGTGTGTGTGTGTGTATGTGTGTGTATCTGTGTCTGTGTGTGTCAGCACAATTTGTCAAGAGTTGATTTGGTTCTTATCTCCTGCCTTGTCAAGTCAGGGTCTCGCTTGTTTCTCCTGTATAGTGTCTTACAGGCTCGATACCCCAAGCATTCTGATTCTCCCATCTGTCTGTCATCTCTCCCCAGGAGAGCTGAGATTAAAGTTGTGCCCCACTGCATTGTGGGTCCTAGGGAATCAAACTCAGATTGTCAGGTCTGCACAGCCAAACAGGCACTTTTACCTGCTAAGCCAAGTCCCCAGTGCTGTCCTCTGTCCTTGGCTAGTGGATGTTGGCATTGCTCACTGTGGTAGGAAGGAACACATTTAACAAGAGGAAAGATTTAGTTTTAAATGAGCTGGAAATAATGTACCTGAGAAATAGTTAAGTAAGCCTGGGATGGTGGTTCATGCCTAGAATCCCAGTACTTGGGAAGACAAGACAGAATTGTGGATAGTTCAACTCACTATGTAGCCTGAGCTATATTGCAAGTTCTGGGCCAGCCTGAGCTATAGAGTGAGACCCTGTCTAAAACATTGAGGTGAAGCTATCTGGTGGTGATCTGCCGCTGTCATGAGGGTGTGTATGGGATGAGAATCGGTGTTATGGACATCTCAGGAAAGTCTGTGCTACCCTGAACTTAGCAGATCATCACCACTGGCTGGGCCTGTCTCAGGAAGGAGTTCCTGAGTGTAGAGCTTGGGATCCTGATTGTTGATCTTGTTTCCCAGGCCCTGCACACAGTCCTTTCTACATCAGGCCAATAGTAATTAATTTACCATTCACTGAGGGCTTACCTTTTGCCAGGCTCTGCACTGAGCTCTGCACTTGCCTGATTGGTGGGTGAGAGGAGGAGCTGGGCCTGGAGAGCAAGCAGGTGCCCCCCCCCCCCCCTTCTCACTGGAACTTCTGCTTTCGGGTGTCTTTGACTTAGGTGATGAGCTGGAGGAGGGGAGCCGAGCTGGAGTTCCTACAGGCACACTGTCTGAGAAGAAACCCCCCGGCTTTTTGGAGATCTGAGGTATGTCTGTAATACTGAAGGACAGAAGCTGTCTGTAGGAGACAATTTTGTGGGTTTTGTTTTGTTTTGTTTTGTTTTGTTTTTTGAGGCAGGGTTTCTCTGTAGCCCTGGCTGACCTCAAACTCACAGAGATCTGCCTGCCTCCTGAGTGCTGGGATGAAAGGTGTGTTTTTAGTCATTATCTGTACTCAGCATGGTTCAGATTGCTTTTTCAAGATTTTTTCTTTTAAAATTAATAATAAAGTCAGGTGGGGTGGTGCACACCTTTGGTTCTAGCACTTGGGGATTCGGAAGCAGGTGGATCTCTGGGTCTGAAACTAGCTAGGGCTACACAGTAAGACTGTCTCAAAACATTTAGTGAAAAAAAATCCTTGTTATAGTTTTATTGTGAAATGGTGGGTAAACTTTGTTTTCTTTTTTGAATAGTGTCTCAGTGGTATTTGCTCTGTCACTCAGGCTGGCTTTGAATTCAAAGTGATCCTAACTCTGCTTCCCTAGTTCTGGGACTATAGGCGGAGCCATCATGCCTGACTTTTATCAGCAAAACTAAAGTATGCTTGCTTTTTTTTTTGGAGACAAGGTCTCTCTACCCCTGGCTATCCTGGTTCTTCTATAGAAGACCTGGCTGGCTTCACACTCTGCCGGTGCCTCCTGGGCGCTGGGTTTGAAGGTGTGTGTCACCACACCCAGATTTTGACTTATTTAATTTAACTTAATTAATTATTTATTTATTTTTGGTTTTTTGAGGCAGGGTTTCTCTGTGTAGCTTTGCTCCTTTCCTGGAACTCACTTGGTAGCCCAGGCTGGCTTCAAACTCACAGAGATCCGCCTGCCTCTGCCTCCCGCCCTTGACTTATTTTAATTAGGTGAAATCTAAAAGTTTTCCTACAAGGCTCCATGGTAGATTGCTAGCCTAACCTGTTTAAGGCCCTGGGTTCAAATCTCTAGCGTTGCAAATCAATGAACTAAAATGTTCCAACAAGGCAACCCCAGGTAGCGTGGCCAAAGTCTAACAGCTTTTTCCTTCCCTCCTTAACAGTCTGGAAATACTTGTCCTGGGGCTTGTTGAGCAGGCCACAGTGCCCATGAGTTGCATCTGCAATAGGATTTCTTTGACCATGTGGTTTTTACTTCAGTGCAGGCATCCATCTAATGGCCCAAGTTGGCTCCTTCAGGTCCTGCCATCATATATGAACTCTATCTCTCAAAAAGGGAGAGAGAGCAGGAACCTCATGCTTACCTGTAAGGTTCTGATGTTTATTTAGAATGGTGCATTTTTGTAGCATGGTGCCTGGGGCATCTGGAGTCTGGAGCGAAGAACAAGTCATACTAATCTGCTGCTGGAGGAGTACCAGTTTTGAGAACCTGTTCTGGCCCAAGTGACAGGGTCATGAGTATGGGGCCCAGCCCTGCCCATGGTAAAGTCCACTGAAATGGTGAGAGTGGGCTGGATGTGTTCCCAGGATACTGTATGGGGTAGATTTGTTGTTCTTGGACCAGTGTCCAGGCTTTTCCACAAGTGTGCTCTGCACCCAGTGTGTATCAGACACCGTTAGGTACTTGACAGGATTGGATTCTAAAAGCAAAGCACTTTTAGCCACATACAGTTGTGGCAGATCTTTCTTTGGACTGCTGACTCTTGAATAACAACACAAAGACATTTTATTAATTATGAAAGCTTGGCTTTAGCGTAGGCTTGTTTCCAACTAGTACCTAAAACTTAAATTAACCCATTTATATTAATCTATGTTCTGCCATGTGGCTCATCTCTCTTTAGTACCATAAGTCTGACCTGTACCTCAGATTCTTTCCCAGAGTTCCTCTCTCTCTCTGGAAGTCCTGCCTAGCCAAGCCTCTCCTGCCTAGCTATTGGCTGTTCAACTCTTCATTAGACCAGTCATAAGGTGCCTTAGACATGTGAGGAAGATCAGAGACATATTTTCACACACTGTGCAGAACTATTACTTCAACATACAGTATACTACAGGGTGTCTCGGAGGTCTGGCCACCAGTGTGAGGATGCACAGGGAACCTGCCTGGTGTCAGAGACTGGGCTGAGGTGGTGAAAATTTAGAGTGAAGTACTGGTAAATGTCCCTTCACATAGGAAGGGACAGTGAGGACTCGGAAGTGTGACTCTCTATCACCCTATCTTGTGGCTCTGTCTAGAGGGCCAGTTGTGTCATGGCCCAGACCAGGTGTCTGCTGCCTCCTGCTGCAAGGTCCAGGATGGCTCAGAGCCCAGAAAGCCAGCCATGGTTCAGGGAGGAAAGCCCCCAAGGCACAGCTTAGCTGAGTGCCACCTTGGAGAGTCAGGACTGTGCTGTGCCTGTCTGGTTTTTCCAGGAGTCCCCAGCTTTCTAATCAAAGTCGTTGGTCTCTGGACTTTGGAGACCATATCCTGAGAAGTGTGGAGAGGATTCTTTTTTTTTTTTTAAGATTTATTTCCTTCCTTCCTTGTTTGTTTGTTTATTTATTTATTTATTTATTTTTATTGTTTACACAGAAGAGGGTGCCAGATCTCATTGCAGATGGTTGTGAGCCACCATGTGGGTGCTGGGAATTGAACCCAGGACCTCTGGAAGAGCAGTCAAGTGCTCTTAACCTCTGAGCCATCTCTCCAGCCCCATGGAGAGGGTTCTTGACTCGATTCCTTCCATCTGGAAGTCTGTCCTAAGCTCCCTTCAGTTGGGTGGAGTCCCTCTGACTTCCTGGTGGCACATGCTTTTAACCCAGAAGCTTGGGGGACAGAGGTAGGCTGATCTCAGGCTGGTTTACATAGTGAATTCTAGGCCAGCCAGGGCTGCATAGTGAGACCGCATCTCAAAACCAAACAGAAGCCTAAACAAACAGAAGGCAGGAAGGAAGCAGAGGGTGAGATTAGAATGGGAATGCCCTCATGTCTACACAGCTCTGAAACCAGAGGCTCAGAAGGAAGAATCTGGCTGAGTCAGGTGCAGGCAAGAAGGCAGGTCTGGTGTCTTTGTCACATCAAACACAGGTTCAGTTTCTGGCCCTGACAGGTCTGGCCTATATGCTGCATCTACTGTCAGCACTCCCCTGTCCTTAATGGAAGTCTCTGCCACAGGCTCCCCACTCCTCCTAGCTCAGAAGCCAGAGCTCAGAGGGAAGCACACCTCTGTCCTGGCCAGGGCCAGGGGCCTCACAGGGACTCTCCCAGTGTGCTGAGTCAGTCAGCTGCCTTCATGCTGCAGACATTGTCTTGGGTGTTTTGGAGCTGGGTACAGGAGATAGAAGCAAGGGCTTGGTGTGTGCTAGGCAAGCACTTTGCTGCTGAGAGGTCTCTAGCCTTCCAAGCCATGTCTAGGGCCAGGCTTCTTACTCTTCCTACTGTGAGTCCTTTCAGCCCGAGACGTGATCCTGCGTATTTAGGCATATAAAATAGGTGCACGAATCAAACATTTTCTGATAATTAATCATGAACACTTTTATGCTTGAACCAGCACTTGGGGGTCTGAGGCAGGAGGATCACGGAGTTTGAGGCCAGCTATCTACATGAGATCCTGTTTCAAAGAACATCAACAAAAAGTCATTAAATCTGAACCATCAGAATAAATGAATACATGCCCCCACCTTTCCTCACCCACAATCTACAAAAAAGACTGTCACTGTGATCTTTAGGATCCCGTGTGCCCCGTCTGGCCATCCTCAAGCTTGCTTTTCTCCTTCTCGAGATCATCTTCTTCTTCTTCTGTGTGTGTGTGTGTGTGTGAGAGAGAGAGAGAGAGAGAGAGAGAGAGAGAGAAGGTCTGAGGTCCATGTTGGGTGTCTCACACTGAACCTGAAGCTTTGTGTTTAATGTAGACTGGCTGGCCAGTGAGCTGGGAATCTGCCTGTCCCCACTCCCAGGTTCCAGGGTTCTAGAGGCTGCTGCTGGCTTTCACATGGCTTCTGGGGATTTGAAAGCAGGTCGTCAGGCTTATGCAGCAGGCACTGTGTCCACTGAGCTCTCCCGAGTCCCAGCTTGCCTTGCTTTGTAGTAGCTTTACCACGTGGTCGTATTACTAACCAATGTGCCAGTTAACTTTGTACTTGTGCTTATTTTTTTGAGACGGGGTCTCAGGTACTCAGTTTGGCCTCAAACTCTATGTAGCTGAGGATGGTCTTGTGTTCCTGATCTTCCTGCCCCAGCTTCCTGGAATTATAGGCAGGTGTTACCATACTGGCTAATTTTGTACATTTTAAAACTCCATGGGTTGGGGATTTAGCTCAGTGGTATAGTGCTTGCCTAGCAAGCACAAGGCCCTGGGTTTGATCCTCAGTTTAAAAAATAAAATAAAAAATAAAAACCCTCCATATAATACTGTTTTCTTCAACTCTTTTTTTTGTTTGTTTTGTTTTGTTTTGTTTTTTGGTTTTCTGAGACAGGGTTTCTCTGCGTAGCCCTGGCTGTCCTGGAAATCTCTCTGTAGATCAGGCTGGCCTCGAACTTAGATCCACCTGCCTTCCTAGTGCTAGGATTAAAGGTGTGCACCACCACTGTCCAGCTTTTTTAATGTTTTTAAGTCAGGGTCTTGCTCTGTAGTAGTCCAGGTTTGCCCCAGACTCTCTCTAGCTGAGGCTGGCCTCAAACTTACGGTAATCCTCCTGCTTCTGCCTTCCTAGTGCTGGGCATGGCCATATTCTGGTGAGTTGTTGCTGATGTGTTGCCCCACTGTCTGAATCTCAGTGGGCAATGCCATTGCTTGCCCACCTCCCACAGTCCTCATGCCTGCCTCTCCAGTACGTTTTGATTTTCACTTTCCTGAGGCAAGAACCTTACACTTGAGAACATTCTACCTCCAGATTTTCTGAAACATCTATTTACATTTTTTTCTCACTTTTCTATTTGGCTATCTTTTAAAAAGGTTTTTAAACATCATTGATAAGTAAGCGTGTGTATGTGTGTGTGAATATGGACACATGCATGTCACAGTGCATGTGTGGAACTCAGAGGACAGCATTATGGAATGGGTTCTCTCCTTTGACCTTTACATGACTTCCCAAGGCTGAACTCGGACCATCAGGCTGAGCTGTCTTGCTAGCCCAGTTTGTCTTTGGTATGTTCTGTGGCATTAACACACCCTCTTCCCAGATGATTTGGGTGCTCATCTGGAGCTACAGTGCCCATCCATGGACATTGTGGTGTTTATTTTGTCCACTGATCCTTTGCTATTTAGACCCGCTGTAGTGCAACTATGCACTTGTGATTTTTGGCTTGCCTTTTTACACTGGGATGCCCCCCACCTAAAAGATACCAGCATGACCATCACACTACAGGAACTCAAGTCAGTGTGCTGGAAGACAACAAAGACAGTCCCATATCTGTAGACCCTGACTCTACGGCCACAGTTACTATAACATTACATAAGAAGGAGAATCAGGTTTGAAAAGTGGCACTGGGATAAGGTGGTATGCTTACCAAAGAGAAAGCAAGCCTCATGTTTCACAACAGAATCCGTTATGAATGGATTGAAGTAACGTGGGAGACTTGGAAGAGAGTATTAAAGGTATAGAAAACAGCTTTAAAAACAAAATAAAGATGAAATAACTTCACCTCCACCCCCACCCTGGGAAGGTCTCATTAGACATCTCAGGTGGCTCTGGACTCACTGTGTAGCCTCAGCTGGCCTCAAACTCCTGATCCTGAGATTACAGATGGGCACCACACCCATTAGGAAGTTCTTTTAATTAAGCAAAAAGTGCTATCCACACAGGAAAAGACTGGTGAATTACATGAAAATTAAGAATTTCTTTTCCACTGGGTGGTGTTGGCGCATGCCCTTAATCCCAGTACCTGGGAGGCAGAGCCAGGCGGATCTCTGTGAGTTCTAAGCCAGCCTGGGCTACCGAGTGAGTTCCAGGAAAGGCGCAAAGCTACACAAAGTAAACCCTGTCTTCAAAAACAAAAACAAACAAACAAACAAAAAACCTGTGGAGATGGGCCCAGCTATAGCTCAGTTGGTACTGTGTCTGCCCAGCATTCACAGAGGCCCTGGTTTGACCTCCAATTCTGCATAAGCTAGGCATGCAACATTTGAGAGGTGGAGACAGGAGGATCACAAGTTCAAGATCATCCTTGAGTTCAAGGACAGCATGAGACCTTGTCTCAAAGAAAAGGGGTGGGGTGGGGCTGACAGCCTCAGTTTGACCCCTGGAATCCAGTGGTGGAAAGAGAACTAACCCCCACAAGTTGACCCCCCTCTCCCTCCCTTCTCTCTCTCTCTCTCTCACACACACACACACATACAAACTCAATAGAGTTTTAAATTGTTGAGATCTTTTTCTTAGAATTGCTTTGAGCTTGCTCTCTACCCATGTCGATACGCTGACTGAGATGGGTTTTGAATTCACTGGCTTCCATTGTACTTCTTGCCTCTCTGCCTCACAAAAGCAGGGGTTATAGGTGTGTGCCACCATCCTTGGCTAGTTTTGTTTTTAAATTTTTTTATTTTTTATGTGTTTGGGTGTTTTCTCTGCATGTATGCCTGTGCACCAGGTGTTCAGTGCCTATGGAGGCCAGAGGGCATTGGATCCCTAGGACTGGAGTTACAGATGGTTGTGAATTGCCATATGGGTGCTGGGAACTGAACCGGGTCCTCCACAAGAGGAGCAAGTGCTCTCAACTGCTGAGCCTCTCTCCAGCCCCTAGTTTTGTTGTTTATTTTTTTGTTTTTTTGTTTGGTTTGGTTTTTGAAGATGGTTTCTCTGTGTAGCCCTGGCTGTCCTGGAACTTGCTTTGTAGTCCAGGCTGGTCTCGAACTCACAGAGATCCGCCTGCCTCTGCCTCCTGAGTGCTAGGATTAAAGGTGTGAGCCACCACATCTGGCTTGTTTTGGTTTTTTGAGACAGGGTTCCTCTAAGTAGCCCTGGCTGTCCTGGAACTCATTTTGTAGACCAGGCTGACCTTGAACTCAGGGATCCACCTGCCTCTATCTCTGTAGTGCTGGGATTAAAGGTGTGCACACCACTGCCCTGCTCCTGGCAGGATTTTGCTGCAGAGACCAGACTGTCCTTCAATTTGGTCCTCCTTCCTCAGCACCCCAGCACTGGGATTACACATGTACATCACCATGGCCTGGGACTGTTGGAAATCCTAAGACAATACATCAGTGAAGATGGAAAGTTAAAAAAGCATCCTGCTAAGGGCTAGTAGACTGCCTCATCTTGTCATCACTCTGTGATTTCTGTCCTACTTGAGGTGCATGTTGTGGTAATCTGGCAGGCTCATGAGTGGACCCATTCATTTAACATTGATTAAATCTTCACCCTAGAAGGGACCTTACTACTAATGGGGGAAAAAAACCCAGGAAAGGTCAGCATGTTGTACTGAAGGTCCACTAAGTCTTTCTCTGTTCTTTTTCTTTTGAGATAGGGTTGCATGTAGCTGAATTGGCCTTGAAATCCTGATTCTCCTGCCTCCACCCCTGTGCTGAGAGTACAGGTGTGCACCATATGCTCAGCAGAAACTTCCTTCTTTTGAATAATTTTAATGTTTTTTTATCACGGTAATTATAGATAATAATGATTTCATTACTGCACTTCATACATGTACATATTGTGTTTGATCATTTTTCCCCCATCACATTCTCGACACTCCCAGTCTGCTCTCCCCTTCTTCCCAGCTAGTCCTCTCTCTATTTTCATACCCTTTATCTCTCTCTCTCTTAACTGGTGAGTTTAATTCGGGTTGCTTACAGGAGCACAGGTGAGAGTTAGTTCTTTTGTTTTTGTTTTTTCAGGAACATGGATAATTTTTTCCTTCCCCTAGGAGCCATTAGCTCCTTGGGGAAGGGTGCTATGGATGTCCTGTTTATCACTGACTGACTGACAGACAAATTCTGAGTCTCTGTGGTTGTTGCTGCCCACTCCCAAAAAAGAAACTTCTCTGGCCAGCGCTGGCAGCAGCATTGATCTGTGAGCATTAACATCATTATTTAGAAGGCAATTTGATGGGCATGTCATAGCCCCTTAGTCAAACACCAACTGTAGCTTCTCTGTTAGGGTCTGACCTCTCTCACAGTACACACACACACACACACACACACACACACACACACACACACACACGTGTGAGAGGGAGTTAGTAGAGGGACTGGCTTCCTTGATTATACAGGTTGAGGAGGAGAGCCTACCATAGACTTCTGCAAGCTGAGACCAGAGGCTGGTAGCATGGCTCAGCCCAGATCCGCAGGCCTCAGTACTGGGTGAGTGGCCCAGTATAAGTCTGCATCTGCTGGTGTGAAGCTGAGTTTGAAGGTCAGAAGACCTGGAGGAGTGAGGGCCAGGGGCCAGAGAAGGGCATCCCTGGCTTCGGAGGGAGATAACAAGAGTCCTACCTCCCCTGTTCCCACCATGTTCTACCTGAATCATTGGCCAATGAGGGTGCCCACCCAAATAAGAGTAGAACTTCCTCTCACTCCAGAAGATTCCTGAATGACTTGAGTGATGCTCCACAGAAGGGGACTTTTGGTTACCCCATAACTGGCCCAGCACTGTTACTCCAGTGTGCACTTCTTGCCTGGTCAGTGAGTCGTGCACTCCCTAGGACAAGGTGAGTATGGTTGCTGCTGACAGTTCTCCCCCAGCATCTCCATAGCACCTTCTGGCACCATGAGGACTAGGCAGCAGGGAGAAAGCTTTGATCTCAGTTCCAGCTTGATTTCTTCATCCTGCAGCCAGAGCATGTGCTGACTTCAGCAATAGGGTCTTCCTGTGTAGTTTGGCTGGGCAGTGACAGCAGTAATTGTGTGTGGTGGGATGCCATTTGGCTCTAAAGGACACTGACGTCACAGACCACAGATAGCTAGTCTCTTTTCTCTGTAGGATGATTCTTCTCTGCCCTTTCTCAGTGGAGCCTCTTTGCTTGTGCAAGTCATGTGTTCTATAGAAAGGAGCTGGCGCTGTTGTTGGGTCTCAAGCACTGAGGCCTTGGGTTGCATCTGCTTGAGGAAAGTGGGCCCCTGGTAGTGCCCCCCACCCCCCGTCTCCTGGCTGTCACTGTTGTGGGGTAGTGGCCCCCCTTTGTCTCCTGGCTGTCACTGTTGTGGGGTAGTGGGCCCCCTGTCTCCTGGCTGTCACTGTTGTGGGGGTAGTGGGCCCCATGTCTCCTGGCTGTCACTATTCCAGCATGTTTTTACGTATAATAATGACGGTGCCCAACAGCCTCCACTGTCACCCCAGGTTTACAGAAAGGAAGTGGGGGTTCCTGCTGCCCAAGGACCAGCTCTGCCTGGTTCCAAGCCCTAGGCTGTGGCTGGGCCTAGGAGCTGCCCCCAGAAGTCACAGGCAGTTCTTCACAGCATCAGGCTCATCCATGCCTGAAGCTGAGAGTGCCACTGCTCTGGGGTTGGGACCTTGTGGGGGGGACCTTGTTCCCAGAATCTTCCAGACTGACACATTCTTTGTGGAAAAATTCGTAATTTTCCATTTCCCTTATGAAATATTTTTTCTTAAGTTTTTAGTCACCAGGTCTTGAAGAAAGTAGAAAATGTCATTTGTGGTTGTTATGTTGAGTTTCATACGATAGCTCAGGCCGGCCTTGAACTAGCAGCAATCCTCTGGCCTCTGCCTCCTGATGCTGGCCGGGATCACAGGTGCATTACACCACAGCCAGCTAGAGATGCCTTAAAGGGTTATGCTGGAAAAGAAGGCCTCTAATCCTGAGTAAATATCCTCCCTCCCAACTCAGCTTCCTCCCTTCCTCTGTTTCAGTTTTTAATGGATATTATTTTATAAGTGGTGAAACAGAGAGAGGTTGCAGGTAACGGTGTCCCCATGTGCCCTTTTGAGAGGAGCCCTTTACCGTTTTTTTCACATGCCCTTCAGGATGTGGGTGTCTTTCCGAAGTGTGACTCAGCTGCATTGTGACTCAGCATCGCAGTGCTCAGGACTGTGCTGAATGTCACTGGGGCCTTGAGCCCCTCAAGGGAGAAATCCTTCACAGTTCTGTGGGATTTTGTGGGAGGCCCAAAGACTAAACCCTTCCAGTGCCGTAGGGGGACAGTGACATTTTTTCAGGGCCCAACGGTCTAATTGAAGACGTCTTAATTTTGTCAGCTTTATTTATTTATGAGGCAGCTCATGTCACCTGGGTTTGCCTCAAGCTTTGTATAGCTGAGGATTTCGGGGTGGGCCAACACTTGAGGTTGTACATTGCTGGGGATTGAACCCAGAGCTTTGTATATGCTCAGCAAGCACACTGCCGACTGAGGCGTCTCCATGCAGCAGTTTGCCAGCTTCTCTCTGCTGGCTGTTGTTCAGGCTGTGGAGGCTGAGCTGTCCCTGGTGTGGCTGTCACTGCCCTAGCCTGTCCCTGCAGGTTCATCTCCTCCTACTCTTCTCTCACACATTCTCTCTTGAAACACAGTTACATTATGTATTTATTTGGTGTTTATGTGTGCATATGCCATGACGTACATGTGAAGGTCAGAGGGTAACTAGCATGAGTTGGTGCTGTCCTACCTTGTGAGTTGCAGGGATGGAACTCAGGTCATCAGGCTTGGCAGCAAGTGGCCCTTAGCCACTGAGCCATCATGCTGGCCCTGTTTCTTTTTGTAGGCAGTATCTCCTCTCTTTATTACTGCCGTCTTGTCTCTGGTTGGTGGAAAGGGAGGTTTTGATTTTCCGTGGACTCTTGTTTTTCCTCTTCTCAGGGAATGGTACCACCATGGCAGCTTCTCATGACAGAACTTTCATATCATCCTCTGCTTCCCTCACAGCCCACATCTACTTCAGCAGCTAATTATGTCTGCTCCAATGGATGCACGCTTTCTCTTTTTACTTATTTATTTTTTCAAGACAGGGTTTCTCTTTATAGCTCTGGCTGTCCTGGAACTTACTTTGCAGACTAGACTGGCCTCATTCAGAGCTCCGCCTGCCTCTGCCTCCCTAGTGCTGGGATTAAAGGCGTGTGCCACCACACCCAGCCAGCATATGCACTTAATCAGAGTACTGTTGCCAGCTTGTTAGCCTCCTCCCCCACAGTCTGTGGTCCTTCCAAGGCCCTGTGGCCCTCTGCAGAGGCTGCCTGGTCTTCCTGCTCACTCCTGCTTTCTTTCAGTCTCTTAACTGCTAAGTGGACCTTTCAGAGTACTGTCCTTCCGTTTCCAATTCTCACAAGGCTTTTTAAAAAGTGTGTGTAGCTTAATGGCTAAAGTGCTTGCCCACCATGCGCGAAGCCCTGGGTTCCATCGCCACATAACCCTTGTGTGTGGCACACCAGCATTTGCAGGGTGGAGGCAGCAGGTTCATCCACAGGTACATAACAGATTTGAGCTCAGACAAGATTCATGGGACCTGGGGAAGGGAGAGAGGAGAGGGAGGGAGGGAGAGAGAGACAAAGACACTTTGATTCTCAAGTCCAGCATCCCCTGAGATCCTGGGTGACTCAGCCTCTCCCGCTGCCTAGCCACCTTTCACTCAGGTCTCTTTCAAAGAAAGGCATTTGCTCTTGGCCCACAGGTTAATGGCTCCTGGGTTACAGGGGTACAGTTCTGTCTTGCACTTCTTGCAGGAGGTCCTCCTGACTCCCTTTCTCGGTTATCATAGTTCTACCTGCCTCTCCTCAGCACCTGACACCTGTGTTACCTGCGCTCTCTGTCAGTTGTTAGCGGTCTTCCTCACGAGGCCCAAAGCTCTAGCGTTTTGCCTCACATGAGTACAGAGAGGGGCTGTGCCTAGTCAGGTTTATGAGTCACCAGGTGTCATAACTACAGGTTAGGTAGCTCTACCACCCTGCCAATTTTCTGAGTATTGGAGAGATTGCCCATCGAGGTCCATGGCAGTTTCTCAAATGTTTACTTTAGTCTTAGTGTGTTCTGTGTTGCTACAACAGAGTACCACAGGCTGGGCAAGTTATAACCAGGTGTGTTTCTCATAGTTCTAGAGACCGGGACATACAATGTCAAATGCTGGCTTCTCTGCTTGGGAGGTGGGAAGACCAGGAGTTCAAGGTCATCCTTGCCTACATCACAAGTTCAAAGTCAGCCTGAATACATAGGCTCTCAAAACCTCTCAAAAACCAAAACGGAACAAAAGGCGTCAGCATGTGGTCCAGGCCTTGGTGTTGTACCCTGGCATGATGGGTATTAGAGGACAAGTGAGAAAGTAAAATAGCAAGCCTGCCCTGGGGCTGCACCCTGCATCCCAGCACTTGGGAGGTGGGGAGAAGGATGAGTCAAGGGCAGCCTGTGCTATACAGCTGTTGCTGAGTCAAGAAAAAAGAGGAAAGGCCAATAAACCAATCAATCAAGCCTGGGCAGTAGTGTCTCACACCTTTAATCCCAGCACTTGTGAGGCACCAGCAGGTGGATCTCTGAGTTCAAGGTCAACCTGGTCTATATAGAGAGAGTTCCAGAACAAGGTCAGGGCAACATACAGAAACCCTGACACAGGAAAAACAAAAACAAACAACGAACTGGCTTTTTATAATACACATTACAGAAAATACTATGGATTCAGGGCTGGTAGACATGGCCTCAGTCAGGGTAGCACTGGATGAAGTGTCCAAGTCTGGAGTGGTTCCAAGCAGATCCGGATGTTTAAAAGAGGGGGAGCTGGGAACACAGCTCAGGGATACAGCAGTTGGTTACCAAGTTTGTGCAAGGATTTGATCCCTAGCATTGTCCTCTCTCATCCACTGAAAGATTATCTTTCTAGATAGATTATGTGCGTGCATGCACACGTCTTTATATATCAAGAGAAACTGCTCAAAAAATGGAAGAAACAGTCTGGATACAAGGCCAGCACTTGCTGGATAAGGAGCACTGTGCTACAGGGTGGGTGTGCTGATCATTGTCAGTTTTCTCTGCCAGCTTGTTTGAAGGGACAGCTTGGTAGTGGGTCTGGGTGCATAGCTTTCAACTTCTCAGAGTTGTGAACTTCTGTTTCCTTGGCCTGGCCTGGCCTGGTGTGCGTGCGTGCGTGCGTGCAAGTCTGTGAGCCACTTGTATTTCTGGATGATCAGGAAAGGTGAGTGGCACTCAGTGGTGACCTCTGTGTGGAAGCTGGAGCAGGCTGGTCCATTCTGGGAGCCAGCCAAGCTCAGTGTGCCTGCCTGCTTGAGGGAGCATTTGCTTTCTGGCCTAAGATGTGGCCCCACCCCCTCATGCTAGTCAGTGCCTGTCAGTAACTTGGATCATGTTTCAGTGTGTGGCAGGAGCCTGTTTGGCTTTGGGAGAGAGCTGTGCAGTTGAGGCATCCTGGGGCTTCATACAAGAGCGCCCTCAGGGTTTACCAGTGCAGTCACTTGGTGTAAAGCCCCTCTCCGCAGAGACAGTTCACCCCCAGTGGCTCGCTCCTTCCATGCCCTCTTTGTTGTGTGCCGTGCGTGCCCTTCCCCATGTGTTACAGGAATTTTCCAGAGTACATTTAGAAAGGGATGATGGGTTATGATTGGTGGGTCTAGTCACATCCAGAGTGCCCAGGAAAAAGGATGCAGAGACCATGTGATAAGGGGTTCGAGCCTAAAAGAGTAACTTAGACTATGTCTGTCTGCTTCCTGTTGACAGACAGCTGCTGGGTGCTGAAGGTGTGTGCCTCTGGCCTAGCTGAGTTACTGTGACTAACCCTGTAAAGTGTGTGAGCCCCATCACTGCTGGAGACGCTCTGGCCCCCTGGCAGCCAGTGGCAGACCCTGGACTCAAGTCTGGAGAGTTCCTCCCTAGTCCTTGCCTCTCTGAGGCAGCAACAGGAAGGTGGTGCCCAGGGTGGCTGTGTGCTCAGTTTGCAGGTGACAAGGGTGTGGTGTTCTGGCTCTGTAAAGTGTCGGGCTGAAACAACTCTCTAAGTGTGTTGCTTCACTGCTGGAGGAGCTTGTGGAGTTGACAGAGAGGATCTCAGCTCCTGAATGCGTTGGACTGAGGAGCTGAACCAGCCCTCCTAGGTCCCATCTCCATATGCCTTTGTCAGGCCATCACCTCCACTGAGGCTCACCATCCTGCCACTCCCACAGGGCCTTAGGATACACCAGAGTGACAAGCCTTTGCCCTAGGCTGTGCTGTGACTGCTCTTAATGCTTTGCTTTTTGTTTGTTTTATTAGAAACTTTGAACTGGCTAGGGTGGTGGCTGGGCGTAATGGCGCACACCTTTGATCTAGCCTTGAGAAGCAAAGGCAGGCAGATCTCTGAGTTCTAAGCCAATTAGGGCTACACAGTCAGACCCTTTTCAAAAAAAAAAAAAAAATTACAAAAAGCAGCCAGGTGGTGGCGCACGCCTTTAATCCCAGCATCCAGGAGGCAGAGACAGGTGGATCTCTGAGTTTGAGGCCAGCCTGGTCTACAGAGTGAGATCCAAGACAGCCAGGGCAGTTACAGACGGAAACTCTGTCTTGAAAAACAACAGCAAAAAATCCAGTTGCTCACTGATGGAGACATATGGAGGCCTGTAGTGGAAGTTTCTCTGGTCTCGCCTGGCCCCACAGTTGGGACGAATCCCTCCCACCGGCTACCTCCTGTAGCCACTTATAAAATAGTTACTCAGAGGCTTAATATTAATTACCAACTGTTTGGTCTAGGGCTCAGGCTTCTTGCTAGCTAGCTCTTATAACTTAACTCAACCCACTCCTATTAATCTGTTATGCCACGTGGCCTGTGGCCCTTACTGGGCTGATATCTTGTTGCTCTTTGGGGCGGTGGGCTCATGTCCCTCTTACCACCTTTCTCTTTCCTGTATCTCTGCTCGGATTTCCCACCTGCCTTTAAGCTGCCTTGCCATAGGCCAAAGCAGCTTATTTATTAACCAGTGGAACCAACATATATTCACAGCATACAGAAAGACATCCCACAGCAGAGGCCTGACACAACACTCTGGGGAGGAGACAACCACAGACAGACAGACAGCCAGCCTAAAAAGCTCTCAGAAGTAGATGCCTCTGAGAGCTCCACTCACTGAGTTGGAGTGGCTTGCTGTAAAGCAAGGGATATAGAACACAGTGAAACAGTGGTGAAAGGGAATGAATGATGGGCCAGGAACTGGATGACCATCCCAGACAAAGGAGGGCGGCCGGGGCTCCAGCAAATGTACATTGGTCACTCCTGACCAGGCAAACCACATACGGAATGTGGGTGCCCTGTCTGCACTCAGAGGTGGTTCCCTGTGGCTGTGGAGAAGGTGACTAGGACTCTTGTCTGCCCACAGCTTTTCCACCTCAGAAGACCGCTCTAGCGTCAGTGTGGTGGGGCTGTCACACCTGCTTTGGTGCCTCCGTGTGTGCTCCTGGGCAGCTCGCCCCAGGCCTGGACATGGCTTCCTCTCAGTGTCTTGTGCCTTGAACAGCAACACCGAAACTCTACCTCTCATCCCTTCAGGTCACCAGTGGGAGTGGGCTCTTTCTGGGGTTTGAGGACTTAGTGTTAGATGTTTGGCGGCGCTCTTACCCTGTGAGGAAATGTCACAAAACACGACAGATCCACTAACAAGAGTTTTGTTAGGATAGGAAAGAAAGGGACAGACGTGAACAGGGCTGTGAGAAACACACGTGGTCAAGAGAGAAAGAAAGAAAGAGGAGCCGGGAAATTCAGTGCTGGCTTAGAAAGGCTGGGCTGCGCCTGCGTACACGGACTTATGTGGCTACTCCACACATGCGCGTAGATCACAAAGCCACAGGGTCCTGGTCATGCGAGACGTTTTGACCCGGAAATGGCTATTTTGAACCGAAAATAGCTAGACGGAAGTGTCTAGGTCCTCCAGGCATGCTCAACCGTGGGGGCATGTTGTGAATTCATATTTAGATAGGCAGTTCTCAACCTGTGGGTCACGACCCTTCCACAGGAGTTGCCTAAGGCCATTGGGAAACACAGATATTCACACTACGATTCATGAGAGTAGCAGCATTAGAGTTATGAAGTACAATGAAAAGAGTGTTATGGTCAGGTCACCATAACGTGAGGAACTGTTAAAGGGTCGAAGCATTAGGAAGGCTGAGATCCACTGACTTAGAGGAAAAAGTGTTTTACAAGGTGTCTCGATTTGCAGTGGCGTTGCTGTGGGTGTCCTTTTCCTAACTCTTGCTGTAGGCACCTTCTAGTTGTAGATGTTGGCACTGCCAGGCCCAGAAGCAGTGCCCCTGCTTGGGCCTGGGGGAACAGGGCTAGGTCTCCAGCTTGGACTTGCACTTGGCCTGATACCACTGCCACATTCCCCATTAGATACTTCACCTTAGTTCAGCAAGTACATACTCTTGGTATTTTCTTATTCTTTGAGACAGTGACTCATATGACTCTGGCTGGCTTGGAACTCGTCATCCTCCTGCCTCAGCTTCCTAAGTGCTGAGATTGCAGGCTGATACTCAGAAGTTTCGAGAAACCACAGGGTGGCGAATGTGTCTGTGCTGGCGTGAAGGGGCGTGGCTTCTGTTGGCTTTCCCCAGATGCCCAACACCACATGGTCATCGCAGCTCTAGGCTGTAGGCCGGTGACAGCCCAGGATCAGGAGCAGCCAGTGCTGCTGCATTGGGCAGAGTTCCCCAAGTCACTCTCCTGCCCAGGACAGCCTGGTTCTGGAGTAGCTGGCTGTTCTGGGGTTTGGATCCAGCAATGCAGCCTGCTCTATGTACTGTGGCATCACACAGTGGGTGCCAGGTTTAATTTTGAAATGTTCCTAAATACCTTTTTCTCTATAAAGAAAAATTCATTGTTTCCCTCGAAGATCGCTCATCTCGAAGTTTTGCAGTGGCACTGGGCAGGCAGGGGCTACTTGGATATCATCTCAGCTCCGTCAGTGTAGTTTATAATTGGGCACCAGGCCAGGACCTTTCCCAAGCCCATTCCCTTGGGACAGCTGTGGGATTTCCAGGCATTAAGTGAAGCCCTTAATAGAGAAGCCGCCCGGGCAGCTCTTGGATCAGGATTGGAGTCACTTATCTGTCTTGGAGAGCCACCACTCAGAAGTTTCTGGAGGGAGCAGACTTAACTGCTTTATGTAGCTCCTTGAACCTGAGAGAGGGAGGGGCTAAGCAAGGGCAGGGTAGGAAGGGTGGGGTAGGAAAGCCGGGGAAGGAGAGAGTGGAGGTGGGGGTGGTAAAATCCCCACCCTAAAGAACCCAGCCTTGTGTGGACAAGGAAACAGAACTTGCCTGTGGGAGCTGGAGAGAGGGAGTGTTCTGCAGCTGATGATGGAAGAGCCACCTGGACTTAGAGCCAGCCCCAAAGCTGATGTTTGCATTTTATTCTAATCGTGTGTGTGTGTGTGTGTGTGTGTGTGTGTGTGTGTCTTCGTGTGTTCTTTTTGTAAAACGTGGTAAGCTGTTTTACGAGATTGCATTTTGACTCCTTAGCTTATTACTTCCTGTGTGTTCTGCTTTGGGGGCACGCTATCTTGGTACTCTTTAGTTTGGGGAACCTGCCCTGTTTGGGTAAGCTTTGGCTTGCAGCAAGTGTCTAGACTCATCTGCCCTTCTGTGGTAGAAAGCCTCTCCCTGGTTTAATGCTCCTTGGTGAGTCTCACCTGGGGCTTAGCAGTTAGCAGCAGGTTGGGCTGGCGTCCTTTCTCGGTGCTGACAGAAGGCTCTGGCTTTCTGCAGCCATGGATTTCCCCCAGCACAGCCAGCGTGTCTTGGAGCAGCTGAACCAGCAGCGGCAACTGGGCCTTCTCTGTGATTGCACCTTTGTGGTGGATGGTGTTGACTTCAAGGCTCACAAGGCGGTGCTGGCGGCTTGCAGTGAATACTTCAAGATGCTCTTTGTGGACCAGAAGGACGTGGTACATCTGGACATCAGTAATGCAGCAGGTACCTTATTGGGGCCAGAGCCTCATATCTTGCAGGGCCCTTTTAGGGCAGTGCCAGCAGGCCATGTCCCACCTGAGTTTGAGCTCTGACCCTATGGATACCAAGTTTATTCCATCTCTTCTGACTAGGCATGGAGTAACCAGGGACACAGGTTCACAGTATGATAAGGGCAGAGACAGCAGGACCAGCCTTGTTAGCACAGATATAGTAAGGCTGGCCCTAGGCCCTCATCCCTTTCTGTGACCAGATCAGTCCTGGGGCCGACAGCCAGGCTGTGTCAAGAATGATGAGAGGTGGCTGGGTGGTGGTGATGCACACCTCTAATCCCAGATTCGGGAGACAGGGGCAGGCGGATCTCTGAGTTCAAGGCCAGCCTGATCTACAGAGCAAGATCCAGGACGGGCACCAAAACTATTACACAGAGAAACCCTGCCTCAAAAAAAAAAAAAAAAAAAAAAAGAACTCTGAGGGGCTAGCTGGGCCTGGGATTGAGGAAGAATAGAGCAGTCTTAGGTCTGTACTCCTACCCAGAGCCCTCTGACCTGTTTTTCAGATGATCAGGACAAAGTAGTCTCTTCTTTTATAGATGTGGAAACAGACATGCAAGCATCAGATGACTGGAGGTTAGGTAGAGCAGGTGACGGCGTCTTGAAGACCACGCTGTCAGAGGAATGGGTGGCCTGTCTCCAGGTGTCCCTAGCCCAGCAGACAGGAGGTGGAGGCTTACTCAACTTTTCAAAATTTGATTCCACTGTTGGGTGGAAAAACATTAGTAGGCCCTGAAATTGGTCTGTGATGGCTGTCCTGTCCTTGACAGGCCTGGGGCAGGTGCTGGAGTTCATGTACACTGCTAAGCTGAACCTTAGCCCTGAGAACGTAGATGATGTGCTGGCTGTGGCCAGCTTCCTCCAGATGCACGACATTATCACAGCCTGCCATGCACTCAAGTCACTTGCTGAGCCGGCCAGTAGCACTGGGGAAAATACAGAAGCCTCAGCTGTAGAAGGTAAGATCACTGGAGCCTGTCCTAAAAAGTCCTAAGAAGGAACTTGGCTTCTTTTGGAGGCCCTGTCTCTGATTCTGGGTCACTTCACTGGGTGTCAGATTCGTCATCTGCCTTGCTGTCACTGTCAGGTGCTGGTAAGGGTTGGCCAGGCACCCCTGGAAAGGGTCCCCACACCTGCTCTTTGCTACCCTTGAGTACCAGACAGCAGGAGCCACACCTGGGTCACTAGGTGCAAGGGAGCAGAGCTCCTGCCTTCCCTCTAGTAGCTGCCCTCCCCGAGCTCCCTGGCTCTCAGGGTGTCCTCAGAAGCCCAGAGACTCCCATCATGGGCAGGGTTCTTTGCTGTATGCAGTCAGAGGATCATGTCCCCTCCTGTGAGCACTGACACACACCCCGTGTCTCCTGCCCCTGTACGGTGACGTCACCTGTGCTGTCACAGCTTCAGTGGTCCCTGAACAAACCAGTGAAGCACCTGGAAGTCCCCAGGGGGACTCGCCTCACCCCTCTGGCAGTGGACAGACACCTAGTAGAAAATGACAAGTCTGTCCTGTCCTGTCTCCAGGAGGAGACAAGAGAGCCAAAGAGGAGAAGGCTGCCGCCACCATGCTGAGCAGGCTGGACCAAGCAAGAAGCAGTCCGCACCCAGGCCCAGGCAGAGAGCTCAAAGAGGAGCGGGGTGGCCAGGCAGAAAGCGCAGCCAGTGGTGAGTTGTGATTTGGTTCTCATGGGCTGGCTACCTGGAAGAGGTAATGGACAGCAGGAAGTTGGTGCTGCCCATCACCTGCCAGCAGCCTGGGCCCCAGAGTAGTAAAGACTTAGTGGCTGGGAGGTCGGTGGCGTGGGCTCTGTACTTTGCTGGCTTGTGTCTAGCTCAGGGAGTCTGTTCTGCAGGTCTGCTCCAGCCATGGAAGAGTCCCAATCCAGCCTGCCATCCCTCCTCAGGTGCAGAGCAGACGGAGAAGGCTGATGCCCCCCGGGAGCCCCCACCCGTGGAGCTCAAGCCGGACCCCACGAGTGGCATGGCTGCTGCAGAAGCTGAGGCCTTGTCAGAGAGCTCAGAGCAAGGTGCCCCCCTTTCCCAGCCAGGGCCGGCCTTGCCACACATGCCTCACTGCCCTCTTGGGTCACCTCTTCCCTCACTAGCCTGTCCTGCTTGGACATTATTCACTTGAACTTTTGTCTTTCTTGAGTCGTAAGTTGCCTTAGTTGTACATCCCCCTCCATGTTTCCATTCGTCTGGAAGCATCCTGACATGGCCCTGGGGCTTCTGCTTAGCCCTGGGCATTACACAAGTGTGCCATGCTTCCCACAGGCTACATCACAAGTACTTATTGACTGGAAGTGCTACCCATCTGCCTGAGGCCTTACGCCCTCCAAATAGCAAATACTCAGGTTACAGACCCGAGAGTCACTGTCACCTAAAGAAAGGCATTTGTGAAGTACGGAGAGAGTTGGACCAAACCCAGAAGGGACTCTGAGCCCAGGCAAGTCCCTCAGTACCTGCTCTCTTCCGTGCAGAAATGGAAGTGGAGCCAGCCAGCAAAGGAGAAGAGGGACAAGAGGAAGAGGACACAGGGCCTGCCACCGTCAAGGAAGAGGGGATGCATCTGGAGAACGGGGAGACCCCTGAGGAGAATGAAGAGTCTGCAGGCACAGACTCTGGGCAGGAGCTTGGCATGGAGGGCCGGAACCTGCGCTCAGGCACCTATGGGGATCGCACTGAGTCCAAGGCTTATGGCTCCATCATCCACAAGTGCGAGGTGCGGGGCCGTGGGCGGTGCCAGCCCTGTGCCTCCAGGGTCTCTACAGTCCCTCACGCACTCCTTCCTGCTGCGCCTGCAGGACTGTGGGAAGGAGTTCACGCACACGGGAAACTTCAAACGCCACATCCGCATCCACACGGGTGAGAAACCTTTCTCATGCCGGGAGTGCAGCAAGGCTTTCTCAGACCCCGCAGCGTGCAAGGCCCATGAGAAGACACACAGGTACCCACCTTGCCTCCCCTAGACTGGGAGCCTCCCTGGACCCTGCAAGACCCCTTCCTGTCACCTAGCACCTTCTGCTCCACAGCCCGTTGAAACCCTATGGGTGTGAGGAGTGTGGCAAGAGCTACAGGCTCATCAGCCTGCTGAACCTGCACAAGAAGAGGCACTCCGGAGAGGCGCGCTACCGCTGCGGGGACTGTGGCAAGCTCTTCACTACTTCAGGCAACCTCAAGCGCCACCAGCTGGTGCATAGTGGCCAGAAGCCCTACCAGTGCGACTACTGTGGCCGCTCCTTCTCTGACCCCACCTCCAAGATGCGCCACCTGGAGACTCACGACACCAACAAGGAGCACAAGTGCCCACACTGTGACAAGAAGTTCAACCAGGTGTGCACCCCTCCCTAGCCAGCACGGTGGGTCCTGCTGGTGGCTCCCCAGGGTTGGCACAGAACAGCCACTATGTCTGTGGATAGGGACTCTCCTAGGATGTACCCTGAAGGGCAAGCTTAGACCAGGCTGTGCTGCACTGTCTTCCTCTGCTAGGACCCTGGCCCTTTGAGAGACCAGAAAGTCCACTATTCCCTGGCTAAAGGGCTTGGGGAGAAGCCGGGTTCCTAGGGGACCCTTCTGAGCCCCTGTCTGGGTGCAGGTGGGGAACCTGAAGGCCCACTTGAAGATCCACATTGCCGACGGCCCTCTCAAGTGCCGGGAGTGCGGGAAGCAGTTCACCACCTCAGGTAGGCCCAGAGCACCCTGGCTCCCCATCCTTATCCCTCGGCCCCTCACAGTGCAGCACACCAGCCTTGCCCTTCATTTCCGAAGGGAACCTCAAGCGGCACCTGCGGATCCACAGCGGAGAGAAGCCTTACGTCTGCACCCACTGTCAGCGGCAGTTTGCCGACCCTGGCGCGCTGCAGCGGCACGTACGGATCCACACGGGTGGGTGAGGAGGCCCTGTGTGGGCTGTGGAGGGGGCACAGGGAGCCGAGTGGGTGCTAGTGCCTTGTGCCTCTGCCCCAGGTGAGAAGCCGTGCCAGTGTGTGATGTGTGGCAAAGCCTTCACTCAAGCCAGCTCCCTCATCGCCCATGTGCGCCAACACACAGGGGAGAAGCCCTACGTCTGTGAGCGCTGTGGCAAGAGGTAGTGGCCTGCCCCCACTCCAGGGAGCATGAGGCCAAGTCCCAGGCTGTGTCCCAGAGTGGTGGGTACCCCCTAAGCTCCAACCCCCCACACACCATGGCTCCTGTGGGTCAACATGAGCCCCGTTATTTGTGGCCCTATAGATTCGTCCAGTCCAGCCAGTTGGCCAATCACATTCGCCACCATGACAACATCCGACCACACAAGTGCAGCGTGTGTAGCAAGGCCTTTGTGAATGTGGGGGACCTGTCCAAGCACATAATCATCCATACTGGTGAGCATGTGCTGCCCGCCTGTGTCCATCCCTTCCCAGCCCATTTTGCAGGAGAAGGGTAGGTGGGTAGAGGTAGGGAACCCTGTGCCACACTTGTTTACAGGTAGCCTTGAAGCTCAGTTCAAATGTGGACTCCACCTGCCTTGGAGCTTTCAAGGAGGATGCTCCTGAGGCACCTGTCAGCACTGGAGGCTGCCAGAGAACTTGCTAGAAAAGATGGGGCTGCTGGGTACTGGGAGGCCTGGAGGTGGCAGGGTGATAATTTGCCTCACCACCAGGAGAGAAGCCT
This sequence comes from Onychomys torridus, assembly GCF_903995425.1. Classification (NCBI taxonomy): domain Eukaryota; kingdom Metazoa; phylum Chordata; class Mammalia; order Rodentia; family Cricetidae; genus Onychomys; species Onychomys torridus. Next base: position 155,064,987 of record NC_050444.1, read on the forward strand.
TACCTGTGTGACAAGTGTGGTCGTGGTTTCAACCGGGTAGACAACCTGCGTTCTCACGTAAAGACCGTGCATCAGGGCAAGGCGGGCATCAAGATCCTGGAGCCAGAAGAGGGTGGTGAGGTCAGCGTGGTCACTGTGGACGACATGGTCACACTGGCCACTGAGGCACTGGCAGCAACAGCGGTCACTCAGCTCACAGGTGTGGACTGTAGGCAGCAGAGGGTGGCCACGGGCAGCTTGCCTTCGTGGCAACAACGGGGTAGGTCCCTGTGGCTTCTGCCTCAGGCCCTGCTGCCTCTGCCCACAGTGGTACCAGTGGGGGCTGCAGTGACAGCTGATGAGACGGAAGTACTGAAAGCTGAGATCAGCAAGGCTGTCAAGCAGGTGCAGGAAGAAGGTGAGAGGGGCAGTCTGGGGTGTGGACGCCGGTGCACCCAAGGTCCTTCCCACCCTGACCTCAGCCCACACCTCCACAGACCCCAACACCCACATCCTCTACGCCTGTGATTCCTGTGGGGACAAGTTCCTGGATGCCAACAGCCTGGCCCAGCATGTCCGGATCCACACAGCCCAGGCCCTGGTCATGTTCCAGACAGATGCGGACTTCTATCAGCAGTATGGGCCAGGCAGCACGTGGCCAGGCGGGCAGATGCTGCAGGCTGGAGAGCTGGTCTTCCGTCCTAGGGATGGGGCTGAGGGCCAGCCCACACTGGCAGGAACTCCACCTACAGCTCCTGATTGCCCACCGCCTGCAGAGTGAGCAGGTGGCCCTCTGACTGTTTATTTAAGGATGGATGGCACCCTGGGACTCAAGGTGCTCCTGCCCCAATCCCTAGAGAGAATAAATTTGATTATTTTCTAATGTTGCCTATGGTCCCTGTGTCCCCAGTGGGTGGGGAACTGTCACCTACCTAGCTGATACTGCAGAATGGTTAACACTAACTCAGGGACGAGGTGTCCTGGGACATCCCGGTGTCCATCATGGAAAGTAGAGCTCCATACTGTGTCTGTAAGTTATTTAGGGTGTGGGCAGCACCCTGTGGCCGAGATGTAGCTCCACTCGCCGGGCCTGTGTCAGGAGACCCAGGCAGCCTAGTGCCTTTAGCCAGAGCAGTGTATAGAACACGGACTGGCTTCTCGGTAAACTAGCATAGTGCTGCTTTACCAAGGCCACGGTGATGCCAGCCTGTGGCAACACTAGCTTGCTGCAGGTCACCACCAGGCTGGCAAGAAGGGAAGGGGAGCAGCCAGAAGCTTTGATGATGGGATCCTGGCAGGCAGAGCTGTGACCTTCCCATGGAGGAGTCCCACCGAACTGGACGGCCTGCTCTGTAGCCCCAGATCTGTCACCCAGATTCTCGTGCCACAGCCTTTTCTTGTCTTGAAGCAGGCATGGGAATTAACAGCCCCGGGACTATCAGGCTCCTTGCTCCTCCAATCAGGAGCTTGCAAGCGGGTAGGGAAAGGAGGGACTTCATTATCAAAATCGGAAGTGCCTTCCCAGTGGCCTAGGAAACAGGACGGAGGGGCAGCATTTGTGATTCAAATCTCAAGCACAAGCTGAAAAGCTCTGGGGAAGATCAGGGAGCAGAAAAGGTTCTTGTTCACAGACTTAGGGTAAGAGCTACTGTTCCAGCAAGCCAAGAACCCCGTGGCTCCCACTTGAGCGACAACCACATTCACACTTGAGGTGTTTTGTATTTTTTAATAAAGTTTGTAATCCAATGGACACACAACAAAACTGCGCTGAGAAAAACAGTTTCATAAATTAATAAGTGTTAGGAAGTCAGGGAGAGGTCCAAGTCACAGGAAGAAGGAGTTGGCCAGGTCTTTTTGTCCAGGTGCTACGTGACACTTCCATGTTGCGGGGGCAGGACCCGTGCTGTAATGAAGCGCACTTATACAAATGAGTGACGGTACAAAGTCTGAGTATGAAAATAAGATTTTCTTTGAAAACACATTTTTGGCACAGATTAAAAAAAATGTATGTCAGGGAAATTTGATTTAAGTCAGTATTATATATATTTATATATATTATATATTTATATATACACATCCCAAGTTCTGCACATCCGACCAAGGAAGAAAATCCTTCTGTTGGCTTTTACTCAGCTGTAAACTACATCCGATGAGTTGAAGGTGGTGGTGGCAGGAGAATTAAGAAAGATGACATGTCCGATGAGCAGGGCTTGAAGAAAAGAGATGGGGCAAAAATACCCAATGAAATGTTCCTTGACACCAAGGCTTCAGCACAAGTCCCAAGTCCTGCATGAGAGTCTGTGGTGTGCTCACGTACACATGTCCAGCTCCTCACAGCCTGTGTTCACTGTGCAAGTCACTAATTTAGTGCAAAGGCCGTTCTGTTCACCAAAAACAGACTCCCACTGCCCTGTTCCTTTTCTCCAAAGGAGGAAAGCCAGCCCCTAAGGTTTCTGTGAGTCCATGGGTTGGTGGTCTGTCCTGGGCAAGGATTTCATGTAAACATACAAGCAGCACCACCCCCAGAGGAGGTCTATCCATAGAGCTGGGTGGGCAGGAGAGCGAGGGCAGCTGGAGGCGCCCAGCAGTCTGCCCCTCAGCAGCTTGCCCTCTGCCTGCCTGGGCTGTCCACGGTTCTGTCCTGTTCATCATTGCAGCAGAGCTTCACACAGAGGCAATGACGATCATGAGGTGGGGAGAGATGTTGGAGATGCTGGCAAGGAGGTCAGGGGCCAGGCGGGAGAGGTGACTCTCGGAGAACTCACAGGGTGGGAAGATCTGCAGCACATAGGCGGGCTGGAGGAGTGAGAGAAAAGTGGGACCCACTGTCTTCCAAGGTTCCGACCCCCAATACTCATTCATACCTGGCAGGCCATGACAGCCCCCCCCCCTCCGCCCCAGTCAGGCTGCATATCAGCACAGTATCATCGACCTCTACAGTTGAAGGTCAACACTCCCCCCGCCCCCTCTCAGCTGTTCCCTACCTCTTTCCAGGATGGGCAATTGGTAGCCATTACCCATGCAGCCATGTGCCCATTTCCTCTGGGAACTCCTGGGGTACTCTGGTTGCTACCAGAAATATCCATGACACCAGGCCAGACCAGCCCTGCTGCCCTGACCTAAACTGGTCCTAGCTGTGTGTACAAATGTGGGGTAGTGATGGGACAATGGACCAACCTGATTGGAGCCAGGGTTGGGGACGTTGATAATCCCTGCTGCCTGCTTGGCCTGCAGGTAAGTGATGAAGGCAGCCTTGAGGGACTCCGTCTGGCTCACCACATCCTCCTGGTCACGACCACAGGGCAGAGCCAGCAGCAGACAGTAATCTGTCTCCACCTGCAGCGGAGGTGAATGGTTAGGGATCTCCTGACTAAACAGCACGTGTCCTACCCAAGTAGCTAGGCACCTCCAAGATGGCTGTGTCACACCACGCTAACGTGTGTGTGTGTGTGTGTGTGTGTGTGTGTGTGTGTGTGTGTGTGTGCATATGCTCACTTCTAGACTAGAGGTCCTTCTCTACGCAAGTAGAGTTTACCCTTCATTGCCCACTTCAAGAGTTACCAACGCCAGGAGTTAAGCCACAGAGGCTACCTGTTCTTCCTTCCCTGTGAATGGCATGTGCATTTACCACGGCCCCCAAGTCTTACTGTCATCCTACGGGCAACCCCTTCCAGCTGCGAGGTCTCTAGCCGCATCCTTTGGGCGATCCTCAGCGGGGGACCACCTTCAGAGAGAGGCAGGGACCGATGGGCCAGGACATTGTTGCCGGAGACGAAGTGGAGCTGCACAGCAGCTGTGTCGTTCTTGAGGGCTAGCAGGCCCTGCCACACGATGGGGTACTTCTGCTTACCAGGAAACAAAGGAAAAATGGGGTCATGCATGGAATGACCAGCATGACCCTGGAAGCAGCTCACTCCTGATACAATCAACTGGGAGGTTGGGGTACTTCTTAGGACAGAACAAAGGATGTCTTACCTTCAGAAGCTGGACCATATCCACAGGCCTCTGTGGAGTCAGGTGTGGAGAAGAATCTTGTTTGGGGGCTGGCTGGGCTTCAGTGTGAGGCAGAGCCAGTCCAGGTGGGGTGCTTGTGCCCGAGGCCGTAGAGACAAACAGTGGCTGCTTTGGGGCAGCCTGAGAGGGAAGAGGATTTGGGAGGTCCGGCTTCATGGAGACTGATACAGGGGACGGGTGGGTCGGCTGGCCTGTTTCCACCGGCGCCTTCTGAACCTGAACAAGGGGCTCAGGTGGCCTACTTGCAGGGACAGCTGAGAGACGAGGCTGCTCTACCCCTCCTGTCTGGGTCCCCTTTGCTTCTTGGGAGACCTGGGGCATCTTGCTACTCAGTGGCTGGGCAGGCTGGCAGGGTGGGGCAGGTGGTGCAGGCTGCGTGGACTGCGTAGAGGGGGCAGACTGTGCAGGCTGTGTGGACTGCAAGGGCTCGCCGCCGCCTTCAGAAGGTCCCTAGAGTTGGGAAGGAAGACAAAGGGACAGTCAGGGTGGGCTGCACAAAAGCCCTGGCTTCCAAACAAGAACTCAGTAGACCAGAGGGAGGCATCCTTGTCTCAGGCCACAGAGGAAATGTGAGGCGGGGAGCTGTCTCAGGGAAAAGGCCACCTAACATAGCCCTTCTGACCCTGCAGGCAGGAGCCCTCACATAAAGTGTCTCCCCATATCCAAGAGCTGTGGTCTGATCTGAGGCGCTCCTCACCGTGACTTTAGGAAGCCCATCTTTCCACCTCCAAGTCCTGTCTAGCTTGTCTGTACCTTGCTCATGACCCTTGCCGAAGGTCAGTTTTTTACGTTTATTAGTGTGTGTGTGTGTGTGTGTGTGTGCGCGCGCGCGCGCACGCGCGCGCATGATGGGACACACACACACACAAGTATGCTACTATGTGTGTCCATGTGGAGGTCAGAGGACAACTCTGGAGTTAGTTCTTATTTATGACGGTTCTGGGAACCAAACTTGGGTTGCCAGGCTCACACTTAAGCAAATGCCTTCACCCACGGAACCAGCTTGATGGCCTGCCTATCTTTCTAAACCACAAAGCCCCCAAGTGCAAGCCCAAAAGGTAGGGAGGAAACCTGGCTTCCTCACCTGTGCAGAAGTCTTGGTCCTGGAGGGTAGGCTGACGGAGGAGGCGACAGGAAACTGGGTGTGTGTGAGCTGAGCTGGGGCATGGTAGGTACGGATGTCTCCATACCTATATTCTTGGAATAGTTCACCACTGGAGTGCACAATCTGCACCCCATGGGTTACAACCACAGGTGGGGTCAGAGGCAGCCCCTGAAGTTGGTTGCTGGGGGTGACTGTGAGGATGCGGGCTTCACCATGAGGGGTAGGGGCAGGGGTAGGCACAGGGCCAGGGGCCGGAGCAGGGATTGCTTTGGCATCTGAAGTCTTAATGGTTTCTTTCACCAGCTGCTGGGGTGCCTTGTTGGCTGGTGGCACCTTCACTACCCCCTCGGTGGCCCTGGGCTGTTCACTGACAGCAGTCACGTGTGGGTGCACCATGATCCTCACATCTCGGGGCACAGTGTATGGGTGCAGTCGGTACTCCGACTGCATGACCAGAACTTCTGACTGCACAGGGGCCGCAGCTCTAGCCACAGGGAGGTGATAGTGAACTTCTTCCTCAGGAGGGTGCTGGGTGGCCAGAGCAGGTACACCAGCTGTGGTGGGCTGGGGTGTGCCCACATGCTGTGGGGCCCTTGCTTCTATCTGCTGGGGCTGCAGAGGGGCCCGAGGAGAGTGCAGAGTCTCTGGCCGGATGCTGTAGGTGATGCTGGGCAATGTGGGTGTGTTCATTCTCACCTCACCTTGTGAAAGGTGACCAAGGGACACAGTCTGAGTGATGCTGTGGGGTGGCATGATGACAGACTGCTCTGGGTGGATACTGGAGATGAACTGGGGGACTGGAATGCCTGCAGCTAGCATGACGGTGGCATTGGTGGAAAGTGCTGTGGATGTGGTGCTGCTGGGGTGGCAGGCCCTTGGGAATGGGCCTGATGTAGGCCCACTAGGTCGAGGAGTATGTGTATCTGGTTTTGGGGCTGCCAAGTGCGAGATGGTTCGATCTACTGGGGTGCTGGGTCCCGAAGGAACATGGTTCACTTCTGTAGGCAGTTTGCTGGGCAGGGCAGGAGGGTGGTGGGGAGTGAGGGTGGACCCCAAGTTAGCTGGCTGAAGGACCTTGGTCTCTATTTTCAGAGTGACAGGGTCAGCAAGTTTCTTGTTAGTGGTGACTATGCTTGGGGTGAGAACAAGCTGGTTGTGAACCAGCACTGGGGGTGTGTTGATGCCCTGGGTGAGAACCTTCACTGTGCCACCTTGGGTGACAGGTGTGGACACTGAGAGGTGAATGGGCTCAGGCTTTTCCAAGGATGGACGGTCCGTCTTCACAGAGGAGATCACTGGAGAGGCATTATATGTCTGGGCAGTCAGTACCAGAGTAGAATGGGTGGCCACATTTGCAAAAGCTGAAGGGGTCTGAGGGCCTTTGGGTGCGGACTGGGATGGGGTGACAGAATCTGGTTTCACCTGGGACTTTGATACTGACTGCTGAAACTCAATGTCCATTGCACTGGCTGGGGGGATCTGGCTGATCTTGGCACTGATCCGCTGTGGGCCTTCCGTCTTCTGTCCTGAGTAGCTCAGAAGCACAACTCCTTCTGAAGTATTCACACGCAGCCCTGCACCAGAGCCTGTCTCTGCGGGGCGGTCATCAATCACTGACATAGACCCAGGGTGGAAGCGACTGTTTTCATTGCTGCTTGACCTCTGTTTGCCCTTTGCTGATGGCACCGTCACTGCACCGGTCATGGCTGCTGCACCTGTTGTGGCAGTCACACCACAAGCAGCAGTCACTGCACCCGCAGCGGCAGCGTTCACGGTACCCGGGGCAGCGTTCACTGTGCCCACTGTGGCGCTCACTGGAGTGGTCAGGACATTCACAGGTCCAGTGAGGACATTCACAGGCCCCTTTAGGAGATTCACAGGCCCAGCAGGGGTGCTCACTAAACCTTTCAGTGTGGCCACTGAGCCCTTCACAGGGCCCTTTAAGGCATTCACTGGGACCAGAGAGACATTCACCAGGCCAGTCAGGGCACTCACCAGGCCAGTCAGGGTCTGAGGAGCTGGTTTTGCCAACGTTATCTTCTGCGAATTCTCCAGGTCAATGCTGACAGGCATCCGGCTAATAACGGACGTGATTTTGGGGGCAATGACTGGAGCCACCTTCTCTTTGTCAGCAGCTACTGAGACCTCTGAGGGTTGTGGGTCAGAAGCATTTGATACTGGAGTTGCTGACTTTTCCTCTAAGGGAAGATGTCTGGGTTCACCTGGAGGGACCGGTACCTCGTGCAGACAAGGAGCAGCACTCACGGGCTCTGCGATGGCTGTGGTGACACGTGTGGAAGGAACACCAGTGGCAGAGACATATTTGGGGTCCATGAGGATCTTCCTCAGTGTACTGGAGCTGGTGTCCACGTCAGAGGCCTTTGTGTCTGGGGGAAGAGCTGGAGCTGGGGTAGACTGAGCCTGAGGCTCCTCCTGTCTTGTGATCCACTCAGTCACCTTAGTAGGGGGACTCTGATGGGGGACTCCCCCAGGAATGACAGGGGGTGGGAGCTTTGCTATTGTCACTAAAGGAATTGTGGGTGGAGGTATACTCGAGTCACTGGGTGGGGTCACTGGATCACTTTCAATGATGGAATGCACCTTGAACCTGGCCTGGGGCTCATCATCTACTGGTGATGGCTGGGAAAGAGGTGGGAGGTCAGGGGGTGCGGGTGCTTTGCATGGAGTCTTTCCTTCAATACTGCTTCCCTGACACAGACTCTCAGCAGGGGGCGTCTTGCTTGGGTCAGAAGTGCATTCCTGGGGAGGAGTGGATAGAGGTTTTTCGCTCTGCTCTTCTTCCTGGGGAACTTCTGGGGGTGCTGATGTTGCCTCATTGGCAGCAGGGCTCTCGCTTTGAACCTGCTCAGCCTCAGAGACGCGAGTCTCTGTGGCAGTGACCACTTTCTTGTTTGTGTTCCTTTTCCGGCGCGATCGTGTCTTCTGGCGCCCTTTGTCTTTCCGGGGAGGAGTGACTTCCACTTTAGAGCCCCTGGCTTCCTGTACAGAGTCACTGCTGTTCCCTCTGGTGTCCTTGGGGTCTGCAGAACCTGCTGAGGGCTCCGAGACACTGAGTTGTGAGCTAGGAGACTGTGTAGCAGCATCTGCCTCCAGGATTCCAGCCGGGGCCTCAGGGGGCCCCCGCTCCAATCCTTCCTGCAGATGCGGCTGAGATCCTGGGGGTAAGGAGGGAGAAGTGGACAGGTCTTCCGGTTCTCCAGAATTGTCGCTCACGATGGAGCCAATAGCCGCAGCCAGTTCAGTCTCGTTTGCCTGGTGTGCAGGCTTGTGGCCATCCTCCGTGGCGTGGCCTGCAGATGTCCCCGGGGCTGCTCCCTTGTCAGTTGCACTGCTGGAGGGCTCAGTGAGCTTTGCAATGTTCTCCACAGCCTGCTCCAGCTCCATCTGCTTGGCTAGCTGTGTGGCTTCTGGGGACACCGTACAGGCGGACAAATCTTCCTTCTCTGCTTCCTTTTTAGGATCAACTGGGTCATTCCTCAGCTGAGATGAGGAGTCACTTTCCTTTGGAGGGCTCTCCGTGTTCTCCGGAGAGGCTGCCACAAGGCCAGCTTCCTTGTCCACGGTCTGCCCTGCAGCCCTGGGGGCCATGTCCAGGGTTCTCAGATGTGCAGCCCTGTCCACTGCTGACCTGGTGTTCCGAGCACGTCCTCGCTTTGACTTGGTGTTTTTCTCGGGAGGTGGTTTTTTCTCCACTGTCTCAGCTGGGAAGGTGTCGGGTCCCTTTTTGTCTGTGCTCGTGTCCTTCCTGTCACGCTTAGGCTCACTCGCTGCTTCTTTATCACCCCTGGACTTGGTGTTACTTTCCCTCGTGTTCACCTGGGCACTGCCCTCAGCAGCAGCCTCCACTTTCGGCTCGTTTCTCCCCCTTTTCCCGTAGGGCCCCCCAGTGCCTGCTGACTTCTGAGACCTTGGAGACCTCCACCCTTCAGCTGGCTTGGGTGTTTCTGCTGGCTCTTTCGCCTCATGTTCTTCATTCTCATCCACACGCCGCCGTGTTTTAGGAGGCCTTCCCCTTCGGGGGGTGGTGGGAGGGACCACAGCCTCCTGCAGCTCCCGCTCCAATCTCTTCCTGGTCACTCTAGGCTGCTCAGCAGGCTCTTTAGCTGGAGATGGGCGGCTTTCGTGGTCACCCATGGTGGCATAAACGCTCCTGACATTCCGGCGCCTGGTTCGGCTGAGAGGCAGGCTTGGCTCAGGGAGCTCGGGGTCCCCCGCAGAGTTTTTAGATGCAGTCCTTGTAATCTTCTCAGCCTCCATCTTCAGTTCTAACAGCTTCTGTGCTTCTCCACGAGGAGAGCTGGAGCGCTTCAGCTTTTCCCGGTCTATCCTCTCACTCTTTCTGGTGACGGGCTTCTCCACGATGCTTGCAGCAGCTGCCTGGACTGGTGTCTTGGCACGCTTGTTTTTGTATGTCTTCCTTTCTTTTGCAGCGACTGGAGGACTGGCCTCCACATCTTCAGGCGCTGGGGGCTGAACTTCAGCTTTCTGAGTGGCACTGGGCTCAATGCTTGGAGCTGCATCTGGCTTCTCCACTTTTGGCTCTTCAGCTTCCTCAGACTTCTGAGTCAGTTTTGAAAGTGGCTGGGGACTGCTGGGTTTTGGATCTACATTGCTTTCTACCTTGGAAACTGCAGCCCCAGGAGTCAGAGGCTCGGCATCCGCACGTGGGGTGCCTTCGGCAGTTGAGCTTTCTTGAGTAGCCAAAGGCGCCACAGCAGTACTCTCACTGACACCCCTTCCTGGGGGTAAGTCTACCTGCTTAGGCTTTTCCACAGGGACAGGAACTGACTCAGACACCAACTTTGCCTCTTCCAAGACCTGGGCTGGCTCCACAGGCTTCTCTCCTGCCAGTGAAGGAGCCTCTGCTGTTTTCTCAGCCTTCTCTGGTGCTGATGCTGCTGGTTCTGGTGTCACAGGGGTGACCACAGGAAGCCCAACTGAAACAGGGCCTTTCGGCTCCAGCTCTCTGGTCTCAGTGGCAGGTTCCGGGGTCTTGGGAACGCTCTCTGGGTCCTCCTGTTTCTCAGCCTCCTTGGGCTTCTGGTCCTTCTCCTTTTCCTTCTGCTGCATCCGTGTGAGCTCCATGAATCTGCTGTGGAACAGGACCACTGGCTCCTGGACCGAGTCACCTGTGCTGCTGGCACCGTCAGATGCTTGTCTGCTGTACAGCCTCCCGGGGGGAAAGTCGGAATCCTCTCCTTTCCTCTCAAGATGCTGCAGCCGCTTAGAATCTTGTTCAAAGATGGAGCTATGCAAAAACCGAGAGGCAAACAGCTCTTGCCTCTCCTGCTCCTCCTCTTCCCTGTGGTCATCCTTCTTATCATCCATTTTCCCCTCCGAGTCGGTCCTGATTTTCTTCTTTTTCATGTACCAGGAGGGAATAGGTCTTGGGGCAGAGTCAACCTTTTCTTTATCTTTGTTGTTTCGAAAATTAGCAAACCGGGAGTCCCAGTCAAGAAAAGACCAGTTTTCTTCACGGGATGAAGAGAGTGACTTAGCTCTTTCAAGCAAAGCTTTAGTGTCTGGTGTGATCGTCTTATCCAGAGCAAAAGAATAAAATTTATTTCTTTCTAAAGAACCAGAGAGTCTTTCATCTCGCTCACGTACTTTGTCATCTCTGTCCCTCAATAAAAAAGACAGCCGAGGGCTGTCATACAAGCTGGAGGCCCTGGGTGACTGGGATTTGTGCTCAGCATCCTCATCAGAGTCAGAGGGTACCTCACCAGGTTCCAGATCACGTACAGACCTCTTTCGTAAACTGTCTCTCTTAATTATGCTGTTTGGAAAACTCACATCAAACCTGCTGGGGTCCTGTTTCATCTGAGGGTCCCAACGATTCGGCTCATCTTCAGAATTCAAGACAGACAGCTTTATTTTGGCCATGTCTGCCACCTGCTCTCGCTTACTAGAATCATAGGGATTAAATTTTAAGGGGTCTTCTCTCACTGCTACATTAGAATAGGGGAGACCTTTTTCATCCACTTTAGGAGACCCTTTTACTGACATCAGCCTAGGGGAGCCCAGGGTGTCATCGTCTTCGTGGAAGGAACCATGGCGGACACTGGGAGAACAGCCGGTCCTTTCAGAGTCCTCACTGATTTGGCGGGAACTTCTGTAATTTCTCTCTCTTTTTGTACAGATATCAAAATCAACATGATCCATCCTTTTCTTTTTGCTGGGGGGTGAGTCGTCAGTAACATCCTGGGGGGGCTTGCCTACCTCATGAACAAGGCTACGTCTTTCATATTCATCTACATCTTTTTTAGGACTGCCAAACTTCTCAGACTTGGCTATTTCCATCTCCATCTGCTGTTTTCTGCGACTCTGTTCCATCTGTTTGCGGTAACTCTGTGTGTGATCAATGTCAATGCCAAGTTTTTCTTCAGCGTTTACTGTGTGTGGCTTCTCCTGGCCTGCTTTATGCTCTGCTGGTTCATCACGAAGACGGCAGTAGTTTTTCTTGACTTCCTCTTTCTCAGGCCCTTGATTATCTAGGGCCTGCAGCTGTTTGGGCTGAGGTTTTGAGGGGATGGCTTTTTTGGGCTGGGCTTCTTGATTTTCCACAGATCCGTGTATTGGATCTCCCAGGCCTGTGTGTACATCTGAGCTGGGCCTTGAGCCAGACCCTGAGGAGACGGCAGCAGGCTCCTGGCAGTCTTTGGGGCTGGGAGCCGAATTCAGTCTGTCCAGCTTAGTTTTTTTTGATTCCCTTTTAAGGATTTCTTTTCTCACAGGCTTTCTTTCAGGCTCTCCTTCCCTCGGCAGAACAGCATCTCTCGACACATCAGGCTGCTTCTTGAGAAGTACTCGAGTATCCTCTGTCTCGGGGCTGCTTTTCTTGACTTCTGGTTTCTGCTTTTCTGCTTTCAAGCTGGAATCTGCAAAGCGCCTTTTCCTCGCTTCCAGCTTCTCCAGGTCCAGAGCACTCAGGCCCTCAGGCGTCTGCTCCGGCTTGAGGTGCTTCCTGAGTTTAGGCCTGCCTTCTTTATCCCCGACTTCTGTGTGGCTGGAAAGGGCCTTTTCCCTCGGGGCTTTCCCTCTAGCAGACTCCACTGTAGACGAGTCTGACTTGGCAGGCTCCATCTGAGAGGCCTGGGACTTCTGACCCAGGGCTGAAGGCTTAACAGTGTCATGATCAAACCTCGCTTTGAGCTTTTCTGTCGGAGGGTGGTCAATAACCTTCCCCTCCTTTTCTTTCACTCGAGTCAAAACCACACAAGGCATGAGCTCCAGGCGGTTCTTGGCTGGCCCGTCCTTGTCGGCTTTCTCTCTGCTCAGCTTGGTATTGCTCCGTGTTTTCTCCGGGCTCTGATCACGATCATTTTCTTGCTCTGTTTCGGAAGACTGAGAACTAGGGGAATGACCTTTTCCTTTCCGTCTCTGCCTGTCAGGTTTGTCCTTTTCTCCTTTTTCCTTCCGAATTATTCGTCTCTCCCTCTCCACTCTCTCAGGATCAAAAGTCCGTTCTTTCTCTGTCTTTTCGTTTTTTGTATAGCGCTCCAACCGAACCTTCTCCAGTTTGTCGTACCGTGGAGGGGACACCGAGCTGCAGCTCCCACTTCGCTCTGAGGACCGGCGGTACAGCCTCCTCTCCGAGTCACTTGGCAGTCTCTCAGAATGTGCAGGAGACACCCCAGGACTCTGTGGACGACGCAAGAGCACGGGACTCTGACTTCGCTCAATGGGTCTCCTCTCATGGTCCCGGTCCCGGTCCGACTCAAATCTTTCCCTTTCTCGCTCCCGTTCTCTCTGCCTATAGCTGTACTCCCGAATATCTTGTTCATAAGGATCACTCCTATATTCTCTGTATTCGCGAGGGTCATCATAGTATCGGGACTCATAGTACTCTCCTTGGTAGGTTTCCCAATCGGAATAGAAGTCCCTCCCTCGAGCTGGATAGTCCCTCCTGGAGTCCTCAGGGTAGGTGCCTGGAGTGCGGACGCTTTCATAGTAGGTCCGATCTTGGCTGTAGTCATAGGACCCTCTTCGCTCCTCTCTGCCAAACATCACAGAGACTGTTAGTGCTCCTGTCTTCTCAACACTTGCAGTCCCACCTCCATAATCCCGGCACTCAACTGCACAAGTTCAAGGCCAGTCTGGGGTACACAGTGAACCACCTCACACACATCTCTGGGCTCCGAGCATTCCTCAGTCACGTGTTCAGCAGCAAGTCTTTTGCAGCAGCTCCTAAGCCAGAAACAGCCCTGAGGACTAAAAACTGACAGCCTAAATAAAATTCAAATGTAAAGCACCAGGTGCTTATCTGCAGCCCTGGCCTGTAGACCAGGCTGGCTTCCAACTCACAGTGATCTCCTGCTTCTGCCTCTGGAGTGCTGGGATTAACGTGTGTACAACCATGCATGCCCAGCACTTTCACAGTTATAACAGAAACGCAATAATCTCAAATAAATGACAAATATTTAAGGAGACCCACTCCTAGCCAGGCAGTGGTGGCGCACTCCTGTAATCCCAGCACTTGGGAGGCAGAGGCAGGGGGATCTCTGTGAGTTCGAGGCCAGCCTGGTCTACAAAGCGAGTTCCAGACAGCCAGGACTGTTACACAGAGAAACCCTGTCTTGGAAAAAAAATAAAAAAGGAGACCCACTGCTATGTACCCTGATCCCACTGTGCTGTACCGTAGGCATGTATTGTTTAGACTGTCGCATTGTACTCAATAAACATATGTAATTATATCAATTTCTTTAAAAGAATTTTTCAGATTTTTAAATCTTAGGGCTGGAGAGATGACTTAGAAGTTAAGCTCACTTATTATCTTTGCAAAGGACCCATGTTTAATTCCTAAAACCCACATGATGGCTCACAGCCTTCCTTAACTCCAGTTCCAGGTAAACAGATACCCTCTTCTGACTTCCTTGGGTACCAGACACACTAAGCACTCATACACACAAACAGGCAAAACATTCACACATAAAGTAAGTAAATCTTTTAAAAAATATTATATCTGGGCATGATGGCACATGCCTTTAATCCTGGCACTTGGGAGGCAGAGGCAGGGAGATCTCCAGGTGTCAGGGGCTAGCCTGCTCTACAGAGCAAGCTCCAGGTCAGTTGAGATTACAGTGAGATTCTGTCTCAAAAAAACAAAAACAAAAACAAAAACAAAAACAAAAACAAAAAAGAAAATAAATAAATGTTTTTTAAAAGTTTAAGTATTTGGGGCAGTGATGGTGCACACTTTTAATCCTAGCACTTGAGGGGGCAGAAGCAGGTGGATCTCTGTGAGTTCAAGGCCAGCCTGGTCTACAGGAGTTCTAGACCAGTCCAGGCTACACTAAGTACTACTGACAACCAACCAATAATCAGTCAATCAATCAACTGTGTTCTAGATAAAAGGCCAGTCTTGGTATACTGTTCTGTCTTAGGTGGGTGAGGTATACTCATTCTAACAAGTACTGTCATCAACTGCATAGGCTTGGCTCTGAGGCCCAGTCTCTGCAGCTCTTACGTCACTTTTTGGCTCAGTGCAGCACAGTAATAGTTGTTAGAACAACAATCTTTGGCTGGATGTGGTAGTGCACATCTTTGATCCTAGCACTCAAGAGGCAGAGGAAGGCAGGTCCCTAAATCTGAAGCCAGCCTTGTTCTACACAGGAAGTTCCAGACTAGTGAGGATTAGAAATAAAACACTCAAAACAAAAAACAACAACAACAAAAACCCACTAGGCATAGAACTAGAGTTATTTAATACACAAGGCAAGGAAGTATTCCCTCTGTGAAGGCGAACCTATTATATACTATCCAATAGAAAGAAAAGACACCCACCTAAATAGCTTACTACTTTGCTGAGCAAGGTGGACCGCTCTTAGGGAATGACACCTGTAGTTAACTTCTGGCAGCTGGGCACACACTCAAATACACAGACAGATGCACACAGACACACACAGTTACAGACATGCACACAGACACACACCCCTATCTTAACAACTTATTTTGCTGAGTCCATGAAGCTAAATAATTTCATCAGGGAACACAACAATAGAGCACTTGCGCCCAGTCAGCACAGGGGATACATCCCTTACAGAAGAATTCAAGGCCACTTGCCTTGTCCATAGATGGAGGGAAGTCGTCCCACTGAAAAGGTAATGCCTTGTATGTCAAACAAGAACTGTCAACAGTCAGATTTGGAGAAAATTCTATCCAAGCTACCAAACGTAGATAGAGAACAAATAAGTCACCAGAAATTGCCCAACCTTCAAGCCATGAAAATGGAGACCTAGCCGGGCAGTGGTGGCGCATGCCTTTAAACCCAGCACTCGGGAAGCAGAGACAGGTGGATCTCTGTGAGTTCAAGGCCAGCCTGGGCTACAGAGTGAGTTCCAGGAAAGACAGAAAGCTACATAGAGAAACCCTGTCTCAAAAAACCAAAAAAAGAAAAAAAAAAATGAAGACCTTCTCCACCCTCCCACCCAAGTGGAAGACTTGAAGACCAAGTGCCATAGAGCCTTGTACATGGACAAGTCTGTAGAAATCAGGGTGTTTATAATCCTGAGCTTAATCAATGGAGTCAAGCAGCTTTCCCACCAGACATCACCTCACCAGAGGGATTACTTTCCTCACTTTATAGCAAAGGAAACATCCTTGAATTTTATGTGGAGGAATGCATTACACACACAGTAACATGTGAGACCTCTTCTCTTCTGCCTCCTTCATGAGGATATAAATGCCATTAGATGGGGATAAATGACCATGGAAATGAACTAAGGATCAAAGCCAGAAACAGGTCTTCACTCAAATCATAAGCAGTAATATACAAAAATCAACTCCTAGACTACATCATCCAACCCTCAGAAGACTCTGCCTTTTAAAAAATATATAATGTACACACAGAAATTGTTAATGCCTCAAGTGCAATGAATGAAGCCTCCAATACACACCTTCCCTCACTCTCACGTGGAATTTTTTTTTTTTTTTGGGGGGGGGGTGTCTAAGACAGGGTTTCTCTGTGTAGTTTTGCCTCCTGGATCTCACTCTATAGTCCAGGATGAGCTCGAACTCATGAGATCCACCTGACTCTGCCTCCCGAATGCTGGGATTAAAGGCATGCACCACCACCACTCAGCTACATAGACTGTTTTTAAGAACTAATGTACTGACAGCAACCCCGGGAAGGAGCTCGGTTGGCCCAGGGCTTGCCTGGCAAGGGTAAGGTCAATTTAGGCCCCCAGTACCACCTAAGTCAGGTGTAGTGGCATACACATGTAATGCCAGCACTCAGGAGGTAGAGACAGAAAGACCATCAAGTTCAAGGTCAAGCTATAATAAAACAAGCCTGGGGCCAGCCTAGGCTACATGAGTCCCTCTCTCAAAAAACAGTAAAACTGCAACCAATGACTTCAAACTGCTACTCTGGGAACTGGGATTGAGAATATTCTGTCCAAAATGACATATTTGTACACATATACAAACAATCTCATGTGTATTCTTTTATTGACGGGTGGGGGATGAAGCTATGACAGAACAGCCCCTCACACTGGCTCACTATCTGAAGAATTGTACATTTTCAGTGTTTTGTGATTTGAGTTCTGAGCTATTCATGAGAAACTATCAAAGCCTTAGCTTTTAGAATTTTGACAATGGGGGTCAGTTTTCATTTCAAAGCTCAAGAGTTCAGTGACTTAGCAGGATACTGAGTTAGGAAATATTTCGAAGAGATGCTGTAATTTCAACCTAACAAAACTGGGACCAGAGGCAGTGAAGGAAGATATTGATGGGCTTTGGCAGCCCTCCCGGGTTCTGATGGCTCTTGACTTTAACTGCCTGAAGCCCTTTGATATGGATGGGATAGAACAGGTGCCCACACTTTAGGAGACCACCACAGAGCAATGCCTGGCCAAAAGCTTGCTTTAGTACAGACAACTGTTTCCACTTTCAAACACATTCAGCTATGTGAAAAGTCTGGTGATTATGTGAGGGTATTTTAATAGGTTATCTAATCAACAGAAGAAAACAAAATCAAATACCACACAGGAGTAGTGACTAAAAAATGGCTGACCTTCTGCACTGCCAAGGTCACATACGTTTCTATCTATGTGATCTGACTCACTCTATCTCAAAAAGTCAAATAAACGCTTCACGATTCTTTCTAAGAGCACTCAGTGAGGACTGAGACAGAGTATCCCCACCCTACCTTCAACTACATAAAAACTAGCTTTGCAAAACTAAACCTGTGTTTTCTATATGGCAGGCTAAACAATGTCTTTGTGGAGAAGTGAGTAGAAGTTAAAAAGAGAAAAATAAAATTTCAATCCATAAAAATCAGAACTCAAGCTATACTGGCAGGTCTGCACACACCCAGGCTGGGAGTGGTTCAGAAGGAGAACGCTGACCATGCACATGGTGCTGGTGTCCCAAACCGATGGTCCAACACGAAAGGAAATGAAACACCTACCTTCTTTCAGTTAACATTTCATAGAAGTCTCTGATATCTTGGCCAGACTTCTCCATGCAGTGATAAAATGCCAACTGGCTTTCCCGATTTGCAAAGTCCACCTTAAAAAAAAAAAAAAAAGAATTCATAATAAAACCCATTATTATACAAACATAAACAATATATAAAAAGATTTTTGTAAAGAAAGAAGTTTCAGATTTCAATTTTGGAGTTTGTTTGTCAAGACAAGGTTTCTCTGTATAGCTCTAGCTGTCCTGGAAGTTACTTTGTAGACTAGGCTGGCCTTGTGGCCAACCAATGACTGGTCTAAATTGAGGCCCATGCCACATAGGGAGCCCATGCCAGGCACTGCCTAGATGATGACTGAGGCTGGGCAGCCCAGACACCTAGAGTAGAAACACAATTGGCAAATTATGATTCCAAATGGTGCTCTACTATACTCATGGTTTGGTGTCTACTTCCAGCTGCCATCAGTAAGGCTACCTCCAGCAGCTGATAGGAGCAGATGCAGAGACCCAGAGTCAAACAATAAGTAGAGAGAGCAAGCCCAGGTTGGAGGTCTCTATCAGGTGCCCCAGCCCAAGCTTGAGGAACACCATTATGGAAGAGCGGGAAGGAGGAACTGTGGGAGCCAAAGGAATCGAGGGCACTGGAGAGCACGGCCCGTGGAATCAACTCAGAAGGGCTCATTGGGGCTCCCAGAGACGGAAGGGGCAATTCTGGAGCCTGCATGGGTCTGCACTAGGTCCTCTGCATATGTTATGGTTGTTGGCTTGGCATTTGGGGGGGGGGGTGTCTCCTGACAGTGGGAATGGGGTATCTCTAACTCTTTTGCTTGCTCTTGGGACCCATACTTCCTACTGGGCTCAATCCGATGTGATGGTTTGTGCCTGGTCTTATTTATCTTATTGTGCTGGTTTTGGTGAATGTCCCTGGAGGCCTGTTCTTTTCTGGAAGACAGAGTGTGGGGGTGGGTCCGGGGGAGAAGGGGTAACTGGGAAGAGCAGAAGCTGGGGTCAGGATGTACTAATGAGAAAAGAATATATAAAAGTTTAAAAATAATAATTAAAAAACAAAAGGCATGCACCACAACACACGGCCAATTTTGGAAAGTTTAAAAAAAAAATTTTTAAATATAAAACTCCCAAATTCTCCACAAATCTTGACAGATGCAATTTAAGGTCCCAGAACCCAATCCATGAGTGAAAGGGCTGGGCACAGTGCAATTTCCAAACTGCAGAGGTTGAATCAGGATGGTCACAATCACGGGCTTGAGGCCAGCCTGGGCTACGCAGTCATCCCCACACACCCACAACTTCTCCCTGTGCCAATCAAACAAACAACAAAGGAGGAGAAAAATAAAATGCTAACAAATTTCTACCAGAATTCTGAGTTGGCAAAGGCTTGGGTCAATTAAATGGGTAATCTATAGTTGGGCAATCTATGTCACACATAACTTTGTAAGAATAACCTTTACAGCCGGGCGGTGGTGGCGCACGCCTTTAATCCCAGCACTCAGGAGGAAGAGGCAGGCGGATTTCTTGAATTCGAGGCCAGCCTGGTCTCCAAAGCAAGTTCCAGGAAAGGTGCAAAGCTACACAGAGGAACCCTGTCTTGAAACACCAAAAAACAAACAAACAAACAAACAAACAAAGAATAACCATTACAACAAGAGGACAACACAGCTCTAATTACTTCATGTCCTACTGCCAAAATATTGTTACTTTATCTTAATCTAGCTATCAGTTCTTAAATTCATAATTATGCCAAACAACCATGAATAGCAAGTTTGGTTTTTTGTTTTGTTTTGGTTTTTCAAGATAGGGTTTCTCCATGTGGCTTTGCACCTTTCCTGGAACTCGCTTTTGTAGCCCAGGCTGGCCTCGAACTCACAGAGATCCACCTGCCTCTGCCTCTGCCTCCCGAGTGCTGGGATTAAAGGCGTGTGCCACCACAGCCTGGCGAATAGCAAGTTTTAAACAAGTAATACCAGGAAGACACACACACACACACACACACACACACACACACACACACACACACACACACAGCTTATTTTTGGAAGCTGACAGACCAAATGTGGCACTGGCACACAGACACTCACTGTAATGGGGAAAGGAGGCCTCTGACCAAAACCAGGAAAGAACATCAGGCATCCAGGGAAAGAAATGCTTTGAAAAGGGCTGTTAGGGCTGGGGATTTAGCTCAGTGGTAGAGCGCTTGCCTAGCAAGTGCAAAGCCCTGGGTTTGATCCTCAGTTTGAAAGAAAGAAAGAGAGAGAGAGAGAAAGAAAGAAAGGAAGAAAGGAAGGAAGGAAGGAAGGAAGGAAGGAAGGAAGGAAGCAAGGAAGGAAGCAAGCAAGGAAGGAAGGAAGGAAGGAAGGGGGAGAGAGAGAGAGAGAGAAAGAAAGAGAAAGAAAGAAAGAAAGAAAGAAAGAAAGAAAGAAAGAAAGAAAGAAAGAAAGAAAGAAAAAGAAAAATTGGTTGGGGATTTAGCTCAGTGGTAGAGCGCTTGCCTAGCAAGCGCAAGGCCCTGGGTTTGATCCTCAGTTCAAAAAAAGAAAGAAAAAAGAAAAGGGCTGTTAGCATAAGGGCATGAAAGACCCGTGTTCACAAATAGCAAGCATGAAAATCCTATTATTTCCCCTAAAAACTGAGGACAAATACAATCATGGTTGGTAAGCCACTCTCAGCGCTAGCAACCTACATATGCAACTATGGATAGTGCTGAATGGACTTTTGTTTGGCTTCTGTTTTTTGGTTTTGTCTGTTTGTGAGGCACATCATACTATGGGGACCTGTCTGGGATAAAAGCAGCCTTTGGCTTTTGTTAAAGTCACTGTGCACACCTTAATTTTATTCCCGCCGATCTTCCTGCCCTTGGTCTCCTTGACAGCTGCTTGTGCGTATTCAATCTCACTGTAGAGAACGAGAGCCATGCCTTTTAAGCGGTCAAACACCACCTGCAAAAAAGGAAACAACCAATTAAGACCTTCAGCTATTGGTCTGAGTGTCAGTCCCCAAAATTCTAAGTCACAGGATGCTCCCAAGAAAAAGTACTGTACTTAGATTACTCCGCAAGTTTTTCTGGCTTTCCCAGAAGAGGCTTGTCTTAGTAAACATACTAAATTCAGCGTGCAGAGACCATGAAATCATGGTACTGTCTTAGTAAACATATGTCACGTGTTGTAAGGACAATAAAATCGTGGTACTGAGGCCAGTATATTACATCTTTGATTTTCTATATTTTACTGTTTTTCATATTGACATTACTATAAGGAGAACATTCTTCTATCTGAGGCTCAAAATAATAAGAGGCTGGAACTGGGCCTAAGATCCATTTCCTACATTTGTGAGTGTGCTATTTAGGTCAGATGAAAATTTTGCTGTATGAACACATTAAATTCCTAATTACTTAAAACACAAATCAGATCTAGGGACACAACTATGTGATAGAAAATTTGCCTAGTACATGAAACCCAATGTTTAATCCCTAGCAACAGAACAATGAGTAACTTAATTACATTTAGGCATGAATGTAAATTCCTCTCTCCCTTTCCACGTTGCTATTTCAGAGTGTAGCACCTCCTGCCTAAGCCGAGATTACAAGCACAAGCCACCATATCCAACTACTACACTGGGTGGGTGGGTGTGTGTGTGTGTGTGTGTGTGTGTGTGTGTGTGTGTGTGTGTGTGTATGTGTGTGAGAGAGAGAGAGAGAGAGAGAGAGAGACAAACTCAGCAGCTAGTCCTTGCCTTCCAACTTGTTTGGGATAGTCTGTCATTGCTCTGCCACAAACTCCAGACTCATGTACTACAAACTTCTTGGGTTCTCCTCTCTGCACCTCCCAGTTCCCTGTATAATGCTAGGACTATAGTCTGTCATTGCTCTGCCACAAACTCCAGACTCATGTACTACAAACTTCTTGGGTTCTCCTCTCTGCACCTCCCAGTTCCCTGTATAATGCTAGGACTACAGACAATGACGCAGTTTCGGCTTTTATGTAGTTCTAGGGATTTGAACTTGGTATTGATACTCTCGGTCAACTCTCCAGCTCTAGACTGATTTCCCCTTCTATCATTGTGTGTGTCTGCACACATGTTGTATGTGTGTGGGCAGGAATGACACAGAGCACATGCAGACACCAGAGGGCAACGATGTAGAGTTGGTGGGTTTTGGGAATCAAACTCAGGTTACCAGATTGTGTAACAAATTTACTTACCTTGCAGAGCCATCTTGTTGACTCAGAACTAATTTTCATGAAAGAAAATTTTTAAAAACCTCTGGCAACCTACTCTACTGGTTCTAAAAAAATTCACCTTGCCAGTACACTGCAAATATTTTTCAATTAACTTAATTTGGCTAAGTACACCTATGGGACAGCTGTCATGGCATCACAGCAATATTTGAAAATGGAAGCTTAAGAGGTGTTTTAAATTTAAACTGGATTTTTTTTTGGGGGGGGGGGGGGGGGGGGTGTTTCAAGACAGGGTTTCTCTGTAGCTTTGAAGCCTGTCCTGGACTAGCTCTGTAGCCCAAGCTGGCCTCGAACTCACAGAGATCCGCCTGCCTCTACCTCCTGAGTGCTGGGATTACAGGTGTGTGCCACCACCGCCCGGCACGGATATTGTTTTTTCAAGACAGAAGCAGCAGAGACAGGGTTTCTCTGTGTAGCCTTGGCTGTCCTGGAACTCACTGTGTATACCAGGCTGGCCTGTCTCTGCCTCCCTAGTGCTGGGATTAAAAGTATGTGCCACAACAGCCTGGCATAAACTGAAATATATTTTTAAAAGCTTTTATGTCAGCCAAGAGTGGTGGTGCATGCCTTTAAGCTCAGTACTCGGGAGGCAGAGGCAGGCAGATCTTCTTGGGTTCGAGGCCAGCCTGGTCTACAGAGCTAATTCCAGGACAGCCAGGGATACATGGAGAGACCCTGTCTTGAAGAACCAAAAATAAAACAAAAACTTTTTTTTTTTTTTTTTTGGTTTTTCGAGACAGGGTTCCTCTGTGTAGCTTTTTGCGCCTCTCCTGGGATTCACTTGGTAGCCCAGGTTGGCCTCGAACTCACAGAGATCTGCCTGGCTCTGCCCCCCGAGTGCTGGGATTAAAGACATGTGCCACCACCGCCCAGCCACAAAAACTTTTATATCTACAAAATGTACAGTTTAAAAGTATGAACGAAAGCCAGGCGGTGGTGGCGCACGTCTGTAATCCCAGCACTCAAGAGGCAGAGGCAGGTGGATCTCTGTGAGTTCGAGGCCAGCCTGGTCTACAGAGCTAGTCCAGGACAGCCTCCAAAGCTACAGAGAAACCCTGTCTCGAAAAACCAAAAAAATAAGGATATTTAAGGCGACCATTTCTATGCAGTATATACTGGTCAACAGAGCATACTGTTATTTAATTGATGCCTTTTTTTTTTTTTTTTTTAATTTATGAGCATTGGTGTTTTGTGTGCATCCCTGGAACTGGAGTTACAGACAGCTGTGAGCTGCCATGTAAGTGCTGGAAATTGAACCCAGGCCCTCTGAGAGAGCAGTCAGTGCTCTTAACTACTGAGCCATCTCTCCAGCCACAGGTATTTAATTTGAAAGCTCACTAGTATAAAAACAAATAACTATTTTTTTTATGAGACTTTCACTTTTCCTTTTTTTTTTTTTTTTTTGGTTTTTCGAGACAGGGTTTCTCTGTGTAGCTTTGTGCCTTTCCTGGAACTCGCTTTGTAGGCCAGGCTGGCCTGGAACTCACAGAGATCCGCCTGCCTCTACCTCCTGAGTGCTGGGATTAAAGGTGTGCATCACCACCGCCCGGTGGGACTTTCACTTTTTAAAACTGTGTGACAACTACCAGAGACTGTGCAAAAGGTCTATGTCATGAGTAGACAAAATATTTTTTTAAATCCTATTTTATTAAAGTATATATAGAGAAGTTCCAAATTTTGCCAGAATCTTGTCTGATTTGGAAAACAGCTTTGTTGCTGGTGATTCTGCAGTGCTAGGGACTGAACATGGACACTGGTCTAACAGACCATAAATCTAAATTTAATTTTTAAAATAACTTATGCATGTATATCTATGTGTATGTGCACAGGTGCCTGCATAGCCCAGAAGAGTGTGTTAGATTTCTGAAGCTGGAATTCTAGGCAAGGTAAGCACTGTGCTTCTCTGCAGAGCCAGCCAAGAGTGTTTTAAGATGTAAATCATTAAAGGAAATGACAACGGTAGGAAGTGAGACTGAAGGACAGAACACCAAGAATACTTTAAGAAACAAAGTCAAGAGCAACTCTTACCTTTACCACAGGCCCATATCTGCAGAAATGTCGTGTTAAATACTGATCAGACACATTTGAAGAAAGCCCGTCTAACCACACACAGTTTGTAGGCATGCTCTTTCCGAAACCCAGCTGAAATTAGGAGAAAATTTTATCACCATGGATCACAATTACTATTCAACAAAGTCCCCAGAAAACTAACTAGTCTTCTATAGAAATGCTGAATCGCGCGTGCGTGTGTGTGTGTGTGTGTGTGTGTGTGTGTGTGTGTGTGCGCGCGCGCGCGCGCGCGCGTGTGTACGCCATTGATCCCAGGAGCTTACATGTGGAAAAGTGTGTTATCTACAACTGAGCCATACCCTCAACTGCTCAACATTACATGCAAGTGGTTAGTATGTAATTGAAGAAAAATTGAAATTTACAACAGGACAGTCTTGCCTAGCCCTCAGTGGCAGCCTACAATGAGGGCGAGCCCTAAAATAATAAGGTAAAGTCCCAAAAACCCTAAAGCAAATCAAATAGTAACAGCATAATGATTTATGCACTTCACTTACCTTGAGGCGGTTATTTCCAAGGTACTCTCCGTCCATCTTCTTGATGGCCTTACACACACTGGCAATATCACAGTACTGCAAGAAGGCATACTGAGGAACTCCATTCACTTTCTTAATATCAATGTCCTGAAAGACCCAATCAATATCACTTAGGCAATATGGCAATGAGAAAATAAATCAGAAGAAGCCAAGTCCATACAGATTGCTTCTTTCTACAAGTCAGGTTCCCAGTAACTTTAGTTGGATCCTCTGTCCAAATACACTGTAAACTGATGGTATAAAGACCATATACCATGAAAGCCATCCCATATGAGGTCCCTGCAGAAGAGCAACTGTACTGCAACTTAAAATTTTAAATCCATGGTAAACAGAAATTCATAACAAAGGAAAGATTGCCTGCTTAGTCAATACTAAGAAGTAATTCCCTTTGGTATTGTGAAATAATCTTTTTTACATTGTGAAGATGTGTCACTTGGATTGGTTTAATAAAAAGTTGAATAGCCAATAGTAGGCAGGATTTTCAGAGCAGAGAGGAAGGTGGGAAGAAGAAAGGGAGACACCAGAAGACAGAGCAAGCAGGATGGGCAATAAAGAGATGAGGTAATAAAGACACAAGACAGAAAGAAAATTAATAGAAATGGGCTATTTTAAGTCATAAGAGCTAGTTAGGAACAAGCCTGAACTACCAGCCAAGCTTTCATAATATATAAGAAGTCTGTGTCATTATTGGGGAGTTGACGGTACCAACAAAAAAGTCAAACTACAAATGGCACCCAACATGGGGCACAAACCCAGGACCCTGAAATAAATGTCTAATGTTCTACTGAAAATCCTGGCTACAGACATAAAGAAATAAACCTAGAAAAACTACAAAACAGGTGACATATATTTTACCTGCTCAAACATAAAAGAAAAAAATCATCTTTGGCTGGCTTGTATGCAGTGCACAGTCCATACCTGTGTTAATACAGACATGTATGTTACTTTTGAAAGTCCATGTGTTTTCAGAGCAAGGGGACCAGACACCAGTGAAAATGGGTGGCCCATGTGATCCAGCCTGTCAGAGTGCCTCTGTTACAGTTTCCTCAGAGTTCTGCATCCAGAATAGCTTCAAGGCTGCTGGCTGAGATGGTCCAGCCTCATAGACTACTCCAGCCATGACTATGGCTAAGCCCTACATTTTCCCAACACACCGAGACTAAACAACAGCTAGCTCTCTCAAGACTTGAACACTATTCCAATATTCCCAGGGTCCCCTAAGGATGGCAGCACCCCCAGACAACAGGAAGCAGTCTAGAGAACACAATACCCACATTCCCAAGAGGTGGGGTAGAAGGATTTTGGTCATTGGTTGGGTTATGGATGTTTGTCATCAATAGGAGGGTTGGTTACAAATTGTTACTGGCCATGGTCACAGAGGAAGATAAAGGAGATTAGATTCAGGGACCTCATTCTGAAGGGAAAAGGGGGATATAGTGTAGAAGTGATGGGATAAAAGGGTGGATTGTTGAGTCTACTTTTGAACAACCATTAGTCTCAAATATTTTACATTGGTATGAATTTTTGTATATTGATACAAATTTAAGGTTATTTTGTTATACTGTATATATGTTTCTATTCTTATTCCTGGGTTGAGGATTTAGCTCAGTGGTAGAGTGCTTGCCTAGCAAGTGCAAGGCCCTGGGTTCGATCCTCAGCTTAAAAAAAAAAAAAAAAAGATATCATTCCTATGTAGCTCATTTAAAAATATAATGTAAAATTTTAGTCCTTGAAAGCTATTTAGGGTAATAAAGAAATATAGGTTAATAGTCATCTATAACAGTCAAACTTATAGTCAAGTAAGGTATATTTTTGAGGTCAAACAGATATATTTTAGACAGACAGGTTGTCTTCAAACACTACAAAGAACTACAGAATATGGCATTTAAAATAAGGCTTTTCATGATAGTGAGACACATCTGCTCCTGGCAGCACCAATCTACTTCAAAAAAGGATGATGGGCATCAAAGAACCTCCATATAGTTTGCTTTCTTTCTAATCATTTGGGCAAGAAACTGCTCTTGCCTCAACTGCTAACAGTATGCTGCCCAAACTGGACAATAGGACACAAAAGAAAGTGACTGTTGAACTTTGCCAAGATAAGGTAGGACATTCCTTTAAATTCCTGCTTTATAGAAAAATCTGTCAGCTATTCTAGGCCTGTAGGCGAAAGGTGGATGCCCCAATGTTGTACAGGAACCTTGGGGTGACTGTCCAAGCAGCCAGATGTTTCTAACATTTCACAGTTTTGGAAGTTGCTTGCTCTGCACTTCCTGTTTACTCAAGAAATGTTTTATCCTTCTTGGGTTTCTGATGGAGTTGAAGACTAGGTAGTTATACTGCAGTTTTCCTTAGTTATGATAGAAGGTAAATTAGGTACAGAGCTTTGGACTCATCAAGGTAGAATAAATAATGGAGTATTTTCTCTAAATTTGCCAAATACAAATGGACTGGACATTGTAAATTTAATTCTTACTTGATAACTATTCTTATTGTATACAGTTTCATTTGTTAAAGTTAATACCTTTCCTTTGTATTTAGACAAAGGAGAAATGTTATAAAATAATCTTTTTGTACACTGTGAAGATCTGTCACTTGGATTGGTTTAAAGCTGACCAGCCAATAGCTAGGCAGGATTTCCGGAGCAGAGAAGAAGCTGAGAAGAAAGGGAGACGCCAGGAGCCACACAGCAAGCAGGATGGGCACGATGGAGATGAGGTAATAAAACCATGAGGCAGAAAGTAAATAGAAATGGGTTGATTTAAGTTATAAGAGCTAGTTAGAAACAAGCCTAAGCTATCAGCTGAGCTTTCATAATTAATAAGAAGTCCCCATATCGCTATTGGGGAGCTGACAGTCCCAACAAAAAAGTCTGTCTACATTTTGGCACTGTCAAAAATCTTTAGTAGAGCCAAACCACTTAATACACTACCTGAGCCAGGCATGGTGGTGCACTCAAGAGGCAGAAACAGGTGGATCTCTGTGAGTTAGAGGCCAGCCTGGTCTACAGAGAGTTACCAGAGCTACCATATCTTGAAAAAAACCAAAACCAAGGCCAGCCTGTCACACAGAGACCCTGTCTCAAAAGAAAGTACTACATTATATCGTTTAAAAACAAGTCTTTTTCTTCAAGTACAAAGTATGAGCAAGAGACAGGACAACACACAGAGACATAGAACATAAAGATAAAAATACAGATCACACACAGAGACAAGATAAATGGAACAAACACACACAGAGAACAGCTGTTACTATCATATATTCTTCACTCTTCAAAGTCCAAACGTACAACTTCTTCCCACCACTCAAGACAAAGGCAGGAGAGAGCTTAAGAATTTAAAGTCAGCTTAGTCTGCACCGCTAGTTCTGGGCCAGCCAGGGGTACATAATGAGATTCTGTCTTACATAACACAGAAACAAGCCAGGCATGGTTTCACATACCTTTATCACAGAACTCCAGAGGAGAGGCAGGAGGTTCTCTATGAGTTCAAGGCTAGTCTGGTAAACATAAAGAGACCTTGTCTCAAAAAACAAAAACAAAAACAAAAACAACAACAACAAAAAAACCCAAAAAAACCAAACAACAAAAGTGGGGGTAGTTTAGCAGTTCAGTTCAGTTGGTAGAAAGTATGTGCCTAGCATGAATGAAGCCCTGGGTTTGTTCTTTAATGCCTAAGAATTAATTCTCAGTACTATGGAGGGCAGAAGCTATCAGAAGTTCAAAGTCACCCTGGGCTACATACAACATTTGATGGCAGAGTGGGATACATGCCACCACTCTCCCACTCTCTAATTTACTAACTTTTATTTTATGCTTTGTATGTATGTATGTTTGTGCACCATGTGTGTGCAGTGCTTACAGAGGCCAGATGAGGACCCTGGGTCCTCTGGAACTATAGTCACAGGTGGTTGTGAGCCACCAGGTAGATGCAAAAAATGGAACCTGGGTCTTCCGCAAGAGAGCCGGTGCTCTGAGACACTGATTCATCTCTCCAGCCTCATTTCTTTGAATAAGAAAAGACACAAAACAAATAACAGCAATTTTTAAAACCCACTTGAAATTATAAAAGTATTTTTTTTTTTTAAAACAAGAGTCTTTGGCTGCAAAGATAGCTCAATGGTTAAGAGCTCCTCCTACATGAGTTCAGTTCCGAGCATCCACTTCTGGCGGCTCTAACTTCCTGTGACTCCAACTCCAAGGGTATCTTGATACCTCTGTACTCGGTAGGCATCAATACTAATGTGCACATATCCACACACAGACATATACACAATTAAGCATGGTAATTAAAAACCAAACAAAAAACTGTGCAGTCCCAGCTGAACTAGGAACTCACTATGTAGACAAGGCTGACCTTGAAACTCAGAGATCTGCCTGCCTCATTACATAGTAAGACATCACCTCAAATATTTTTAAAGAGGGGCTGGAGAGATGGCTTGGCATTCATTTATGAACACTGACTGTTCTTGTAGATAACATGAGTTCAGTTTCTAGTATGCACATGGCAGCTCTCAATCACTTGAAACTCCAGCTCCAGGGAGTCCAATGTCATCTTATGACCTCCACAGGCACCTGGCACACATGATACACAGACATATATGCAGGAAAACCATGCATATACATACTTTCTTTTTCTTTTTTCTTTTTTTTTTTTTTTGGTTTTTCGAAACTGGGTTTCTCTGTAGCTTTGGAGGTTGTCTTGGAACTTGCTTTGTAGACCAGGCTGGCCTCTGCCTCTTGAGTGCTGGGATTACAGGCGTGCACCACCACCACCGCCCAGCTTCTTCTTCTTCTTTTTTTTTTTTAAGCAAGACTCTTAAAAAAATGTTATGGGAGGATGGTGGTTCACACCTATACTCCCATTACTCAGGAGATCGAGGAAAGAATATCATTTCAAGGTAAGCTTGGGCTATATGAGACACTAGTCTTTAAAAATGAAAAAAGAATGGAGCAAAGAGGAACTATTTCATTTGTTCTTAAATATCACATATCCACAACCATTCTATGCCGTGCTGACATTCTACAAATATTACAGCATTTTATCACTAAAGCAACATACCACGATTTCTCCAAAGCGCTGGAAGATGTTTCGAAGGTCATGGTAAGTGGTCGTTTTTTCAAGGTTGCCAATAAAAAGAGTTCTTGTTGCTTTGGGATGGAATTCATCTATCCTTTCATCCAAGGGCCGAAATTCATTTTCACTTTCTGTTTCTGTGAGTGGACGGGCAGAGTAGAATAGGGTGCTTTAATACATTCTCTAACATATAATTTACTTACTTGGGAAAATTTGTGTTTAACAAACTGTGTCTGAGTTTAACAAACTCAGGCCTGGTGGACAGGCCTGTAACCTCAGCACTCAGAAAACAGTGGTGGCAGAACTGAGTTGAAGACCAACGTAGCTACACAGCAGACACTGTCTCAGACAATGAAGATCCCTCTCCAAGGATTTAACAAGAACACCTTTTGTTTGTTCTTTTATTTTTTTGGAGATAGGCTTTCTTCATGCAGTCATAGCTGGCCTTCAACTCACAGATATGTGAGTTGTACTGAGTGCTGAGATTAAAGGTATATACCACCATGACATTTATTATTATAGTAGTATGTGCATGAAATATGAGTGTGGGCATATGTGGAGGTCAGGGGGCAATTCTGTGAGTGGGTTCTCTCCATTCACCTTTACATGGGTCCCAGGGATGGACTGGGGTCACCTTTTACCCTCTGGTCTTAACAGAGAGTATGAGACTATAATCTGGCTAGACATGGTGATACAACTCTGTAGTCCTAGCACTTAGAAGGCAGATGCAGGAGAATTGAGAGTTCAAGGACAGCCTATGCCATACAGGGAACTCAGGCATCTGTGGGCAACCTGATCTCAAACAAACAAAACACACACACTCCACCATCTAAAAGAAAACTATGACTCAGCAGAAAACAGTCCCACTACACTGTTTCATTTACTTTCAAGATTGTAATGATATTCAACATTTCATGTTTACTACATTAATAGTAATTATTACTATAATAAGAGTAATTCAAATGTCTAAATCAAGACTTTAGGGGATAGAGAGATGGCTCCGAAGTTAAGCACTGGCTACTCTTGCAGAGGACCCAGGTTCAATTCCCAGCATCCATAGCAGCTCACAAACTATCCAGTTCCAAGGGACCTAACACTGTCTAGTTTCCAAGGATACCAGGCACACACACAGTGCACAAACATGTGCAAGCACAACATCCATACAAATACAATACTAAAATAATTACTTTAGAAAGACTTTTAAATACAAGAATAACAGTGTGGAAAGTGACCACAGTGACATCCGTGAGCTCTCACTTCTGGTGTTAAGTGGTCCCCCAATGACATCCAAAAGATTTCAATTTTTTTTTTTTATGATGAAAAGCCGTGGCTTAACTTCTAATTTAATCGTAGCCCTTTGCTAAAGCGCCATTTATTAATTCTGACTGAGATACAGACATTCAGGTTTTGATGGTAATTATAGCCCAAGCACTACATGTTTTCTACTTTTTAAAAATGTAAAACAAAGCCATCAAAAACATAAGTAGACAGGCTAAGGATATAGCTCAGAAGTAGAGCACTGTGCAGCACACACAAAGCTCTGGGTTCAATCCTAGCACATTCCTAAACCTCAGCAGGAGAAACAGGAGTCTAAGGCTGGCCTTAACTATAAACAAGTTCAAGGCTAGCCCGAGCTCTATGAAACTTTGCCTTAAATAAATAAGTAAATTTTTTATTAACAAATAAAAGATGAACTGAGCATGAAGGCACACAGCTGTAATTCCAGCATTTGGGAAGTGTAGACAATAGATGTTGGATTTAAGGTTGGCCTGGTTTACGTAAGATTCAGTCTCAAAAAGAATGAATAACTACCACTGTCTCTAAGTGCTACATAAGAAGGTGAAAGGGCCTTATATAATAACCATCTTAAAACTCTCCTTATCTGCTTAAAGATCAGAGAGCCATCACCTGCCAGTGACATGATTTAGATCTCCATTAACAACTGACTGGTATTTAAGACCTACATAGGTTAGGTGTACACTGAACCCTTCTCAGGCTGTTCGGACAGGCCCCAAAGCAACCCGACAAGAACCCCTGCCACCCATGCTGAAGAACAACTTATGACCCCAGCACTCAGAAGTCTGAGGCAAAAGGACTGCCCCAAGTTCAAGGTAAGTCTGGACTATACAGTGAGTTCTAGACTAGCCTATGCTACAGAGTGAGACTCTGTCTCAAGAAAGCAACAAAAAAGGAACTCATGAGCTGTTCTTAGTTGGATACAATTTGAAGTAATACACCTGAAACTCAGTTGATAAAGGGAGAGAAGGTATTCTTTGGGAAAAGAATTTCCTTTGACTTCTATTGTGATGTCTAACCCTGACTGTCAACTTGATAGGATTTAGAATAACCACGGACGTGTCTGTGGGATTTTCTCGGTTAGGTTAATGGAGGTGAGAAGAACCTCTAAATGTGGGTGGTACTGCTCCATTTAGGTGTTAATGCATATGACCAGTCACCCCAAGCTCCCAACTACCTCCTCCCCACCCTGAGGTGACTGGACACCAGAACCGTGAGCCAAAGTAAATCCTTTCTCACTTAAGTTACCCTCATCGGCAGTGGGTATAGTAACCAATAGACCCAGAATTCCATCATAAAATCATGAACACTTTACAATACCCACTTTACCAGTGTTATGTCTGATTTACTAAGTATCATTTACATATTCATAGAGAAATTATGTTCCCTCTGACCAGATAAGACGAATATTCTGAGAAGATTTACCATATAAATGAGCCACAAATTGTATTCAAAGTCTAAAATTCACTTTTCTCAGATTCACAAACTCACTCTAGAATACTTTATTAAACTGCTCGCAATGTGTTTAAATGGGGATTTCTGAATGTGAGTGTTCAAATTCTGAATCAGTTAAGCTGTAGTGGGGCCAGTCCACTTTAAAGGAAGCACTACATGCTTTCTGAAAGAGACCACCACTGACCTAAGCCAGGCCTGAGACCTCTGGCCTTCCAGAAGTGGGTTCCACAGGAGGGCTCCAGCTAATACGTGTTTCCTTCTAGTTCTTTTTTTTTTTTTTTAAAGATTTATTTATTTATTTATTAGGTATGCAGTGTTCTGTCTGCACATATCCCCACAGGCCAGAAGAGGGCACCAGATCTCATTACAGATGTTTGTGAGCCACCATGTGGTTGCTGGGAATTGAACTCAGGACCTTTGGAAGAGCAAACAGTGCTCTTAACCTCTGAGCCATCTCTCCAGCCCTCCTCCTAGTTCTTAAAGGGTCACACCCGTTCCTCCTACCTCTAAAAGGACACCTGTGCCCCTGCAGCTGCTCAGAGACGTTCACTAGCAGAACTGCTTCCCAATGCATACCTTCTGCCCTCTTTAATCTCTAGCCCTCGTGTCAGGACCCTGGAGAGAATCTGAGGTGATGGATGTCCACTCAACTTCTTTCTTTGTTCTTCTTATAGAACCACTATGAAGGTGGTGTGGTATCTCCTTTCTCTGCTCTTCATTTCTTTTTAAACTTTTATTATTAATATGTAGGAGAATGTATACCATGTGTACATGGGTGCCCAGAGGCCAGAAGATAGTGTCAGATCCCAGGCAACTGGAGTTACAGATGGCTGTGAGCTGCTGGATGGTGAACACTAGGAACCAAACTAGGTCTTCTGCTGTGGAAGCCCATTTAGGTTTCCTAGTGGCTTTACTCAGCAAGTCTGCATAGAGAGGATGACTGGACCACGGGGCTGAGTGCCAGGTGTCTGAGATGGTCTGCACTTGGTGGTGCTGGGGGGGAAGTCCTTTAAAAAGCCCTTTGGCAGAGACAGTCGGGACCGATGGATTAGGATCCAGGCCCTCTGGAGGCTATCCTGTATTTTCTGTTTCTCTCCCCTCTATACTTCTATCTACTATTTCCTGATGCGTCTGCTCAAGAGTACCCTAGGGAAAAGTGGAGATGGGGTGGCCCCCCACACTCTGCAAAAGCCACCTCTGCTGTTCACTATCACTAACTGAACTTCCAAGGCCTGTCAGCTGAGCCTAGCTTAAGGCTGCCAGGGTCCAGGCTCTGATCCTAAAAACTCGGTAACAAGACAATCCACATTCTTCAACAATATTTCAAGTTCTGGTCACCTAGAACAGCACATCTAATTTATGCTAGGAAAAATGCAAATGAATCCCTCAAATGATATTAATATGAAGTGTGCGTTCTAATGCAAATTTTGTTATCATTCCTGTATCTCAATCAATTCCATCCTTTAGGGAAGCTGACTCCATGATGCCTGAAACTGCACTGTGGACTCTAGGGTGAAGTCCTCTCCTTTACAAAAGCAGACCCACCACTGCTCCCGCCCAAACCAACTCACTGTGCTCCCTGAAGGTGACTGGTGCCTTAGCTACCTTGTAAAAGCTAAGACACTGGGCCAGCAAGTTAAGAAATGAAACTAGAATTGTGTCCCCCATTAATTGCCCCTCACCCACTGGACTGAAACCCACTCCCTAGCCTTACCTGGCCCTATCCATGCAGTCACCTCAATTTGCATGCCAAAGAAAAGTTTCCCCTTGGACGCGGTCAGTGCTTTCTCTTGGTCCTCTTGCTGCCGAAAGAACACCAGGCCGTACCTCTCCTCGGAGGCCCCATGGATCTGCACTGAAGTCACCTTGCCAAACTTCTTAAATTCATGGAAAAGGCCATCTTTAAGGCTTGTATCTACATAGCCAAACAAAAACAAGTACATTTTTCTCAAGTTAACTATGACTCTAGAGTAAACTATTTCTCCAAAACCAAAACATATATATATATTGGTTTTTGGTTTTTCAAGACAGGGTTTCTCTCTATAGCTTTGCACCTTTCCTGGATCTCACTTTGTAGACCATGCTGGCCTCGAACTCACAAAGATCCACCTGGCTCTGCCTCCCGAGTGCTGGGATTAAAGGCGTGTGCCACCACTGCCCCCGGCTCAAATCAAAAATATTTAATACAAAAAAAAAAAAAAAAAATCTATTCAAAAGCAAAACATGTTTTGTCTATATCCATGCTATTTATGTACATGTACATATTTATGTGTGTGCATTACCAATAATTAAAATGCCATTTGACACACAATCTTTCTGCAAGCAAGGAAAGCAAACCAGAGGGGAGAGTATGCAGCTCAGCGGCTTCTTGTGGGCAGCTGTGCCTACTTTCTGAATTCTAACTCCAAAACCCAACTTCTGCTTTTCCTTCCATCTTTCCCAACACACATGAAAATCCCAAGCTTGCTGTCCCTGAGCCTCTCAGCTTCTTCACTGTATTGCCAACCAAGAAGCTACTTGCAGATCAGTCCATGACGATCCTGCGTGCTTCCCCAAAAGCCTGACATCTTCCTCCTCTTTCCCTCTTCTCCTGTCAACGCCAAGATGTGCCTTGCCTTCCCTGTTGTTCGCTCTCAAGCTTTAGGAAATAAATCACATACAATTATAATAATCGCTTGGATTTTGTTCATGGCATTAAGTGCTAATGAGCCACAGAAACACCATGTGTAAAGTCAAGTCACCCATTCTAGCTCATCAGTGAGCTCCACTCTCTCTCAACAGCTGGGAGGAAATTGCACTCATAAAACTTTACCTGTAGAACGTACTGGAAGATTCTGAACTTTGATCCCAAAACTTTTCCGGGGCTCATCTTTTTCAAGAGATGAGAGCAAGTGGGACGTGGGTGCGGGGACAGCAGCAGACTGAACTGACCGGGCGGGAGAGTCATCACTTGAGGTGCTGCTGGAGTCACTGCTGCAGGGCAGGAAAAACAACAAACAAGCAAGAAAACCCCAGATGTTAGTGTCAAGACAAACAGCAAAGGAGCAGCACATGAAACAACACCAAACAGCAACAATTAGCTAATGCTCACACTGCCACTGAGGTTTCTGCAGGTATCTCACACTCAGCCCTCAGAGGCAGCAGAAAGCTGTTCACACTAGCCTGAGGCTGGAAAGAAAAGTAACATTCTTCACCAACACTGAAAGGCAACATCAACTTTCCCCTCAGGTCATGTGAATCCAGGGAGAGGCAGGCAGGTGCGCTTCGTCTATAATCCTACACCCTGGAGGTATGGCTCTAAGATTTGAGAGTTCAAGGCTAGCCTGGGCTATGCAGCAAGACCTTACCTCAAAAATGTAAAGAAACCTATCAGTGTATGTGTGTGATCTCCTGAGAATATCAACAGTGACAACAGTGACGGAACAGTGGGAGTCAGTTCTGGAGTTACTGATAAGAGTCTAAATATTGGTTCAGAAACACTGCACATCTCTTGGACGAATCACTTGACCTCTCACAGAGTGTCACAGAGATAAGACTCAGTCAAACACAAAGTGTGTTCATCTTTCAAGGACACACCACTACACGAGCCTCCAGGTAACAACATACAGTACTTTTAAGAATTTTGTGCATGAGCCAGGTAGTGGTGACACATGCCTTTAATCAAAGCACTCAGAAGGCAGTGAGTTCAAGGCCAGCCTGGTCTACAGATCGAGTTCCATGACAGCCAGGGATGTACAGAGAAACCCTGTTTAGAAAAACCAAATCTACACAGTCGGATCTACATAGCAAGATCCTTCCTTAAACAAGAGCAACAACTAAACATGGGCAAGATCCTAAATTCTGGCTTCGGAAATAACGAGGCAACAAGATATACACAAGTCCACATTAAAGAAATGCAGCGCAAAGCTACACAGGGAAACCCTGTGGGGGGAGGAGAGGAGATGCAGCTGAGGGGCCAGTGAGAAAGCTCAAAAGGTTAAGAGTGCTTGCCTGATATCCTAAGTCCATTCCTGCTGAACCATACAGCAGGAAGAGGATCAATACTGCCAAGCTGTCCTCTACATCCACAGGCACACCATGGCATGTGCACTCAGAAGGCAGATGTGGATACATGTCTGAGTCTGAGGCCAGCCAAGGCTACATAAGTGAGACCCTATCTCCAAAAAACAAAAACAAAAACAAAAACAAAAAACAAAAAAACCCTAAGCAAATCTGTCAGTTATGGTGGTTCAAGTACCAGTAAATTACAGTAGAGGACTGCCAGTGAGTGCCAGGCCAGCTCCAGCCTCAGAATGAGACCCTGTTAGGAGTGCGGTGGTGCCAATACAATCTGAAGCAACAGTTTTCTTTCTCTCTCTTTCTCTCCCCTTCTCCCCCGACCCCTCGTCTCTCTCTCTCTCTCTCTGTCGACAGAGTCTCCCTACATAGCTCTGGTTGTCCTGGAATTCACTATGTAGGGATCCATCTGCCTCTGCCCCACCCCCAATGTGTGCACCACCACACCTAGCTTGCAGATGACAGTATGAATGACAGAGGACATGAATGAAAACCACTCTAGTCATTTTCATATGGGCTCTGTAGTAAGCTCGTTTTCATTTGAACTAGAGATTTAAGGTAATGGTTTTATTTCCTCACCAAAGCATCATCATTTTTGCTTTGGTTTTATAAAACAGGTTGTTGTGTGTAGTTCTGACTGTCCTGGAACTCACTCTGTAGACCAGGCTGGACTTGAACTCAAGAGATCCGCTTGCCTCTGCCTCCCAGTGCTGGGATTTATTTGTTCTTGTAGAGGACCTGGGTACAATTCCTAGTATCCACATGATGTCTCACAACCATCAATAACTTAGATCCAATGCTCTTTTTCTGACTTCCCTGAGCACACATGAGTGTGCAGGCACACAAAGGCAAAATACCCACACACATAAAAATAAATAAACCTAAAATATTTTTAAAACATTTCAGTTTGGAAAGGTGAGAGGGTTCTGGAGACAGCGGTGTTGATGGCTGCACAATAACATGGAACACTTATGCCACAGAACCGGGCATTTCAGATGGCTAAAATGGAGAACTTTCTCTTACATATTCCTCCCCAGGCAGCCTACAAAATAAGTGGAGTTCCCTTGGTTTCTTAAGAATGTAAGCAGCTGCCTAGTGCTTTTTAGTCATAGTCTCCAGGGTCTCACAACCTGTCTTCCAGGTAAATTTCCTGGAAATGACCTTGGCCCAGCTGTCACAGCAAGAAGGCCTGAATGATGGAAATGAAAGCCCTGAGAGTTAGCTCTTCATTCAAGATCTTACTGAGAAAACCAGCATATGAAAAGACTGGGCTGTGTTTTTACCAGGGAACCAGATAAAACAGCTATCTGAAAAACAACAGTGACCAACTAAGTCAGCAGAGGAAAAACTCAGAAGAGGCGCAGAGCTGTCTGTCGGGCAGAGCTAGAGGCAGAAAATGAATGCCTGTCCAGTAATAATTCCTGCCGAGAGAAACAAACAGTAACAATTTACATTAGGTCTCAGGTTTTGTTTTTAATAGGTGCGGGGAACAGACCCCAGGACCTTCACATATGCTAGGCAAGTCCTGGACCACTGAACTGCATCCCCAGCCCAAAGACTCTTTTTAAAGAATGTCTGATTTGCCAAGTGGTGGTGGTGCATGCCTTTAATTCCAGAGGGACAAACCAGTGTGGTATCAAGTGACAATTAGTGCTGCTGAGAAAATAGGGCTGGCTTAGAGGATGACTGATGGGTGGGGTGTTTAAGAAGCCACGGAAGGTGTATCCTTCCACTGTGGCTGTATAACAAACACCCCTTGCCCGGGCGGTGGTGGCACACGCCTTTAATCCCAACACTTGGCAGGTAGATCTCTGAGTTCTAGGCCACCATGGTCTACAGAGCAAGTCCCAGGATAGCCAGTGCTACATAGAGAAACTCAGTCTTGGAGGGTTGGGGAGAGAAAGCCTGATTTTAGCAGAAGATGCTGCTTAAGACTGAATGTGTACTTAGTGCTCACAAAAGGTTAACTGTGACTTCATTCTTCAGGACACAGTGACAGCTGCAGCTGGATTTTTGAAGCTTATGATTATCTGTGAAAGTTACGTAAAATATAGGAATACTTCATCACAAAATGCTGGATAATAGACAATGAACTAATATAAGAAGCTGAGAAGGCTGAGGCAAGAGGATGGTTTGTGTAAGGGCAGCCTGAGCTATACACAGCAAGACCCTGGGTCAAGAAAAGTAAAAAACAGAAGTCACAAAAGCATTGTGCACACCTGCTCTCTCCACAGACAAAGCAATATGCTTGAAGAACAAGAACACCTTCTTCACAGCAGTTGTTTTAGAACACTCAGAGGGTGCCATGTTTGGTGCATTCGAGGTGCACAGTAAAGAACTGCCAACATGACTGTTCCACTGTTGTGGGATATTTGTACACTGTGTGAAGATAATTTGCTGTGGTTGGTGTAATAAAAAGCTCAACAGCCAATAGCTAGGCAGGAGGTATAGGTGGGACTTCTGGGCAGAGAGAGAGAGAGAGAGAGAGAGAGAGAGAGAGAGAGAGAAGTAGAAGATGAATCTAGGCCCATCAGACGCCAATGAGACATGGAGAGAGTTAGACATGGACATACAGAATGAAAGAAAGGTAAAAAGCCATGAGGCAAAACGTAGATTAATATAAATGGGTTAACTAAAGTTATAAGAACTAGTGGGACAAGCCTAAGCTAAAGCTGATATTCATAATTAATAAGTCTCTGTGTCGTTATTTTGTGAGCTGATGGTACAGAAAGACTCGGTATATGTGGGATGACTCATCCCTAAAAGGCTTGAGGGCCAGCTGGCCCAAACCAGTAAAAAAGATACTTTCTGAGAGCCAACCTGGGTCTGCCTAAGGGCCTTAGCAACAGCAGCTGAGACATGATCTGGAGAAGACCTGGACCAATGGGAGGCAGCCATGTCATGCCAGCAGATGCATGTTCAGACCTTCCCTCAGGGTGGGGAGGAGGGTCTATAAGGCTTGCCTCTTCCTGAATAAACTGAGCCTGTTGTTTCAACATCTCCTAGAGTCTGTCATTGACTCTGCGCTTACTTGGCCCCCTCCCCCAAGGGAAACAACAGCACAGGATCCTGCCACAGGTATGCTTAAGGTTTTTATTGTAGATACAAAAGAGAGAACAGCCAGAGGCACCTGGAAGAGTCCAGAGCAGAGTAAGAAAAAAGTAGGCTGGACACAGCCTTCTGTGAGGGGGGGAAGATAACAGGGGACAGAGAGTAGGAGTATAGTGAGACTGCCAGGGACAGCCGAGGATAGCCGCATTCTAAGAAGCGTGAACAGCTGGGAAGGAAACGAGGACCAGGAGATTGCTATGGGGTCTTTGAGATGTATGACAAGGAGCAACAGAAGAAGCCTGGAAGCTAACATGGACCTTGATATGCTGATGAGCAGCACAAGTATATGTTAATTGGAGAGCCTAAAGTCCTTCTGCCAGGGGTAAAGAAAATGACTTCTGGTAGATGAGAAGCAGCTTCACTAGTCTCTGAGAAATTCTGGCTTTGATCTAACCACGAGCAATCCTGCTATAGACCAGGTTGAGCTCATTTCTGGATATTTGGACAGCTTTTTGGAGTTTGGGGAAATGGGAAGTTTCCTTTGGACTTGACAGGAGATGATAATAAGGTCTCAAGTGTCAATAATGTCACAATGGGATTTGCTTATTTACTTAACTGTGTAGTATGTAAAAATCAACTAAAGGGGCTGGAGATGGCTCAGTGGTTAAGAACACTAGCTACTCTTCCAGAGTACTGTGGTTCAATTCCCAGCACCCATATGGAGGCTTACAGCTGTCCAGTTCCAGGAGATCTGGCACCCTCACATAGACAAACAATGAATATAAAATAAGAAACAAAAAAATTTTTAAGAACAAAAAAAAAAACTAAAATGCTTGGAAAGGCATGAACCAAGACAGCACACAGATCAAATAGAACACGGGGAGGTTTTTTGTTTTGGGTTTTTTTTTGGGGGGGGAGATGTCATTTTGCTTTGTTTTGGAACAAGGTCTGTTTTAGTTATTGATTTATTGTGGTAATGAAAACACCATGACCAAAGCAACTTAAAACAAAGGATGCATTTAATTGGGGGATTGCTTACAGTTTCAGAGGGTGAGTCCATGAACATGGAGGGAAGCATAGCAGTAGGCAAGCAAGCATGGTACTGAAGCAGTAGCTAAGAGCTTTCATCTACATCCTGAGCAAGGCTACACCTAATCTTTCTCAAACAGTTCCACTAATTGGGGACTAAGCATTTAAACCTAGAGGAACCATTCTCATTATGTAATCCTGGCTGGCCCCAACTTACTGAGATCCACTTGCCTCCTGCCTTTTAGGTGCTGGTCACAACCTCTCCCCCACTACAGCCCCCCCCCCTTTTAGATATTCAGGATCTCATCCTGCAGTTCAAGTTAGCCTTGAATGAGCTTCTCTTTCCTTAGGTGCTTGAGTGCAGTGATTGCAGGTGTCTGCCACTATATCCAGAAAAATGTGGGGTTTTCACTCCAGATGAAATCCCAGCTGGGTATATCTGATGGAGCCTCTACCAGTATACTGTAGCTGAAGTTTTTTCCAGTCCTGCACCAGCCCCACAGACCCCGCAGAAGCTTATAAAATAATCACTCAGAAGCTTATATTAATTAAAACTATTTGGCCATTGGCTCAGGCCTACCAAGGACTAGCTCTTACATTTAAACTCAGCCCATTTTTATTAATCTATATGTTGCCATGTGTTCCGTGGCTTTACCGGTGTGTCATTACATGCTGCTCCCTGGACAGTGGACTGGCGTCTCCCTCTCAGTTCTGTTTTTTGGGGTCCCCCCTCAGAATTTCCCATGTTTGTTTATCCCTCCTATATTTCTTGCCTGGCCAATCAGCATTTTGTTTATCAACCAATCAGAGCAACAAATTTACAGCATACAGAACAATATCTGCAGCCCCCCCACACTGTTTTTTTAAAAGGACGGTTTTAACTTTAACATAGTAAAATTACATATAACAAAACAATTATCAAGCAAGAATTAGTTCTAATATCTACTCTATTTGTATTTGTCAAAATTAAAGAAGATATCCTATCTATCATCTATCTATCATCTATCTATCTATCATCTATCTATCCTATATTTGTGAATCTAAGGTTTTATATCTAACTTATCTCATCATAACCAACGAAAATTATTAATTATAATTATCTAGTTTTAACTTCATCAAAGACCTCAGAAGGATATAATATTACCTAAGTAAACAGGAAGTGCACTGTAAGCAACATCCAAAAATCTAGAATGACAGACAGCTGCATGCCTGCAAAGTCATCCAAAATTTCTCTGTAGCACTGGGGCATCCATCTTTAGCCCATAGGCCTAAAGTCTCTGAGTCACTTTTCTTGGCATCCTGTAGAATGTCTGGCAGTTTCTTCTGTGAAGCAGGAACCTGAAGGACCATCTTGACTTATAAAGTTCAGTGGTCACCTTTCTATGGGTCCTGTAGTCAGTCAATACAACATTTTGTCAAGTAGTCCATGCAAGAACAGATTCTTGCACAAATGGCTACTTTTGCCAAGAAGATAAACTCCATATGGAGTGTCTTCAACACCATCTTTTTTCGGGGGGGGGGGGGGGGATTGGTGCTGTCAGGAGCAGCCGTGCCTCATTGTTC
Source organism: Onychomys torridus (assembly GCF_903995425.1). Classification (NCBI taxonomy): domain Eukaryota; kingdom Metazoa; phylum Chordata; class Mammalia; order Rodentia; family Cricetidae; genus Onychomys; species Onychomys torridus. The sequence goes on from NC_050444.1 coordinate 155,106,901, forward strand.
AGGAAAGTCTAAGGTTTTAAAACATTTTAAATGCTATATTCTGTAGGTCTTTGAAGTGTTTGAAGATTATCTACCTAATTGAATTATATCTATGTATACCTAGAAAACTTAACATGACTGTAAGGTTGACTATCATAGAAGACTAATTATTAATCTGTATTTCTTAATTATCTATTACAATTTAAATGAGTTACATAAACATAATAGCTTAAACAAGAGTAGAAATATAAACACAGTATAACAAAATTAACTTTCAATTTGTGCCAATAAATTAAAATTTATTCCAATGCAAAATATTTTTTTCTCTTTTTTTAATTTTTTATATTTGTGTTTTAATTTTACACGTCAGCCATGGGTTCCCCTGTCCTCCCCCCTCCCGACCCCGCCCCTCCATTCCCATCTCCTCCAGGGCCAAGACTCCCCTGGGGATTCATTTAAACCTGGTGGATTCAGTACAGGCAGGTCCAGTCCCCTCCTTCCAGGCTGAGCAAAGTATCCCTGTATAAGCCCAAGGTTCCAAACAGCCAGCTCATGCACTAAGGACAGGTCCGGGTCCCACTGCCTGGGGGCCTCCCAAACAGTTCAAGCTATTCAATTGTCTCACTTATCCAGAGGGCCTGCTCCAGCTGGGTCTCCACAGCCTTTGGTTCATAATTCATGTTTCCATTAGTTTGGCTATTTGTCCCTATGCTTTTCCAATCTTGGTCTCAACAATTCACATTCTTAAAGCCCCTCCTCTTTCTTGCCAATTGGACTCCTGGAGCTCCACCTGGGGCCTGGCCGAGGATCTCTGCATCCACTTCCATCAAAATATTTTAAACAAGTTGCTCTTTAAAAGTAAATTTAAGAGCCGGGCAGTGGTGGTGCGAACCTTTAATCCCAGCACTTGGGAGGCAGAGGCAGGCGAAGGCAGGTGGGTCTCTGTGAGTTCAAGGCCAGCCTGGTCTACAGAGTGAGATCTAGGAAAGGCACAAAGCTACACAGAGAAACCCTGTCTCGAAAAACCAAAAAAAGTAAATTTAATAATCTATCCTTTTATCCTATCATATCTATAATAACCTATATTTTTATAGCAGTGTACTTTGAGATTTTTTTATCCTCTTCTGATTTAACCTTGGCACTGACTCTCCTTCCTACCCAGGTCAGAAGCTTACTACTGCCTACTTTTCAACTGTGTTTGGAAGCAGTTTTAGGTCTAAGAGGTTTGAAAGGCACTAAACTACCCACAAGACAGCTTAGTTTTTACCATTTGTGAGCACTGGTTTATTTTTAAGTGACTACAAATTACAAGAAACATCAGCATAAAGCTGTTCCCTTTAAATGCAACCATTTCTTTAGAATTTTCACCCATTGTGGTTGATATATTATGCACTCCAATAAACTTATCTGGGGGTCAGAGAACAGAACAGCCACTATATTAAACATAGAGACTAGGCCATGGCAGCACACACCTTTAATCCTAGCATTCTGGAGGCAGAGATCCATCTGGATCTCTGTGAGTTCAAGGCCATACTGGAAACAGCCAGGCATGGTGACACACACCTTTAATCCCAGGACCTGAGATCTCATGTCTTGCCTGGGAAAGACACACACCTCTAATTCCAGGAAGTGATGGCAGGAAACAGAAAGGTATATAACTAAGGACCAGGAACTAGAAGCTTTTTAATCTTTTAGGCTTTTGAGCAAACAGTTCAGCTGAGATCCATTCGGGCAAGGACTCAGAAGCTTTCAGTTTGAGGAAACAAGATCACCTGAGGAATTGGCGAAGTGAGGTTGGCTGTGGCTTGTGCTATTTCTCTGATCTTTCAGCGTTCACCCCAATATCTGGCTCCCAAGTTTTTTTTTTTTTTTTTTTTTTAGTAAGACCATTCAAGATTCATATTACATTTGGCGCCCAATGTGGGGCACAGATTTACCAAAAAGCTGCTTGCCTGTGGCCTTGCAGTACCCAGCTCAGGCCCAAGCTGCATGAAGCTGGATGTTGTGGTGCACACTGGTAGGATTTGCTGAAGGAGGTGGAGGCAGCAGGATCCCTAGTTTGAGGCCAGCCTGGGAGACTTGCTGAGGAGAAGCTACAGCTGGGGCTAGGCCAGGCCACAAACAGTGGAGACAAGACCATGAAGGTGGTGTCCTCTGCTATGAGCTACAAGCTGTTTCTCATCATGTTGGTGGTGGCAGCTATGCTGCTACCAGGGATGAAGGGTTTACTGCTGCTTGTTCAGAAAACAATTGCCAGGACCATTATGTTACAAGAAAGCATCAGCAAAGGTCAGTTTCAGGAAGTTTGGTGAGGCAAGTGATAAGAAGTTGTTGTGAAGATATTTTCTTCTAAGGAAGAATGTTCATGGTTCTGACAGGCAGACATTTATCAGACTGTGACTGCTCCAAACCACAGAGGAGGTATCAAAAAATAAATAAATAAAATTTCAGCCGGGCGGTGGTGGCGCACACCTTTAATCCCAGCACTCGGGAGGCAGAGGCAGGCGCATCTCTGTGAGTTCAAGGCCAGCCCGGTCTACAGAGCTAGTCCAGGACTGGCTCCAAAGCTACAGAGAAACCTTGTCTCAAAGAAGAAAAAAAAAAAAGATACTGGTAAGCCACAAGCCATGTGGCAAGATATAGATTTATAAAAATGGGTTAATTTAAGTTGTAAGAACTAGATAGATAGAAGCCCACCATGGCCATACAGTTTATAAGTAATATAAGTCTTTATGTATTTACTTGGTTGGGTCTAAGCAGCCGAAGGACTGGCAGTTGTGAGAGATTTGCCCTGACCGTGGGCCAGGCAGGACTGGAAAAAACTTCAGCTACACACAGGGACTATGATAAAACCGTTAAGCTGACAAACATCACCCAGAGATCAGCTTTGGACTACGAACTGCTCAGAACAATTTCGAGATTGCTAACTGAGATGATTCCCAGACTACTAGAGCAAGGACTGGAGACAAGTCCTATACTTTCCCATTATGCAGATACAGCTAACTCTCCCAGGACTTGAGAATTAACCCAAAAATTTTCTTTTCAGGATTCCCTAAAGATGTCTTTGCCCCCAGAAAGCAGGAAGTAAATTTAAGAAAACAACGCCCACATTCCCAAGATGTAGGGTGGATAGTTTTGGGTCATTTGAGCTATAGATATTGTCGTTGTTTGCGATGGCTGGTTACAAGTTGTTAATTGTTAATGGTTGGGGGGGGGGAGCTAAACAAAAGGAGATTAGATTCAGGGTTCTTGTTTAAAAGAAAAGGAAAAAAGAGAATACAATAAGAGGTAGATTACTGAATCTACTCTGACAAAAAAGAAATAATAGAAAAAAAAGGGTAAATTATTGAATCTACTCTGAAAAGAAAAAAGGAAAGATATAGAAATAAGATAAAAGGTAGACTTTTGAATCTACTCAGAAAAGAAAAAGAGAGAATATGGATATGATAAGATAAAAGGTAGCTTACTGAATCCACTTTTTAAAAGGAACTACTTGCCAGGTGGGTGGCAGCGGCGGCGGTGCATGCCTTTAATCCCAGCACTCCCAGCATTCGGGAGGCAGAGCCAGGTGGATCTCTGTGAGTTCCAGGCCAGCATGGTCTACAGAGTGACATCCACCTCAGGCATCAAAACTACACAGAGAAAACCTATCTAAAAAAACGAATGAATGATTGAACTAAAAGGAACTACTTGTTTTAAATAGGATAAGTAATGAAATTTTTGTCTGAATTTGTCAAATGTTAATGGATTGGACATTGTTAATGTATATAATGGAGTTTTCTTGTCTGAATCTGTCAAGTTAATGGACTAGACATAGTTAATGTAATTCTTGACTATATATATTGTATATACTTTTTCTTATATTCGTTATAACTTTTTAAAATTTTAAACAAAAAAGGGGAAATGTGGTTGATATATCGTGCATCCCAATAAACTTAGCTGGGGGTCAAAGAACAGAATAGCCACTATATTAAACATAGAGATTAGGCATTGGTAGCACACGCCTTTAATCCTAGCTGATCTCTCTGAGCTCAAGGCCACACTGGAAACAGTCATGTACGGTGATACACACCTTTAATCCCAGGAAGTGATGGTAGGAAGTAGAAAGGTATCTAAGACGTGAAAACCAGGAACTAGAGGCTTTTAAGCTTTGAGGTTAGCAGTTCAGCTGAGATCCATTTGGGTGAGGACTTTGGAAACAGGATCCGATGAGGAGTTGTTAAGGTGAGGTTAGCTGTGGCTTGTTCTGCTTCTCTGACCTTTCAGAATTCACTCTACCTAGCTCCCCTGGGTTTTTATTTAGTAAGACCATTTAGATTTTCATGTTACAACCAATGGACACAAAGCTACAGTGCAAAATGGCTGCGAGAACTGTGACACAGCACACCAAAAGCCGCTGTCCTTGCTGAAAATAAGAAAGCGACACCGGATGCCCTCAGTTTTGAGTCTATGAATCATGTTCTGGAGCAACACAGGCATCTTCTCAATCTCCCTCTAATTCCAGCACAACTGTATGTCCACAGACACACAGTAAAACCTCGACTGAAGGTATCAGTCATCACTTTAAAATAACCTTCACATTAACATTCTTTTGTTGTTTGTTTTGTTTTTCAAGACAGGGTTTCTCCATGTAGTTTTGATGCCTGTCTTGGATCTCACTCTGTATCCCAGGCTGGCCTCGAACTCAGAGATCCGCCTGGCTCTGCCTCCCAAGTGCTGGGATTAAAAGCATGTGCCACTGCCACCTAGCTTGCTTTTTTTCTTTCTTTTTTTTTTTCCTTTGTTACGTTAACATCCTTTCCCATATCAAAAATAAATTTTTAGCCAGGTGTGGTGGCACAGAAGTGAGGCCAGGGGGCTGCAGAGGCACTCTGTAGTTAGCACCCCTAGCTTGAGGATCAGTGTTCATATCCCAGGACAGACGTAACAAGCCAGGCATCCTGCAAACAACCCTGATGACCCCTCCCTTCTAGCCTACACACACACACACACACACACACACACAGAGAGAGAGAGAGAGAGAGAGAGAGAGAGAGAGAGAGAGAGAGAGAGAGAGAGAGTGAGTTCAGGCAGGTCTGGAACAGAGTGAAATTCTATCTCAAAAAAGGAGGGGAGGGGGCCCTAGAGCTACAGCTCCGTGGTAGAATCCTGCTCAGAAGCATAAAATCTTAGCTTCCGATTCCCATCACTCAAAATCAAAAAGTGGCGGGGAATTACTAAATCAAACGGTGAGAACCAGGCTTCTCACACCGATAGCCCATCACTCAGGAGGTGGAGGGACGAGGGTCAGAATTTCTAGGTCATCTCCCAGAAAGTGGAGGCCAATCTAGGCTTCTTGTGACCTAGACATGGTTGCACCTTTAATCTCCCCACATACACACACCCCGCACTAGGGCGACAGAGGCCAGTGCATCTCTCTGAGTTCTAGGCCAGTCTGGTCTACATAGTAAATTCCAGGACACAGTGAGACCCTGCCTTGAGGAGGTAAAAAATTTTACGTCAAAATTAAAACCCACATAATATCAAAGCAAAGATTTGCTCCAACTTATTTTAATTCCATTCAAGCCAATAGACCAATAGCAACTCCAACACAAGCCAAGGGAAAAGAACGAAAAACCTAACTTGAGCTAAAAACAGCTCCAGGGCCGCCAATCACCAGCTCCTGGAGTATGTGGTGGTGCAGCAAGGCAGCCACAGAGCGGGACTGCACCTCATTTTGGGGGCTCAGGACAGCAGCCCACAGCAGAGGTGAGGGGCAAAAGGGGGAACTGCAGCGTGACAACAGGCTGCTGGACCCTGCCCCTGGGAGCACACCCACGACACACCCATGTTACCAGGCCGGAGGCAGCCTTGGCCCCTGAGCCCAGCAACACCACAAACAAGGCAAACGCTGGCAAAACAAGGAAGCCTCCAGGAAGTGGCAAACAGCCAGCTCAAACCGGATAATTCCAGTTCAGGCTGGCTCAAGACACAAACACACAGTTTCTATCTTCCCAAACAAAACTCAGCCCGACACTGGGTTCTTTTCTCCAGCAGCAGAGCAAACACAGTCAGCCCATCACTGTTCCCAAAATGCAAGACCTATTCTTCTAGCCCTGGCACCACCAGAAGGCACACCTTTTTTTTTTTTTTTTTTTTAAATAGTGTTAACTAAAATACATACAGTGTTTCTGGGAAACCAGCTAGGAATCCGACCTGCTCCCAGATCCCCACAGTCAGAAGCAGGCAAGCCCACCAGAACCATCAGTAAGTGATCGCTTTTGCCTTTCCACACTTAGCCCCACCCCACCCCCCAGCCCGGCCTTGCTCACAGCCTTAAGACACAAGGTTGTGTGGCATCAAGGAACAACAAAGCGAAGCATGCAGCGACCAAAAAAGGAACATTTGCAAAACAGGGCTCTGCAGTGACCTCTACAGGCTGCCACCAAAGAGACTTCGGGAAAACACTCGGTGTTCTTTCCTTACCTTTCAACAGCCCTAAACTACATGAAGCAGAGAAATGCGCAAACATTCTCTTGGGGAAGTAAACAAAAGGTTTGGAGGCGTTTTAGGTCACAAAGACTACCCGTTCTGATGATAACTTCCAGAAAAATCTGGACACCATGCTTCAAAGAGGCAGAATAACTGGTGGCTAACACCATTCATTAGCTGACTCTTACTGGACTCCATCATAGACAACAATTGGAAATTACAAGCTAGAAACTTCATCTAATAGCTAGAAAGGCCCACAGTAAAGATTACAGTTTTTGCTCATAGCAGATTTTCTTTGGTGGGGGGGAGAGCGAGGGGTTTAATGAAACAGGGTTTCTCTGTGTAGCCCTGACTGTCCAGGAACTCAATGTGTAGCCCAGGCTGGCCTCGAACTCACAGGGACCCTCTGCCTCCCGAGTGCTGGGATTAAAGACATGTGCCACCGCCACCATCTGGGCAAGAGTCTGTTTTTAATGGTCTGTTCCCACAGGCATCTTTCTCCATACCACTCAAACAGAAAAAAATAATAATAATAACCTTTCAATTTAAGCAATTTATCTTGATATTTTTTCTTTCTTTTTTCTTTTTTTTTGATATAGGGTCTTACTATGTAGAATAGGCTGGCCTGCCTCTGCCTCCAGCATGCTGGGACTAAAGTTGTGCAGCACCACACCCAGCAAGAAACTTTGACTTAATATATTGTATAAAAGTTACTCTCGGCCGGGCAGTCATGGTGCATGACTTCAATCCCAGCACTCAGGAGGCAGAGGCAGGCGGATCTCTGTGAGTTCGAGGGCAGCCTGGTCTACAAAGTGAGTTCCAGGAAAGGTGCAAAGCTACACAGAGAAACCCTGTCTTCTCTGTGAAAAAACAAAAAAACAAACACCCCCCCCCCAAAAGAAAGTTATTCTCACTTGTGGTAGTTTCTAGTAAATAATATATTATTATAGCAAAGTGCATAAGCAGGTAATAAAATGAGCATCCACACAAATTATAGCAGTATGTATCCATGGAAACCCTTCAACAAAAGAGGCGCCTCTCTCAAACTCACAAAACAAAGGTCAGGGAGATGGCTCTTCGGCGGGTGCCATGCTTGCTGAGCAACTTGAGGACTTTAGCCTCCATTCCTAGAACTAGACATTCCCCATGGGGGCCTGCATCTGGAATCCCTAAGAGCTGTGAGGTAGAAACACGAGGAACTACCACTTTCTAAGGCCAGCTAGCTTGACAGGAGCAGTAGGGGACAAGAGACCCTGCCTTAAAGATGGATGGCAAGGACAGACATGCTCATCGTCACACACACACACACACACACACACACACACACACACACACACACGATTCCACAAAGCATTCATTCTAATTAACACCCAAAACCACACTTATAACAGCTGAACGCAGGTGTCAATCGACACAGACATGTTACCAACTCCAGGGTTCCCTCACACTTTCCAACCCTGCAAGGTTGACTGCAGTTGTGAAAGCGTTTCTATTTGAACTGGAGGGAAAACTGTCTTCATACTTCAATCAGTGAACTGCAAGAATTCCTTGTAACGCTGAAACTTCTTCTCCAAAGCCACTCTGATCTGCACAGAGTATTCAGATGCACGTACAGAACCATGTGCAGCCTTGGTCTTTACAGGGAACAAGGGCTTGGCTCACAGGGACAATGTCTCACTGTGCAGGCCAGGCTGCCCTTGAACTTAGGCTGCCTCGCCTGCAAGGTACTAGGATTACATTATGCTAACTTTCTTTACTTAAAGAGTCCTTTTTTTCCATAACCTTTTTATGTCTAGTGTCAAAACATAACTATATCTCAGGGTAGAGCAAGGTCTTCATTTGATCTCCAACAGCAAGATGTGGAGAGGGGAATCCAGAATTTATTCAATATTTTACATTTTTTTACACTTTACTCCAAATTTGGGTAAGATAAAATCCCAAATTATCTACCATTAGAGGAAAGCTTAGGGGTATTGTAGACAACTGTGGTTTTCATTTTAAACAGGGTCTCATGTAACTGAGGATGGCCTTGAACTCCTGATCCTCCTGCCTCCACCTCCCAAGTCCTAAGATTACATCATAAAGATCATGTCCACTCACAGACAACTTTTAATGTAATTAACTCAAAAATTTTATTTAAAATAAATACATTCACAAATATCCCTAGAAGCTGGGGGTGGAGGGATGTGGAGGTCGTGCACACCTTTAGTCTCAGCACTGGGGAGGCAGAGGCAGGCAGATCTCTGTGAGTGCAAGGCCAGCCTGGTCTACAGAGAGAATTCAAAGACAGCCAGGACTATCTGTCTTGAAACTCTGTCTTGAAAAAATGAAAAACCAAACAAAAAACAAAAAAACAAACAAACAAAAACAAATATCCCTAGAAATAAACAGACAAAAATTTTTCCAAGACAGCAGATGGCTAACAGGTTAAAAGGAACTTGCCTCCAAACCTGACACAATCTACACCCCTGCAAGCTATCCTCCAACCTCCACACAAACTGACACTACCCATACATACACACGAATAAATAGGTTTTAAAATTTTACAACCACCTAGAACCCCAGTTCCTGGTAATCTGATGCTGTTTTCTGGCCTCTTCTGGCTGTACACACACACACACACACACACACACACACACACACACACACACACACACAAACACATACCTAGTTACTCTTTTAACAATTTAATTTTTAGCCATGTAGAGTGGCATATACCTTTAACCCCAGCACTAAAGAGGGAGAGGCAGGTGGTAGATCTTTGTGAGTTAGAGACCAGCCTGGTCTACACAGTGAAACTCTTTATCAATTTTTAAACAACAACAACAACAACAAATACTTCACTTTCCTTTCCTGAAGAAGTCAACCCTCTAATGTAAAGGAAATGTATCCAGGAGGAGGAGGCAGTGCCAATACCCAGGATGAAGTGCTCTGTGTTTGTCTGGCATGGCAAACACTTTTCTATTCAGTACAGCCTAGGACTTCAGGCTGTGGAGTCTCAGTTTCCCTAGGTGTTTGATTTGCTGGTCTGTGCCTCTACTACCACACCAGGCCAATGAGGCATCCAAACACTGTCTGCTAAGATCCAGACCTGTATCTAGTGAAGAAACACCCAAACCCCATGGGGCGGTGACTACAGCATCCAGTTCATTCTGAGAATTTCAACTCTCAGTTACATAATAAATGCTCTTGTTTCAAGCACTAAACTGTGATACATTAAAAGTGCTATGTGCAGACGCCATGCTCATCTCCTCTGTATTGCTCCAACTCTAGTGTATGTGCTGCCGGAGCGGGCAGTAGTGGTGTGGCACACACCTTTAATCCCAGCACTTGGGAAGCAGAGGCAGGTGGATCTCTGGGTTTGAGGCCAGCCTGGTCTATAGAGTGAGTTCCAGGACAGGCAGGGCTACACAGAAAAACCCTTAAAAATGAATGAATGGATGGATGAATGAAGGAATGAACAAACGAACGAACAAACAAACAAACAATGAAGTGTTGTGCTGAGGACCCACAAAATGGCTCAGTAAGTAAAAAGCACTGCTGCATAAGACTGGCCCCTGAGTCCCATTTCCAACACCCACATCAAGGTGGAAAGAGAGAACCAACTCCACAGTGTTGCCCTCTGACCTCAACAAGCACATGACAGCCACACAACCATGCACATACACCATGTACATGTGTACACACACACACACACACTAAAACAAATATGTAAAGTGTTCTATTAAAGGAAAAATGGCTGGAGGTGGTAGTGCACACCTTTGATCCCGGCACTCAGGAGGCAGGTAGGAGAATCAAGGACAGTCTGATCTACAGAGCTTCTAGACAAGAGTGCTACACAGAAAAACCCTATATTCAAAGGGAGGGGGGGCAAAGTGAAAAGCACCCCATTAAATGGTAGCTATGACGAAGAAAGGCACCTCCGCAGCACAGAGCGGCACATGGGAGTTTATACAGGGGCCTGTTTCTCAACAGCTGAACGCTGAGACAAGCTATGAGAAACAATAAATGCCTCATCCAGGAACTCACTTCAGGCTGCTAGAGTCTTGTCACCAAAGCTGGCTCAATCATGGAAGATCAAAGGCTGGCCTCCCAGTCAGCCAAGGTGACAGAAGAGAAAGGGTGGTGTAGACAAGTTACATTGTACAAGATACAATGTTAATTTGAAACACCTCTAAGTAGCTTTTATGACCATTACATTACATTTAAAAATCACCCAATACGGAGAGGGAGAGGGAGAGGGAGAGGGGCTTTTTGTTTTACTTTGCCTGTTGGTGGGCTTGGTTTTCATTTTTTGGAAGGTGTTTTTAATACAGGGTCTACTATATAGCCTTGCTGGCATGGAACTCACTCTACAGATCAGGCTGGCCGTGAACTCACACAAATCTGCCTGCCTCTCACTGCCTCTCCAGTGCTTGAATTAAAGGGATAAACGTGTCTTCTGTTTGTGTTACAGACAGGGTTTCTTATATCCCAAGCTGGCCTGGAAATTCATTGTGCAGCTGAGGAGGACCTTCAACTTCTGATCTTCCTGCTGAAATGAGGGATGTGTGCACAGGCCTAAATTAAAAGAACTATTTCTTCCAAAATGAAATGAAATAGACCCTTCTCAATATCACAGGACCTAATTTCATTCACAATCACATAACCAAAGTTCCCACCTATCTCCATTGGTTCTGCTTTTCCCCTCACGTTAACCAAGAATCCCGTGTGTTTAGGGTTTTTAGCTCATTCTGGGAAAATGCTCCTGGTCCTGTTCTTGGTGGAAAGCCCTGGTGTACCACTGACCCAGACACTACAAAGTTCATCCTGGTTTTCAAGAGTCAGCACAATCCCCAGTCAGGGGCTCTCACAGCCCAAGCTTTCCTTCTTTGAGGGACTAACCATTATCTATTCTAATTGAACCTCCATGGTTTTGATGGGGTTGCTTTTGTGGAGAGGAGGGTGGTAAAGTTTGTGGACGTGGAGTGCGAGCATGTGTTAAGTAAGAACAAAGCCCTGTGCATGCTAACGAGTCCAGCAGTTACCTTTCCAAAGCACACATCTCATAAGCTATCTCTTCTAAGTCCTTTAAGTGTTTGTCTCTGCATAAAGAACAAACCAAACCCCAGGTGCTGGAGAGATGGTTCCATGCTTAACAGCACTTACTGGCTCTTGCAGAGGACCTGGGTTCAGTTCCCAGCACCCACACAGTGGTCCAACACCATCTTCTGATCTCTGTGGAAGCCAGGCACATGTGGTACACATATACACATGCACGTAAAACACCAATACACATGAAATAAACCTAAAGACATTTCATTTTAAAAGGATAAAATCCTGAATTATTAACATGCTTAAGCCATTTTTAAATTATCTGCTGGTCTTAGCCAGCACTCAGGACGCAGATGCAGGTGAATCTCTGAGTTTGATACCAGTCTAGGCTACATAGGAAGGTTTCAGGACAGCCAGCGCTATGTAGAGAGCCCTTGATACACACACACACAAAAAAAATTATCTGCTGGTCTCAAAACATTTAGATCATTCCTGTGCCCTCAAAGTCTGTCTAAATTAAAATGCCTTTCTTCTTTTCTTAACTTCTACATATCCTTCACAGCCCAACCAATGCTGCCTCTTAGGTCTCAAGAGTTCAAACAACTCTCCTTCTGTTCTCCACTGTTCTAGACGTAGATACCCAACTGTCATTGCAAAGCAGTGGTCACACTGCTAATAGCAGAAGGAAATCAATAAGCTAATATGTGAGGCTCAGGTAAGGAACTAAAAGCAACATATGTTAAGGCTGAAATATGCAGATCCAGAAAACACTGCTGTAGGGCATGTCTCCTTTGGAACTCTCCTGCTTGCCCTCAATCGAGGCAATGATTCAGGAAGTGGTGGCACTGGGAAGGCAGAAGCAGGTAGATCTCTGAGTGTTGGAGGCCAGCCTGGTCGACCTACAGGGCTGGTTCTCGAACAGCCAAGGCTGCTACACAAAGAAACCCTGTCTTGAAAAACAAAACAAACAAAAAAAAATGTGGCTGGGAATTGTGAACACAATCTTGTGTTCCCTCTACTCAGGAAAAAGAAAATTGTGTGTGTGTGTGTGTTCTGTATATATATATATATATATATATGAAAAAAACCCAATAACCCAAGAAATGTATTAGAACCTCTTCAAAGGGGAAAACAAACACATTAACAGCAGAATCGGGCTGGCAGCAGGCTCAATCACTCAGTTGGTAGCAGGCTTGCCTAGCATAAGGAAAGCCCGGGCTCAACCTGAGAAGCCCACAGAATAGGACATGGCATCATGCACTTGTACTCCCAACATGGAGGAGGCAGAAAACAGGAAGATCATCCTCCATTACACAATGGGTCTGAGACCAGCCTAGGATACATGACATACGGGGGGGGGGGGGGCACGACACGACAGAGTAAGAATTATCAGTGACCTTTCCCCAAACTCCGAGGAGCTGTCCTCAAGTATCAAACTTGAATCCCTGGCCTCCTTGCTATGATATGGCTTATCAGTACAAAGTACAAGGAACAAAATTAGCCCTAAACTAAATTTTAAACATTAAATCCCTGTGTGAGCAAGACAAATTAAACTGCTCAGCTGGTCAGACATGGTCCTCGGGATGGACCTCCAGCACACATCCTCTATGTAACCCAGACATAGTCACCTGCCGCAGTCATCCCTGGTATCTTCTCGCTCAACCACTTTCTCCCTGAGAGTTAGTCCTTAGGTCCTTTCCAGGTACATCCTGCCCTTCTTCAAGTTCAGATAATCAATACAGATTTTAAAAACTGTGAGCAGGGCTGGGCAGTGGTGATACACACCTTTAATCCCAGGATTCAGGAGGCAGAGGCATGCAGATCTCTGTGAGTTCTTGCCCATCCTGATCTACAACATGAGTTCCAGGACAACCAGGACTGTTGCTCAGAGAAACCTTGTCTCAACAAAACAAAACACAAACAAAACAAAACAAACAAACATAAATCCTCGTGTGAGCAAAGATTAGCTCCATGAGCAGGATTAGACCACTTCTGTCCCAGTCAGACTGTAACCACAGCATTCAGTGTAAAGCTGCCCATCAAAGACTTTCCTGAACCAACATCAGCACACACTTTCAGGAAAGCTCTAACCCAGTGAAACGCTTTGGGGTTCCTTTAATGGCAGATTTTAGAGAAATGATAAAAACAACTCTAGGCAGGAGAATGAGACTTTATAATCAGTTCATAGTATTGAATTAACTTCATCAACCATTGGTATAGACAACAATCTAACTTCTCTGACTTCCCAAAAGTTAAACACCTGCTTCACTCAAATATGGCAATTTCCCAAATATTTAGATCATAGCTAGATTAGGAAAGGGAGACTAAAATTTCCACTTTATTATTGCAAATTAGGCAATTAGGAAGCGTAAGAGGGCTATTCAATCATGTGGCTATTTACTTCTCTTAAATCTAAGCCCATAATATTGAAAGAAAAATCTGGACTTTTTTTTTTTTTTTTTTAAATATTCATTGGTGTTTTTCTGCATGTATGAGGGTGTTGGATCCCCTGGAACAGGAGTTACAGATAGCTGTGAGCTACCATGTGGGTGCTGGGAATGGAACCTGGGTCCTTTGAAAGAGCAGCCAGTACTCTTAACAGCTGAGCCTTCTCCCCAGCCCAGATCTGGTCTTTTTAATCAGGTCAAAGAAGCTATGTCCTCTGGGTTTATAATATATATCACCTAAACTTAGGTAGGGCACCTGGTTAACAGTCTAAATAACTGAGGAAGAGGGAATGCTCAAGCCTGTGAGCAGCGTGAAGCCAAAACAGCTGCTGGCTAGTACAGGGAGTATTTATATTATATTCTGAGGTTGCAGTAGACACGCTACATGCTATTTTCATCTTAATATTCACAGTAACAAGTCTTACTTGTTTTCTGGGAATCTGGGTTGTTTAGCTTTGAGGAGTGGCAGATTCAAACAGGATCTTACTATGTAGGCAGGGTAAGGACTCTTCTGCCTTAGCTTCCTCTGTAATAGTCATTACAGGCAGGTGCCACCATATCTACTTCTAAAGTAAGGTTCATATAAACAGTGAGAGAGCTGAGGCCCAGAAATCATGAGAAAACTATCCAATGTTACCTAAAGAATATACCATCTGCTGAACTCTGTAACTTCAAAACCCTCACAGCCTGATCTCTAAATATCCTTGTTAAAATGGCCTTCAATTTATTATTGCTCATCTTTAACATAAAACTCCTTGATATCAAAAAAATCCCAATAAATCCATTCATTATCTCAGATTTGAAGAACAAAACAGTAACATTAGGTGAAAGAAAGTATTTATAAATTTTCTAAAGCACACTGGTGTTAAAATATGATTAAAGTTAGTTTACTCGATGACAATAAACAATGTATTCCACCAACACATTTCACCAAACAGCTTTAGAAATGTTCAGCCCCAATAAGTTGACTCCACACATTTAAGAAATAAAAATAAAACAGGCATGGTGGTGACACATGCCTTTAATCCCAGCACTGGGAGTTCAAGAACAGCCTGGTCTACAAAGTGAGTTCCAGGACAGCCAGGACTGTTACACAGAGAAATCCTGTCTCAAAAAAGCAAAAAGAAAGGAAAGGAGGGAGGGAGGGAATGAAGGAGGGAGAGAAGGACAAACCTCAGAGATCCATTTGTCACAAAATCTGCCTCACCAGCTTTCCGTCACTATTTCTCTTCCTTTTTAGCAATTTAATTTTAACATTAAACATGTAAGGGACAAAACGGCATTGGCAAACCATCAGTTAGATTCTGGTTAATTCAAAGTCTGCATGTTACTCGCTAAACACACAATCCATGATTCTTTTCTTTAAAATGAAATATCGCTGGAGCACACCTTTAATCCCAGCACTTGGCAGGAAGATCTCTGGTCTACAGAGCCAAGTTCCAAGTCAGCCAGGACTACACAGAAACCCTATCTTGAAATACACACCCCACCCTCACCCCCACCCCCACAAAAAGTGCTATGATCAAAACCATGACCACTGACCCCAAGCACCTGAGAACACATGAGGATCGTGTGGAGGAGATGGCTGGCTGGACCTACCTGTCCGTGCTGGTGCTGCTGCTGCTGCTGATGGACTCACTGCTGGAGGACCTACTTCTAGAGCCGCTGCCGCTGGGGGATCTGGTGGGTCTGGATGCTTGGCTAGCCAGCCTCTGTGGGGACTGGTTTCTAGACTGGGACGAATGTGGTGAGCGACTCCTGCTGTGCTGGTAACTGCGCTCTGGCCTTCTGCCTCGTACCTCCCGGGTAATGTCGTCCCTGTAGATATCCCTGTGTACCACACTGGGCAGTGTAAACTGCTCCCGAGCCCTAGGTTCATATCGGGGGTCATGAGCATCAAAGCGGTTTGGACTTCGACTCCGAGAAGTGTAATAGAGCCCATGTTGCAAAGTCCGCTCTCGAGGGTCTCTATAGTAATCCTGATCGTAATGTCTTGTCCGATCAAATGCTCCCGTCCCCCGTTCATGGTGTCCATAGGCACTATGTTCATAAGCACGCTCCCTGTTATCTGAAGCCCTGCATTTAGGAGGGGAAAATAGTGAATCAGAAAGGAGCAAGCAAAACTGAAAGCAAGTCATGCAAACATTCACTTCAGAGTTGTCTTTGTGCCTCATCACTCTCTGAACAGCACGAACCTTAGTAAGCAGAACACTGACAAGCTCAACGTTTTACTTGACTCCAGAACTTCACTAGTGAGCGTCGTTTCTTTTCACTTCTATGTTGGGCCTCCCTCAGTAAAGTTCTGCATGTCAGTCAGATGATCCTTTTATGGGAGATTTTCCAACTTGTATAAAAGGGTAAAGGTATGTGCATGTGTGTTGTGAACACCAACATTTTTCTTGGTTCTTTTTTTTTTTTTTTTTTGGACAGTCTCATAGCTTAGACTAACCTCACACTCCCTATGTAGACAAGGAAGACCTTAAACTTCTGATCCTGTATCTACCTCCTAAGTGCCAGGATTACAGGTATGCACCACAATGCACAATGCCCAGTTTATACCCTGATTTTAATGGGAAAGTTTGTCGTTGCATCTGTTTATCTGGGGTTTGCTTTTCTTTTTTTAGACAGGGTTTCACTATGTAACCCTGGCTGACCTAGAACTATGTAAAGTAGGTTGGCCTGAAACTCAGAGATCTGCCTGCCTCTACCCCCAAATACTGGGATTAAAGGAATGCACCCACCAGGCCCAGCTTAATGTTAAATTTTATTAGTTTCATCTGAATAAAACATCTACTAGACTTTTATTTACTTGCCGTTATTTCAGAACACATCTGCTTACTGCAACGGAGAAGACACTGCAGCCTGTGACAGCCCACATTTGCAGTAGGAGGATTGCCAAACAAATCCAAAAAATTCAAATGCAACATTTCCTTACTTTTGCACTTTTCTTCCCTTGGAGACAGGGTCTTGCTAGCCCAGGCTAGACATGAACTTTCAATCCTCCTGCTTCACTCTCCCTAAGAATTAAGACTATAAGGCATATGCCGCCACTATCAGGCCTCACTAATTTTTGATGCTTGGGTACTCTAAATAAATTACTAAGCTATATAAATTGCCCAAACTATTAGGTATCGAAATACCGGGATGATGGGTAACACAGTCTGCATACTTTACCTAAAACTGTGAAAGCTGTTTGATCTCCTTGTGCTTAAGTGCTACATAATGTAAGTGCTCATTCCAGGATTCACTTTCTTACTATATGTGCTCCCTGACTGGAGGAAGTAGGCTCTCCTGGCTTGGACTGCATTCAAGGTGCCTAAGACGAAACTGGGAACGCTGGTGACCAAGAGCTCTCGGGAGCAGCGGTCAACCACGACGTGACTTAGTAACACTGGCTTTTGGTTTGCAGCGCTGACTTCCAATCCAGAGCCTGCACGTGTGGACACAAATGTTCTACCACTGAGCTACATCCTCAGTTCCTTAACATTTTCAGTTAGGATGTGGATGTTCACCAGCCCAAGGGCACAGACCTTACTGCATACATGACATGCACACACAGTACCTAAGACGCCACGCGCCCAGCATGGTAGTCCATACCCTTTTCAGAGGCAGAGATAGGTAAGACTCTGTGACCACGAGGCCAGTGAGACCCATCTCAAAAAAAAAAAAACAAAACAAAAAAAAAACCACGGACGAGCCCTACTCTTTTAAGACATTCTAAGTTCTCTACTTCTTCAGGGCACCAAGTCACTGGAGCGGCTCTGCAACCTCACCCTCTATCAATCTTCTACCAAAAGAAATAAAGACTCGTGAGAGAGAAAGAACTAGACTCTGCAACAAGGCTAGGTTCCCCGCTCTGTAAGAATTAATGCCACTGTCACTGTCCTCCTAGAGCCCCAGCATCTCCATCAGTATCCATTCTCATCCGCCGTCTCACTTAGTACCAACCCTACTACCCTAGGCTCTGTGCAAATGTCTGTGCACTTGTGTGCCTCTGCACTTGTGTGCCTCTGCACTTGTGTGCCTCTGCACTTGTGTGCCTCTGCACATATCCAAGGCCATGTGGAGGACACACCAGGTGTCTTCCTTGACCACTTTATACCTGATTCACATTCTCATTTTGTAGCCTTGGCTGATCTAGAGTTCACTGTATAGACCAGGCTGGTCCAGAACTCACAGACCTGCCTCTGCCTCTAGTCCTAGGATTAAAGGCATATGTCACCACACTCAATCTACACCTTATTTTTGGAGACAGGTTCTCTCTGTCTCTGTCTCTCTCTCACTGAACTTGGAGCTAACCAACTGAGCTAAGCTGGCTGGCCAATACATGCCAGCAGCTGCCCTGTCTCCAGCTCCCAGTGGAATTGACAGCGGCACATCACAGTGCCAGGATGTCACTGGATGCTAGGGATCTGAACTCAGGTCTCTGTGGTTGCACGGAAAGCATCTTACTGACTGAGCCATCTCCCTGGACTCCAACAGGCTTTGTTGTTTCTTTTGCTGCCATTATGGAAAACGAAGCTGGCAAAGGGAGAAGGGATCAGTAATATATTTCCTTCTTAAGTGTATTAAATGACACTATTTTCCTTTTTCATGAACTACAATTCCGAAATGGAAATATTTCAATGTTTAACAAGAAGGTTCCCTTGAGATTTATAAGAAAACAGTGTAACAGGTCTTTTCTGCACATTACCAATGTTAATTGGTAAAAGCATAATTAATGATATAACAGAAGCAACAGGCAACAGTTCTAGACAGTTAACTGCTCTAGCTGGTACTTCATAAGTATGTGCAGTTCTTATCCATTAGGAAGATACAAAGGCAGGCACAAGAGAAGCAGAGCTGAAATCTAACTGCTAGTCTTGAATTTCATCTATTAGTACTAAATGCGTCTAAAGTTAGTGGGGGAAAGAAAGGGTGTGACTTGGGTTAGAAGAGGGGCTAATATACACAGGTCAGGACATACCAACCTTTTCCAACTGTGGAAACACGACCTATAATCCCAATTAAATCTAGGGAGAGAACTGTGAACATAACTTCCCCAATTTTGGCCCCTCTTACAGGGGTAATCCACCTTCTTAGTGGGCAAGGGTGTCAAATGATATTTAGATGAACCACAAGAAAAAAAAAAATCTTAGTGACCAGACAAAATAATTCCACAGGAAGCAAGTAGTCCCAGACAAACTGTAACTCTCAAACCCCCAGACTTCTTTCTTGAAATAGCAGACAATTATAAATTGATCCACATTCATAAAAATCTGCAGCCCTAAATACGGTCAGGCAGCTGGCATCGAGGAAATTTCTCTACAATTCCAATGAATGAGGACAAAGTTGCTGACAACGGTCCTTTTGTAGACATCCAGTCATGTGACTGCTGTATCCACAACGGATCGGGTTGTGTTCAAAGCTAAAGTTCCTTCAACAGGCTGAGACAGTAATCCTCTTCCCTCGGCTAATGGAGTCTTGAGATCACAGCATCCCATACATTCCAGCAGTTAGGACACAGCTATATTCCAGCATTTATGAATGTCCATCATCTGTTTCCCCATTCCATTGAGAGTAATTCCACAGAAATTGAGTATATCCAAAAGGGAGAAGAAATCAAGCAAAGCCTTTGTTTTCCTCATCCACGTACACATTTCCACACTCAAGTATTGTTTGTAGTATCCAAATGGTAGAATCAATGATCTGCTAGGTATTTTGTGACAATCCAATGTGTTTGTAGACTTTACATACAGAAAACCGAGAGGTGCTTATCAGCTTGTAAAGGATCTGTAGGCTTTGATATTCCGGAAATATTCCAAATAGCCCGAAGACAAAACCAGTAGCCAAATAGCTCCATCTGGTAGTAAGGATGTATCCAAGGAAGGCCTTGATAATATCCAAAAAGAGCAATACTTCCTTCTAGAAGCCAGGTAACTCCAGAATTGATGCTGCTGCAGGACTCTTCCACCATGTTATCTCAGGAGTAGATATCCAATCTGCTGCAGGAAATATCCTCTACGACTCCGTGAGGTACCAGCCTCTGGGACAGAAATCACTTCCGTTTCCAACCCAAAATAGGAAACATTGAGAATGCCCAAAACTTTAAATCCATCTGGGGCCCCTAAATTTGAGTTTCTGTTTCTCACCATATCAAATACAAAATACCTGCCTACAGAAACCTTGGAACTTACCCATCGAGTCTCCGTTCATAGCGTCCTTCTCGTGCATGAAGTGATGGTGGGGGGCCATAAGCAGGCCCTCCACCACTTCCTCTGAACCCAGAAACCTCTCTACTACGAGATGCTATGGAAACTGTATCATCCAATCCCCGAGCAGCACTTGGAATAGTTCCTGGTTCATTATAATCCGTGCGTAGGTCTCTGTCTCCCATTTTGTTGACGGAGTTGTGAGCTTTCTGTGCACTTTTGATGTCCACAAAATCCACAAAGGCAGCCACTCCTCCTTCGGACCCCCGCTTGGGGAGAATTTTGACACTTTCCACACGGCCATATCTGGGGTGGGGGGAAATGAAGTAAAGTTATTTATGTATACAATACCTTCCCAAAACATTTCCTTTTAAGGTAATTTACATTATACATGTATGGGACATGAACTACAAAGTGGCTTTTTGTTGGAGGTACTTGTTTGTATGTACTCACTGTGTGGGAGGCCAGAGATCCCTGTCAGGAGTCTTGCTCTACCTCCTCATTTTCTAAGACAGGGTATCTAGTCTGATGGCTAGATGGGAAACCAGTAAGGAGATTACAGGGGTGTGTCTAGCTTTTGTGAGGATGCTGGGGATCAAACACCAGTCTTTGGGTTTGAACAGCAAGTACTTTATTAATTATCTCCCCAGGCCCCCCAAATAGCTATATAAATGGCTCTCATTTAAAACACACACACACACACACACACACACACACACACACAGTATCACACAATTTTTGAAAGCTCATTTGCACTTACAGGTTTTACACTCTGAAACAAATATTTGCACATCATTATTTTTATTACTCTCATTTGTATTTACTAAAACTATACTTAACCTTTCAAGAACACTTAGTAAACTTAACATTGTAACAAAGTTTATTAAACAAAAATAAAATCAAAGTCGTTTTAAAATACTGAAGTGGGATGTGGTGGCACATGACTACAGTCCTGACACTCAGGAGATACAGGCAAATAGGTTGAGAATTCTCACCAGTCTGACTACATGGTGGGTTCTAGAGCTCACGACAGTCCGTATTATTTCACCATGAAACAACACTTTTATTTACTTATGTGTACACATGACACAGTGGGCAGGTGGAGGTCAAAAGGGCAGCTTTCCCAGAGTTGGTTTTTCTCCTTCCACTGTGTGGGTTCCAAGTATCACACTCAGGTTGTCAGGCCTGTTTAGTACCTTTAACTCAGCCACCCCACCAACACAATATGCCTTCTTTGGGGGGGGGGGGGGAGGCAACTCATGAACTCTAAGTTGGCCTCAAACTCACTGGAGAATGACTGGGCTTTAGGGGCTCCTGCTTCCTTCCACAGCACCTTAGTGGTGGACTCACAGGTGTGCACCACCGTGATTGTTTATGCGGTGCTAAGAACGTCTGTGTGCTCTTTACCAACTGAGCTGCATGCCCAGTGTTTTAATGAGGCCTATCAGAAAGCAGGCACAAGCTTTTGTTTGGTTGGTTGGTTGTTTTTTTTTGTTGTTTTGTTTTTTTGTGTTTTTTTTGAGTCAAGGTTTCTCTGTATAGTTCTGGCTGTCCTGGAAATCACTGTGTAGACCAGGTTGTCCTTGAACTCAAGAGATCTGCCTATCTCTGCCTCCCCAAGTGCTGGAACTAAAGGTCTGTGTCATCATGCATGGCTAAACTCATTTTTTAATTAAATGGATAAAATGCTTTAACAAAATAGACTTCCTGTGGGGTGGGCACATACCTATAATCTCAATCCTGTAATCCCAATACTTGGGAGGTAGAGGCAGGAGGGTCAGGAAATCACCCTTAGCTATATGGCAAGATTGAGACCAGACTAAGCTCCAGGAGACCCTTTTGGAGGGAGGCAGGACAGAACAGATATATCTAGATATTTACTGTAATTATCCATCTGGTCTGTAACTACTAAGGACTCAAGCCTCTACCTCCTGGGCACTGCAATTAAAGGCATGTGCCACCTCACCCAGAGGTAGTTTTTTTTCCTTTATATTGACTTTATGTGTATGAGTGTTCTTGCCTGAATATACATATATGCACCATGTATATGCCTGGTGCCTTCAGAAGTTAGAAGAGGGGCTGAAACTGGAGTTACCGATGGCTGCTGGGTTATTGAACTTGAGGTACCTCAAGAACAAGTGCTCTTAGTTACTGAACCATCATCTCTCCGGCCCCCAGAAGTTAGTTTTTTTGTTTTGTTTTGGGGTTTTGTTTTGTTTTTTGTTGTTGTTGCTTTGTTTTGGGTTTTTTGTTTTTGGGGGTTTTTGTTTGTTTGTTTGTTTTTCGAGACAGAGTTTCTCTGTGTAGCTTTGGAGCCTGTCCTGGAACTCACTCTGTAAACCAGGTTGACTTTGAACTCAAGAGATCCTTCCTGCCTGCCTATTAGCTCCCAAGAGCTGTGATTAAAGGCATGTGCCTCCACTGCCTGAATTATTTTTTTAAACACACATCATTTTCCATCAATAATTGGCTAGACCCAGAGGGCTGACTAATTCACTAATCATCTAAGTTTTTGGGACAGAATGAAAAACTACTCAAAATATTGTCAGGTTTCCTCAAGGTTTAGTCTTTCAACATTCTAAAGTGTCTACAGTAAACATTAACAGTCTTTAGAAATCCCCTGAAGAATCCAGTTTCAGTGTATTAATGACCTCAGGTCATACGTTTGAGAACTCAGTAATGTAGCAGAAGAAAAGCCCGAGACTATGAGAAGAGACTGGGCTGATCCAGGGGCGGCGTGGCTTTAAAACTGATGTTCATGGCTGGAGATGGCCCAGTGTAAAGTATGCACTTTTCTTGCAGGAGACAGGAGCTCCACCCCCACAACTGTGTCAGATTACTCAAAACTCCCTATGATTCCAGCTCCAGGGAATCAGATGCCTTCTTCTGGCCTTCATGGGCACCTGCACATGCATGACATACCCACATGTACCCATACTGCATATACATAATTTAAAATAAAAACATGACAGGAGGTGGTGGTGGCGCATGCCTTTAATCCCAGCTCTTGGGAGGCAGAAGCAGGCAGGTCTCTGTCTTGAACTGCCCCCGATACACAAGTAG
Organism: Onychomys torridus; assembly: GCF_903995425.1. NCBI lineage: Eukaryota > Metazoa > Chordata > Mammalia > Rodentia > Cricetidae > Onychomys > Onychomys torridus. Next base: position 155,130,086 of record NC_050444.1, read on the forward strand.
ATTAAATAAATATAATTTAAAAAAATTTAAAAATCTTGTCAGGTGCATTGATTGATTTAGTCTTTCCTTTTTTTGTCTTTTTGTTTGTTTGTTTGTTTGTTTTTTGTTTGTGGGGAGGGGGGCTTGCCTAGACGTGGGGATTTTGCATTATAATCACTTTGCTACTTATCCCAAGGTTATACTACAGCCCAGTGATTTTTGTTTGCTTTGGCAGAGAGAGAACATACATCAACAAACAGTTGTAAATCCTGTTCCCTCCTTCCTTTCCTATCACTCCAAGGACAGGGATAGCTCAGGGTATTAGCTTTTTCTCTAGAGCCCAGGAGCCCAGAGTGTTGGCTCACACTTGTAATCTCAACACCCAGAGGTGGAGAGAGGCAGGAAGACCGCTACAAGTTTAAGGCCAGCCTGTTCTCCACAGAGACTTCCAGGAAAGCTAGACCTGTCTCACCACACTATCCCTGTGGTGCTGGCTTTAGGGATTTCTTGTTTGTTCATTTTGTCTGTGTGAACTGGGTGCCTGAAGAGGTCAGAAGAGGGCATCATGTCCCCTAGAATTGGAGTTACAGATGATTGTGAGCCACCATGTGAGAGCTGGGAGCCAAAACCTGATTTTCTGCCAGAGTAACAAGTGCTCTGAGCCACTGAGCCCTCTTCCAGCCGCAGCCTCTTGCTTGCAAAGGAGAAGTAAAGTTTTGCAGTGATGGGTGAGCGCACACAGGCACTCTGAGGATGCAGGAGGCTGACCTCCTGCACCTATCTTTGAATGCTGGGTCGTAGGTATTTATCTGGCTCTGAATCTGGCTGTAGCACCGCTCAACCTCCAAGTCTTGGTGTTAGTTATTTAGTTATTTAGGTGCTCTTACCCGTGAGGAACACGTCCCGAACACGACAAATCCACAGAAGAGCTGTTTATTAATATAGGATAGAAGAGACGTGACAGGCCTGTGTGAAGCACACACGTGAGTGAGGAGAGGAGAGAAGAGAAGAAGAGGAGAGAGTGAGAAGAGAGAAGAGAGACCTGTGCAACATGGCCCCGGCTTTTTAAAGAGTGAGCTGCGCATGCGTACAGGACCGCATGTGGCTACTCCACGCATGCGCATAGATTACATGGACGCGCGCGCTTTATGCAACCATGTAAAGCCACGGAGTCCTAGTCAAGTGCGAGATGTTCTGACCTGGAAATGGCTATTTTGAACCAGAAATAACTAGGCGGTCCGCCAGGAAAGCCCCACCGTATGGACATGTTGTAATTTTCTATCACTTGGTCCTCCCACCTTAGCTTCTAGAATTCTAGGATTGGAGGGTGAGCCAGGCTATGTTGTCATTTTTAAACTTCGTGCATCTGTGTATGCTGGGATTTGAACCCAGGACTGTGTGCATGCTGGGCAAGCACTCCGTCAGATGTGATCTTCTAGCTGTAGGCAAAGCAGGATTAGATGGAAAACTTAGTTGTTTTCTCTAGTGGGGTGTAGTTCTATTGTCTTGTTTCAAGAATGACTCAGGGAGGACTGCGCTATGAAGTGGGAGGACTATGCAAATAAAGCACCTGGTAGCTTGTGGTTGTTGCCTAGGACAGTTTCAAAAGGTGGGGTTAAAAGTATCCATACATGGGCTGGAGAGATAGCTCAGAGGTTAAAAGCACTGCTTGTTCTTCCAAAGGTCCTGAGTTCAATTCCCAGCAACCACATGGTGGCTCACAACCATCTGTAATGAGATCTGGTGCCCTCTTCTGGCCTGCAGGGATGTTTGCAGACAGAACATCGTACACATAATAAATAAATCTTTAAAAAAGTATCCATACATTTCTGGTGACTCAGTTTTGGTTACTAGGGACTGCACGAGGGCCTCATGCAAGTTCAGCCAGCTCTCTAGCACTGCGGAGCTTCTCTGGCTGCACTGCTGTTATTGTGGTGCTGGGTGGAATGATTTTCAGCTCTGCCTGGTTAATGTTCTGGAAACTGTAGTGAGTCTCTTGTGGAACTGAGGAATTGGCTTTAGACTAGGAAGGGTCTTCTTTTCATCTATTAGGAAACTGCAATCGTAAACTTCATGAAACAAATAATCTTGCTTTTGTTCCCATATGTATAAAGTCCCTAGAACATCAACCCTTTAAAAAAACATTTCAAGGGCTGGAGAGATGGCTAAGTGGTTAAAAGTACCGACTGCTCCTCCAGAGGTCCTGAGTTCAATTCCCAGCAACCACATGGTGGTTCACAACCACTTGTAATGAGATCTGGTGCCCTCTTCTGGCCTGCAGGGACACATGCAGGCAGAATACTGTATACATAATAAATAAATAGATAGATAGATAAGTCTTTAAAACATTAAAAAAAATTTTTTTCAAGCTGGGCAATGACAGCGTGCACCTTTAATCTCAGTACTCAGAAGGCAGAGGCAGGTGGACCTCTGAGGCCAGTCTGGTCCATAGAGAATTCCAGGACAGCCAGGGCTCGTTACACAGAGAAATCCTGTCTCAAAAAAACCAAAAACAATTCAAGATTTAATTATGTGTATGTGTGGGTATGCACACGAGTGCAGGTCCCTGTGGAGGCCAGCAGTGGTAAGATGCATAAGGGCTGGGGAATATATGACAGCTCAACAATGTAACACTTGCCTATATATATATGAGATTCTGGGTTTGAGAGGGAAAAAAAAATTGTTCACATGGGGCTCGTGAGATAGCTCAGCAGGTAAAAGCACTTGTTCCTCTGGAAGAGGACCCAAGTTCAGTCCTCAGCACCCACATTAGAGGACTCATAACCACTGCCTGTGACTCCAACTTCTATGGATCTCATGCCCTCTTCCAGCACCTGCATGCACTACAGCAGAACACCTTTTTTTTTTGGAAGGAAAAAAGGGTACTTCAGGCATTACAGCTTTGAACAGTCACTGGTGTCTGAAAACAAGGAAGAATTAGTCATTTTGGCATAATTATAATGATAATAGTACTGTGGTATCTTTAAATAGTCTTACATTTTGGAAGTACTGAAACACTAATGGATAAAATGAGACATCTGAGATCTGTTTCCAAACAATAGTTGGAAAGGGCTAGAGCAATGGCTTCTTGGTTAAGAGCAAGTAATGGTTGAGCATGGTGGCCCACACTTTTAATTCCTAGCACTTGGGAGGCAGAAGCAGGTGGATCTCTATGAGGGAGAACAGGCTGCTCTACACTGCAGGTTCCCAGTCAGCCAGAGCTACACTGTCCCACCTTACCTCAAAAAACAAATCACAACAAAAGAGCCTGTAATTCCTGAAGCATTCAAGGAGACCGAGACAGAAAATTGCTCCAGGTTAAGAAAAAGTCAACAGTTAAGAGCGCCTGCTGCTCTTCCAGAGGACACAGGTTCGGTTCCCAGCACCCACATGGTGTTGGGTGATTCACAAACCATCTGTTAATTCCATTTCCAGGGGATCCAATGCCCTCTTTTGGCCTCTGTGGGCATCAGGCATGCACACAGTACATGTACATACATGCAGGAAAACATACACAAAAGTAACAAATAGGTCTTTAAAGGTAGTATCTCTTCCTTGGTGCAGTGATTTGCAACTTTAATCCCAGCACTCAAGAGGCAGAGGCCAAGTGGATCTCTCAGTTCCGGCCAGCCTGGTCTACACAGCAAGCAAGACCCTGTCTCCAAAAAGGGTTATAAAGAAAAAAAGAGTTCATGTTCAACTTCATAGTGAGCTCTAAACCATCACTGACTACAGAATGAGACCCTATTAAAAGAAAAGAAAGAGCCGGGCACTGGTGGCACACACCTTTAATCGGGAGGCAGAGCCAGGTGGATCTCTGTGAGTTCCAGGCCAGCCTGGTCTACAGAGCTAAATCCAGAACAGGCACCAAAACTACATAGAGAAACCCTGTCTGAAAGGACAAAAAAAGAAAAAAGAAAAGAGAGAGGCAGGGTGTTGCACTGGGGTTTCTCCAAAGTTCAGAGCTATATGTACTCTGTATGGTAAATTTCAGCAAACTGCTTTTCCCAAGTCCACATTAAAGGTTGCTGCTTGCATTATTCAGTGTAAGGTGACTTCATCATGATGAATTTCTGCTGTGGATGATTAATTGATAAATAAAAATGCTGATTGGCCAGTAGCCAGGCAGGAAGTATAGGCGGGACAAGCCAGAGGAGACTACTGGGAAGTGGAAGGCTGAGGCAGAGACACTGCCAGCTGCCACCATGAGTAACAACATGTAAGATACCGGTAAGCCCTGAGCCATGTGCCAAGGTACAGATTTACAGAAATTGATTAATTTAAGATATAAGAACTATGCTGGGCGGTGATGGTGGCAGCGCACGCCTGTAATCCCAGCACTCGGGAGGCAGAGGCAGGTGGATCTCTGTGAGTTCGAGAACAGCCTCCAAAGCTACAGAGAAACCCTGTCTCGAAAACAAACAAACAAACAAACAAAAGATATAAGCACTAGATAACAAGAAGCCTGACACGGCCATACAGTTTGTTTGTTTGTTTTGGCTTTTTGAGACAGGTTTTCTCTGTGTAGCTTTGTGCCTTTCCTGGAACTCACTTGGTAGCCCAGGCTGGCCTCAAACTCACAGAGATCCGCCTGCCTCTGCCTCCCGAGTGCTGGGATTAAAGGTGTGCGCCACCACCACCTGGCTCGGCCATACAGTTTGTAAGCACTGTAAGTCTCTGTGTGTTTTACTTGGTTGGGTCTGAGCGGCTGCAGGACTGGTAGGTGAGAGAGATTTGTCCTGACTGTGGGCCAGGCAGGACTGGAGAAAATTCCAGTAACAAATTTTCTAAAACTTGTTCTCAACAAATGTAAGAAAGTTGATAAATGGATTACTTGACCAGCAGGAGAAAAAACACACCTCAGACTGATGCACTGTTTAAGCTGAAACCCAGGGTGCAGAGACCAAACCCCAGCACCAAGTGCAAGGTGGCACTGAGGCAATGGCTCTGACACAGAAGAAATGGACAAAACCAGGGAAGTCACTTCCAACGCCACCTTCTTTTCCTTGCCGGCCTTACCATGCTGGATTCCAAGGAATTGTTAAGGGTCACCAGGGGCCATGTTGTCCTCAGCAGTGGCAGGAGTAGGAGGCAGATTAACTGGGAGATCAGTTACAAAGGATAGTACCTACTGAGCAAAGTTATAAGGAAGGAAGTCAGGTTTCAGAAAAGATTTCTAAATACAGAAAGGGGGAGGCTAAAAACTTCTCATCCCTTGAGACAGATTAGTGGGCAAAAGGGCTTGCTGTGGGTGCCTGGTGATCTGAGTTTGATCCCTGGATCAATGGAAGAGAACCAACCCCCAAAAGTTGTCATCTGACCTTCATACTACACAACACACATACCCCACAGCATGCTCAGGCCTGCACGCATACACATCATACACACCCAGAAACATGTGAACTCATTAAATGATACGGCACACAGGCAGGTGCAAGACCCGGTGAGTAAAGGTGCTGCTACCAAGCCTAATGACCGGAGTTCAATTCTCATGGCAGAAGGAAAAACTGCATGCTGTCCTGACCACCACACACCTGGCGTGGCACATGTGCATACATATAAGCACAAATAAATATAAACTAAGACTCAGCTCCATGTTCATGATATACATGCATGTACAAATGACACAGCTCCAGGAGAAAGAAAAAAAGAAAAAAACCACAGAATTGAGCACTTAAGATCTTAATTTCTTCTGCTGTCTCTCTTCCCATTCAGAGGTAGCTATCATTCTGTGTTTCTCCCCAATAAACCACTTGTGAGGGTGAGAGAAATCTAGATTTCTGGGGCTAGACACATGGTTCAGCAGTTAACAGCACATATATCAAGGCCCAAGTTCAAGTCTGAGTTGCCCATGGACGGCAGCTCACAACCAGGCAAATAACTCCAGCTCCAAAGAATCTGATGCCTTTGGCCTCCAAGGCACCTACACTCACAAGCACATACTCACAGAGAGATACATACACATTATAACTAATTAAAAATAAATCTGAAATTGTTTTGATTTCTATACAACTACACCCACAGCAAAAAAGCACTTCTAGAACTGGGGTATTAGAAAGTAGTATTAAAAGTAAGTCTTTGCCATGCCTGAAACACTTAAAAGAATGACTGGGATTACAATAGGTAATCACAAACACACACATACACACACACACACACACACACACACACACACCCCAAAAGTGGGGGGGGATTCTCTCTCTAGAGAGAATTTGTCCTCCTGCCTCAGCCCCCCCCCCCCAAGGAAGGCATTGGCAGCGGCATGGAGCACAAGGAAGAGCCACCGGCAGTGCTGAGGCCACTGGCGGAGACTTGACAGAGGTGCTACCAAGGCAGGATCAGGTAGCTCCCACCAAGTACCTGTCAGATGCCAACGGGGAGACTGCACCACAAAACAACCTAGCTAGGCAAATATTGTGTTGTTTGGTTTGAAGACATCCTCTACATAGCCCTGGCTGTCCTAGATCACTCTGTGGACCAGCCTGGCCATAAACTCACAGAGATCTGCTGGGATCGAAGGCCATGTGTCACCATGCCTGGCCTAGCCAGGCAAACTTAAAAGCATAGTGAGGACAAGGACAGAGAGGTGCTCAAGAGCACTTACTTATCACTCCTTTTGAGTTGTTTTGTTTTTATTGTATAGACAGGGTTTCTCTATACAACAGTCCTGGCTGTCCTGGAACTCTCACTGTAGACCAGGCTGGCCTCAAATTCACAGCGATCTACCTGCCTCTGCCCAGAGTGCTAGGATTAAAGGTGTGTGCCACCACTGCCCTGCCCACTTATCACTCTTGTGGATCTGGCTTTGATTCCCAGCACCCACACGGTGTCTCACAACCATCTGTAATTCCAGTTCCAGGGGCTTGATGCCCTCTTCTGACCTCCTCAGGCACTAGGCACTCATGAGGCACACACATACAAAAACAGTTATGTACATAATATGAAATAATTAAGTCTTCCAAAAAACAAAAAACATCATTGAGTGATAAGGCAGGTAAGTACCCCCAGATCCACTCTGAAGATGGGAACCCATCACTTCTGTGGTTTTCTTTCCAAGAATGCATGGCCTGGTATGGTCATAAGGAAAGACCAGAGAGACCAAGTCATCCTAAAGAAGAGAGAATCTCTAGGGTTGGGGATTTAGCTCAGTGGTTGAGTGCTTGCCTAGCAAGCACAAGGCCCTGGGTTCGATCCTCAGCTTAAAAAAAAAAAAAAAAAAAAAACCTCTGAAGTGCAGGAATGAACTAGAAATAGAGCTCAGAGATAAAAAGAGTGTTTGCCACACTAGAAGGGAGGTGTACTATTCCAAACTTAAAGAAACTATTGAGTCCAGACGGCTACAAGGACTACGCAGTACTACTGGCTATGATTTTGGAGTAGAGAGAGCATCCAATGTGTCCATCCCTATAATTCCAGGGCTTAGGAGGCTGAGGCAGGGATTCATGGGGAGTTCAAAGCCAAAGGACTACAGACTGTGACAGACAGGCAAGCTTTTTTATTCGGGCATTATCTCAGAATGCTCTAACTACCTAAAATATGGAAATACACAAGCTGGGTGTAGTGGATAAACCTGTAATCACAACACTCAGGAGGGGAGGGTGGGGAAAGAAGGTCTCGGTTCAAAACCAGCCTGGTTCCACATAGTGAGACTGTCTCAAAAACAGGCATGTTAGGGTTTCTATACTTAAAACATAAATAATTGAATGCTAATATTGAAGTCAGAAAGGTAGCTCTGTTCATAGACTGCTTGCCTACCATGCATGAGGCTCTAGGTTTGATGCCCAGAACTACATCAATTAGGCCTGACAGGTCATGCTAAAATCCCAGCACTCATAAGGCAGAGGCTGAAGGGTCAAATGCAGTGGAATAGAATAGGAAGATCCTGTCTCAACAACAAAAAGTAACCCAGCATGGTGGCTTAATTCCAGCAATTGTGAGGCAGAGGCAGGAAGTGACGCCCTACATCGGAGGCCGGTCTGGGCTATATATCAGTACCAGGACCAGCCAGGGGTACATTAAAGAGACCCTGTCTCAAAAACAAAGTGTCAGGCAGTAGTGATGCATGTCTTTAATCCTGGCACTCCAGAGGCACTGGCAAGCGGATCTCTGTGAGTTTGTGAACAACCTGGTCTACAGAATGAGTTCTAGGACAGCCAGGGCTATACCGAAAAATCCTGTCTTAAAAAACCAAAGGGGGCTGGCGGTGGTGGCGCACACCTTTAATCCCAGCACTGAGGAGGCAGAGGCAGGCGGATCTCTGTGAGTTTGAGGCCAGCCTGGTCTATAGAGTGAGATCCAGGAAAGGTACAAAGCTACACAAAGAAACCCTGTCTTGAAAAACAAAAACAAAAACAAAACAAAACAAAACAAGAAAACCAAGGGGGGAGGGTGGATTTGGGTGTCTAAATACTCTACAGTAGAATGACAAAAATCCTAATTTAAATTCAATGAATTTGTTGTTTGCTCGCTCTTTTTTGTTTGTTTGTTTTGTTTTGGAGACAGGCTTTCTCTGTGTAACACAGCTCTGATTGTCCTGGAACTGTGAACCAGGCTGACCTCAAACTCATAGATTCACCCACCTCTGCCTCCTTAGTGCTGGGATTAAAAAGGTGAGTGCCCTCACACCAACCTCCCCCCCACTTTTAAGGTCAGGGTCTGACTGTGTGGCCCTGGCTGGCCTGTAACTCTGAGATCTTCCTGCCTCTGCAGATCTCTAGGACTAAAAGAGTTCAGCACCACATTAAAGCCCTGACACTGTAACTTTTAACTTAGTGGACAGAGGCTCGTGGGAGGAGAACAATCTGAAATATGCAAAGCACACACTGAAAGCCAGCTATGTATGACTCAAAAAAACCACAAGATGGGGGTGCAAGAAATGGCTCAGCTGGGCGGTGGTGGCACAGATCTTTAATCCTAGCACTTGAGAGGCAGAGGAAGGCAGATCTCTGTGAGTTCAAGGCCAGCCTGGTCTATAAATAGAGGTCCAGGACAGCTAGGGCTGTTACACAGAGAAACCCTGTCTCAAAAAAAATCAAAAGGGAAAAAAAAAAAAATGGTTCAGCACTTGCTGCTCTTCCAGAGGACTGGAGTTCAGTTCCCAACACCCACATGGTGGCTCATAACCCTCTCTAACTTCAGGACCAGGGATCCACATCCTCTTCTGGCCTCTGTGGGCACCAGACATGCATGTGGTGAAGATATATGGCAAGCAAAACACCACTACACATAAAATTAATAATTTTTTTTTAAGTTTTAAAAACAATTTTTGCCAGGCGGTGGTAGTGCACACCTTTAATCCCAGCACTCGGGAGGCAGAGCCAGGCGGATCTCTGTGAGTTCAAGGCCAGCCTGGTCTACTGAGTGAGATCCAGGACAGGCCCAAAACCACACGGAGAAACTCTGTCTTGGGGGAAAAAAATAAAAATTAAAAAGTTATTTAAAAAAATCCAATAGCCAAATCTAGAAGCTCAATTTTTGTGACTATTCAAGTTTCAAAGTTCATTCTAAACACTGGGATGGCACACTATAGCTCAAACCAATGCTAGAGACTTTTTACACCTTCGTATGCTAGAGGTTCAACCCAAAGATCCAACAGCAAGAATCTGCCATGTGTGAGACCCTGGTTCCATCCTCAGCTGAAATAAAGAGGGGGAGCAAAAATAATAGAAGAGAAATATATAATCTCCAACTGGATATTCAAGTTTTCATGAAATATTTTTAATACTTTTTCCCCCAGAGCTAAGGACTGAACCCAGGGCTAGGCAAACACTCTACCACTAAGCTAAATCCCCAACCCCTTAATACTTTTTAAAATGTAGTAGAATCTAATGGGCCAGGCCTGTAATCCCAGAACCTGGCATGCCGAGAGAAAAAGCAAACCTGGGCTATATAGTCAAACAGTGACTACCATAGCAACCTGGTATGAGAAGATCCTGACTCAAAAACAAAAATTAAAATTAAAGAACAAACCAAAGCAGAAATCAATAAGGTTTAATTGACACTTCACACTGAGGGAAAGTGAGAGCTGGAAGCCACTTAGAAAAGCTTTGCTCCATACCACTTTCTGTCTTTATAGCATTCTAATCAAAATTTCCAAAGCTTCAGCATTAACAGGCTAAACATATGAAACCAAGGCTGAAGCCTCTTCATAAGCATAAAAAATAAATAAAACCAAAAGCAACCAAGAGCCTGAAACAAAGGTGGCTGGGAAAAGTGCCTCTCCAAGACAGATGCCAACATTCTTCCTTGAAAGGAACCCTGTATTTTCCTCCAATCTGCCACATACATTTTTTACAAGAAATAAGATACATCTTAAGCATTCTATATTAAATCTTAATGTTTCAAGATAGCTGAATTTTCCTGAGCTTTAAAAAAAAAAAAAAAGCCTACCATGAAAAGAGATACTCAGAATCACAATATTCAAAACTAGAGGTAACCTCATAGAAATCATCTGATCACACGTAAAGAAAGGACACAGTAACGATGGCATCTAAAATATCCCCGTGGAAAGGAAGGGTGAAGAAGCTCTGGTATTATTCTATTTTGTGACCACAAAGATATCTGAATCTATGACAGAAAAACCATTGTGCTAAGACATTTCAAATTAAGAAAAAAATGTTTGGCCCGGCGGTAGTGGCGAACGCATGTAATCCCAGCACTTGGGAGGCAGAGGCAGGTGGATCTCTGTGAGTTCGAGGCCAGCCTGGTCTACAAAGTGAGTTCCAGGACAGCCTCCAAAGCTACAGAGAAACCCTGTCTCGAAAAACCAAAAAGAAAGAAAGAAAAAAAATGTTTAACCAGTCTCATTCTTTAACAAAAATGTTATTGAGGGAACACCCTAGTGAGCGGTTGCCTAATATTTAACCTGTCTGTAAAGGACCAGTGGTGGGTGGATGAGAAAAATCCAGTATTCGACTTTTTACTTAATCTGAAATAAGGCTGTTTAGGTCTTTGAGGGACTCTCCACTCCTCTGCTCATTCTCATTCAAGGAGTGGTCTGCACCACCTCTCCTCCAAGCCAGCAAGGCGTCAATTGTTGTGAAATTCCTCCCTCCAACCCTTCCACTCTGCTAATACACAAAGGAAAGGACTTTCTTTCTCCATGGTACAAGGCCCTGTAACGAACCTTTGTCAACTAAAACCCTATTTAGAAACAGTTGTTTAATTTTCTTAACTCGGTCTACAGAGGCTGAAAAGAGAATGAACACAGAAGATTTATTATATGCAAGAAGGGAAAGCCAATTTGTAAAAAATACTCTATGTTCTAAAGGTGGCCTTTCTCTGGCACTGAGGGGGGAAATCTTCCTCCCCTCCACCCTTCCCTCCATCTTCTTCTGTACAGTGAAAGCACTATCAAAATAGAGAGAGGGAGATCTTTATTTCTGCCTCCACAGCTGTCTGACTTAGCCTCCACGGTTTTCTGTTGTCCTTTTAATCCAAATACCTACTGCAAAAGCCTAACCACTGTTAAAAGAACATTCATCTTCAGAGCATTTTATGTAATGTATTCCCAGTATACACCTCTTAATCCTGTAAAACAGTTATTAGTTAATGTTGCAATCAGCTAGGGAAAAGGGGAGAAGCAGGCACTGAGGTTCGGTTTTAATACAGGCTTCGTGTGGATTTTCTCATTCTGAGGTCTACAAGGCACAGAGGTTGAACGCCATTAAGTTTTCTTATCATTTTAATGCCTTCTCATCCCTTTCAATTAAATGATTCAGATTCTGTTTTCCTTCTTAGTAGCTATCACATATTTAACAAAACACATTCCACGATACGGATAAAAGGCTGGTCAACTTAGCTCTCCACAGCTGGATCGCCTAGAACATTTCTTGTAGGCAGAAAGATAAGCAAGAAACCAGAAACAGAGCGTACCTGTTTGGGGCTAAGTGGAGGAACATGAGAACTGGGAATTCCAGGGTCAAGAGGGAGAGGGAGATTACTTTGTTACCTTCTCATGCTCTGAGCCCATTAAAGGTGTACTACCCAAATAAAACCCATTCCTGTGAAAAGTGAGAACTGCAGCCTTTACAAAGGGAGTTTCGGGGACTCGGGTCTGCAGAGGCTTCAAATAACCAAGAGCATCCTTTGCTCTATCTACATCAGGTAAATGCTGCTGTAAACGCACGGTCAGCAAAGTGCGGGTGAGCCTTCTGCTGGCGCGGCGTTCCTCGGGCTCTCCAGACAGCCCTCCTGCGCCTCCTCCCTCCCTTTCGTGCATTCTGAGCGGCTCCGCCGATTCCCACATAAAGTGGGTCCTGGCCGCCATCTTAGAGAGTCATTCACACCAGCCGGACCGCGGCACCACGACTCCAAGCCTCCCAGAACTGTCCCCTATTACTCCCATGCTGCTCTCCCTCATCTTGCACAGGGGATCAAACTCCAAGTCTGTGGCAAGCAGTGTCTCTGAAACCTGCTTATATGTGAAATGTCAAGTCTGACCACAGAACACAGGAACAGAGCGAATGCGGCAATGCACGTGTTTGCACGTCGGTGCGTTTCAAATTCCCAAGCAGAGACCCACAGGAGATTAAAGGGAGCGCTTCGCTGAGGGTTTCCACTCTAAAAACCCGCTAAGTGTTTTCTCCTCAACGCTGAAGATATGCTCCCAGAGGGCAGGGACCCGGACTGAGTGAGGGGTGGAGCAGCACCGGCAGAGAAAGTTCCCATCTGCTCGCGCTCCAGCTGCCCTTCATCCCCGGGCACCGAGGCCAACTGCGTCTCGGGGCCTCTTCCTCTCCCGCGTCTCAGGCACAACGTAGTAAACACCCGGAGTACCGGGCAGCGCGCACCTCCCCCAGGCCTGCGGAGGACAGCCCGGCAGGTTATGAATGGCCTCACTATGCCCAGCTCCTTTTCACACGCGGGCACGCGCACACGCGCGCCCCAGAGGCGAAGATTTAAAGCCCTGGTAACAGCAACGGCCAACAGAATCAATGGCCCTCCATCAGACAGAAAGAAAGGCGCTCACGCTTCCCAGGCCTCCTCAAAGAGGCTACAGACCCGGCGACACAACCCATTTCCCCAGGTTGACTCTAACGAGGATGTTCCCCTAATTTCATTCCCTTCACCCACTGGATAGTGGAATTCAGAGTACGCCCAACTTGGAACCTTCCAGGGAATTGGATATCAGGAAAAACTAATTTCCACAGGCGATCACAGACTTGCTATGTTCCTTCTCAATGAGTGAAAGTATAAATAAATCTTCATTGTATGTAGGATTGCATTCTGAGGTCTCTACCAGTTACGGGACACGCGTTCCTGGGAGCAAACAAGAAATGCTACCAACGCCTATGAAAAGCAACATTTATTTTTATCTTTCGCACGCAAAAAAAGTATTTAGAGAAACAGTAAAGTCACACCTAATCGCTAAAGATTTGCACTTTTTGCCTGCCTCATTAACGAATTCGGAGGTGAAGGATCTACTGTAAAAACCGCTCGGTCACCAGCGCGGCGCGGGAATGCATCTGCGGCGCCTTGGCGTCCAAGCTCCCTTCCCCACGAGCCCCGGGACACCGGCAGCCCATCTAGTCACCGCCGAGCGCCAGGCAGCCCGCTCCTCCGAGCCGCGCCGACAGAAGCATCTGCCGCTGCACGAATCTTCGCAGAGCGGTCCCTGCTCCGGGAGCCTGCCACCTCCCGGTGCCGCACGCTGCCTGGCGCGGCTGCGGCGTCCGCACAGCCCCGGCTCTGCGGGCGCTTCGGGACCCAGCCGGCCGCGCTGTGCTCCAGGGCGGCGCGCAAAGACGCGACCCCACGGGACTCACCGCTCCAGCTCCCTCGGTGGCCGCACAGCAGCCGCCCGCCCAGAAAGCCGGAGCCAGCCGGAGCCAGCCGCGCGTCGCCGCTCCGCCCGTGGCCAGCAACGGGCCGGAGAGGTGCCCGAGGTGCCAGCGCGGCCCCGGGCCTCGTGTCACTCACCGTTTGAAATGCTCGATGATCTTCTCTTCCCGCACGTTCTCCGGTAAGTTTCCCACCCAGAGGTGCCTGGTTTCCCGGACCATGCTGGGCGGCGTGCCGGCGACCGTGGTGGCTGGCTCCCCTTCGCCGGCTTCGTACGCGGCCGTCAGCGCAGGGAGGCGGGCGCCGGGGCGGCGGCGGCGGCGGCTGCGGCGGTGGCGTCGGCAGCGGCGGCGGCTCCTCCGGCTCCCCCCGGTGCAGAGACCATCCCTCTCCCCCAGGTTCTGACTCTCGGGCCTCGCAGCTCCGCTCTGCCGCCACCACACACCCGAAGCCGACCCTCGCGCTCCGGCGGCGCATGCGCGCGGGCGGCGGCGGCGGGCGGGGGAGCGGGAGGAGGGGCGAGCGAGACCCGGGCGGCCGCGACTACGACGGAGCCGGCGCTGTGGCTGCCGGACGCTTCCCACCGGCGCGCGCGGCCCGCCTCCCGCCGCCTGGCCACCGCCCCCTGGCCGCGGGCGCGCGCGCGTCCTCCCGCCCCGACGCCGAGTGCCTCCCAGCTGGCGCGCAGGCGCGCGGAGCCCCGAAGTGGGAGGAATGCGGAGCCGGGAAGCGGCGCCCGCGCACTCAGCTCTGTGCGCAGGCGCGACGCGGGGCGGGAGCCTGGCAGCCCGAGGCGTCCAGGGGTGGGGGGGATGCTGGGGCTGCTTCTCCCCGCGGTTAGGCGTTGATCTGGGGAAACACAAGAGAACCCGGCTAGTTTCGAGGCACAGGGGTTTCTAGAGGCCAAAGTCCCCGTGCCTATCCGCCCTGTGTCCCGCCCCTGACCATTTCCGGACGCCTGCATCCCCGCCTGCTTGGGAAAGTGGTCGGGACCAGGACGTCCTTTTCACCGCCCAGACAAGGGACTACCGTTGCAGAAACCCATCCCTCCCAAGAATCATTGGCGTGTAACATTAAGCAACTCTTTATATAGGAGCTTGCGAAACCTTTTCCAAGATGACTCTTTGCTCATCGTTACGGTACAGAAGAACTAGAGCTGAAATAATACAGGCGTCTCACACAGTTCCCCCCCAGAGAGTTTTGGACATAGTTTGTTATTTAAACAGAGAGGATTAAGCCTTTCCAGGATTTTGAAACTTGCAGTTGACCTTTTATATAAGACGTCTTACAGAAAGATAAAGCCTCAAAAGGCAACTGAAGAATAACGGGGGGAAAACCTAGCTAATTAAAACTGTCAGCAGATTCACATTTTAATTAAAAATAAAATGGTGCTTCAGGTACAGCCTTGACTCTATGTCTAGTTGTGTCCTTAAATACTAGGAAGTGCATAGTGCACTTGGGTTCGGAGCAAGCCCATGTCTAACAAAGGCTCTATATCAGTTGAGCTACAGTCCCAGTTCTTGCTGTTGTTTTTTCTTTGTTTGGCCTGATTTGGAAGGTGCAGTTGTTTGTTTTGAGAAAGGCTCTCATATAGCTCAGGCTAGTCTCTAACTAATAAGTCTGCAGTCTCTAATAACCTCCCAATCCTGAGAATGCAGACCTGGACCACCATATTACTACACCAACTGAATAGGCAGTATTTTGAAATGGAAAAATCATAAACAATAGCAAACTATCTGGGGTCACTTGCACATAATTGTTTCTTTTGTTCTACAATAGGTGAACGTGCTTTTTTTTTTTTCTTTCTTATATGTTCATTTTAGTCTGCCACATAGCCTAAGTTTCCTGATGATGGTGATATCTGAGTTTAAGATGCAATAACCTTTCTTGTATTGGTTTAACACTCTATACTGGACTTAATATATCTCGCTGTAGCCAATTTGATCACCTGAAATAATCTTGGGACATTCACAAAACTAAAGGAGTACAAATGTGAGCCAGGTGTGGTAATACATACCTATGATGCCAACACTTCAGAGGTGAAGGCAAGATCGTTAATACAAAGCCAGCCTGAGCTGCAGAGTAAATCCTGGTCTCAAAAGAAAGAAAAACAATACCAAAAACAAAACAAAACAAAACCACAGAGGGCTGGTACAGACATAGCCCAGTTGGTAGAGTGCTTATGGAGCTGGAAGAGGCCCTGATTTAGCCAGGTGGGGGTCCCTAGCTTTATTCCCAGCACTCAGGAGGCAGAGCCAGGCATGGTCTACAGAGGGAGTTCCAGGTCAGCCAGGACTATTACATAGACTACTGCTTTGGAAAACGAGAAAAAAGAAGAAGAAGAAGAAGAAGAAGAAGAAGAAGAAGAAGAAGAAGAAGAAGAAGAAGAAACCCTGGATTTGATCCTCAGTATAAACTGAACCTAATGGTGCATGCCTATAATCTCAGTACTCCACTGGAAGGTGGAGGCAGGAGGATCAGAAGTAAAGGTTATCCTCTACTACACATAGGGAGTTCCAGGCTAGTCTGAGATAGATGAGACCCTGTCTCAACACCAAAAAACGTGTCAGATTTATTTGTTTTTGTTTTTGTTTTGCCAGACAAGGTTTCTCTGTGTAGTTTTGGTGCTTGTCCTGGATCTTGCTCTGTAGACCAGGCTGGCCTCGAACTCACAGAGATTCACCTGGCTCTGCCTCCTGAGTGCTGGGATTAAAGCAGTGTACCACCGCCGCCGCAGACTTTTTTTTATACCCTAATAATAAGGGTATATTGGGTCTGGAGAGATGGTGAAGAGCAATGGGTACTCTTCCAGAGAACCCAGGTTCAATTCCCAGTATCCACATGGCAGCTCACACCTGTCTGTAACTTCCAGTTCCCGGGCTTCTGACACCCTCACATAGACACACATGCAGGCAAAACACCAATGAACATAAAGTTTTTTTTAAAAAGGATATAGCTGGGCAGTGATGGCACACGCCTTTAATCCCAGAACTCAGGAGGCAGAGGCAAGCAGATCTCTGAATTTGAGACCAGCCTGGTCTACATAGTGAGTTCTAAGACAGCTAGGGCTACACAGAGAAACCTCATCTCAAATAATAATAGAACAACAATAATAATAATAATAATAATAATAATAATAATAATAAAGAGGTCAACATATGTATGTGTATATGTTGGTTTATTTGAGTGTTTAGCCAGCATGTATATGTATGTGTGTCATGTGTGCCTGGTGCCCATGAAGGTCAGAGTAGGTAACCCCTGAAACTGGAGTTGGGGATGGTTGTGAGCCACCATGTGGGTGCTAGCAACCAGACCCCCAGGTCCTCTGCAAGAGCAGCAAGTGTTCTCAACCACTGAGCCAGCCTTCCACCCCTTCTTCCCTCCCTTCCTCCCTCCCTCCTTTCTTTCTCTCTCTCTCTCTCTCTCTTTCTTTCTTTCTTTCTTTCTTTCTTTGAGACAGGGTCTCACTATTATGCCAGGCAATCTCCCTGCCTCAGCCACCTAAAACTATATATTTTTAAATGGCCTTCTCCTAGATTAGCTGGAGGGTCTGTTACAGTGGTACTGTTTCCCCTGAATAAAAATCTGAGTGGAGCCTGTCATGGTGGCACAGGCATTTAATCCCCTACTTAGGAGGCAGAGGCAGGAAAATCCATAGCGACACCCTGTCTAAACAAATAAATAAATAAAAATGTAAAAAACAGGAAAAAAAATCCAAGTAGAGGAAGCCATTAGATACCTCAGTAGGTAAAGGTGCTTGCCACCAAGCCCCAAGCCTCCCGTGGTGGGAGGAGAGAACCAACTTCCTCCAGTTGTCCCTCCACCTCCACAGGAGCACACCGGCTCCTACACACCCGGAAAATAAGTAAAGGGGGGGGGGGGGCGGAGGGGACGGACATGGAGGGAAACACCAAGTGGACTCAGTAATCACTGACTCGATTCTTTCTGATTTCTGACCTTTTCTATTGCAAAAGCTGATGATAACAGTGCAGAGGACAAGGGATGCCTTTGCATAGCCGGGAATAGAGTGTTTCGTTTTCTCAGTGCTTTGCATTTTTGGCTGGTAACAACACATCAGGAAACACTGGTAAAGCTGTTTTCCATGTCGATCACTGTTACAAAATACTTCAGGGGAATTTCTTCATGAGCCTGTATCTTTGGAAGTTTCCATAGAAGGGAAAACAAAAGAAAGCAGAACAAACAGAAAAGCAATCCACTCTAATTTTCTGCTTTAAAAAAAAAAAATCTTAGGTCAGGGCTGGAGAGATGACTCAGCAGTTAAGAGTGATCACTGTTCTTTCAGAGGTCTAAATTAGTTCTCAGCACCCATGTCTGGCCCACAATTAATCACCTGTAACTCCCCAAGTTTTCCAGGCCTCTGACCTCAAAGGGCATCTTCACTCTCCTGCACGAACCCACACAAGAAACACACATATACACATAGAAATAAATTAGAAATAAAAAATAGAGATGGGCATGGTGGTGCACACTTTTAATCCCAGCGTTCAGCAGCCAGAGTCAGGTGGGTTTCTCTAAGCTTCAGGCCAGCCTGGTTTACATAGTGAGTTCCAGGACAGCTAGTGCTACATAGAGAAACCCTTGCCTCAAAAATATATAAGAAAATACATTGTAAAACAAAAATAAAACTTAAAAAAAGTCTTAGTAGTGGCTAGGTGTGGTAGTATACACATTTAATTACAGTAGTTGGGAGGCAGAGACAGACAGACCTCTACGAGTTGGAATCCAGTCTACTGTGTTCTAGAATAGCCACAGATATATAGTGAAGTCCTGTCTCAAAAAATAATAAAATAAAAAATCTTAGTAATTGAGACATGCAGTGGTGGTGCATGTCTTTAATCCCAGCTCTCAGGAGGCAAAGGCAGGCAGATCTCTAAGTTTGAGGCTAGCCTGGTCTACAGATCAAATTCCAGGACAGCCAGAGCTACATAGAGAAACCCTGTCTCAAAAAACCTAAATAAATAAACCTTAGTAATTGATGCTCATAGCAAAAGAATAAACAGAAGTTTTCCAGATCTAACTCCACGGCACAGAATTTATCTATGATCAGGCCCTACCCCATCCATGTAAAAGCCATGAAAATGTAGGTTGTGGTTTACCTGTGAAAATGGATGACGTGCATCTCATTTGAATATTAAAGAGAATTCAGAAAGGTGACATTAAAGCAGAGTCATTTGCAAGGGGAATTAAAATAGATTTGCTTTTAATCAACTCCTGTTTTCACACTGTGAAGAGCTGCTGTATTTAGCATGCTAGACATGCTCAGAGAGTTCAGTCATGCGTAGTGGAAGCCAAGATGGGGAAAGCTTCTGAGCCTGAGACTCAGGCTTTCAACATCAACTGGAGTGGATAAATTAATATCCCTACTGAGGCAGAAGGACAGAATAGTCACTAGATATGTAACAAAAACAGAGTTACAAATTGAATCTCAAGCTATTAAAATTAAGCTATTTTACAAGAAGCCATGTACTTAAAATATATGCATCTCTTCTAAAAGCTATCACATACAAATACGTTAACTAGCTCTCAAATGACCAAAGCCCCTAAGCACGTGAAAACAGCACAAGAGCAATCTCTGATTAGCCTGTATGAATCAGGACTGAGGTTGTTACAAAAAATAATAATAATAAATGAAACAAAGGGATTTGAATTATTGCTATTTCTGAGAGTCTAGTGGTGAAAGAGAACAATCTATGAACAAACTAGCAAGCAGCCTGGGGAAATTATATGCATAAATTAGGAACCCCGAACGTAGATATGTCTACCTAGTCCTGTAGGGCACTCTTGCAAGAAGCTAACATTTCACAGTCTTCTGCTCACCACTCCAGGAGAGCTAAATAGTGTATTCTATGTTGTTTTCAGTTTTCCAGAAACCTCTTAACTTTCTACCCTTTATCCTAAGACAATTGTTCAGGGTTAGCTATCCCCCTGTGAACAAATGTTGCTGCTGTATCTAATATCCAGAATTACCAGTTAACTAATATTTGTAGAATTAAACTGAAAATACACTAGAGGAAGACTTCCAGTGGAAATCATGGTTGTCTTAGGTGATAAAAATCTGAACTTTTTCTTGTTTATTTGAGAATAACTGCTCATGACTCACAGTAGCCTAAAAGTTGCCATGTAGTCAAGGATGGCCTTGAACTAATGACATTGCCTCTATGTTGGGATTACAGGAGTGCACCACTTTGACCAGCTAGAATTTTAATTAAAATAAATAAATAAATAAATATTAGCCTAGCTGTAGTGGCACATACCTTTAATCCAGTACTCGGGAAGTAACGTGTTCCAGGACAGCTGGAGCCACACAAAGAAACCCTGTCTCGAAAAACCACTACATAAATAAGTAAGTAGAAATTCCTCTGCATTTTCTAAACTTCTTTTTGCTTTTATAATTGGAAAGAAAACTTTGTAATGAAATTACTTTGGGGTTATTAATTATGCACTGTAGTGCTGGGGATAAAACCCAGAGCTTTCATGTATACCATTTGAGTTACAACACCAGCCCAGTTAAATGATTTTGGGGAGAGTCAGCAGCATCTCAGTCAAGGAAGGGCTCCAGTGAAATGTTAATACTTTACTACAAATTAATCACATACAATAGACCTCTTATGAACAAAGTGTTAATGTTATTAGCATATATATCCATAGATCATTTTGTTTGTTTGTTTGAGCTGGCCTGGACTCCATATGCTTGCCTCTGCCAGTGCTGGGATTAATGGCATTGACTCCATTGCTGCCTCATTTGTCTTTTAAAAACCCAAGTGCAGTGTTCAGTAAGGAAGCCTGGGTAGTGGTGGTACACGCACTCAGGAGGCAGAGGCAGGTGGTTCTCTGAGTTTGAGGCTAGCCTGGTCTACAGAGTGAGTTGCAAGACAACCAGGGCTACACAGAGAAACCCTGTCTGGAAAAGCAAAAACAAACAACAACAACAACAACAATTAGAACAAAAAACAATAAGGAAACTGCTACAAATGATGCACATTATCCAAATACCCTAGATCTAAGAAATTTTAACTTTTAAGCTATCAGGAAGCAAGCAGAATGAGTAATACAAATCCTGGCTTTTGACTAATTCAGAGAAGACTTTTAAGAAAGAATATAGGTCCATCCAGTGAGAGTCATCACTAAAGATTTCACTGACAAAGACACTAAATAAAATGTTTTCCCCACCTCCACACACCTGAATTTCAACACACATTTTAATCCAAACACAGGCCTTTAAAGTTTTTAATTAGTCCTAAGAGTGTGACATGAAGGGGATACCTTTGCAATTCATAGTTCTCACCTTAAAGAAATTTCCCTTTAAGATCAGTTTGGTGGCTCATACCTTTAGTTCCAGCACCTGGGAGGCAGAGGCAGGCAGAGCTTGGTATGAAACAAACAAAAAGTATGTTTCTAGAAATCCAGTTACTCGACAATGTAATGCAAAAATGGTTTGACGACACATTTTTAAAAACCTCAATATTTGCTCCCTTTTCCCTACTGGAGGAAATGTGATCTGAAAGACCTTATTAAATTCCGTAATTTCTGTTCACAGAATGTGCGACAGGGATTCTCAGGATTTACAAAATGCATGACCAATGGTCACTTCCAACCCGTGTATTACAGCTTTGTTAGAATTCTGCCTCCTCTAGACTGGTCTTCCACACTAATCTTTCCTCCAGGAACTGGTCACCAGCTCACGGGTTCCCATCGGGAAGGCAGATCCGGCTCCGCCCAGAGTCCTGTCTGCTGACCTCAGAGAGGTCAATGGCGCTCTTACACCTGCAGGCCGATTCGCCGCCACCCCCACCCCACCCCAGGGGGAGCAGCGAGGACAGAGGCAGGCTGGGGACTCCCTGAGGTGGGACTGTCACAGCCAAGGTGCTTTCTTCACCAAGTCTCTCCGGCTCACAGTCTGCCATGAACACGGATCTTCAGCTGCGTCCCAGGCCAATAATCGGGGAGGCAATTTCTCTTGCTGTACTACTGCAAGCCGGGGGTTGGATGCAGTGGATTCCAAGACAAGTGGAGCTTTTTTTCTTAGTCTTTTTTATTTTCCTCTAAGAACCCACAGCCCTGACAATATTTCCACCACCCTTGCAGGGAAGAGGAATGCGGTCACTATGGTTACCGCAGCGTGAGGGACCCGGAGCTGCAGCGACCTCGCCAGCACACGCGGCCGACAAGGGCACCTTCGCGAGCGGCGCCCTGGGAAGACCGATCCGGCCCCACTCGGGGCCCCACGGTCACCGACTCCCGTCGGGAACCTCTCAAACATGGCGCGGTCGAGTGTGGGTGAGAAACCCGGGAGATGCGATCCGATGCCCGGGCTTTGTTTAGCCTTCCTCCAGTACGCGACTCGTAAGCGCGCAGAGGAGACGGTTCCCGAGACTGGGAATTGAGAAAAGCAGGACAGGACAAGGGAGGTCCTCAAATGCTCTCCTCATCAAAGAGGCCACCACCAGCAACGCGGAAAACCGCACACGGCCAAACTGCGCAGGCGCGCGGAAAGGCCACCTACTCCTCCTCCTCCCCCCCTCCACCCCCCAGGAACGCGAGGCTGCCCGAATGCGCTTGCGCGACTCGCGGAGGGAAACGTTGGAGGGGGAACCCTGTCCATTGTGAGAGAGACCCGCCCCCGCAGGCGCGCGCGGGCGCGCGCACGTAAGCCACTCTCACAGTCTCACGGGCGCGCGCCACGGCCTGGGCCCGACTCCACGCGCATGCGCTGGGGGAAGGTTGGGGGGGGGGGGGCGCGGCGGGAGATGGAGACAGCAACCAAGCCTGTGCGGTTTCTGCTGAGTTGCCCTGCGAAGTTTCTGGAAAGACGGATACAAAGGGGAGCTTGGGGACGGGCCGCGAAAAGTTCCAAAGTACACTGCCGCGGGCTTGAGCCCGAGGGCGACGACGCACTCCCATCCAGGGAGGAAACTCGGTGACCGCAGCCGCTCCTCACTGTCCCCGGCCCAGCAAGCGCTCCTGGCGGGGACAGGGAGAGGGCTGGAGGACGCGGAACTACGGGGACGTTAGGATTCAGCGCCACGGTGGACGCGTTCGCGGCCTAGGGGGCCCCGAACCCCGTTCTCCGTCACTCCCCTGACATGCCAGTCCTGGTCTTCACACGGGTGCCCGGGGGCTCACGGGGCTGTGATGTGCCCCACGAGCTCCTTCCTAGTGCGAAGGGGCGCGTGGACAGCGTGGGAAGGAACGCTGGCCCCCGAAGGCGGGAGATCCGAACGCGGGGACGGGGCCGCCGGCGACGCGCGTCTCCACCCCGCCGCCCACCCGGCTGCCATTTTGTGGCGCGGCGGCCATTTCGCGCGGCCCGGGGGGGCGGGGGCGGGGCGGCGCGCGGCCCCGCGGCGGGCGATGGGCGTGGCTGGCGGCGGGCGCGGCCCCGGCCCCTTTGTTCTTCGCCTGGGGTCGTGGGGCCCCTCGGGCTCTGGCCGCCTCCGCGTCGCAGCGTGTGAACAGTGAGACGCAGCCCGAGGAGTGCGGGATCCCAGAGCCCATTGGAAGCGGGGTGTGTCCCCGTGCGGGGATGACGCCCTGCACGGGGAGCCTAGGACCGCCGCGCTGGGAAGGGGCTGAGGGCGGGCCTCGCTCGGCATCCCCCAAGCCCTGCAAACCGGGTCAAGTGCGGACGGAGGCGGCGAGTGCTTCCCGCACAGTCGGGAAAGTAACAAAGGTGCCGAAGCTCGGAGGAACCGAGCACCGGGAGGCGGAGGGGCGCTGAGAGCTAGCCTTCCATTGGCTGGCCCTCCAGCACAGGGCTTTCAGGGCCCATTCTCTCTGACCCAGTAGCTTGAACAATAAGTAGGTTGTGATGGCTTTCTTCTGTCTGTCGAGATCCACTTCCACTTATTTTAAGAAGCCTTATGAGTTCATAAAAAGCGGACAATAAAATACGTGCCTGGCATAGCCCTTTCACGTTGTGAAAAAGCTTGTATTCTCAAGGAATCTTTAAATGCGAATCTCGGTGTGTTTGATGTTAAAAGCTGTGGCACTATTTAACGGAGCCTGGAAATTTGAAAAGGTCATGCTGCTAAATTTGTCTTCCAGCTTTGTTTTTGTGCAGTTTTTTTTTTTTTAAATGGTTTACGTAGTTTTTCTTCCCAACAGCCTGGTATCAAAGGAACCAGCCCTTCCTGACTCATCTCTTTGTGTCTAAGTTACAGTAGGCTTCTTAGGGTTTGGGCTGTTTTTTAATTTTCTCACTGTATAATTATGGGGATTGCCTATGTTTTCTGTAATAGTGGGGTAAAGCTTATAATGACAGGATTAAAAGGTCAAAAACATGGTTGAGGGAATCGATCAGGACTGTGATGACTTCCAGATGAGAGAACTATAAGAGGCTTTTTAAGAGTCTCAAACTTTGTGTCATGTGTAGGTGGGCAGGGTAGAGTTCTAAAATCGTATACAGTGCCTTTAATATTACATGAATTTGCCGAGCGGTGATGGCTCTCGTCTTTAATCCCAGCACTCGGGAGGCAAAGCCAGCTCCGTGAGTTCGAGGACACCCTGGTCTACAGAGCAAGATCCAGGACAGGCACCAAAACTACACAGAGAAACCCTGTCTCAAAACACACACACACACACACACACACACACATTACACAAACTTTCTGAAACAAACCTTAGGTAGTTGTTAGTTGTCTCTGTTACACTGTTCTATTTTGCATGTAATCAGGTAAAATCTTGTACTGGGAAGTTACAATAATATGGCAAGCAAAATATACTATTAACTGATGGGTTGACTTTCAGAGAATGATTGCCCAGCACTTCACTGTAAGGATGAGGAGGGGCTGATTAAATTTTGAATTCTAATTTCCTTGGGCCCTTTTTGTTTTTGAAACAAACTCATGTAGCACAGGCTGGCCTTGAAACTCAGCTTTGTAGCTGAGGATAAACTTGAACTCATGAACCTCCTGTCTTACTGGGCAGTGGTGGTGCATGCCCTTTATCGCAACACTGAGGAAACAGCAGCAGGCAGATCTCTGAGTTTGAGGCCAACAGAGCAAGTTCCAGGACGACCAAGGCTATAAACAGAAACCCTGTCTCAAAAAATAAAAACAAAACAAACAAAACTCCTGTCTCTACCTTTGATTATACTAGGCTTTTGTTATTGGTCTGTCGGTTTTTAACTTTGTTTATGTATGGGGCTGGAGAGATGGCTCAGTGGTAAAGAGCACTGGCTGCTCTTCCAGAGGACATGGGTTCAATTCCCAGCACCCACATGGCAGCTCACAACTCTATAACTCCAGTTCTAGGGGATCTGACACCCTCACACAGAAACACATGCAGGTGAGACATCACTGTACATAAAATTTTAAAGATTTTAAAGTTTATATGAAGCCTGGCGGTGGTTGTGCATACCCTTAACCCCAGCACTTGGGAGGCAGAGGCAGGTAGATCTCAGTGAGTTTGAGGCCAGCCTGGTCTATAAAGTGAGTTCCAAGACAGCCAGGACTGTTAGACAGAGAAACCCTGTCTCGAGAAAAAAAAAAAAAGTATGTTGTCCTTGGAAGTCAGAAGAGGTGTGGGCTTCATGGAGCTGGGGTTGTGGGCAGTCTGGAACCACTGTCTTGAGCACAGGTAGAAGGGTAGAGAGAGCTCTTAATCACTGGCCCCCTGCATCCCCTGTCCCCCATTTCTTAAGACAGCCTTCAGGAGCAGAAACGCTGTATCCTTTAGCTCATGCCTTTGTATTTTATTTCCTTTCTTTCTTTGCATTTGGTGAAATTTTGTGTGCTTTTGAACATTAGAAATACTTATTCCTCGTTATTCTAGGAAAAGACAACTTTTCATGCCAAATCAGGCAGAGGAGGGAATTTAAAACTATAACAATAACTATCTTTTCCTGCTCAAGATAAACGAGCTTTTTAGAGATTCTCATTACATGGGAAGTCCTTCAATATTTTTGGCAGCCTTAATAATACTCCTACAGGCTGTAATAGTTTTTCCCCTCGGAGGCAAAACATTCCGTTGTAAAATGCTTCCCTGCACTTCAGAAGTCCTGAAGTTAAGGAATAAATCTTTAACAGGCAGCAGTTTGCTTCTCAGGATAACAGGAACACATCTATAAATAGTAAAAACACTCAGGAGAACATTGGTTTGTCCTGTCCTAGCCTAGATGGTCATCCCATAGCTTCGGTAGTCAAGTGGGTAATATATCACATACTTCTAAACGTTATTTCTTGTGTGTTGTCTGCATGTGTGTGTATGTGCACCACTTGTGTGCCTAGCGCCCATGGAGGATAGAGGATTGGGATCACATTCTCTGGAATTGGAGTTAGAAGGTTGTCAGCATGTAAGTGCTGGGAACCAAAGCTAGGTCCTCTGGGAAAGCAACCAGTGCCCTTGAACACCAAGCCATCTCTAGTCCCTCTAAAAGCCTAGATTTTAATTCATTTGTTTATAACCTATGAGCGCCCACCATGTGTTCTATTGGTGCTCCGAATACATCACTGCATAAAAGTACAACAAAGATCTGTTAAGGGGAGTCTCTCAGTGGGGAATGGGAGGAGGCCACAAACAGAACAAGGAAATGAAAACCCAGAGATGGGCCACAGAGGTGGCTCAGTGGTAGGTTGCAGTGCTCACCGCTCTGGGTCTGAGTCCCTGTATCTTCCCCACCCCCCCCCCCCCCCCCAAAAAGTGCTAGGGTGAAGAATACAGAGGAGACCTGGTGTGGTGATGCACGCCTTTAATCGAAACACGAGGGAGGCAGAGACAGGCGGATCTCTGTGAGATCTCTGTGGTCTACAGATCGAGTTCCAGGACAGCTAGGGCAACATAGAAACCCTGCCCCCAAAAAACAACAAACAAAAGAGACGGATAAGAGGTAAATCGTGCTCTGTAATTTTAAATGGTCTTGAAGGTAAGCCTTATTAACAAGGAGCTAAGGGGGTAGTCATGTGGGTGTCTAGGAAAGACGTTCTAGCCAGAGCCTTCAAGTAGGAACATAAACCGAACACAGAAATAGTGTGTTTGATAAACACAAGCAAGCAAGAGCACATAGAATATGTTGGATGCTACAGTTTGAGGTCCTCAAACTTGTCCTGTAATAAAGGCTGACCTTGAACTGAGCCTCCTGGCCTTACATCCCAAGTGTCAGGATTATAGATATGCATGGCCACACCAGGCTCTGAAATAAGTTCCATTCCATACATGTGTATATGTCTGTCATATAAGCACAAATTCAGGGTCCAGAGAGCCAGCAGAAGAGGAGGACAGAGCAACATCCACTGTGGGATGACACAGAGACGCTGCCGCCTGGAAATGAGGTTGGCATTTAGCAAAGGGAAGGTGATGGCTTTTCCAGGTATGGCATTTAGTGAGGTAGAGACCATCATTGGGATGGATTGAAGGGGAAAGTGATTGGATCGTTCCATCAGAGAAGTCGGGTCTGGCACTGTGGTGGTGGGGGGGGGCGCTCACAACCTCTAACTCAAATTCAGGGAATCCAAACCTTCTGGTTTCTGAGGGCACCTGCATGCATGTGGGAATACATACAAACAGACACATACATGGAAGTAAAGTATCTTGCCAAGCCGACGCAGGAGGATCTCTTATGAGTTCCAGGACAGGCTCCAAAGCTACACAGAGAAACCCTGTCTTAAAACAAACAAAATAATAATAATAATAATAATAATAATAATAATAAAGGTGAAATATCTTTAGACATTTGGTTTGATTTTGTTTGAAATAGGATTTCACTACCTAGGCCTGGCTTCAACTCCCTGTATAGACAAGGCTGGCATTGAACTCAGGGAGATCTGCCTGCCTCTGCCTCCAGATTATTGGGATTAAAGGTGTGTGCCACCATACTCAGCTCCCACCCACCCCCAGACTTTTTTCTAAAAAGTTGTACTGAGGGACTCGGAAAGGAGGATGCCAGAGCCTGTAGTACTGGGAAGTACCTTCGATTTCAGAAAAAGTACGGTCACCAGCACAGGAGCCAGGCGGGAGGGAGTATTCCACCCTCAGGATGTGGTCTAGATCCACTACAACTAGGGTGCACATTTTCTCTGCCTTTGTTTTTGAGACTGACTCACCATGTAACCCTGATTGTCCCAGAACTCCAGGCTGGCCTTGAATTCAGAGATCTTCCACCTCCTCTGCCTCCCACGAGCTGGGTTCACAGGTGTGTGCCACTGTGCCTGGCTTGCTCTTGTTTTTAAAAGACCACTTCCCGGAGGCAGAGGCAGGTGGATCTCTGAGTTCGAGGCCAGCCTGGTCTCCAAATGGAGTTCCAGGAAAGGCGTAAAGCTACACAGAGAAACCCTGTCTTGCAAAACAAAACAAACAAATAAAAACACCTCAACAAAGTGCCAGTTGCACAAGCATGAGGACCTGGGTTTGGATGCCCAGCACCCTTGTAAAAGGAAAGAGAGCAGTTCCCGGCGTTGGGGTAGGAGCCGGGGAAAGGGGAGTAAGGGGGTGAGCATGGAGGAGGGGCACTGCAGGTAGCTATATGGTCGCTTATTGGCCAGACAGCTTGATAAATTGACAGGTCCTGTCTCAAAAATTAGGAATAATGCTTGGTGGTGGTGGACACCTTTAATTCAAGCACTGGAGAGGCAGAGGCAGGCAGAACTGCTCAGGCCATTATCTCAGGCTTATTAGCGACTAACTCTTACACTTAAATTAATCCGTAATTCTTATCTATATTTAGCCACATGACTTGGTACCTTTTCTCAGTTCTGCCTTGTCATCTTGCTTCCTCTGTGTCTGGCTAGCAAGTCCTCACTCAGCCCCTCCTCTTCCCAGCATTCTCCTAGTCTGCTCACCCTGCCTATACTTCCTGCCTGGCCATTGACCAATCAGCATTTTTTGTGGGGGGGGGCAGGGGGAGTTTCAAGACAGGGTTTCTTCATGTAGTTTTGGTGCCTGTCCTGGATCTCACTCTGTATACCAGGCTGGCTTTGAATTTATAAAGACCTGCCTGGTTCTGCCTCCTGAGTGCTGAGATTAAAGGCACCATCACCACCCAGCTTGCCAATCAGTGTTTTATTAAACCAGTGTACAAGAGCATTATCCCATAGCTTTTCCTCTTTTCTGTCTAATCAAATAGGAAAGTTTTAACTTTAACATAGCAAAATTACATATAATAGAACAGTTATCAAGCAGGAATTACACTTATAATAGCTAGTCTATTTGTTTTTTGTTTTTTGAGGTTTTTGTTTTTTGGGGTTTTTTTGTTTGTTTGTTTGGTTGGTTGGTTGGTTGGTTGGTTTTTTTTTTTTTTGGTTTTTCGAGACTGGGTTTCTCTGTAGCTTTGGAGGCTGTCCTGGAACTTGCTTTGTAGACCAGGCTGGCCTCGAACTCACAGAGATTCCCCTGCCTCTGCCTCCCGAGTGCTGGGAGCCACCACCACCCCGCCCAAGCTAGTCTATTTGTATTTGCCAAAATTAAAGAAAAATATCAATCCTATATTTATCAGTTTGAAGTTTCTTATCTAACATCTCATCATAAACCAAGGAAAATTATAACTACCTAGTCTTAAACTACATCAAAGACCCCAGAAGGATATAATATTACCTAGTTAAACAGGAAGTACAAACAAGTGACTTCCAAAAAATGTGAGTTAAAACAGAAACAGCCAGCTGCCTGGACAGTCACCCGAGGTTTCTCCACAACGTTGGGGCATCATCTTCAGCCTACAGGCTTAGATATCTGACAGACTCATCTGTGAAGCAGGATTTTCTAAAGAGCCTTCCTACCTTGTCTTGGCAAAGATCAACGGTCCTTTGTTTTGTGTCCTGCTTGTCCATTTTGGATAGCATACTGTCAGCAGTCAAGGTAAGGGCATTTTCTAGGCCAGTGGCTCACTTTTGCCACAATGAAAGTAAACTCCATATGGAGTTTCTTCAGTGCCCATCATCTTCTCTGAAGTAGATCAGTGCTGCAGGAGCAGACACGTCTTATTGTCCAGGAAAGTGTAAGTTATTTTAAAACATTTTAAATGCCATATTCTATAGGTCTTTGAAGTGTTTCAAGATTACCTACCTAATTGAAATATATTTTTGTATATCTACAAAACATAACTAACCCGACTATAAATTTGTGTGCATACAACTGCACACACCCACATGAACATCAAATCACAGAAAAAAAAAAAAAACCCACCTCTTTAAGTGTGGGAGGTGAGGACAGGAGGATCAGGAGTTCAAGGTCAGCCTCAGCTACATAATAAGTTTGAGGAAAACCTGGCCAACCTGGGATGCATGAGACCCTGTCTTGACAAAACAAACAAAGTAAAACAAAAACAGGCTGGGGAGATGGCTCAGTGTGTGTGGTGGTTTGAATGTAATTGGCCCCATAGACTCATAGGGAGTGACACTATTAGGAGGTGTGTTCTTGTTGGGATAGGTGTGGCTTTGTTGGAGGAAATGTGTCACTGGGGGTGGGCTTTGGCATTTCAAATGCTCAAGCCAAGCCCAGTGTCTCTCTCTTCCAGCTGCCAGCAGATTAAGGTATAGAACTCCTGGCTACTCTCCAGCACCATGTCTGCCTGCACGCTGCCATGCTTCTCACCATAACACCAGACTAAACCTCTCAACTGTAAGCCAGACCCAATTAAATGTTTCCTTTATATGAATTGCTATAGTTATGATGTCTCTTCATAGAAATAGTAACCCTAATTAAGAAGGTAAGACTGGAAAGTGGTAGCGCACACCTTTAATTCCAGCACTGGGGAGGCAGAGGCAGGCAGATCTCAGTGAGTTCGAGGCCAGCCTGATCTACAGAGTAAGTTTCAGGACAGCCAGGCCTGTTACACAGAGAAACACTGTCTTGAAACAAACAAACAAAAAAAGACAGTGGGTAAAAGTACTAGCTACAGAAGCCGCCTGTACCCATGTAAACAGCTGGATTTGGTGACAAGCATCTGTAATCCCATTACCCCTAGGGGGTGATAGGAGATGGAGACAGAAGTCAGCTGGTCTGGAGAGTGCAGCCACAGCAACATAAATAAGAAGCAAGATGGAGCTAGAACTGACTCTTCTAAATTGTCCTGTGACCTACACACATGTTATGGTATGAGAGCATGTGAGTGCCTCTCCTCCCTCCCCCTCTCATACACACACACACACACACACAAATGAACAAAAGCCTATTTCTTTAACAAGCCAGTTAATTGACACAAATGCATCTGTGATGCTCTGAGTACATCTTTGCTTTGTGGAGGTTTTCCTTTGTTTGTTTTTGAGACAGGGTTTCTCTGTATAACTGTTCTTGCTGTCCTGGAACCTTAGTGGAGGTTTGAATAATGAAAATCCTGCTTCCTTAAAAGAGCCAAGAGAAATTTTGGAAAAATGTTAAAGGTTTATGTCTCCTTTCAAAAATAAGAGAAAAAAATGTGATATCCATTATACTGGGGTAATTGAAACCATTTGTGCAAAGAACATCCCAGATGTTTTCCTAACCATCTGTTACTTGGCCTTCTGAGGAAACTGGACCAACTTTTGGTTTTAGAGATAAGCTTTTTAAATGAATTTACATATAGTATGGTCTTCATGCTAAACCTCTCTGAATAATATTCTGCATTTGTTGAATAAATATTTTGTTGACAGGGGTTTGCTAAAAAGCCAAAAATTGTTAGAATAAATCAGAGTGGAGCAGCAGCAAATACCCATGATCCCAGTCCTGGGGAGGTTGAAGCAAGAGGATTGCCATAAACGAGAGGTGATAGATACTTCATAGAAAGACCCTGTTTCTGGAGCAGGAGGGATGGCTCAGCTGCTCTTCTAGAGGACCTGGGTTCAATTCCCAGCACCCACATGGCAGCTCACATCTGTCTGTAAATTCAGTTCCAGGAGATCTAACTAACACCTTCACACTGATGCACATAGAATAAAGTTAAATTAAAAAAAAAAAGACCTGTTTCCAAAAAGAGAGAGAAAATAAAAATTGGCAGGGCTGGGAATGTATATTGGTGGTGGTAAAGTTTGGGGTTTTTTTTGTTTTGTTTTGGGTTTTTTTTTTTTTTTTTTTTTGCTTTTTTTAAATGTTTATTTGTTTTATAGACCAATAGCTTTGAACTGGATCCTCCTGCACTAGCCTCCATGTGTCTGCTTTTCTATTTCTTCTGTTGTTGTAGGTGGAGTTGTCTTGTGCTGTGTTGCCCAGGCTAGTGTCAAACGCCTATGAACAGTGATCTCTTACCTCAGCCTCTGGAGTAGTTACAACTATAGGCATTTATTTGCTTTCTTATTTTTATTTTTCTGATTTTCCAGGACAGGGTTTCTCTGTGTAGCCCTGGCTGTCCTACAACTCACTCTGTAGACCAGGCTGACCTCGAACTCACAGAGATCCATCCACCTGCCTCTGCCTCCTGAGTACTGGGATTAAAGATGTGTGCCACCATCATGTGGCTTGTTTGCTTTTAAAGCAAAAGAAACACAATGCATTCATACAGCACTTCTGCTGACAAAGGCAGTGGGTCTGAGTGTGAGCGAGGAAAGAGTTAGCTGCATGCTCCGTGTCCTAAAGAGATGCCTGCCTGAGTAGACTGCTCTCAGATGGGAATATAAATAGCACTCTAGTGGAGGGTGGGAAGCCGAATACATTGAAACAGATGCTGGCAAGCAGATGTGCTTGCGTGAGTCTATGCAAGAAATGGCACTAATTGGCTAAGAAAGAGTCACGATCATTATGACTTCATTCCTCCAACTTCAGCGCCCTATCAAAGGAGCTGGAGTCCTATTTTGCATTCCGGGTAGGTTATGTAAGTATTTTTGGCTGTGTCTTGGTGTGTTTTATTCCACATGAAATGATCATCTTCTAGACCAATGCCCGGCGAACAGTGGTTACTCATTAAATCTTCATTGGATTTTAGAAAAGAATCCATTATCTGTACTGCATATGGCGCAGCCTGTGATGCCAGCGCTAGGGAAGAAAAAATAGCCATCCTGAGCTACATAACAGGCTTCAGGGTGGAAGCCTGGGTTACATAAGACTGTCTCAAAAAACAAGAAAATAAATAAATAAATAAACCGCTCTTGTGCCACACCCTTATCATCCCAGCATTCAGAAGTTAGAAGGCTAATAATGCAGGAGGACCAGAGTTTGATTCCATCCTCAGCTATACAATGAGTTTCAGACCAGCCTTGGCTACATAAGACTATATCTCAGGCTGGAGAGACGGCTCAGCAGTTAAGAGTTCTTTCTGAAGACCCAAATTTGATTCCCAGCAACTACATGGCAGCTCACAATTTTGTATAACTCTAGTTCCAGGTGATTCAAAGGCTTCCTCTAGCTTCCATAGGTACCAGGTATACTTAGGGTGCACATATATAGATTCAGGCAAAATACTCATACACATAAAATAATAGTAATTTTAAAAGGTTATAGCTCAAACAAATAAATAAAAACAAAACAAACAAACAAAAGCCCCATACTGCAGCTGTGTTGCCTGCAGGATATTTGATCACACTGTGAACCCTGAGTTTACACTAATTGAATAAAACCTTGGGTCAAGAGGCAGAGCCAGCAACTAGTTGACAGGAAGTAGACAGAGAGAGTCAGGAAAACGGATGAAGAAGTGTTGGGAACCAAAAATTGGATAGCTGTGCCTTGACTTTTCTTGCTTGGATGATCTGGCATAACTGCACCCATTGACTTGCAAAACAATCATTCCTGGAAAAACCACAAAGTGTTCTTTTAGATTAACTTCCTAGAGTATATTTGATTGATCAGTTGTTCAAGCATTGGACCAAAGAGACCTCTCCCTAACCCTTTTCTAATTGATTGATCGGTTGCTCAAGCACTGGACCAAAGAGACCTCGTCCCGAACCCTTTTCTAACAATTTTTTCATCTCCCTCCCTTCCCCTCATATCCACCAGTATATAAGCTTGCTTCACTTTGCAATAAATGAGACCTTGACGCGACTCAGACTGACTCTGTCTTTCTTTATGCACTTGGTCTCCTTCCTCTCTCGCCCCCATTGGTCTTTCAGGTGGTGCCTCCACGAGTCCGACCTAATAACCTGGCCTGCAGGACGGGTCAGAGAAGTACACAGGAAGTAGTAGGGAGGGACTTTGGTGATCCTTTTTGGTTTGGGTCTGTAAGAGATGCTCTCTTGCTGGGTTGCCAGCTAAGGAGGAAAAGGTCAGCTGGTTGCTTCTCAGCCTCTCTGAGCTAGCAGGTTTTCACCCCAGCATCTGACCCCTGAGTCTTTATTGGTAAATAGAACAATATAGACTTAGTGAAAAGGACATTTGGTTGCAGAGGCAGTTTTGGTGGGAACTGAGCAGTGGGGTAGTGATTGTGGAACCTCAGTAAGTAGCTGAAACAGCAGTATGTTCAGGTGCAGCCGCTGTGACGACGATAAAACAACACAGTTGAGTATGTCAGTGCATGTCTGTAATCTAGTGTGTGTGTGGGACACAGGGCTGGCTAGTTTTATGTCAACTTGACACAAGCTAGACTCATCTGAGAAGAGGGAACCTCACATAAAAAAAGTGCCTCCAAGCCACATGATAATGGTACATACCCTTAATTCCAGCACTCTGGAGGCAGAGGCGGGCAGATCTCTATGAGTTCAAGGCCAGTCTGATCTACAGGTCAGCCAAGGCTACACAAGCCTGCAGGGCATATTTTTTAATTAGTGATTGATGTGGGAGGGCCCAGCCCATTAGGAGTGGGGCCATCCCTGGGCTGATGGTTCTGGGTTCTATATGAAAACAGGCTGAGCAAGCCATGGGGAGCAGACCAGTAAACAACTTTCCTCCAAGGCCTTACCTCCAGGTATGGTCTTTTTGAGTTCCTGTCCTGGCTTCCTTCAGTGATGGACTGTGTGGATGTGAAGTGTAAACCAAATGAACCCTTTCCTCCCCAGCTTGCCTTTTGGTCATGGCATCTCAGTGCAGCAATAGACACCCTAAGACAAAGACTGGAGCAGGAGAATCAAGACTTCAAGACCACCTTCGACTCCACAGTGAGTTTCAGGCCAGCCTGAGCTACCTGAGACACTGTCTCCACAAAAATTCCAGCATTATACTCTATGCGTTGTAATTATCAGTTACCCCACAGGAGTTGGTTGCTTTTTTTTTAAATCTAGTCAAATGAGAAAGTGCATGTAAAAATACTTTTAAAAAATATTTATTATGTATACAGTGTTCTGGCCACATGCTAGAAGAGGGCACCAGATCTCATTGTGAGCCACCATGTGGTTGTTGAGAATTGAACTCAGCCCTCTTAACCACTGAGTCATCTCTCCAGCCCTGTAAAAATGCTTTTATCATGACAGAAATGTTATTTAAATTTCAGCTGTTTATGTGAGAATGTGAATAATGTCCATGTGTTACAGAGCATGCAGAGATCATCCACTGGGTTCGATGGCTCCATGTATGGGTTTATTTTTTTTCTTTTTTAGAATAGAAGGATATCTGATCTGGAAAGACCTGTCAGTGTGTTTGAAACGAGAAGACAGAGGGCAATATCTAGGATAGTTTGGCTCTAGCTGAGGAGAAGGCTCAGGTAGTGAAGCTCTTAGCTTTCAAGCAGTGGGGCTGGGGCTGTTCCATTCCTAAGACCCAGGTAGAAAAGCTGAGTGTGTTGACACACACTTTGTCTCAAACATCTAAGTTTGATCCGGAATCCTATGGTGGGAGGAGAAACTGACTCCTGAAAGTTGTCCTCTGACCTCTGTACACCATGGCGCGCACACACACACACACACACACACACACACACACACACACACACACACGATCACGATGATAATGATTTCATTAAAAGTAGACTTAGACACAGCATTCCTAAAGAAGGACACCAAGGTTATCTATCTATCCTCTGGCCTCCACAAGCATGTGTACACCCTCACATGTGTGTGTTTGCACATACAAGTACCACGGGCACATAGCAAAAAAGAAAAAAAAAGAGTCTGGCCTTTTTTCTTCTATATACAGAATTGACAAAAGCATATTAAAGATTTGAAAGACTTTTAAGCCAATCATGAACATGAGAGCCTCAAAAATTAAGACCCAGAGCACACTGACCCTGCTTGACACATGGGAGTTATCATATTATATTTCCTTTTTTGAGATGTCCCATGTAGCCTAGGCTGGCTCTGAACTCTATATGTATCCTCGGGTGATCTGGAAGTTCAGATTTCTCTGTCTCTACCTTTGGAGTCCCATGCCCAGTTTATATGGCCCTCAGAATGGAACTCAGGGTGTTCTGCATGTTTGACAACTGAACTATACCCCAACCCTCCTCCTTTTCTCCTTTTTGGAAGTCCTGGATCTGTGTGAGTTTGAAGCCAGCCTGGTCTACAGATCCAGTTTCAGGACAGCCAGGGTTACACAGAGAAAGCCTGTCTCGAGAAACCAAAAGAAAAACAAAAAAACAAAAAAACAAAAAAAACAAACAAACAAAAAAAAAAAAACAAAGCAAAAACAGAAGAAAAAAAAAGGAAAAGAAAAGAAAAACAGTAAGGTAAAAGTGACTTCCTCTTCTGACCTCTGTGGGTGTCCATCCATGTGCACACCC
This sequence comes from Onychomys torridus, assembly GCF_903995425.1. Classification (NCBI taxonomy): domain Eukaryota; kingdom Metazoa; phylum Chordata; class Mammalia; order Rodentia; family Cricetidae; genus Onychomys; species Onychomys torridus. The sequence goes on from NC_050444.1 coordinate 155,166,348, forward strand.
AGGCACACACACACACACACACACACACACACACACACACACACACACACACACAAGTCAGTGCGTTCCCACATCCTTCTGCAGTCCAGGGGCTAAAGGAGACCTTGTTTCTGAGGTCTGCAGGCTGCTTCCTGTCTGCTTTGTTCTTCAGAGGAGCCCTGCTTGGGTCCTGATCTATCCTGCAAGGGGAAGGGAATCAACTGAGGACATCATCTTCCCATTTCTCCTTTTCACCACTAGAGACTAAGATGTTACATAATTAGCCAGTCACGTAAGAGGATTCTATGGAACGGTTTAGGATTAAATTTAGGAATGAGACATTAGGAACTCTTTAGGGTTCCCATATGTATTACTAAGTGTGGCAACGTGGGGATGCTTAATTAGACTACCCGCTGTTACCCAGTACCAGGCCTTTTAGGATTAATTAAAAACAAACGCTCAGTTCTCAGAAAATTGCACAAGCCAATGGCTGGCTGAGGGAAGAGGTTTGCTGAGTTACGAGATGGGTCCCCTTCCTGTAAAGCCAGAAGCTCCGTGTGTGTTCTTCTAATTGGCCCCCGCAGATTTTTCTAGGCGATTGTGCAATGGTGAAGCCAACCATTCAGCCTCTGGGGATCTCTGCCGTTTACTGTGAAATTTCTCTCCATCACCTGATGTGAGTCTCCTTGTACTGGTTTCCTGTGGCCCAGTTCTAGGTCACGTTGGAAGGCGGTGCCACGTGATCTTAACCTACTTTGTTTCCCCCAGTGCCTCAGCAAGTAACAGCCGAAGTGACACCTACAAAAATATGCCTGTCCTCAGAGCAACACCAGATCACCTTGCGTCGTGCACAGGGCGCTTTTTCATCTGAAGGACCTTGGCGCCTTTGCAAACATTAATTATGCGCCCCAAGCACCTCGTTGATACGGAGCTCCAAGCCCTTCTAGCCCCGTTTTATGATTGGGCATTCTCAAATAAAAGAGACAGCATCTCTTTAGCCCTCAGATGAAGGACAAACCTGGGTCAGGAGCCGAGCTCCATTCACCTGCTTAACATTGGGCTTTGAGCGTGTGAGAACTAGAGCCCCCAGCCTCGCGCTCCCCGAGGATTCCGCAAACGAAAGTGACTTACAGGCGCCTCTGAAAGGCCAGGCTGGCTTTTGCCGCTGACTCGGCCTCTTTGCCTTTATTTAGTCTGGCTGAAGGTCTTTTGTGCTCGAATTCTCTAGTCAAAGGGAAAAAAGGCAAACCTTTACATTTACACTAGAGTGAGTGCATATGTCATTATCAGGAGCCCTTTCTGGTCCTTTCTTTGCTTTTTCCTCCCTTTCAGGACAGGTCTCTTATTTTTGTTGGCATTCAGGGTGGACTTTGGAATCGAGCTGGCCGGTGCTGCCCCCTGGAGGTTACACATGCAGCTGCGGGTAGAAGAACCTAGCTAGCCAAGAGGGAAGGACTGGAGACAAGGTTAGGTGAAAGGATCCACACGAGTCGTTGTCATTATAATTCAAGAAACTTGCTCATCTGTTTTGTTTTTTTGTGGGTTTTTTTGTTTGTTTTGTTTTGGTTTTGGCTTTTCGAGACAAGGTTTCTTTGTGTAGCTTTGGTGCCTGTCCTGGATCTCTCTCTGTAGCCCAGGCTGGCCTCGAACTCACAGAGATCTGCCTGGCTCTGCCTCCCGAGTGCTGGGATTAAATAAAGGCTTGCACCACTGCCACCCAGCTTGTTTTGTTTTTTTGAGACAAGTCTCAAGGGTGACCTGGAACTCACAGTGTAGCCCAGCTCGCCTCACACTTGAATCAATTCTCTTACCTCAAACTCTGGAAGGCTGGGATTATGATAAAGGACCACCATGCCCAAACCAACTACTTTTTTGTTTGTTTTTTAAAAAGATTTCCTATTTTAGTTTGTGTCTATGAGTATTTTGCCTTCATGTATGTATGAGTACCACGTGCATGCCTGGTACCCTCAAAGGCCAGAAGAAGGTGTCACATCCACTGGAACTGGAGTTACAGTTGTTTATGAGCTACCATGTGGATGCTGGGAACTGCACCTTGGAGTAGGTCTTTCTTGTTGGACTTTCTTTGAACTGCCAGCCCCTAAATAATGACACGGAGACTTATTACTAATTAGTAAAGCTTGGCTTTAGCTCAGGCTTGTTTCCAGCTAGCTCTTATACCTTAAATTAACCTGTTTCTATTCACCTACATTTTGTCATGTGGCTCTTTGCCTCTTCTCCTTTCTATTTGCCTACTTGCTCCGCATCTTGCTGGCCAAATCCACGCACCTAGATTCATCTCAAGTTGTCCTGTCTGGCCCAGTCAGGACAAATCTCTCACCCGCCAGTCCCGCAGCCACTCAGACCCAACCAAGTAAACACACAGAGACTTATATTACTTACAAACTGTATGGCCGTGGCAGGCTTCTTGTTATCTAGTTCTTCTATCTTAAATTAACCCATTTCTGTTAATCTATACTTTGCCACATGGCTCGTGGCTTACCAATACCTTACATCTTCCTTGTCATGGTGGTGGCTGGCAGTGTCTCTCTGCCTCAGCCTTCCACTTCCCAGAATTCTCTTCTCTGCTTGTCCCGCCTATACTTCCTGCCTGGCTACTGGCCAATCAGTGTTTTATTTATTAACCAATCAAAACAACACATTTAACATACAGAACATCCCACAGCACCCACCTAACCTCTCCTGCCTAGCTATTGGCCATTCAGCTTTTTATTAAACCAATCATAGTAACACATCTTCACACAGTGTAAACAAATATTCCACAAGTGTTGGGGAATATTACTTAAGGTGTGTTACTTTTGTTGATGTTGCATTTGTTTAACTCTGTGAAGCTGTGTGACTGTGCCTGTCTAAAACACCTGATGGTCTAATAGAGAACTGGCCAATAGTGAGACAGGAGAAAGAATAGGTGGGGCTGGCAGGCAGAGAGAATATATAGAGGAAGAAATCTGGGAGGAAGAAGTAGCTGGAGAAGGAGGAGGTTGCAAGTGGTCAGCCATGCAGCCACACAGTCAGCCACGGAGTCAGAGCAAGAGTCAGATTACAGAAGTAGGAGAAGGAAAAGCCCAGAGGCCAAAGGGAAAAGGGAAATTTAAAGTTAAGGAAACCTGGCTAGAAATGAGCCAAGCTAAGGCAGTGCATTTATAATTAAGAGTAAGCCTCCATGTGTGTATTTATTTGGTAGCTGGGTGGCAGGCCCCCAAAGAGTAAAAAAAAAAAGCAACAATACATAATAGTACCTGGGTCCTCTGCAAAGAGCAGCAAGTGCTCCTAACCATTGAGCAATCTCTCCACCCCTGCTTGTTTTGTTGCTTGGTTTATTATTATTATTATTATTATTATTATTATTATTATTTATAGAGTCCTAGAACTCACTATGCAGACGAGACTTGCTGCAGGCCGCAGGAATATATCATAAGAACTCAGCTGGTTATGGCAAAGTCACTACCTGGAGGGATCAAGGATTTCCTCCAGAGGAAGCCAAATTCCAAGGAGCTTTTGGTGTTACTTGGCTTGTTATATATCAGCTGTATTCTGTTATGAAAATCATGTGTGACACCAGGTGGTGGTGGCACATGCCTTTAATCCCAGCATTTGGGAGGATCTCTGTGAGTTCGAGGCCAGCCTGGGCTACCAAGTGAGTTCCAGGAAAGGTGCAAAGCTACACAGAGAAACCCTGTCTCAAAAAAAAAAAAAAAAAAAAAAAAGAAAGAAAGAAAGAAAAGAAAAGAAAAGAAAAAGAAAATCATGTGTGCCTTCATAGTTTTCCCAAGTGACTTTTCCCTAAGAAGGGCTAGCAGTGTGGACTGATCACTTTCTGGACTTACACATTCCAGGTATTTGGAGAACCGCCTCAGGAAAGGCTTTCTCTGGAATCAGATATCTCCCTTAGCCACTTTCAAGGACTAGCAGTAATAACAGTCCTCAAGAAAGTCTGATTCAAGGTAAATTCCACAAGGAGACACCGCCCAGGTCAGGTGGATGTTAAGTAATAAAGCTATGCTCAGACCCTCCTTTCTTACAGTCTTACTAACTTTATAGACCTCTAACTCCTTACCTAACCACTTCTAGGAATACTTAGATAACCTTCTGCACTGATAGCTTTGCTCAGCCAGAACCCCAGTTCCAGCCTCCCTGTAATTATCATCATTGGCAGCATCCGGCCAGGTCCAGAAGGAGGAAAGTACCTTACCAGAGACACCTCTGTACTCTCTAAGAACAGACTTAAGCATCCAGACTACCTGTTTGAGAAGGCCTGGAGGATGTGCCAATTAAGCTTTACTTCCTCCTTTCCCAAATCTTACCTCTAGTTCCAGATCTCCCTTTAAATATCACCAGAGGCATCTAGCTGTACACAGGTTGCCTGGCGACTGAGCACACTTTCCCCCACCCTACAGATAAACGGCAGACAGCTTGTACAGATAGATGCCACAGGAAAAAAGAAGGCAGTTTTATTTTCTTCCATTGACCTAACAACTTATAGATTCTTAACATTTTCTACCAATCATGTTTAAGATTATAGTTGAGCACGAGAGCCCTCTTTTTAGATATTACCTGAATTTAGCCTTTAGTTAATTAATTTCCCCATTGGTCACTTCCCTTTGGGGTTGCAATGATAATTAACGGTTATTGCCCCTCTATGTGATTCTTATCACCCCTCCATTTGACCCTGGAAGCCTGGCTTTGTATTGCCAAGGGATTACTGCTTGTAAGTGTATATACACCAGGACTCCCAGGGCACGAGAGGACGGAGAAGAGAAAAGAGAATGGAAGAACTAGATGGGTAAGAACTTGAGAGGAACAAACTGAGATGAGGAAGAACTAGGTTGAAGAGCTAGAAGAGAGTGCCAGAGGAACGAGATGGGAGATGAGGAAGACCAAGATGAGGAAGAAACAGATGAGAGAGAAGGAGATGAAATGAGAAAGAACTAGATGGATGAGAGAGAACCTAGAAGGGCAGAACTAGATGAAGGAATTTAGATAGAACCTAGAGGGGATAGCAGATAAGTATAGAGAGAAGTCAGGCAAGAAAGGAGCTAAATATGAGAGCAGAATAGAAGCTTGTAACTGACACAGAATAATAAAGTGTAAGGACTTAGGAGTTTCGTGTACGTAGATTCATTTCTTCTCATCAAAGATTAATTATCAGCTGGTTGTAGATTCTTCCCGGACCCTAGGAGGGGACTATCGAGGGGCTGGACCCCCCTAGTCCCCGATAGAGACTGTCCTGAAACCCACAGAGATCCACCTGCCTCCCAAGTGCTGGGACTAAAAGTGTACACCACCTTGCTTGGATGGTAATTAAAATTTTTTTATTATAGTTTTAGTTATCTGTGTCCAAGTAAAGAGGCAAGCCACAACTCAAGTGTAGACAGGGTCAGAGGACAGTTTGTGAAGTCAATCTTCTCCCTCCACCATGTCTCTGGAGTCATACCTAAGTCACTAAGCTTGGCAGCAAGCACTTTACCTACCCACTGAGCCATCTCATTGACCCTTTACTTGCTTTGTTTTGTGGCTTGTTTTCATTTAAGAAAAGATAGATCCTGCCAGACATGATGACACACTTCTGCAATCCTAACAACTGCTCGTAACTCACAGTATGTGCAGTATAAGGCTAGAACCACCCTGCAGAGCCACGTGGTGCCTCACTCCTGCAATCCTAGCACTGGGAGAGCCAAGGCAGGAGGATTGCTTCCAGTTTGGGGACTGCCTGGGCTGCAGTACGAGACCTGTTTCAAAACCTAAACTGTCAGCCATAGTGGCACATGCCTTGAATTCCTGCACTTGGGAGGCAGAGGTTACAGATATATGTGAGTTCAAGGCCATCCTGGTCTACAGAGGGAGACCCTATCTCCATATCTACCTCATGGAGGAACTAACATCTGGGAGTCTGCCTGGACCTCCACAGTGTGCAAAGACTGTCTATGGTGTCTTTTGCTGGATTGATTTGCAGCCTCTAGGTTCATGTTGGCTGGCAAACTCCACTCTTCCCCTTTAGCTGCAAGGTAGCTGTTACTACTGCCCAAAAATCTCTTTGATTGGCTAGCATATGCCAAGGAACTGGTTAGTAACAGCGGGTCCAAACCTTCTACTGTTCTTTAGTCCAAGTTATGTAGCCTGATTTAGTAAACCATACCTGTACTATAGTCAGTTTTAAGGGAGTGTGTAGATGGGTTAGACCCCACACCTCATTTAAAAATACCATTTCTGGGCTGTGGTGGTGTTATGCCCAGATCGCCGGAGACCCCCCAAAAGACCACCGGAGACCGAAACCCGTATGTAAAAGCGAAGTGCCTTTATTCAAGTTCCGGGGCTCGGTCCCTCTGTCCTACACAGCGGTGAGAGCAGAGAGCCCTGAGCTCAGGTGGGGCAGAGTTTTTATCATAGCAGAGGTTGGGGTGAGGGGATTTCCAGGGTCCAGGACCCTGATTGGCTGACAATTGTCTAGGGATATCTGTAAAACAAAAAATAGGTGTGTGCTAGACTCAAGGGCATCTGGCCACCTTATCTAATGGTTGGAATGGTTTGAGATGTTGTAGCGGTAATGCTCGTGCTACCAGAGCTACCACCACCCATTCACCATGCCGAGTGAGGGGCTGTGGATCATAAAACAGAGACAAGAGATAGTGGGTCATTCATCTCAGCAGAATGTTGAATGCCATTTACTGAAGGCTTAAATACATACTGGTTTACAGCACAATGGGAGAACCCTGGAGGGCAGAAGTTTGCTACCCTACCAAAGTTCTACATTTTTTGTATCTAAGCTGTTAACATCCAATATGCAGGATAAATGAACAAAGAACCTCAGGTGAACATTCAGGAGGAAGGAAACTGGCAGGGTATCAGCATAGGGAGGACATCTGGTCAAGGTCAGCAAGCAGGGCAACAGCTACCCAAAACGGGGGTGGGGATGAGGGGGAGGGGGGCTACAGGACTTCCTCACCCCTGGGTAGATCCCTGGGTGGTATCAGCTTAAGGCTTTTCCTGGATCTGGGTGTTGCCTGCCAGTAAGCCTGTGACAGAAGCTGTGTCTAGGCCCCTAAGCCTGTCATGGCTGCTGTGTGGTCAAGCTGTTTTGGGACTCCTTTACAGTGACACACACCATTAATCCCAGCACTCAGGAGGCAGAGGCAGGACAATCTCTTAGTTTGAGACCAACCTGGTCTTCATAGAGAGGACAGCTGGGCTACATAGAGAAACACTGTCTCAAAATTAAACAATAAAACAAAACAAAACCCTTCAGATCACTGAAGTGTGCCCGCTTCCTCAGGACTGTCTCTGCTGTTTCCTCTGCCTGAGCTGCTGTCTCAAGATTCTATACACAGGGCTGGAAAGATGGCTCAGAGGTTAAGAGCACTGGCTGTTCTTCCAAAGGTCCTGAGTTCAATTCCCAGCAACCACATGGTGGCTCTGTTAGTTATTTGGTGCTCTTACCTTTCCAGGAAACATCCCGAACACAACAAATCCACAGAAGAGCTGTTTATTAATATAGGATAGAAAGAGACGTGACAGGCCTGTGGGAAACACACACGTGGGCAAGAGAAAGGGGAGAAGAGAGAAGAGACCTGTGCATAATGGTGCCCGCTTTTTAAAGGGTGGGCTGCGCATGTGTACAGGAACGCATGTGGCTACTCCACGCATGCGCATAGATTCCATGGCTGCGAGCGCTTTACACAACCAAGTAAAGCCACGGAGTCCTAGTCACACAAAATGTTTTGACCCGGAAATGGCTATTTTGAATGGGAGTGTCTAGGTCCGCCAGGCATGCCCAACCATGTGGGCATGTTGTGACTTCATATCAGGCTCACAACCATCAATAATGAGATCTGGTGCCCTCTTCTGGCATGCATTGTATACATAATAAGTAAATCTTTAAAAAATATATATATATAAGGGAGAGAGCAGCAGAGGAAAAAATCCGTGCTGAACATTGTTAGCAGACTAAGCCAGACCATGATATGAGAGAGCAAGGGAGGAGCCAAGAGGCTGGGCCATGTCAAAATGGATTTTATATTGGGATCGGGGATGGGGAGGATGAGGTGCAGAAGCCCAGCCCCTGGAAGGGAAAGGTTTATGTGGTGACATTTTGTTTGTGCTCTAACAACTAAATAACGCTTGCTTGGAGCTCAGAGTGCGGAGCTAGCCACTAGAGGCCAGGAAGTGGTGGCACACACCTTTAATCCCAGCACTTGGGAAGAGGAAACAGGAAGTGCTATGGCTGGGTGGAGAGAGGAAGTGATAAGGGGGGTAGAAACAGGAGCTGTGCCTCTTTCAGTCTGAGGATCCCTAGAGTACAAAGTCTCTCTAGTGGCCGCTGCTCTGCTTCTCTGATCTTTCAGCTTCCGCCCTGATATCTGACTCTTTTTTTTATTTTTTACTAAAGCCAATTAGAATTGGTGCTGCAGGTGTAGAGTAAGGGGTGGGTGGATTGAGGAGTACAGGGAGGGGCTACAGGTGCTGAGTGGTTGGGGAGAGCAGGCCTGCGTCTGCTGGTACACTGTTAGGAACCTCTGCCTTCATTCTGGGTTTCTGAGACCTACCCGAGACAGAACTTCCACAATGTACACACACACACACACACACACACACACACACACACACTGACACAAATGTAATAAATCTGTCTTCTGCCAGCCAAGGGGGCTGAATTAGGTGACAGGGTACCCAGTACTTGTGGAAATGAACTGGAATCGTTGAATCATACTCCTGTAATGTCAATCTTCCTGGTTCCCAGAATAAAAGTCTTTTTATGCTTTTGATAAAAATATATATACTTTATAATAAAATGTTTGACTAATTTAAAAAAAATTAGGGGCTGGAGAGATGGCTCAGAGGTTAAGAGCACTGGCTGTTCTTCCAGAGGTCCTGAGTTCAATTCGCAGCACCCACATGGTGGCTCACAGCCATCTGTAATGAGATCTGGCGCCCTCTTCTGGCCTGCAGGCATACATGCAGGCAGAACACTGTACACATAATAAATAAATCTTTAAAAAAAATTAAATAAATAAAAACGAGACTGTCTTAGAGAAGTCCATGCTCATGTTCAGGTGTGCCTTATTTTCTTCTCAAGTGCCTCATGCTTAACATCAAAATTTTAAACATCTCTTAGGCTAGCAAGATGGCTTGGAGAGAGGGGAGAGATAAAAGCTGCCAAGAGCAGGATCCGGATTCAGTCTCCACAGCCCACAAGGTGGAAGGAGATGGCAGTGGCTGGGAGGTACCCACCCTTCCCTGCTCCACATACACACAAGTGAAAATAAAATAAATACATTTTAAAATGGCTTTTAGGGGCTGGAAAGATGGGTCCGTGGCTAAGAACACTTGCTCTTCTTCCCGGGAACCCAAATTAGGTTCTCAGCACCTACATTAAATGGTTCACACTGCCTGTACTTTGAGCTTCAGAACACACAACACCCACTCTGCCCACTGTGGCCACCCACACACGTGACATTCACTCACATACAGATATACACATACATAAAAGATTGATTTATTTTATGTGTTTGGGTGTCTTACCTGCATGTATGTCTGTGTATCAAGTATGTGCCTGGTGCTGGGAGGTGGTGGCCGAAGCAGGCGGATCTCTGTGAGTTCGAGGCCAGCCTGGGCTACTGAGTGAGTTCCAGGAAAGGCGCAAAGCTACACAGAGAAACCCTGTCTCAAAAAAACAAAGTATGTGCCTGGTGCCCATGGATGCTAGAAGAGTTCACTGGATCCTCTGGAACTGGAGTTACAGATGGCTGAGAGCTGCTATGTGGATGCTGGGAATCAAACCCAGATCCTCTACAAGAGCAGCCGGTGCTCTTACCTAGAGCCATCTCTCCTCCCACAAAAATACAATCTTTTTAAAAGTACAAACAGGGTTGGGAATTTAGCTCAGTGGTAGAGTGCTTGCCTAGCAAGCGCAAGGCCCTGGGTTCGATCCTCAGCTCAAAAAAAAAAGTACAAACAGATCAGGTGGCGGTGGCAGTGGCTCACGCCTTTAATCCCAGCACAAGGGAGGCAGAGCCAGGTGGATCTCTTGTGAGTTCGAGGCCAGCCTGGTCTACAGAGCGAGATCCAGGACAGGCACAAAACTACACAGAGAAACCTTGTCTCGAAAAAAACAAAACAAAACAAACAAATAAATAAACCAAAAACCCAAAAACAAAAAGCCCAAAAAAAGTACAAACAGATAAACCAAGATATAAATTTTTTTAATTTCTGGTTTTTCTTTGTATCTACTTTAGGAATACTAGAGGAACTGCTGAATAATCCCCAGTCTTGGTTAGGACCATCCTTTCATCTGGTAACTCATCAGGTCTAGCTAGTAGGCTTTCTCTGGGGAGTCCCTGTCTCTGCCCCCCACTCTGGAGTTGTGGGTAGGTTCCCATGCCGACTTAGAGTCATTTGAGGTGCTGAGTATTCCAGGAACCCACCAAAGAGGACCACTAAAACACAGTTCATGGACAATTGAAAGTCTTTATTCCAGCGGGCTGGGAATACAGCCCGGTATTGGGGACCCAAATGTAGCCCAAGTGCTTCGGGTAAGAGGTTTTTAAAGGCAAAAACCACATCCTGGCATCTTGCTTGGTAGCTGCAGGCGGCACTTGTCACATCAGGAAGTTTAACAGCAGCTATGTTAGGTTAGCTGGGACATCGTAACCTCGGGTCCACAGGATTCTCCATCAAGGAGGTCAAATAATTCTAGTTAAACCTAAAATGGCCTCAGCAAGAGTCTAAGATGAAGGACACTCTTCAGTGTCTTGCCCTGTCACATGGGAATCCAAACTCCCATCCCCAGACTCGAACAGCTTTCCCTGCTGAGGAATCTTTCCAGTGCCCTGAAGAAAGTCTCTCTCTGTGGCTTCTCATCTTACCTCTCTCCTACACAGGTAGAGGTTTTGGGTTTCTCTCTCTAGCTACACAGCGGTCATCTAGAAAATTCCTATCATACCCCTTTAGAAGTGGAGGGAACCTTTGTGAGTAGTCTAAACCTCTCCCTAGTGACTCAGTCCCTCCACATCTCTGAGAATTTTTGCTTTGGTCTCTTAGAGGTCTTAGTTTGGGATGTCCTGCCTAAATTCGTCTGCTTCAGGGGCTGGAGAGATGGCTCAGCAGTTAAGTGCTGGACTGCTTTTGCAGAGGACTTGAGTTGGCACCCAGCACCCATGTCAGGCAGGCTGTCCGTTACTCAAGTTCTGGGGGACCGGATACCCTTTCTGGCCTCCAAGGCCACCTGTGCCCACGTGCAGACACCTCCGCACATGAATATACACATAATTAAAAATGAAAAGGACTTTTTTCTCCTTCAAGACAGGGCTTCTCTGTGTAGCCCCAGGTGTCCTGGGTCTCATTCTGTAGACCAGGCTGGCCTGGAATTCAGAGATCCACCTGCCTCTGCTTCCCACCTGCTGGGATTAAAGGCGTGTGCCACCACCACCCAGCTGGAGAAAAACAAAAAGACTCTTTTAAAAAAGAAATCTGGTTCGGAAGTGGGTTTCTAAGAAGATGCTAATACAGAGCTATGAAATTCATGCCTTCGCCCTCACCCCCAACCCCCGTACTTCCCCAGTCCTTAGCTGGCTGTGGAGAGCATAACAATGGCCATGCAGCAAACAGCTTTTTGGTTAAACACGTGGGGGGATGTTTCTGGCCAGCTCTGGTTGGGCTGGAATGCACCCATTGTGATTTGGCTCTTCCTGCTGCTCTCGGGAACAAGAGAATGACAAAGCCTCCGTGTCTTCCCCTCCCTTCCTTTGAAAATGGAATGAAAGCCAGGTGTGGTAGCTCACATCTGTATCCTAGCACGTGGGAAGCCGTGGGGGGTGATCAAGGTCATCCTGGGCCTCAGAGTCTGAGCTGGGTTACCTGAGACCCTGTATAAGAAGGAGGATGAAAAAGAAGGAAAGAAATAAAGAGAGGAAGGAAGGGAGGGAGGGAGGGAGGAAGGAAGGAAGGAAGGAAAGTCTAGCAGTGTTTAATGCCCTAAAGCACTAGGAAAATAATTTTATGGTTGGGGGTCACCACAACACGAGGAACTGTATTGAGTGGCAGCCGTAGGGAGGTTGGGAGCCACTGCCCTGAAGAGCTGTCCACTTTTTTTTTAAAAAGATTTATTTATTATGTATACAGAAGAGGGCGCCAGATCTCATTACAGATGGTTGTGAGCCACCATGTGGTTGCTGGGAATTGAACTCAGGACCTCTGGAAGAGTAGTTAGTGCTCTCCAGCCCCCCCCCTTTTTTGTTTGTTTGTTTGTTTTGTTTTGTTTTTCAAGACAGGGTTTCTCTGTGTATTTGCAGCTGTCCACTTTAAGAACCTGCTAATCCAATAGAGTTCACTCTTTTACGAAAAGGCTGAGTTTGGCCCCTGGGAAAGAATCAGGCTCAACAAGTAGGTTTGGTGAAGATTCTTCCGATTGCCTGGAGCCTCAGGCTGACGGGCAGGGCCCAGAACTGGCTTGTCCAGGTCAGCCACTTAGCACTACACCACCCACCACCCCTGTCCATTAGCAAAGTAATGGCTTAACTCTGGGCATGCCCCAGGCATGGCCTCTGGTGCAGGAGTATTTTTAAAATTCTCCCCTCTGGGCTGAAGAGATGGCTCAGAGGTTAAGAGCACACACTGCTGCTTTTTCTTTTTCTTTTTTGTTTTGTTTTGTTTTGAGACAGGGTCTCACTATGTATCCCTAGCCGTCCTGGGACTCACAGAAATCCACCTGCCTCTACCTCCGGAGAGCTTTGATCACACCCAGCCTACATTTATTCTTTTTTAAAATATATGAAACGCCTCCCAGAATGGAAGCATTCCAGGGCTCACTGACCCTAATTTAAAGGTGCTTTCCTGCGAAGAACTTGTAATTGTGCCTATTAATCCCCTTCACACAGACACCCTCCCATCCTGCCCCATAGCTGCGTTCATTCTTGTCGGTGGAGATGAAGCCGCTGTGTACTTTAACGAGGCTGTAAACAAACAGGACTTGGGACTTTGGCCTTATTTCCCAGAAGGCTCAGAGGGCATCTCTTGGCCTTCTCTCTCCCAGATTTTTTTCTTCAGTCTGAGTGACCATGAAATCTGAGCCTTCAGAGACAGGCCACACACTGGGCAGAGGTAACCACACGACTGTAGAAAAAGGTTCTGGAATCATCAGGCTCCTGGCTTTTTCCCCCCTTTTTTAAGAAGGGTTGTTGTTGTTGTTTGTTGGTGGCAAATGCCTTTAATCCCAGCACTGGGGAGGCAGAGGCAGGTGGATCTCTGAGTTCCAGGATATCCAGGACTATCCAGAGAAACCCTGTCATGGGGTGGTGGTGAGGCGTGCAGGGGTGGGGGGGGTATTTATTTGTGTTGAGTGTTTTGCTTACATGTATGACTGCTCACATGTGTGTCTTGTTCAGAAGGCGTCAGGCCCCCTGGGATTGTTGTTATTGTTGTTATGATGGGATTCATCATGTGGGTGCTGAGAATTGAACCGAGGTCCTCTGCAGGAGCAACAGGTCAAGTGCTCTTAACTGGTGAGCCATCTCTCCAGCCCCTCTGACTTTTTTAAAATTGATTTTTCTGTGCATGCACATAGGTGTGTGGATGGGGGAAAGGTGCACCTGTGTCCCTGTGGAGGTCAGAGGACAACCTGCAGGAATAACATAAAAAAGAAAAAAGAGGGGAAAAGAAGGAGTTGGGAGGGCTGGGAATATAGCTGTCATATGGGTCCATCACGAACGCCTCACATGACTGACATTGGTGACACCCACACCGGCACATGGGAGGTGGCTGAGGGAGGCCTGTTAGTTGTACATAGTGAATTCCAGGCCAGCCCAGGGCTGCAAAAGCAAACAGACCACACTAGGGTTGTCCAGATGACTCATGGGTAAAAGGACTCACCACACATGCCTGACACCCTGAATTCTCTCCATGGAACCCACATAAAGGTTGGAGGAGAGAAGTGACATCACAAAATTGTCCTCTAACCTTCACATGCATGCTTTGGCATGCATATCAACATATGTCACACACACACAAATATGTATATATGATAGGTGTGTGTGTATATATACATATCATATAATTTGGGGGTTGAGGCTGTGACTCAGTTGTAAACTTGCCTAGCATGCAAGGGGCCCTGGATTTGACCCTCATCAGCACTAAATAAATAAAATAAAATGTAAGTTTTTTATTAGTGTTGTTTTTCATTTTTTTGAGACAGGCTTTTTCTGTGTCCTGGAACTCAATCTATAGAACAGGCTGGCCTTGAACTCAGAGATCCGCAGCTCTGCCTCCCAAGTGCTGAGATTAGAGATGTGAGCCAAGACCACTGCTTTAGGTTTATTAGAAAAGTATCATGTGGGGTTGGGGATTTAGCTCGGTGGTAGAGCACTTGCCTAGGAAGCACAAGGCCCTGGGTTCGGCCCTCAGCTCCGGCAATAAACAAACAAACAAACAAACAAACAAACAAATAAATAAATAAAATAAAGTAAGAGTATCCTGTGTCTATTCTAAGGAATTGAAGTAATAAAGAAGTACAGAAAGGGGTACCATAGGACCCAGCAATTCCACTGGTGTGTATACTCAGGAGGCAAGAAAACATTTATCCACACACAAAACCTGCCCGGGAATGCCCTGTGTGTAATAGCTACTTGTGAGAATCGGCCTTGTCTGTCAGCTGAGGGGTGGATAGGCAGAAAGGGTATGTTGTCACAATGGGGTATTACTTCACATTAGAAAGGGGTGACTATGTGCTACAGAGCTGCCACATAGATAGTTCTCTCTCTCTTTCAAGACGGGGTCCTGGTTTACCTGAAAGCCTGAAACTGACCTTGAACATGGAGTGATCCTCTTGCCTCTGCCTCCTGGAATGCTGAGGTTAAAGGTGTGCATCACCACCTCTGGCTTTTCTAGAGCTTTCGGTTTTTCAATGTTTATGGGTGTTTTGTCTGCATGCATGTCTAAGAGAACATCTGATCCTCTCGAACTAGAGTTACAGACAGTTGTGAGCTGCCATGTGGGTGCTGGGAATTGAACCCAGGTCCTCTGGAAGAGTAGCCAGTGCTTTTAGCTGCTGAGCTGTCTCCCCAGCCCCCTCTAGCACTCTCACAGACATGAGACCTGGTCTGGAAAAAAGATGACAGGAATTTCTAGGAGGTCAATAGGCCATAACATTTCCACATGACTTTCTTGGTTGAAACTCTTAAGTCACCTCTGTCCAAATTCCCAAGTAGCTATGCATTCCTTCCCTAAATATTTACTAAGGGCTGGCCATGTGCAGGCGGCAGTGTGTGCCGACAACCGAGGAAAACAGGTCACATGGTCGGGGAGGTAGCTAATGTTCATGACCTGTGACCAGAGACTGCTCCTCCCCCATGCCTTCCACAGACGGACCTCAGCCAGCACCTTCCCTTCCTCCTTGCAGTCCACACCTTTCCCCAGCCCCACCCCATTCCTTCTTGGTTGGTTCATACCCTCAGGCTATCTCACCTGAGAAAATCTGGCCTCTGCCCACTTTCCCACCTGGCCTCTGGAGAGTTCACCTGTCTGTCTGACGGGCCCCTCATAGATATCACGCTCATTTGCACTCCATGTTAGTGTCTCTATAACGTAAGGACATAATTCACTTTCCTAGGCCATCTTAGCATCTGGTACCTGCTAGGTCTTTTATCCGTGATCGCCACCTGGTTACTATTTATTTCCCAGGCTCCTTGGTCCGGGAGTTCCCTGGTCAATTTGGTCTCTGGGGAGGCCTGCCCTGCAGCCAATTCTTGTTAGCGTGTTTGGTGAACCATGTTCTCCACCATTTCTGATCAGCCCCTGGGGAGAGAAGGATCCAGTCAGAGCAAGGAAGCTGGTATTGCTCAGTCCCGGGAGGAGGCTCACGACTTCATGCAGCCTGCTCCAGGTGGCCGGTCAAGCCTGACTCAGACTGTGCAGGAGCCACAGTGGAAACTTACCAGCCTCAGATGGAGGGTGTGGGGGTGCTGAGAGGGTGCAGACGTGGCCTCCCAGTCGGTGCCCAAAGGGCCGAGCAAGGAGAGGGGGCCAGCTGGGGCCTGTCCTGAACAGGCTACGCCCCTCCCACTGCCCCTGGAATCCAGGTCAGATCCAGAGCTAGGATCAAACAAAGCACAAGGAGGAAGTGTGAACTTTGGACTCAGTGACACACTTCATCCGGGCAAATCAACTGCCACCCCTGGAGGCCTCTGTCCTTCCCAGGACAGGACTGCCGGGCCCTGGTCGACTAGTCCTCACACACACTGACCCCAACTCATCTGCACAGCCGTATTCCTCTACCCTCCCTCCTCCAGCCAGATGTTGTCTGTAAGTGGGTGTTGGAAGGCACTAGACTGGGGGAGGGTAGGCAGAGCCCTGTTGTGGAAGTCAGGGCACCTGGGGTGTGGCTACTACCAGCTGGTGAGGGACTCCCACCCACTCTGAACTCTCTCCTGGCAGCTCGGCTCCATATCCTTGGGGGTTTCTCACCTCTAGAGTCTTGTTGTTGTTGTTTTTTTTTTTAATTTCAAGAAAGGGGTTCCCTATGTAGTCCAGGCTAGACTGAAACACACTACGTAGACCAGGTTGGCCTCAGCAGTAATCCCTTTGCCCCTGCATCCCAAGCGCTGGGATTACAGACATATGCCAGCCTACCTAGCTCCTTCCGTCTCTAAAACTCTACCAGGCTTGTGGCTGCTCCATCTTTTTAGATTTGGGGGATTGTCTGACTATCCTGTTACTACCCACCCCCAGGACAGTCAGCTGTGTCCTGAATACACTCGATAGGTACCTCGCCCTCTGTTCCTCTAGTACTCTGTGCACACCCCATCTCCTGCCTCCCTCTTCAGGATACCAGTGGGACAGATGCCCAGCACACAGTTCATCTTGTTTCTACCCCACGAGACTGCGCTCTCTGCCCAGCACTGCCCTGGGAGTCTGAAGGGGATGGGGAAGCCAGATGCAGTACCCAGACTTGTAATCCCTGCACCTATGAGTAGAGGAAGGAGGATCAGGAGTTCACGATCATCCTGGCCTACACAACTGGGCTTGGAGGCCAGCCTGGGCTACATTAGACCCTGTGGCAAACAAAATAGACGGGATGGAGACCTGGGAGGACCCAGCGGGGGGAGTCCACAGTGGCCAAATCCTCCAGTGGTGTCACCTGGAGCCTTCTCCTGCTTGTGCAAATGACAGGCACAGAGAGTCACCTTCGGGAGGCCAAGATTCACCGCCTTCCACAACGTGGTTGCTCCTGCTGGCAAGACTTCATGCATCATCAGCTGTCTGTGTCACCTGACTAAGAACCGGACATACCCTAAGTCTGTCTCTAACCCCAGGGAAACATGGCTGCCTTTCTCCTGGCTTCCAGCCTCACCCCAAACTGAAATACAGGGAACATGTCAATTATCCTCCTCCTTTGGTCCCCTCGAAGCTTAAAGGGAGCCTGGCAATGGTGGCTCATACCACTAATCCCAGCACTCGGGAGGCAAAGGCAGGCGGATCTCAGTGAGTTCAAGGCCAGCCTGGACTATAAAGAGAGTTCTAGGACTGCCAGAGCTATTACACAGAGGAACCCTGTCTTGAAAAACAAAATAAACAAAGAGCTTAAAGGGACAGAAAAGGCCAAGGGCAAGAGGCTGCTTAGGAGCTAACCACAGCCAACCTGAACGTGATCTAGTGCCTTCCACTGGCGTCCAGCCCCCCTCATCTCCTTCCTGGCCCCACTTCTCTCTCATCCTTTCCTCGTGACTCTTCCCAGGCTGCCCTGCAGCAGCTGCCTCCTGCTGGTAAATTTTAACTGTGTTACCCTACTTTCTGTAAGGGACCCTCTAAAGAAGTCGTCCATAAATACCTGGTAAAGAAAGTGTTAAGTGAGTTTTTTCCAGGTTAGCTCATAGGTAGAACCTAGAATCTCATAAGATCCTGGTTCCAATCCCAGCACAGGAACAACAAAAAAATGTTGCCAGGCAGTGGTGGTGCACACCTTTAATCCCAGCACTCGGGAGGCAGAGCCAGGTGGATCTCTGTGAGTTCAAGGCCAGCCTGGGCTACCAAGTGAGTTCCAGGAAAGGCGGAAAGCTTACACAGAGAAACCCTGTCTCAAAAACAAACAAACAAACAAACAAACAAACAAAACAAACAAAACAAAGCAAAAAAAATGTTAAAGGGTTCCCACTCACCACTCATTGTGAGGGAGGGAGCTGGATGGGAGTTGTCACCAACTCAAAGAACAGCCATAGGACACTTTTTTAGGTCAGGTTTACTAAAATTATGTGCAAGCAGGTACCTTCTCCACAAGGGGGAGGTTGTTGGGAAACCGTTACCAGATAGGACAGAATTTTCACCCACCTGAAATTTACAAAGCTATAAAACAGCCCACAGACAAGAGGAAAAGGCTGGAATCTGTCAGCCAACAGGAAGGGTGTGCTGTGCAGACAGCTCATCACTTCCGACCAAAGCCCAGGCATTTTCCACACAAGGCAGGTCAGTCCATAGTCCGGCCTCTGAGAAGTGGTGTGATTCACACACACGGATGCCAGGCCCCTTCTTGGGGAGCAGAGGACATTACAGAACACTTGCTAAAGTGTATGATCTGCGCTCAGCTCCCTTAGGGACTGACTGAGCACACCCAAGACTTCTTTTTTTCTTTTTTTTTCTTTTTTTTAGATTTATTTATTTATTATGTATACAGAAGAGGGCACCAGATCTCATTACAGATGGTTGTGAGCCACCATGTAATTGCTGGGAATTGAACTCAGGACCTCTGGAAGAGCAGTTAGTTGGTGCTCTTAACCTCTCAGTCATCTCTCCAGACCCCCAAGACTTCTTTTTTTTCAAGTCTGGGGATGTATGTAGTTCAGTAATCTCCAGCTGCAGTAGCAGCTACACCCCCCCCAACCCCATACAAACATACACACACACACATACATACACACAGACACATACACACACACACTAAGGGATAAGCTGTGGCATGCAGGTGACCCTCCATAGAAATAAATGTAAAAAAAGTCTTTGTGTATTATTTTCATGTGTATGTGTGTGTTGTTAGGGTTTGTACAGTGGGAGTATGTTGGTGGGTCAGAGCTAAGGAATGCTACAAAGATCACATCATACAACAGATCTCAGGAGAGACATTTATTTGGGGGTGAGGTATACAGAGGTTGCCTCTGGGGGTTGGGGATTTAGCTCAGTGGTAGAGCGCTTACCTAGCAAGCACAAGGCCCTGGGTTCGGTCCTCAGCTGGGGTGGGGGGGGGGGGCAGAGGTTGCCTCTGAGGGAGAGTGGAGGGGAGACAGAGACAGAAAGACCAGGAGAGAGAGAGTGGGCTATGATGGTGAGGACCTTTTAAAGGGCAGGGGTGTCACATTGGAGGCTGGTGATGATGTGGCTGCTGGCACTGAGTCACTGGAGGCCGGCTAGGGCTAACGTGTGCTTTTCTGTGAGCTCCTGTATACCATGTGTGCAGCAGTCCTCAGAGGCTAGAAGAAGGTGTCAGACCCCATGGCACTGCAGTGGTAGGCAGATGCTTTGTGGGTGCTGGGAACCGAACCCAGGTCCTCTACAAGGGCAGCGTATATTCTTAACTGCTGAACCATCTATCCAGCCCTAAAAATTAAAACAAAACAACAAGAAGAAACAAGGTAAGAGCTGCAGGAGAAAAATGAAAGGAGGGGCTGGAGAGATGGCTCAGCGGTTAAGAGTAAGCTAAGAAGACTGTTCTTCCAGAGGACCCAGGTTCAATTCCCGGCACCTATTCGGTGGTTCACAATGTCTGCAACTCCAGTTCCAGAGGATCTGATACCCTTTTCTGGTCTTTGCCCACTGAGCCAGCTTGTAGGCCCGAGGAACCTGCTTGACTCCATTTTGAAGGCAGGAGCCATTATGCTGTATTTTTTTTGTTTGTTTTTTTTAGAGACAGGGTTTCTCTGTGTAGCTTTGGAGCCTGTCCTGGAACTCACTCTGTAGCCCAGGCTGGCCTGGAACTCACAGAGATCTGCCTGCCTCTGCCTCCTGAGCGCTGGGATTAAAGGTGTGCACCACCACCGCCCAGCTATGCTGTATTTTTTTAAAAAATAAGTTTCTATTTATCATGAGAGTTGAGTTGCTGTTTCCTGGAACCTGGCCTTTCCCAAACCTTGTGTTTGAGAATACCCTTACCCTCCCTGACCTCCCTGACCCCTCCCTACTCACGTGGTGGGTGACCACATTTCTTTAAAGATTTTTTTATTTCCTTATTGCCTCATTGTCTCCCTTCTGTAAAAGTACTTGTGATCTTACTCCATAAGAGGGACCCAAGAGAAACTCAAGATAGGCTGGAGAGAAGGCTTAGCAGTTAGCACCGACTGCTCTTCCAGAGGGCCTGAGTTCAATTCCCAGCACCCACATGGTGGCTCACAACCATCTGTAATGAGATCTGGCGCCCTCTTCTGGCCTTCAGGCATGCATGTGGGCAGAACATTGTATTCATAATAAATTTAAATTAAAAAAAAAAAAAAAAGAGGGGCCCAAGAGATGGATTCGGGGCTGCTCTCTTCCGATTTAGGAGGCAGTTGCTGGCCAGCTCATGGGTTCACCCCCCAAAAAATCAAGCTTGCTACAAATTTGGCTCAAATTGTGATAGTGGTCTTATTCTGGCTGTTGGGATTAACAGGTCCTTGTTGGTTTTGGGAACAAGTTCTCTCTGCATATTTCAGGATGGCCTTGTACGCCTTCCCCTGCCCTCTGATTTCTGGAATTACAGGCATGTACCATAAACACTGCCCTCTTTACACCCTTTCAAAGTAGCTCTGGCAGACCTGGTATTTACTATGTCCTCAAACATGACCTTGAACAGGCTGGGGAGATGGCTCAGTGATTAAGAGCACTGCCTGCTTGCTGTTCCAGAGGCCTCGGGTTCAATTCCCACCCATGTGGCAGCTCACAATTGTCTGTAACTCCAGTTCCATGGAATCCAACACACTTACACACATGCAGGCAAAACACCACTGTACATAAAATAAAATTAAAAAAAGAGGAGAGAGAAGACCTTGAACCCTAGGTCCTCCTGCCTCTGCTTCCGGGATTTCTGGTGTGCACAGGCTTGCTTCACCATCAGCTGATCCTTTCCGATGGCTATTCCTGCAGGCCCTACTGAAGGGCCAGGCACATGCTAGTGAGGTCATACTCCAAGTGCATGGGTGTGGCCTCAGGTGAGAGGGACCCTGGAACAGGACTATGGGAAAGTTCAGGGCGCCAAAGCAACTCCTGCTCGTCCTTTGTTCGGAGTCCAGGTTCCTAGGTCTCACTCTGGGGTTTACTGGTGCCCCCCCACCCCCAGCAGGTGAGAGTTTGGGCCAGTGAGGGACTTAATCTCCAGTTGTAGGTCTCCTCCCAAGAGAACGCATTCCTGGGACAGGTGGAAAAGTTTCATGGCTACGTCACTCTTTTGCGATGTTTTCTCTCTCCGCCTTTCTGTAAGCGGCTGCTGTGGATGCGCCTGAGGAGCGTTCTGCCCGCCCCACGCGCAGAGAAGCTGGTGAGGCGCCAGAGAACCTTGGCACGCGGGGAACCATAGCCAGTTCGTTGGTCCATGCTGCCCCCTAGTGACTGTGCGCCGCATCTGCCTTGGTAGAGCCCAGGGCCCACAGCTGCAGACTGCAGGCCAGGCTCCCAGGACCCCCAAGCGAGGGAATTCATGTCCTTCAAAGGAGTCCTGGAGCACGTCACCACTCTACCAACTTCTCTCTCTGTTTCTAGATACCAGCTTTAATTCGTATACATTTTGTTTGATGCTGGGGCTGGAAGCCAGGGTCTCAAGCACGTGCTTAATGTACTCAACCCACTGTGCTGCACCTCCAGCAGTCTATGTATTTAAGACAGGGTCTTGGGTAGCTCTGGGTTCCATCCCTGGAAACACAACCCCAGAACACAGGAGATGGAGACAGGGGGAGTAGAAGCCAGGGCCAGCCTGGGATACACAAGACCCTATTTCACACAAACTAAACCCAAAAGGAACACACACACCCCCAACAAAAACAAGATGCAAGGATAGAAAACATTTAATTTGTTCTATGTGCATCTTAGAAGTTACAAAGCCCAAAGTGATCCCCCCCCCTTTACATTTGTTACTTGTGTACATGTGTGCGCAAATGTGCATCCATGGCGTGCATGTGTAAACCAGAGGACAACTTATGGGAAATGGTTCTCTCCTTCCATGTGAGTACCAAGGATAGAACTCAGGTCATCAGGCTAGGTGGCAGGCACCTTCATCAGTGAGTCATCTCGCCAGCCTTAAAGTGGATTTCCTTAAAAGGAAGACTGCTCTGGGTGTGGCCTCATGGAGGCAGTGGTCATGGGCAGCCTGGCTGCAGGGCCTGAAGTCTGGGAGGTACAAATGGGAGGTGAGAGAGAGAGAGAGAGAGAGAGAGAGAGAGAGAGAGAGAGAGAGAGAGAGAGAGAGAGACTTGTGGAGGCCACAGCCCCGGTGAAGGCTGTATAGATAGGAAGGGGGCTCAGCCCCACTTTTGTTCTCTAGCAAATCAAAGGCACTTAATCCCTGTCTGTGGACCACTCACAAAAGCCCATAGGAGGGCCAGGAAGCAGGTGGAGGCTGCTGGCCACCCTCCCACTCCTCCTGACCCCATCTCTACTCCAGCATCTGCTCCAGAGGTAGGAAGGCTGGGTGGTCACTACTTCATGTTCCTGTGCATCTGTAGTTTTTTTCTTTGAGACTCAGTCTCTGGATGCAGCCAAGGCTACATTCTATGGATTCTATGAAGACCTGGCAGGCCTCAAGCTTTCTGGTACTTCTCTAAAGCACTAGGATCTTAGATGTGGATTGCCAAGCGCAAGCTACTTTTAAAAAAATACAGCATTTCACTGTGTAGCCCTGGCTGCCTTCAAATGCAGAGATCCACCTGCCTTTGCCTCCCAAGTACTGGGATTAAAGGCATGCACCACCACACCTAGCTAAAGGTTATTTTTTATGTGTATGTGTTTGTGCTTGAGTGTATGTGCACCAGATGCATGCAGGTGCCTGAAGAGGCCAGTAGAGGGCATCAGATCTCCAGGAATTGGAGTTACAGGTCAAGTACTTATGAGCCTCATGTGGGAGCTGGGAAATGAACTCTGGTCCTTCACAAGAGCAGCACATACTCTTAACCACTGAGCCATCTCTCCAGCCTTCCTTTTTGGTTTTTCAAGACAGAGTTTTGTTGTGTAGCCCTAGCTGTCCTGGAACTAACCTTGTAGAGCAGGCTGGCCTCAAACTCTGAGATCCTCCTGCCTCGGCCTCCCAGGTGCTGGGATTAAAGGCGCGCACCTGCTGCCTGGCTCCGAGTTGCACTGTTTTGTTTTGTTTTTTGGTTTTTTGTTTTGTTTTTTTGAGACAGAGTTTCTCTGTAGCTTTGGAGCCTGTCCTCAAACTCACAGAGATCCACCTGGCACTGCCTCCCGAGTGTTGGGATTACAGGCATTCGCCGCCACCACCCAGCCCAAGTTCCATTCTTAAACATTTCTGAACCAAGGGAAGATATTTACTGATTTCACTCCACCAAAAAAGAGAAAAAAAATAGAAGAAAAATTAAAAGATTTCTTTTCTCCAAATCCAAAGAATGTTTTTCATCATTTAAATTGAACTCACTCTGTAGATCAGGCTGGCCTGGAACTCATAGAGATCCACCTGCCACTGCTTCTGAAGTGCTGGGATTAAAGTTGTATGCCATCATGCCCGACATAAATTTCTCTTTTCCCTTCCTTCCTTCCTTCGTTCCTTTGTTCCTTCCTTCCTTCCTTCTTTTTTTCAAGACAGGGTGTCTCTGTATATCCCTAGCTATCCTGGAACTTGCTCTGTAGACCAGGCTGGCATAGAACTCAGAGATCGCTTGCCTCTGCACCCAGCCCCAGCATACATTTCTAAATTTTTAAAATACACTTTCTACGGTAACTGGGCAGGCACACTTCGAACAGCTCAGCTCAATACACTAAGCTGGTCTCGGCACCTTCTGCTAGGCAGCTAAGCATCATGGTCAGAGACGTGGGCGTCATCCCGAGACCTGTCCCCACAAATAGGTCAGGGCTAGCACTAGAGAGGAACCAGGGTCCCAATCTCCTGGTGAGGGGCCTTCTGGTTGGCAGAGTCGGAGGAGTTGAAAGTCTGGGTGAGGGTAGCTGTGTACCAGGAGGCCAAGCCCCAGTGTCTCGGGCTCTTGTGTCTAGATGCTGTGGGCTGAGCAGTGTGCTGGTGCTCAGTGAGGCTCAAAAGGAAAGTATGCAAGGAAGGTTGAGTGAGGAAACCAAGTTAGGGAGGGGCCAGCATCGAGGTTCTTAGCAGCACCCAGCAGCACCCCGCTTAATGTGGCAGGGCTTGCAGAAGAGGTGGTCATTCAGCGGGTAGCAGCCTTGGTCGGTGGGCTCCACAGACAGGAGGACACTGCAATCCTGGGGAGACAGAAACATACGGGTCTGTTCCAGCACAGAACCTTCCCAGGTGACACTCAGCTCTTTCTCAATCTCTCAATCTCTGTCTCTCTGTCTCTCTCTCTCTCTCTGGTTTTTCCATGTAGGGTTTCTCTATGTAGTAGCCCTGGCTGTCCTGGAACTGCCTTTGTAGACCAGGCTGGCCTTGAACTCACAGAGCTCCACCTTCCTCTGCCTCCAGAGTCTGGGATTAAGGTGTGCACACCACTGCCCAATTTCTCTTCTTCATTTTGAGACAGGATGTTAAAGCTGACACCAGCATCAAACCATGTAGCCAAGGATGACTTTGAACTCCCGATCCTACACCCAGCTTGGCTTTGTTTGGTTGTATCCCAAGCTGTCCTGGAAAACTGTGTACCCCAGGCTGGCCTAGAACTCCTGATCGTCCCACCTCAGCTTCCCAGTACTGGGAAGGACAGGTGTCTGCCACCATGCCCAGCTTCATTTTTCTCAATTTAAAAGGGGACAATAAGCCATCTCCCAAGACTGTCATTAGGATTTAATGAGGTGATGCATATGACAGTCTTTTATAACTAAAAGCACTTTCCACTTATAAAGATATTGCCACCCTTCCAATAACAGCAATAAAAGACATGGCCCATAGAGTCAGCAGGAATGGTGAAGGATGCCATGGGCAGCACACGTAGACACATCCCTTCTGTGAGAGGCAGAGCCCAGTTCTGGTCCAGACTGCTGTGGTTTGAGTTTTACATATGTGAGGTTTTTCATTTGTTTTTAGGGGTCGGTTTAAGATAGGGTTTGATTTAGCTGGGCAGTGGTGGCACACATCTTTAATCCCAGCACTTGGGAGGCAGAGGCAGGTGGATCTCTGTGAGTTCAAGGCCACCCTGGTCTACTGAGCAAGTTCCAGGACAGCCAGGGCTACACAGAGAAACCCTGTCTCAAAAAACAAAAAAACAAAAAACAAAAAACAAGAAAAAAAAATATATATATGGGTTAATTCAGCCCAGGCTTGAGCCACTAAGCCTGGCTGGGCCTTACCTATTGACATGTAACTTCCTGGAGGCTAAATCCTGACTCACTAGGCAGCTTCGGTCAAAGTGACCATGGACAGGAATTGGGGTTATTTGCTCAGCCAAGCTTTTAGGAATGCCTGATACTGGGGGACTCTTATCGGGGCTCTAGGACTAATAACAGCACTTAATCTTCCTCATGGGTCTTTCGAGATGCAGTATGAGCTGGACAGACCTTGAACTCTAATTGACAAAGTCAGATTATGTATGAAGCAACCAACTTCTCTGCCAGTGTTCTCTTGGCTCTCCATTATCTTTTAAAATAAATAGAAATGAATAAAAGCTTAGAATTAGTCATTGGCTTATTGAGAGGTCCTGTTCTGGGACTCTCCATGAAGGTGGTGCACATAAAAACTACCACCGTTGTCTTCACCAGAGGACAGAAAGCTCAGAGCTACAGGGATGGCGGTGGGAAGACTAGGTTCAATTCCCAGCACCCATATGACAGTTAGCAACTGTAACTCCAGTTCCAAAATACCCAGTGCCCTCTTCTGTCATCTGCCAGTATGTACACACAGAGTTAACAGACAAAACATCTCATACACATAAAATACTTTTTTTTCCCCAAAGAGGTTTTTGGCCAAAGTGGTGGCACACACTTTTCATTCCAGCACCTAGGAGGCAGAGGCAGGAGGATCTCTGAGTCTGAGGTCAGAGCAAGTTCCAGGAAAGCCAAGGCTACAAAAAGAAACCCTATCTTGAAAAACCAAAAAAAGAAAAAAAAGATTGAGGAGGTCTTGGGTTGGAGAGATGGTTCAGGAGTTTAGGGTACATATTGCTCTTGCAGAGGACCCAGGTTTGATACCCAGCTCCCATATGGTAGCTCACAAATCTTTTTCTCAACCAATTAGCTTTCAATTATGGCATTTATCATAGCAATAGACAATGACCCACTCCAGGCCACCTAGGGACCTTCTTGGGACAGTATGCCCCTCCTACAATGGGGTCTACTCTCATTCTCTTGGGGCTTCTAATGATATAAACCTGAACTATCTGTGCCCATATGCTGTGTCAGCCCTCAGAAAAGAAGGGAAAAGAAAGGACAGGAGGTAGCATGGTGGCCTCGGGGGTACCATTTGCTAATAACGCTGTCACCACCATGAGCTAACACAGTCTTTCCATTGTCAGTGATGTGAGTTCACACTGAACTCTAATGGAGCCCGGTGTGTTTTTATCTCCGCTTTTCCTGGCCTCTGCTGAGGGTGATGAGCAAGGGAAGGCTGCCCACGGCCACAGCATGGGCAAGCTACCTCAGCACTACTCACTTCACAACGGTAGCAGCTTTCATGGAAGTTCCTTCCCATGCACTCAATCTTGAAGGCATCCTTCCCGTCGCGGGGGATGATGGGATTCTCACAGATGCTGCACATGGGGGCAAATTTCCTAGAGGGAGGAGAGCACCGGGAATGTCAGCTGCTCACGCTGACAACAAAATCAGCTGGTGGAAACGGGCGGGGCCCCAGTTCACCTCCCAGAGCGCCTCCACCCCCCCCCCCATCCCCTGGGGTTGCTAGGTGACAGAATCTGCAGAGACAGCCACAGATGTCTGCCCTTCCTGGCAGAGGCGGGAGGAGGGATCGGTGCAATGGATCTAGCTTCCCGGAGTGCAATTAGCCGAGGCAGTAACTGTCAGGACTGAGAGGAGTGTTGGTGACTCCGGCCACCCACTATCTTGTACTTTGTTTAATTTGAAATTTTTAGCATATGTATTCAGTTGTATGTGGAGGTTCAAGGACAACATGCTGGACTCTGTTCTCTCATTCTGCCTTGTGGGCCCCAGGGATTGAACTCGGGTCATCAGGCTTGGTGGCACGCTCCTTTATCCACTGAGCCATCTTGACAGCCTTATTTGCTTATTTTCTTATTCACTTATTTTTGAGACAGGGTCTTACTGTATATATCCCTGGCTGGCCTGGAACTTGCTATGTATGTAGCCCAGGCTGGCCTGGAATTCACAGACATCTTTGCCTTCTGAGTGATGCTGTTTGCTTATCTTTTGAGATAGGGCCTTATTCTACATTCCAGGCTGACCTCAGATGGGCAGCACCAATCCTCCTGCCTCTGTCTTCACAGGCAGGAACCACCATGCCCCACCTCTTTCTTTTCAAACAGGGGGAGAAAGTATGAGTCTCTCTTAGGTCTGTATCCCCAGTCCCCCTCTCCAGTTCCCAGGGGAGGGGACACAGCCTAGGGTCTGTAGTCCAGGCCCCAAGGCAGGTCCTTTTCACTTTCTTAGATAGGTTGTCATATAGAGCAGGCTGACCTAGAATTTGCTAGGGGAGCCAAGGATGACCTGAAGTTTCTGACTCTTCTTGCTTCTCTACCTCTACAGTGCTGGGATTGGATACAGGTGTGTGTCACCACGGTGTTTCTGTGGTGCTAGGAATTAAACCCAGGGCTTCCTGCATGTGAGGCAGGTACTCAACCAACTGAGCTACACCCCCAGCACCCAATTCAGTCCTAAATGGAAGCTTCATTGCCCCTTGGTTACTGTGTGCCTCAGTTTCTACTTCTGGTAAAGTGCACTCTTTCTTTGTACTCCCTGGCCATAAACTCTGAGGATGACATGGAGTATGTCGGATGATGAGCCTGACAGAGTGCAGGGACTCAAAGGGAGTCGCCTCCAGCAGATGCCCCATGAATTATGTGGAGAACCTGAGAGGAAGATGGCTTCTCTTGGCACAGAAGCTGTAGAAAGTATTGGCCTGGCCCCCAGCCCTGATGCCGGGCCGGCGTCATGCCCCGAGTCCTGCTGCATGTGGTGCCGCGTGCCCTGCCCCGTCTCTCCCACCGCCCCAGCCCCAGGCTCCTTTCCCACCTGTAGAAATCAGTCACGCAGTACACCTGGTTCTGGCTGTCCAGTGCAAAGCTCTCATCCCCGATGCACCGGGCACAGGTCACGCAGGTGAAGCAGGGTGGATGGAAGGCCTTGCCCAGGGCCCGGATGACGTGGTCTCGGACCACCTCTCCACACTTGCCACACTTCTCCAGAGTGTCCTGGGTCAGAGAGCACTGTTTCAGCCAACCCACAGACATGCCTACCCTGAGCCATGAGGTGTCTCCAACCCCTCCTTGTCTTTATCTCTCCCTCTCTCCCCTTCCCACCCTACCTTTCTTGTGTCTTTCTTTTTTCAGTACTAGGGATTGAATTCAGGGCCTTGTGTTCCTGGTAAGCACTCAGCCACCGAACTACACTCTCACCCTGAGAAACTACCTTCTTAACAGCTTTTCAGAAAGTCCCCTCCCCCCGCCACTTTTTTTTTTGCTAGTTTTGAGACTGGGTGTCATGTCACTATGTAGCTAAGGATGACCTTGAACTCTTGAACCTCACACGTCTTGAAACAAACAAACCAACCTAACTCTGAAAAGAACCTGGAAAAGGTAAGGAACTGCCTCCTCCCCCAGAGGAGAAGGGGGCACTTTGATTTGGATCCAATGACCCCTATAACTTAGAGAGAGAAGTGGGTGTTGCTTGAACCGTGGGTCAGTTGCGTACTGAATGCTGTCCAGCAGCCCACCAGGCCCCGGCTCCAGGGGGCGCTGTTAGGAGGTGGTGGAGCCTTTAGGAGGCGGGGCCTAATGGAGGGCTGTGTAATTGGGGGTGCGGCGTGGTCCCTTCCTCTTGTTTGCTGGCCGCGAGGGGAGTCAGTTTGTCCTGCCAGCGGCTCCCGCCATGACGCACTGCCTCACCACTGGCTCAAATTGGCAAGGCCATCTTGCTACGAACTGGCACCTCTCAACCAAATCTTTTTTTCATTGCCGGGAAGCTGACACATAGAGCAGCCACAGGAACCGAGTCCTGCTCCCGTTTTCTCCTTTCTCACTCTCAGCTGCGTTCACAGAGCCTCTTCCCTGAGGAGCTCCAAAAGGAAAGGAAGAACCGCGGCCGAGGTCAGCGTGTGGAACCTGGGGACTACAGGCAGGGCTACCTCGTAGCAGGGTTCGCACAGGGGGCGCCCATCCTTCTGATAGAACCTCTGCCCGGCGAGCTGGCGGCGGCAGGTACGACAGGTGAAGCACAGGGCGTGGTACTGCCTCTTCATGGCCTCAACAGCCAGCTCTCGAGGGGACACGGGCTTATGGCAGAAGCCGCAGACATCTGAGAGAGGGAAGACAGACACAGGCTGTCACCAGCCCAGGACGGCAGTACCCAGTCACCACCCAGACTGTGATGCCCAGTGTGCCCAGGGCCCAGCCTCAACGCCTTCCTCAACTGATATAGAGGGTCCTGATAAGGTCCAGGAAGGTGAATAGCATTTGGGGGGCTGTGGTGATACCCCAACACCCAGATGATCCTGATTCAGGATCTATATGTAAAAACTGACGTCACAAGAATTCTAAGAGAGGAGCTGAGATGGTTCATCCGCTAAGAATACACACTGCTTTATAGAGGACCTGAGATTAACCCCTCCACCCCCATTAGTCAGCTCACAACTATCCATTACTCCAGGGATCCAATGCCCTCTTCCTGACTCCCAGGGTAATGCACTCATGTATACCTATGCTAGAACACATGACACACACTGATACACATAATCAAAAATAATAGAAATAGTAGGGCTTTGTGGTGCATACATCCTGGTGCACATCCCAGCTCTCGGGAGGGTGGAACAGGCAAATCTCTGAGTTCAGAGCCAGCCTGGTCTATAGAGCAAGTTCCAGGAAAGTCAGGGCTACACCGAGAAACCCTGTCTTGAAAAGCCAATAACAACATATTGCTCTGGAGACCAGGGTGTTTTGAAACTCAGAGATGCTACCTCTGCTTCCTGAGTGCTGGGATTAAAGGCATGCACCACCATGCCTGGCTGAAATCAATCTTTTAAAAAAAATTTATCTTTATTTCATGTGCATTGGTGTTTTTGCCTGCATGTATGACCATATGAAGGTGTTGGATCCCCTGGAACTGGAGTTACAGACAGTTGTGAGCTGCCATGTGGGCGATGGGAATTGAACCTGGATCCTCTGGAAGAGCAGCCAGCGCTCTTAACAACTAAGCCATATCCCCAGCCCCCCTATAATAAAGCTTAAGAAAAAAAATACTAAGAGATTCTAATGTTGGGTGGGACGGCTCACACCTGTAATCCCAGCACTCTGAAGGCCGAGAAGGTGAACAGAATTCCAGACTAGCTTGGGTGATACTGTAAGACTGTACCTTTAAAAAAATCAATTTTTATGTCAAAATCTAGTGTAAGTCAAAAAATAAATGAGAAACTTAGAAAAATATTTGCCCTTGTGTCTTGCTGTGTGGCCCAGGAAAGAGGACACTGCATTAGACGCAGGTGTATCTTCAGTTGCTTGGAGCAGGACCTGAGTAAGCATGTCACAACTCAATTAAACAAGGCACACAGTGCTGTGGAGGCTTCTAGAAAACAACTCAACTTGCTGGTGGGTGCACGGAGGCTGGGGTGACTAAGGAAGGTGATTTGACAAAAATACGAAACTGAAAAACACAAACCTTTTAATGGGGTACTTCCTCTTTTAGGAATTTACCCCAGAAAACCCCACACATGGGGAAATGGCCCAGTAAGGTGAGTCAGCTCCGTGCAGTTACGGCAAGAAACCACCTACAAATCCACCAGGAGGCGGCTGTGTAACCCACCACACCTGTGTTCTTATGAGGACTGCCACATAGCTTAAAAAAGTGGTAAAGAGCTGCTGCTCTGCATTCTGATGGGAAACCCTCTCAGAGATGCCCTAGGAAAGGCAGCAAGAAGGAACATCCCCATAGTCACTACAGACAGGACCCCCAGTCCCAAAGTTCAAAAGGCAAAATTAGAAATATGTGTGTGTTTGGGGGGGGGGTATAGAGAAACAAGGTCTCGCTGTGTAGCTCTAGCTGGCATGGAACTTGCTATGTAGACTAGGCTGGTCTCAAACTCAGACATCTTCCTATCTTTGCTTCATAAGTGCTGGGAATAAAGGTGTGTACCACCATGCCTGGTTGGCTTTGTTTTTTGTTTTCTGGTTTTTTTCCTGTAGCCCAGGGTAACTCCCAACTTACTATGTAGCTAAGGATGACCTTAAACTTTTTTTTTTTTTTTTTTTCTCCAGAGCTGAGGACCGAACACAGGGCCTTGTGCTTGCTAGGCAAGTGCTCTACCACTAAGCTAAATTCCCAACTCCAAATTTATTTTTATTTATTTATTTTTCGAGACAGGGTTTCTCTGTGTAGCTTTGGAGCCTGTCCTGGAACTCACTCTGTAGCCAAGGCTGGCCTCAGACTCACAGAGATCCGCCTGGCTCTGCCTCCTGAGTGCTGAGATTAAAGGTGTGCGCCACCACCGCCTGGCTAAAACTTGTTTTTTAAAAATATATTTATTATTTTATATGTATTTGTATTTGCCTGCATGTATATCTGTGTATGACATGAATGTCTGGTGCCAGAAGAGGGCACCAGATCCCCTAGGACTGGAGTTACAAACAGTCATGAGTTGCCATGTGGGTACTGGGAATTGAACCATGGTCATCTCTCCAGTCCAAACCTTAACTTCTAATCCTCCTGCATCATACACACAGGCATGAAATAAAATAGTGGAAAAAGCACTCAAAAACCTTACTTTTTAGTTATGGATTGGTTGTACATACACGTACACTGCATGCCTACTTTGTGTGGCAACCAGGGAACAACCTCTGAGAGTCTGCTTCACCACGGGGGCCCCAGGGATAGAAATGAAGTCATCAGGCTTGGTGACACTGGTGACAAGCCATCTTGCTACCCATCTCCCACAATGAAAAAAGAGCTAAAGAAAGAAAGCTGGTCACGGTAGCTCACATCTGTAATCCTAGCATTGAGGCTGAGGCAGGAGGATTGCCGCCACCTCGAAGCCAGCCTGACTTCACAGTGAGAGCCAACTAGTGCCAGCTATAGAGTGACATCCCATCTCAAAAAAACAGAGAAAAAGATCTTTTAAAGGTGCATGCCTGTGATCTCGACACACAGGAGGCTGAGGCAGGAGGATCTCAAGTCCAAGGCCAGATTTGGCTAGAAAGAGACCTTGTCTCAACACGAACGAAGGTTAGGGATGTCACGCAGGTGTAGAGAGTGTGCTTTTCATGGATGAAGCATTGGCTTCTCTGCGGTGCCACATACACCAGACACTGAAATCCTA
The DNA here is from genome assembly GCF_903995425.1 of Onychomys torridus. Taxonomy (NCBI): domain Eukaryota; kingdom Metazoa; phylum Chordata; class Mammalia; order Rodentia; family Cricetidae; genus Onychomys; species Onychomys torridus. The sequence continues at coordinate 155,198,908 of NC_050444.1, forward strand.
GCACTCAAAAGACAGGCAGGTGGAACACAAGAAGGGCATCCTCGGCTACATATCGTATGCAAGGCTAGCCTGGACTACATGAGACCCTATCTAAAAAACAACAAGCCAGAGGCAAGCTCAGGGCAGCAATGGACATTCAGTGGCTACACACTGTATGGACAGTCCCTGTCACGTGAGCAGGGGGATCCTGCTCCCCCACTTCCCGTGAGAAGCCCATTCTGGCCGCAGGAGACCCATGGCTATACCTGTGGATGCCTCTCTCTCTGGAAATGTGACAGCCTCTTCTGGAGGAGGAGGTAGCTCCTCTTCCGAGGGTCTGAGGTGAGGCCGGACAGAGGATCCCTTTGGTAGAGCCTGTGGGGACACAGATTGAGGAGATAGGAGAGGGGTCAGCTGGTGGGGACACCCCCAGGCCCTCCCAGCTTGTCTCTATGTCTGGGTGGTTCCAAGTACAATTAGACCCATTGTACAGATGGGGAAACTGAGGCGGGAGAAGAAAGTGTCTTGCCGCTGTAGCAGGAAGGTTACCATGGCAGCAAGAGTCAGGACCTCCCTGCTCTCTGCCTGGGGCTCCCTCCACCAAAGTGACTCTCTCATGCTTGCTAGGTAAACACTCTACCACTGAACTAACTATATCTCCAACCTTTTTTCTAACTTTTAGTTAGGACAGGGTCTCACCAAGTTGCCCGGACTGGCCTTGAACTCACTTCGTAGCCCAGGCTAGGCCTTACGATCAATCTGCCTCAGCCTCCTCAGAGTCTGGGATTATGGTCCCACAACCATCAGACCCAGCTTGACTCCTGTTTCTGAGAACATCTCGGGGATGATGTGTCCCTCCTACGAACACTGAGCTGGAGGTGACATAGACCTTGACCCAGGACACCACTCACATTGACAGCCCTCTCTATGAAGGGCAGAGGATTAATTGGCGTCTTATGCAATGTGGAGATCTGGGTCAGAACCAGCACATGTCTTGGAGCAGAGTGGGTAACTAAGGAACAAAGTGGGCAGGGATGTGTCTCTCCAGGGACTTTGAAAATCCCAGTTTCTACCAGCTTTGGGATTGGGAAGAGCTTTGAAGACCGACTGCCTTAAAGCAGAAGGGACCAAACCACACCCATCTTGATAACACTGGAAAGACCCAGGTCCCCACCCACCCAGGGGGCCAAGGAGGCTTGGGGACACTAGCAGTACCTGTGGTAGGGGTGGAGGTGGGGGCGGGGGCAGGTGGAGTTGTTCCAAGTCAGAAATGAGTGATGTCCCCGCCAGGGCAGGAGGCTCCTCTTCTGGCAGGTAGGCCGAAGGGGGTGGTGGAGGAGGCGGGAGGAGGTCGAGGTCCTCATCATTCAGGGAAGGAGGTGGAGGAGAGCATCCTACAGTGGAAGAAGAGATGGGTTGCCCAGAACCCCCACAGGGAACAAGGTCTGCTCACCCAGAAGGCCAAGCAGCAGCGTGTAAGGGTTCGGCCTGGCTCCAGACTTTGTTCCACCCTGGGCTGCTGCCACTGTCTTGCTGAGGGTCCTTAGGCAAGAGCGTCAACTGTTTGGGTCTTGAATTGTTCCTTTGGAAAGTGAATAATGCCAGGTGGTGGTGCACACCTTTAATCCCAGCACTCGGGAGGCAGCGGCAGGAGGATCTCTGAGTTCGAGACCAGCCTGGGCTACAGAATGAGTTCCAGGACAGCCCAGGCCACACAGAGAAACCCTGTCAGGGTGGGGGTAGTGCAGGATAAAGAAAAGAAGAAGAAAGCTGGGCACGGTGGTACTATACTTGGAAGCTGAAGCAGGAGAAGTTGGCTTGGGCTCCATGGCCCTTGCCTAAAACCCTAGGGTGGAGAGGCAGAAGGATCGGGAAAGAAGGAACAGATTAAATCTTGTTGACCAGTTGAAACTGGATCTGGAGAGGTAGGCTCTTCCTACTTCCATGTAGGTTCCTTTGTGTGTGTGTGTATAATAAGCTAAGCAAGCACTCTACCAACCCAGCTACATCTCCACGAGACAGCACACAGAACCTCAGGTCAGACATGGCACAGGACCATCCCACTACCAGCACAGGTAGTGTGGGCTCCCCTGAGTGAGCTCGGTGTGTGGAGGCTGGAGCGGGAAAGTTAGGGCCTTAGATCCTAAAGACTGGTTGTTGGGCAATGGTTTCTGTGTCCCTGGGGATTGAGGAGGGGCAGGCTTGGCCACCGCTGCCAGGATTGAGGAGGGGCAGGCTTGGCCACCGCTGCCATAGCCCATCATCTTCCTCTGTTCACGAACCACCATCACCACTGCAACCAGTCGGGTGCCAGCTCCCTTCGTGCAGGTGGCAAGGTACCGGTGGGGCCGGGGTGAGAGTAGAGAAGTCTCGGGAAGGGACTGTGCTGGCTGCTGTCACTGTGAGGTACAGGACGAGCACCATTAAGAGTGGCCCAGTGAGGCCGGCATGGTGGCACAGGTCTTTAATCCCCAGGGTCTCTGTGAGCTCCAGGCCAGCTTGGTCTATAAATTAAGAACATACACCACAAGAAAATTCACAGCACCAACTAACCTGGGCTCACAGGGGCTCACAGAGACTGAAACAACAACCAGGGAGTCTGCAGGGGTCACACAGTACCTAGGCCCTCTGAATATATGCTAAATTATGTAACTTGGTCTCCTTGTGAGACTGCTAAGTGGGAGCAGGGGCTGTCTCTGACTCTGTTGCCTGCTTTGGGGACCCATTCCTCCTACCAGATTCTCTCATCCAGCCTAAATAGGAGGTGCCTAGTCTCACTGCAACTTGATATACCATGGCTGGCTGATAGGCATGGGAGCCCACCAGTATCTGAAGAGAAACAGAGGAGGGGGAGTGGATGGTGTGGAGAAGGGGAGAAGGAGGAGGAGGGGAGGGAGGGGAAACTTAGGGATGTAAAAACAAAAATCAAATAAATAAACAAAAACAAAACAATACAAAAACATGTTTAAACAAACAAAACCAATCAACCAAACAACCAAACAAACAAAAAAGGAAGAGGAGGAAGAGGATGGTCCATTGAGGTGGCTTAGTAGGAAAAGGAACTTGCTAAGAAGCCTGACCACCTGACCTTAATTCTTCAGTCCTTAGGACCCAGAGGATGGACAAGAACAGTCCTCCAAGTTGCCCTTTTACCTGTGGCATACACATATACACATACATACATACACAGATACACACATATATACATACACAGATACACACACACATATATATATACATGCACATATACACATACATACACATATACACATACATACACAGATACACATATATACATACACAGATACATACACATACATGCATACATACACACAGAGATACACATATACATACATACACACATACACATACATACATACACACATACACATACACACATACACATATACACATAAATAAAGGTGGAGGAAGACAATGAGCACGGAAGGTCAAAAGCCAAGTACAGAGGGCTCTAGACTTCCAGAGCCTGAAGCCCTGGGCTCTAGCACCAGGCCCAAGCCCAGCTAATTCCCACAGTCACTTCTCTGGGGACAGGCTTCCTAGCCCACCCCACCCCTCCCCAGGGCTGAAGGGACCTTACAGATGGATGTGTGTTCTAGACTGGGTCCCCAAATAAGCAGTAGACTGGCAGCATCATGGGGAGGGGGTGGGTGGCTGTTTAAACACAGATGGCTGGGGGCTGGGCTACCTCCAGCTCCTGGTCTAGGACCAGACTTAGAAATCACTGCTTCAGGACCGAAGTCTCACCTCCCGACCACAGCACTGGCAGGTTCTGGGTGCGGCTGAGTGGAAGGAAAGCTCAGCTCTCCTCCTTCTCCCCCTCTCCAGTCCCAATCCTCCTTCCTCAGCCTCCCGAGAGCTGGGATTTCAGGCCTGTGCCTCCACACCCGGAAGGAGAAAAACTCCTACACTTGGCAATAGTCTATCGTACATTTCCAAATAGCTAACAGGACTCTGAATGTTCCCACCACAAAGAAATAAGCATTTGAGGCAACGGATATGCTAATTACCCTAACTTGATGATTGCATGCTGTCTACAAGCTGTAAAACATGATACAGTATCCCATAAACATGTACAATTGCCATGGGTCAGTGAAAGTGTATTTTGTAGGACAGTGCCATTGCTCAGTGGGCAAAGGTGCTTGCTGCCAAGCCTGAGGACCTGAGTTCCATTCCCAGGGCCTACAAGGTGGAGGGAGAGAATGGACTCCTACAAGTTGTTCTCTGAGCTCACATACAAATGCCATGGCACACATATGATAAATAAATGTAACTTAAAATGAATAAAAAGTGGGGACTGGAGAACTGAAGAGGTAGCTCAGCAGTTAAGTCATGTACTGCTCTTACAGAGGATTGGAGTTCAAGTCCCAGAACCACATCAGGCTGCTCACAGCCACTTGTAGCTCCAGTTCCAGGGGAATCCTACACCCTCTTCTGGCCTCTGCTAGTACTGCACTCATGTGCACACATACACACACACACACACACACACACACACACACACACACACACGAAACAGATCTGGGGTTGGTGGGCTGGCTTAGAGGTTAAGAGCACTGGCTGCTCTTTCAGCAGACTGGGGTTCAGTTTCCAGCACCCACATGGTGGCTCACACCTGTCTGTAACTCCAGTCTCAGGGCATTCAGCCTTCTCTTCCGGCATACACACCCATGTACATACAATAAATAAATAAAAAAATAAACAAATTTTTTTGTTTTTAATGAGGGCTGGAGAGGTGGCTCCATGGTTAAGAGTGAGCTCTGCCGTTGCAGGGGACCCAAGTTTGGTTTCCCAGCACCCACATCAAGAGGCTCCCAACTGCCTATAAATCCAGTTCCAGGGATCTGATGCCCTTTTCTGGCCTTCACAAAGACTGTATGCACATAGTGCACATATAGAAAAGCAGACAGGCACTTGGGAAACAGATGCAGGCAGATTTCTGTGAGTTGGAGGTCAGCCTGGTCTACAGAGTGAGTTCCAGGACAGCCAGGACTATTTCACAGAAAAACTCGGTTTAAAAAAATAAAAAAGAAAAAAAAAGCAATAAAAAAAATTAATTAGCTGGGTATGATGATATATGCCTTTAATCCTAGCACTTGGGAGGCAGAGACAAGCTGATCTCTGTGACTTCAAGGCTAGCCTGGTCTACAGAGGGAGTTCCAGGACAGTCAGGACTTCACAGAGAAACCCTGTCTTGAAAAACCAAAAATAAACAAATAAATAAAAGTAAAGATTCACAAAGTGTAATAACTACCCAGAAACGCAGAAAAATGCAAACTAAAGCTTCAGCCTTGAGGCGGGGCCCAGCTGTGCTGGAACAAGCCCAGAGGTGATGCAGTGTGACTGACCCGCTGGAAGTGTGGGAACCTGGGAGCCACGCTCTATGCAAGCTTGTGAGTCAGATCCAGCTTTCTCAGAGGCACCAACAGGCTGTGTCTTCTCCTAGCTACGACTCACTTCTGTCTGGGACAGTGAGCTGAGGAAGACCAGTAATCGGGGAGAGGTGTGAGGTGGCTCAGCTGATAAAGTGCTTAACGCCCTGTGTGACAGCTGGAGTTCAATCCCTGGGATCCTCTCCTGCTTCTTTTCTCCCACTGCTCAGGTTTTCCTCTCACCTCCGCATGACACACACACACACACACACACACACACACACACACACACACACACACCCCACACATACCACACACACCACACACACACAATTAAAAATAAATCACAAGGCTAGTGAAATAGCCCATCAGGAAAAGACACTTGTACCAAGCCTGATGACCTGAGCTCAATCCCAGGACCCATGTGGGGACTGAAAGGAGAGAACCACACCCACAAGCTGTCTGCTGATGCCATCACATGTATGTACACCAGCACACAGAAGGGAAGAAATTGCGTAGCAGGTAAGCAGCAATGTCCAAGAACAGAGTGAGGACATCTTTCAGACCCTCCCAGCTCATTTCTGTCTTGTGGCCTTCATACCTGTTTCCACTTCCCCCATCTGGCAAGAGGCCTCAGAGAAGCTTCCTCAGAGGAGCTGCAGAAAGATCTACCTCTTCTGGATAGCACCAGGCTCCATGCCAACGCTTGCTCTTTTGACATTCAGTAATTTTCTTTCTTTTTCTTTCTTTCTTCCTTCCTTCCTTCCTTTCTTTCTTTTCTTTTTTTCTTTCTTTTTTTTTTTTCTCGAGGCAGGGTTTCTCTGTAGCTTTGGAGGCTGTCCTGGACTAGCTCTGTAGCCCAGGCTGGCCTCGAACTCACAGAGATCCACCTGCTTCTGCCTCCCCAGTGCTGGGATTACAAGTGTGCACCACCACCGTCCGACTCAGTAATTTTCAATTATTAACTTTACTTAGTGTGATTGTGTGTGCACATGTATATGTGCATGTGTGTGCACTATGTGCTTGTGTGTGCACATGTGTATGTGCATGTGTGTGCTGGAGGTCAGAGGACAACTTGCGGAAGTTGATCTATGTTTCCACCTTTGCGTAGGTTCTGGGGATTGAACTCGGGGGCCTTAGGCTTGCCCAGCGAGCATATTTACCTGCTGAGCCACCTTGCTGGTCCTGTGTTAATGCTCTTAATCCTCACAACTATACTTTGAAGTTTTTGACACTGAGGTATAGAGAGGCTAAGTGACCTGCAACATCACAGAGCTCAGAGGAGCCAGGACTCAGGTGCAGGTAAGTGGGTTCCACAGTAGGCCTGGCACACAGTAGGCACTTGAATGAATTAGTAGCCCAGAGCCTGCCTTTTCCTCCCTGCCTTGGTTCTGTGTCTGTCCTGGTCTCCTCAGGGCCACTCTTACCTCCATTGGAGAGCTGGGGTGGGGCTGCGGGGAGCGAGGCAGTGGTTCTGCCAGGTGTCCAGGTATTGGGGTTCCTGCTCAAGCCAGTCCCAGGGGTCTTCGTGGGAGTCTCCCAGGGCCGGGCACGTCGAGCTTCACAAGCTGCTTGGCCCACTGCCTCAGTCACAGCCACATCACGGCGTGGGGGTGCCAGGGTGATAAACACAGAGGAGGCCACCCTCTTCTCAGGCTTGGAGGCCATGATCGGCTCCTGCTGGGGCTGGGGGCACAGGGCTTCAGGTTGACAGAGTACCCTGCTGGCCACAGAACTTTCTCAGAGCCTCCTTTCTCTCAAGAGACAACCTCACTGTACTGGTGGGCCCAGCCCAACACCCAGCTCCACCAGAGAGAGACAGGACTGGGGCAGGAGAACGGTGAGTTCTAGGCCAGCCTGGGTTGCACAGTAAGAAGGGAAGGGAGGGAGGAGGGAGGAGGGGCAGGGGACAGCCTTCAGAGAGGCCAGGTGGCCACCAGGTGGCCAGGTCACAGGGGCCCACACACCCGGAAGGCCCCTCCCAGTGGCCTATGGACAGCCCTGCAAGGACTCAGGAGATCACCTTCCCTGGCCACCTCCTCCAGAGCCCAGCCCAGGCAGCTGACAGACGCAGACTCTGATACCTGGCAACTGCCCCTCCCTCACCTGAGATACCGATTCTATTGGAAGACAAGGTCCAAGGTTCAGGCCAGCTCCACTGGAAAAAAAAAACAGGGAAATAAGAGGGACGACATTAAAAAAGAAAAAAAAGTGACCAGATGAATAAAAGACACAGGACCCACTCTGTTCCCCCAAGCACCCAACAATACCCCGTTATCACCCAATCTTGTGGGTGAGAAAACTGATTCTCAGAGAAGTCAAGTCCCTTGTCCAGGGTCACACAGCACTGGACTTGTCATTTTGGCCCAGAGCCATGCACTTGACTGCTCAGTTCTCTCCTGCCCTCTCCATTCGGCCCCCAGACCAGCACATGCTTGGCTCTGCCTCATGGTAGAATTTTTACTCTGCCCCATTTCCAAAACCATGTCCTGTTTCAGGACCAGGCTCCCCTGCTGCTACATACCCCCCCCCCCCAGTGTGTGTGTGTGTGTGTGTGTGTGTGTGTGTGTGTGTGTGAATGAGTCGGTGGATGGCTGGTCTCCTACCCACCTCCTAACCCTAATCTTTCCAGAACATAAGTCTGATTGCTTCTCTTCTGCTTAGAAGCTTTTTTGAAGCTGGGCGGTGGGGACACATGCCTTTAATCCCAGCACTCAGAAAACAGAGACAGGCGGATCTCTCTGAGTTCAGGGCCAGACTGGTCTACAGAATGAGTTCCAGGACAGCTAGGGATGTTACACAGAGAAACCTTGTCTCGAAAAAACCAAAAGACAAAAAAGGAAAAAAAAATTTTTTTGAGACAGGATTTCTCTGTATAGCCCTAGCTGTCCTGGAACTCACTATATAGGCCAGGCTGGCTGAGAACTTAAGAGATCCACCTGCTTCTGCCTCCCAAGTGCTGGGATTAAAGGTGTGCATCACCACCCTGGTGCTTAAAAAGTTTTTGAAAGCTCCTTATTACCTCAGAAGGATAAAAAAAAAAAAGTCTGAGTTTCTGTGGCTTCAACCTCCCCCAATCCTGACGATCTCCCTGATGTTGGGGATGGCCTTGGGACCTTGTACATATAAGGTACATGCTCTATCACTGAGCCAAACCCCAACCCACCTCAAGTTATTATTATTTTATTATTTATTTTTGGTTTTTCAAGACAAGGTTTCTCTTTGTAGACCAGGCTGGCCCCGAACTCAAGAGACCTGCTTCTGCCTCCTTGGGATTAAAGGCATGCACCATCATGCCTGCCCCACAAATTAATTTTAACCACTTAGCCCTTCCTTCTCTGAGACTGTCTTTCTCTGTTGCAGGATCCAGTCAGCTTTTCCCTTTCTTTTCCTACAGAGTTAATTTCAGCTCTCTGAGACCCAGTTCAAACCTCACCTCCTCCATGAAGCCTCCCCTGACTCCCACTCTGGGGTGACCTGTGGCTTCCTCAGGGTGAGGACAGCTTGTCACAGGACCTGCTGTATGTCTGAGACCCTCAGGTAACCTTGCCTGCCTTCAGCTGTCTGCATCAAGAGTCAGAAAGCAGTTCACAGAGCCGGCGTGGAAGCACAGATCTGGGCAGAGGAGGCACCTTCATGTTTGGAAGGGCAGGCGGTTCCTGAAGAGAGCGGCCTCCGAGGCCAAGGTCTAGGTGGGTCACTGTGGGTGAATTGGCCACAGAAGTCTTCCCTGGCACCCAACCATAGTTCCCATGGCTAAAAATGTGTCCTTTATCTCCCTTCCTCTTTCTGTGTGGGCCACCAGGATAGCACCAGGTGCTTGGGAAGGAGTATGCTTAGTCTCCAGCAGTGGGGCTGGACAGTAGGGGGGAGGGGGGACAGCCCCAAGAGATGCTAACAGCTGATGTGGACCCCCCATGGTCACGCAAGGCTTCCCTCTGATTCTCAAGGTGCATCAGCCTCCATGGACTCTCCTGCTGGCTGACAGAGAGAAAAAACAAAACAAAACAAAAAAAGCCCATAAAATAGCTCTGGGGGCACCAGGCGCGATAGTGCATGCTTTTAATCCTAGCACTCCAAAGGCAGAGGCAGGTGGATCTCTAAGTATGAGGCCAGCCTGGTCTACATAATGAGTTCCAAGATAGCCTGGGCTACATAGAGAGACCCTTCAAAAAATATTTTGAAGCCAGGAATGATAATACTATAATCTCAGCACTCAGGGGGCTGAGGCAGGAGGATTTCCATGAGTTTAACCCAAGCCTGGTGCTACATAGTTAGACCCTGTCTCAACCCAGCCCCATAAATAGAACTTATTTTGTAAGTGGTCTTCAGAATTAAAACAGAAACCCCAACAGTGACATTTATAAAGCCAACAGCTCAGACCTCAAGACCTCAAACCTTGGCTGTAGAGATGCTCTGTCACAGGGTCCCAACAAGAAGCTAAGTGCGTTTCCCTGGCCCTCCAGCAGTTTTGGAATCCTAACACAGAATCTTGCAACTTGGAAGACCATGGGCATCCTTGGATTTTTTCTTCCCTGGACCGTGCAAGCCTCCTCCCCCACCCCAAGCTCCTCCCCTTCCCCCAAATGACCCAATCCAGATCAGTTTTTTGCGGTCAACACATTCTAGGCGTGTCCCCTGGGACAGGCTGTGGCTCTTCGGGAACCCTCCCCACCTCCTTCCCCCCCTAGTCTGACCCCCACTGCATTCTGCCTGCTTTCTCTGGAATATCCAGCATGGAGGCCAGATGTTCACAGCTGGGCAGCCATACCCGCCCCTATCGTTGTCAAGCAGCGTGGGGACCTCGGGCCTGCGGATGGAGCAGCGCTGGGAATTTCAAAGCCCTGTCAGGTCCCATAAGGAGAGCCTGCTGGCGCTTCCCTCTGGTCCCACTGCCCCTGAGTTCACCCTGGATGGGGGGGAGGCGCTGTATGACAACTTCCCAGCCGACCCTCCACCCCCATCCTTCCTCCCCAGAGGGCAAATCAGACACCCAGATCCAGTTGGGTAAGCGGAGAAAGTAGGAACAAAGGGAAGGAAAGTCATTTCCTGTCAAGAGGAAGGAAGGAGGCTGAGAGCCGGCCAACCAGCCAGCCAGGGCAGGCTTGAGGCTACAACCCCTGGCAAGGGATGTGCTGGCTGCCTGGAGTAGTCCCCTCGTTCCTAACCCTTTGCCCGCACTTCTAAAGCCGCCTCGGAGTCACTTCTAAGCATCGCCCTTTCACACAGCCCCACAAAGCAATCTAAGTTTGGAGCCAGAATGAAACTTTGCTGGAAGCTGGAGGGAGAGTCTATGTCCCCACTCACTCCCACAAGACACCTTGCATTCTCAAAAGGGTAGGGGTCTCTCATCCTTTTTCCTACTCTAGAGAAGGAAGAGGCACAGAGCTGGATTCTCCCCCGCCATGGCTCGTACTGGGTGACCTTGATGCAGTCACTCAGCCTCTCTGGGCCTGGGATTTTAGTCATCAAGTAAAGAGAAATCTGCCCTGGAGGGTGGCTGCGAGGAGACCAGCTAGTCAGTCATTAGCCCAGGAGGGCAGGCGGAGCCCTGGGGCTGGAGGACAGTGGTCTCCATTGTTGAGAGCAGGAATCTGGGCGCTGCCCAGCCTGTCCCTTGGGACCTCAGGTCCGGGCCAGAGAAGAGGGAGTAGCTGCACACGCCTTGGGGGTCGTCCATTCCCACACCCTGCCAGGCCGGGCGAGGAGACCCCAGGACTCTCCTTCCCCTCTCCTGACTGCAGCTGGGAGCAGAGCTCCAGGGCCATGGGAGCTCGGGAACCCCCCAACACCCCTCGCGCACGCCCTGGAACAGCAGCGGAGCGGGGCAGCTGGCCGGGTCACTGCGGCAATTATAATTCAATCCATGTGCGGAACGCTGTCCTTTGTGCGGGAGCTTCCGCCCTGCTGGCCCCGTTCCACTTCAGAGCAGGGACGCGAGCCCACCGCACCGGCCCCGCACTCAACCTCCTAGAGTCCCCCAAAGCTGAAATCCTGGGACTCCCAGGGACAAGAGAACACAGGGATAGGACCCGCCCCGAGCCCCCCAGCAGCGCCAAGCTGGGTCCAGCGCCGTGGCCGAGAGTTGCCCATGCGGCCACCTGTGGGTGACCCTGCCTGGGGCGCACGGCTGGGAGCCCCACGCCGCACCCGCTTACCTGCTGCGCGCCCCATGCCCCGGCCTCGGCCGGCGCTGCGCCTCCGCCCCTCGCTCCCGCCCCGGCCTCCCTCCGCCCCGCCGCCCCGCGCGCCTTACCATAAAAGGTGACGCTCGGGGAGGGGGCGCGGGCTCGTCCTACCTGCCCCCCCACCTGCGGCCGCGCCCCCTCCTTTTGTTCCCGCCACTCCTCCCCCTTGCCGTGGCTCCTCCTCCTCCGTTGCCCACCCCCACCGTGCACCCGGGGGATCCTTAGCCACCGTCCCCCTAGGTCACCTGGATGAGCGGCTCCACCTGCCCCATCTGGTGGGGAGGGGTACTTACACCCAGTTGGCTCTGAGATCCTTCAGGGTCCTGAGTGAGGCTAGATACACGCACGACCTGGAGCTGTTACCCCATCTCCCTAAACCTGAGGTTCTTTCATCCCGAAAAGGGGGTCACCACTGCCCACCTCTGCAACTTGGCCAGGAGTTAAAGAGATAACGCTAAGAGAATCAGACGCTAACACAGGCCGGGGGTGTGGGGGCTTTTTCAAGGAATGCCTGGGGTAGGGGTCCCCAGAGACCCCAGTGAGGCAAGTCACCTGGGTCTGTTGTCCTGGGCTGTCAGTGCCTGCTTGAGCCTATTAATCCTTCTAGAGTGGATCTCAGGTCCTACAGTGGGAGGAGACCCCAACAGGGGGAGACAATCATGTCACCTTTTTGCTTCCTGGCCCTGTTACTGGCCCCTGGAGAAGTGGAGCCCTGCTCTCTGAGCCCTGAGCCCTGGGGCCTAGGTTGGGGCTGGGCTGGGCTGGGCTGTCCAGGTCCCTAGAGGCCTCAGGACAGTGCTGGGAAAAGGAATCTGGGTCTGATTCCCAGGCGAGCAGATTGTTCTTTTGATTAAAGCCACAATGGGGGAGGGGGCAGGGGAGAGTCATCTGGGGGGCAGCCAGGCAGGATCGGGTCCCCTTCTGTAGCCCATAGCCAACCACTCCTCAAAGTGGTCCTGGGATTGCTGCTGAAGGGACCACCACCCCGGGAGGTCAGAGTGGGGGTGCCTTGGTGCTCAGCTCCATCCTCCTCTTCCCCACTGAGGCCCACACCCCTGTAACAGCCTGTTTGTCACCAGCTTTTTCCATCGGGTTCTTACCGCCAGTGTGGAGGAACAAAGGCAGTCACTACAGTAGGCCATTTCTAGAAGCTTCCCTTGTGCCCCTTTCAAACCTTCATTTAACCCTTCCAGACTCTACTTCAGGACTGATAGGTCTCACCCCACAGACCAGACGCTGAAGCTGGTGAGGATCAAGGGTTGTGCAATGGGCAAGGGGAAAGGCTGGATTCAGGCCAGACCAGAGGGTGCCCCTCAGGCCCATGGATCTGCTAGTCCCGGAGGCTGGCCCGCGGCCACCGACCCCAGATAAGAGCCAAGGATGGAGCCCGGTAGTACATTAAGGCTACCTGTGCCCAAGGGCCCCTCAGGGACGTTCCCAACCTGGCAGTGGGGCCTCTGCAACAGGTGTGAAGACTCTTACAGCCTCTGTTGGAAAAGGAGGGTGCCACATGCAGGGGTTCAGACACTTCTAGCTCCAAACCCTAGTAAGTCAAACGGAACCAACCTGTTCTCTGTACTTCCATCCTATTCTCCAATCTACCCGTCTACTCCACCTCTCCATTCAGTGGGACAATGAGGCACCGAGGGGTTGACTTGGGGTCTTACCCAAGGTCAAGGGGACTAAATCTAGGACCCCAGTGTCCCCGCATCCACTCTATGCTTGGGAGAGTCTGAGGCAGTATGGGGGGGGGGGTCCAGCTGCTTCTACTCACCGGCTGTCCTGCACCCCTGGCCTCTGTTCCACCCTCCTCCTGTTGGTCCCAGTTGGGGGACTGTCCTGGCTAAAAGTCGCCTGCACCAGCCTTGGTATCAGTGGCACCGATAGGCAGGTGCCAAACTTCCTGCAATGGAAACCCAGGAAGTGTGCTGGCAGAGGAACACACGCCCTCTGTCTGCCAGCTCATAGGCTTTGCTCCCTCCTCCCTCCCTGCCAGGCTCAGACCAGCTCTCTTCCCTCCTTCAGAAGTCCCAGCGGGCAAGGGGACACACAGTCTTCTACTACGGCCATGATGGCTGAGTCGTAGGGGCAGAAGGAGAGAGGCTTAGGGACAAGATCCAGGCACTGGGTGATATTTGCTCCTGTTTGGACTGGTCTGTTGGGAAGTATAGCTCATTTGCTATCCATAGTGGTGGGATTGAGGCCCCATAAACATGGGCCGGGCACTGGGTAAGGGATAGGGAGAGTCAGAAGCCAATAGGCATCAAGCCTGGCTATTAATCTTTGTCCCTAGATGGGGAGATTATCAATAGGATGTGATAGGAAGGAGCAGACACAGGGGTGAGTGCAGACAAACTAACAACAGTTACCTGTCGTGGGGGTGTGCTAGGATGGAAAGGCAAGGGATGGAGATGGAGAGGTGGCAGATGGGAAGGCCTCTCTGAGGTCACAGGCAGGCTGGGCTGAGGGACCACAGAGGCATGGAGAAAAACAAACTCTTAATTGTCTGGTGCTAGTTGACCTTGAACAAGCACCTCCCCCACCCCCTCTCATTTTATTTTAGACATGGTCTAGGGTCTCCCTAGTCCTTGGCTAGACTGAACCCAGCCTGGCTTCGAACTCATAGAGATCCACTTGCCTCTGCCTCCTGTGTGCTGGGATTAAAGGTGTCTGTTGCCACACAGCACAGGAAGGGACTGACTTTCCTTAGTAGAATGTCAGAGCCACAGACACTGAAAGGGTACACTGAGGGTCTGCTCTGCCGCTGGCACCCTCCTACAGGAACTAGGAACTCCCGAATCACTCCGCCTACTTTCTGGAGCATTCTGTCCACAGCAATTACAGTCCGGCAAGATCCAAGAACCAGGACCAACTGATTGGTGGGCAAGAAGAAGTGTGCTCCTCTCTGGGAATATGGCCACATTGCTCCCAGGCTCCCTGAGGGCATGCACCCTGGGCCAGGGAACTCTGGAGGGAATGTCCTTCAGCTGCCTCTCCTTGGTGAGTTTGCTGGGCCAAGCCAGAACCAACTTCCTGGCCTCAGGTTGGTGATGTCTACAAGTTCACCTGCCTGAAGTGTGGGGGGTCTAGCCCTTGGCAAATAGTCCCGGAAGGGCCCTGGTCTTCCCAGCCCCTTCCCCCATCTTCCAGCTTATGTGCTTAGACTGAAGTTGAAGGAGGCTAAATTTGCTGAGCACAACTTCACAAGTGCCCTCATGGGCATGGGTGGAGCTGCAGTAGGTGGGGCTGTATGAGGTCCCAGATGGTGACAGGGATGGACCGAAAAACAGCCCTGCACAGTACCATTAGCTGTGAGTGACCCTGGCAGCCCTGTGACCTTGGGCAAATGGCTTCTCTAGACCTCACTCTCCTCTCGTGCAACCCATACCTGTGGCCTTCTTGTAAGTGATTGGAAAATTGGAAAGATTATGGTACATGATTTTTTTTTTTCAGACAGGGTTTCTCTGTGTCATTTTGGTGCCTGTCCTGGAACTCACTCTGTAGACCAAGTTGGCCTTGAACTCACAGAGATCCACCTGGCTCTGCCTCCTGAGTGCTGGGATTAAAGGCGTGCACTTGTGCTGGATGGTTTTATGTCAACTTGACACACATGAAACTCATCTGAGAGAAGGGAACCTCAAGTAAGAAAATGCCTCCATAAAATCAGGCTGAACACAAGTTTATAGTGCATTTTGTTAATTAGTGATTGATGAGGTAAGGCCGGGGCCACAGTGGGTGGTGCCATCCCTAGGCTGGTGGTCCTGGGTTCTATAAGAAAAGCAGGCAGAGCAAGCCATGGGGAGCAAACCAGTAAGCAGCATTCCTCCATGGCCTCTGCATCAGTTCCTGCTTCCAAGTTCCTGTCCTGCTTGAGTTCCTGTCCTGACTTCCTTCAGTGATGGACTGTGGAAATAAACCCTTTCCTCTTCAACTTGGTTTTGGTCATGGTGTATCACCACAGTAATAGTAACCCTAACTAAGACAAAAATGCCTGAGATCTAGGAGGCTGTGACCCATGCATGTAGAAAAAAGAGGTTTGGGAATATTGTCCTGGGAGGGACAAAGTGCTAAGGGAGCGGTATGGGGTCCTTGGAGACCCTGGGGGTAGGTCCAGCTTTGCCTTCCCCAATGCTGCCTTCTTCTGGGGGACCCTCCCTTCTACTCTTAGTGTCTGGGGTTCCAGTGGGATTGCACAACCCCCTGGTCATGTATACACGGTCCAGGTTTAGCTAATCATGGTGGCTATTAAATCCAAAATGAGTACCCGAGCTACCCCTGCCCCATGGCTGGGACGATCTGGAAATAGGCAGTATTTTCCTGAAGGGTTTGTTGGTTGGCAGGATGCAAGCCCCAAAACACGATTTACCTCCTCTTGGACCAATGCAGAGGATATCAGAGCAAAATGAGATTGACAGATAATTGACGTCATCACTTAAACTGGATCTAGCCAAGCCTGAGATCCACACTAAGAGGGCTAGGCTAGGGCCAATGCATTCTTTTTTATCTTGTCCTGAGGCAGGGTCTCAAGTATCCCAAACTGGCCTCCATCTTACTTTGTAGCTAAAGATGACCTTGAACTTCTGATCCCTGCCCTGGGATTGAATCCAGAGCCACAAATACAATAAGCAAGCGCTCTGTCAGCTGAGCCACACCCACAGCCTCTCAAAGAATTTTAAAAAATTTTTTACTTTCCCCACAAACCAATTAAAATTGTATTTCTTTGCCAAGTATGATAGCACATGTCTGTAACCCCAGGATTTGGGAGGTTCAGACAGGAAGATTAACACGAGCTCAGGGCCAGCCTGGTCTACATAGTTACAGTTTCCAGTCAGCCTGAATCATAAAGTAAGATCCTGTATTAAACAAAAGCAAGTGTGGTGGCACATACCTATAATCCCAGCACTTTGGGGGTAGAGGCAGGAGGATTAAGCACTTAAGGCTAGCCTTGGCTACATAGTAAGTTTGAGGCCAACCTGGACTACATAATACTTTGTCTCAAAACAAACACCCAAAAAGAACAAACAAGGGGCTGAAAAGATGGCTCAGTGGTGAAGAGCAGTAGCTAAGAACCCAGGTTCAATTCCCAGCACTCACAACTGTCTTTAACTCTAGTTTCAGGGGATCTGGTGCCACCTTCAGGCCTCTGTGGGCATTTCACATACATGGTGCACATACACACATGTAGGTAAAACAAAATAAGGAGAAAATATTTTAAAGAGAGAGGAAAAGGAGGAGTAGGGACAGGGAAGAAGGTGAGAGATGGAAGAGAGGGGAAGAAGGAGGGAGGTAGAATCAACCCAACCGTTTGCAGCCTGTGAGTGACCCTGGCAGCCTGTGACATTGGGTAAATTGCTTCTCGAGACCTCACTCTCCTCTCTTGCAACCTATGCCTATGGGCTTTTTGTAAGTGAGGGGAAATTTGTAGATAAAAATGCCTGGGAAGTAGGAGGCATTCAGCTGTGACCCATGCATGAAGTCTTACTGTCAGCCCATAAGCTGGTGTCCATCTGCCTCACCAGGCAGGGAGGACCATCTTCTGTCCTGAAGGTAAAAACAAAGACTGCATACTAACCTGGGGGCCAGAACTGACTCTGGCCAAGCCTGCCCAAACCTGCCATTTCCCCCACAGCCACTGAACCATGGAGAAGGCTAGACCTGGGGGTGAGAAGTGGGGAAAGGGCCAGAGGGTCCTTGAGCCTTAAGCAGTCTGGGAAGGTCTCTCCGGGTCTCCAACAGCAGGGAGGCTATCCTGGCCTCTCTTTCTTGAAAGGGTCCCTGAATCTACCCCAAGTCCTCGGCTGTTTTTTAAGACCAGGTCTCTTCACTAAAGGCAGCCCCTCTCTTACTGAGAATTATACCTTCTGACCTGGCACACCAACCCAATTGCTCTCAATTCTGTAGCCTGTACCCTACATGGCCCCGCTGGCCTCCCCAGCTCTCTGAGCCCTAGGTAAGATCAGTGTGTGAAGGTAAGTAAGTCCATGTCAGGCTACACTGGCTAGGGTGAGAACCCAGGGGAGGGGGGGATAGGAGTTGCATGGGGGTTAAGGAGGACTGCAGACAGAGAAGGGCAGCCAGGTTATAGGCAGGAAACACTGCCAGGAAGCATTCCTGGCCCACTGCCCAGCAAGATGTCAGACGAATGGATCCTAACACTATGTCTCCAATGATGAAATGCGCTTTCTCTAAACAAACATTCCCCTTTTGTAAGAAGTTCATGTTCTTCTCCCCAAAGATGTGTGTGCATGTGTGGGTTTATGCACATGTGTGTAAGCATATATGTGACATATGTGGAGGTTAACCTGGAGAGTCATTCCTTAGGCACTGGGTTTTTGTTTTTGTTTTTGTCTTTTGTTTTTTGTTTGGTTTTTTTTTTGTTGTTGTTGTTTTGTTTTTTTAATCTTTGCTCTTTGGGGGGCCCTCCATCCAACTCCCAAATAAGTACACTGAGGCTTATTCTTTCTTATGAATGCCCGGCCTTATTCTGGTTTTTATCTAGCTAGATTTTCTTATCATGAATTGTCCTGTCTACCTTTAGCTTCCAAGCTTTTCCTTTTCTCTATTTCTGTTTATCTTTTCTTTCCTTCTTGTTCCCTGTCTGGCTGTGTAGCTGAGTGGCTGGCCCCTGATGTCCTGCCTCTTTTCTCCTTCCTAGATCTTTTTCTCCCCAGATTTCTCCTCTGTTTATTCCCCCTGCCTGCCAGCCTTGCCTATCCTTTCTCCTTCCTTGCTATTGGCCGTTCAGTTCTTTATTAGACCAGTTAGGTGTTTTAGGCAGGCAAAGTAACATAGCTTCACAGAATTTTTAAAAATGCAACATAAAAGAATGCAGCAACTGGGTGGTGGTGGCTCATACCTTTAATCCCAGTACTCAGGAGGCAGAGGCAGGTGGATCTCTGTGAGTTTGAGGCCAGCCTGGTCTCCAAAGCCAGTTCCAGGGAAGGCATAAAGCTACACAGAGAAACCTTGTCTCAAAAGACCAAAAAAAAAAAAAAAAAAAAAAAAAAAGGAAGAAAAAAGAAAAAGAAAGAAAGAATGCAGCACAAATGTTCCTCAGCATAAACAATGTAATACATCTTAAAATAATGTTCCACAACAAGGCACTATCTATCTATTTGTTGTTGCCTTTGCTTTTGTCTTTTTCGAGACAGAGTTTCTCTGTGTAGCCCAGGTTGTCCTGCAACTTGCTCTGTAGACTAGGCTGGTGTCAGACTCAAGAGATCCACCTGCCTCTGGCTCCCGAGTGCTGAGACTAAAGGCGTGCCCTGTTAAGTGGGTTTTGTTATACAGCCACAGCTGATAGATATACAGATATACTCCACAGAGTTCCAGGACAGCCAGGGCTAAACAGAGAAACCTGATGAAACACCATGACCAAAAGCAAGTTGGGGAGGAAAGGGTTTACACTTCCACATCCACAGTCCATCACTAAAGGAAGCCAGGATGGAACTCAAAAAGAGCAGGAATCTGGAGCTTAAGGCCTTGGAGGAAAGTTGCTTACTAGCTTGCTTCCCATGGCTTGCTCAGCCTGCTTGCTTTCTTTCTTTCTTTTTTTTTTTTTTTTTTGAATGTTGAATGCCACAATGGGAGAACCCCGGAGGGCAGAAGTTAGCTTCTGATTATCTATCTATCTATCTATCTATCTATCTATCTATTTATGGAGCTGATGATCGAACCCCGGGCCTTGCACTTGCTAGGCAAGCTCTCTACCACTGAGCTAAATCCCCAACCCCGCTTCTGATGTTTTACAATTTTGCATCTAAGCAGTTAAAGCCCAATATGCTGGATACACAGACCAGGAGCTTCCCTTAAGCATTCAGGAAGGTGGAATCTCACAGAGAATTAGCATAGGGAGCATATCAAGGTCAAGGTCAGCAACAGTTACCCAAAATGGGGGCCAGGACCCTACAGGTCCCCCCTTTTACTGAAAAATGAGCTTCTGACTTAGGTTTCATGGGACGTCAGCAGGTCACCTTACCCGTCATGGAGACACCTGTTCAGGCCACACAGGCGTTCTGTCTTAGGTTGGTGAGCGCCCCCCAGTCAGCCTACTTTCTTATAGAATCCAGGACCACCAGTCCAGGGATGGCTCCATTCACAATGGGCTGGGCCCTCCCACATCAATCACTAATTAAAGAACTGCTCTACTGGCTTGTGTACAGCCCGGTTTTTTGGAAGGATATTCTCAATTGAGGTTCCCTCCTCTCAGATGAGTTACACTGTGTCAAGTTGACATAAAACTAGCTAGCACAAAACAAAAAGAAAGAAAAGCCAGGAAGGGAGGCGGCTTACTTCAGTCCTAGCTACCGCAGGAGTTACCTGGGCTCCAGGCAGACACTGTGGACCCTGGGCTTGCACTCCTTTTTATGTATTTGTTTGTGTGCTTATTTATTATTGCAATTGTGGGGCTCCGGGTAGGACCCAGTACTGCACTCTTTACCACTGAGCCACAAAATAGGATGGTTAGTTCTCTCTCCCCCTCCCTCCCTCCTTTCTTTTTCTTTTTTGAGACAGAGTCTCATGCATCCCAGTCTGGCCTTGGACTTACTGAACTCACTATGTACCTAGAGAATGACCTTCAACTTCTGATCCTGTCTCCATCTCCCAAATGCTGAGTGATAGACATGCAAACCTATGCATAGTTTATACAGTGCTGGGAATTGAACCCAGGGCCTGCTGTGTAATAGGCTATCAACTTAGTCACATCCCCAGCCCTTTTTATTTTATTTTTTTGAGGGGGGAGTTCATACATTAGAGGCAAACAATACCTCACTGAGCCACACCCCCAAGCCTGGGTAACTACATTTGTAATACTCTTGCCAAATACAAAAATTTCCAGAAAAATAATTTGATAAGACAAGAAATCTCTCCCAGTCTACATGTCCCAATTTTTGTTTGGATAATGGTCCCTGTGCCCATAAAAAGGAAAGGACAGCTGAGTCCCGTTCTCTTCCAGATGTCGCCAGTGGGTTCCCAGCCAGGCTGCGGGCTGAGACTGGAATGCCTTCCAGCACAAACAGTGGGATCTGTTGGAACCCAGAGCCAGTCTGGGTCTGGCGGATGCCGGCCTCTTGCCCACCAGATGAGTCGTTTCCTCCAGACAGGGCAAGTTGAGGGATGGAAGCCAACTCTCACAGCAGGGGCATTGGTATGGTGCTGAGCAGAACTTCCACCCCCTGAGCTGTACCTGACACCACCAGGCTAGCCTTGGTTTCCACATGCCCTGGTCGCAGACCTGCCATGGTTGGGGGGAGAGAACGAGAGACCAACAGCAGGTCCTTGTGCTTGCTAAGCAAGCGCTCTACCACTAAGCTAAATCCCCAACCCCTGAGACCAACAGTTCTTAGGTGACCATGGCGGTCTTTTGTTTTGGTGTTTGAGACAGGGGCTCATGTACGTTGGCCCAGGTTGGCCATGACGTTGGTATGTGTAACAGAGGATAATCTTGAACTCTACTTCACAAGGACCGGGACTGCAGATGTTACACCATCAAGCTCGGCTCATGCAGTGCTGGGGACTGAATCAGGGCTTCATGCAAGCCCTCCTCCAACCAAGTTACATCCTCACCGCACTCGGCCCATGATGGTATCGAGAGAGGAAGGACCTCAACAGAGTCTGGGGTCCTCAAAGCTCCTTCTCCAGGCCTCACCTCCTCCCTGTCACTCCCACACAGGCCGGCTCTCTTGCCTGAGAGGCCTCTTTGTAGTTGGGTTTTTTGTTTGTTTGTTTTGTTTTTTATTCTTTGGCTCTTACTCTTTGGGGGTCCGCCACCCAGCTCCCAAATAAGTATGCGGAGGCTTAGTCTTTCTTAAGAATGCCCGGCTTTAGCCCGGCTTCTTTCTAGCCAGCTTTTCTTAATTTAAATTATCCTATCTACTTTTTGCCTCTGGGCTTTCCCTTTCTCTATTTCTGTTTATCTTTTCTTTCCTTTCTACCCCTTGTTTGCCTGTGCGGCTGGGTGGCTGGCTCCTTCTTTTCTCAGCCTCCATCTTCTCTTCCTAGATTTATCCTATTTATTCTCTCTGCCTGCCAGCCCTGCCTATCCTTTCTCCTGCCTACCTATTGGCTGTTCAGCTCTTTATTAGACCAATCAGGTGTTTTAGACAGGCACAGTAACACAGCTTCATAGAGTTAAACAAATGCAACATAAAAGAATGCAACACATGGACTGGAGAGATGGCTCAGAGGTTAAGAGCCTTGGTTGCTCTTCCAGAGGTCCTGAGTTCAATTCTTGTCAACCACATCGTGGCTCACAACCATCTGTAATGAGATCTGGTGTCCTCTTCTGGCGTGTGTTTACATAATAAATAAAGAAATCTTTTAAAAATGTGACACATCTTTGCATCACTAAACAAACGTTCCACAGCATAAACAAACGTAACACACCTTCAACTAATATTCCACAACACCTCTTAGCAGACTGGGCACTTCTGCCCTGTAGGCCTCCTCTAGTGAAATCCCCACAGATCCAAACTGCTAGGTTCCTGGCCTAGAACACACCTGATGGGCACCTTTGGCTGCCTGAGACACATGGTGGCCAGACCCACACTCCAGAGCCACCTGGGGTGGATCTTCCTGCTTCTCATGTGCAGCCCTGTTAGTCTCCTGGACCTAACCTTCAACCAGAAAAGGGGAGCAAGGAGCATGCAAACTATGAGTTCTGGGGTGGGATGGGATGGCATGCAAGCTGCCAATCTCAGATTCTGCCTGAGCTGGAAGGATGGCTCATTGGTCCAGAGTACTTGCTGCTCTAGCAGAGGACTGCAGTTTGGTTCCCAGCATCCATGTGAATCAGCTCACAAATGCCTGTAACTCCTGCTCCAGGAGATCCGAATCCCTCTTCTATCTGACTTCCTCTTCTGGCTTCTGAGGACTCTAGAATGTCCAAGCACAAACACTCTCTCCCCGCCTCCACACATACAAATGCAATTCTTCAAAATCTGTACATCAAGCAAAGGACTTAACCTCCAGGATCAGAGTATAGTGGTACCTACCTATAATCCTAGCAATTGGGAGGTTGAGGCAAGAGGAATTCATGGCCATGAGTTCAAGGCCAGCCTGGGCTACATATCCAGACCATTTCAGAAACAGACAGCTGGATGTAGTGGCACATACCTTTAATTCTAATACTTAGGGGATAGAGGCAGGCAGATCTCTGTGAATTTAAACCCAGCCTGGTCTACAGTGAGTTTCAGGCTAGCCATATCGAGACCCTGTGTCAAAAACAAAGCAGAGTATCAGAAAAGGAAGACAGAGGGTAGGTCAAAATAGGTCAGTAAATGGGTTACTGAGTGTTCAGTACTTGAATACTTGGTAAGCACCCAACATAGCATGTTAATTTTTTTTTTTTTTTTGTCGGAGCTGAGGACCAAACCCAGGACCTTGCACTTGCTAGGCAAGCACTCTACCACTGAGCTAAATCCCCAGCCCCAGCATGTTAATTTTTAATGGTTTTATAATTTTTTTTGACACAGTTTCTCTGTATCCCTGGCTGTCCTGGAACTTGCTCTGTAGACCAGGCTGGCCTCAAACTCAGAGATCCACCTGCCTCTGCCTTCTGAATGCTGGGATTATGGTCCCCTACACCCTAGGTAGTAATTCTTTTGATCGGCTCGGAGGGGGACAGCAGTTTGCCCACAGTCACGCAGACAGTAGGCAGAAGAGTGAATACCCAGCCTTTTCTGGCCCTGATCTTGGCCCTGAACAGGGCTGAGATGGGAAGGACCCTTATTACCTTGGACAGGTCAGGATGGGGGAGCTGGGGACCCAAGACTTGTCCCAGCCTGGATGTGCTGTACATCTTAGCTGCAGGTGGGCACCAGGACTTTACCACCCTTCTTCACCTCATTGGCCACCTCAGTAAGTATGGCACCTCATCTCTGTGTTTCCTGCCTTCTCCGCCCCCCCTCCACTCCTTCCCTGGAAACCCTGCCTATCCCTCTCCTGCCTAGCTATTGGCCATTCAGCTCTTTATTAAACCAATCAGAAGGCACCTTGGCAGAGACACTTCTTCACAGTGTACAAAAAGATTATCCCACAACGTGTGTAGCGCTGGCTGTCCTGGAGCTCACTCTGTAGACCAGGCTGGCCTTGAACTCACAGAGATCCTCCTGCCTCTGCCCTCTGAGTGCTGGGGTTAAAGGTGTGCATCACTACCACATGGCTATGTTTCCTCTTTCTTATAAACTGTCTCTACTTTTTTATTTTTAATTCTGTGTATGTATATGTGTCTGTGAACATGAATACAGGTGCCCAAGGAGGCCAGAGGATCATATCCCGTGGAACCTTCTCCAGGCAGTTGTGAGCTGCCTGAAATGGGATCTAGGGATTACACTCAGATACTCAGTAAGTGCATTATGTGCTCTTAACCCTGAGCAACCTCCAGCTCCCAACCATCTTGACAACCGTGTGTTCTTGATGCAATTCTTTGTCCTGGGATCAAGACCTGAGAACTTCAACCTGTGTCCTTTAACCCCCCAGGAGGCTCAGGACAGGGACAGGCTTGAGGTCTATATCCCCAAACCCTGCCAAAAGAGCTGTGGGCCTCAGGAAGCCTCTTTTTCTTTCTTTGTTTCTATAATCCTCAACACAGATTGAGAAAAGTCAACTTTATTGTTTGTGGAAAGCAAGGGGGGAGGGGTGGCAAGGGGCAGGGGGCCATTCTGAGGTCATAGTCCTTGTCTGTCCTCCAGCCTGGCCAGGAAAGGCGGGTCTGATGAAGCTGTATCCATGGCCCATCTTCAAGACAGAGGGATTTACTCAGGGGCCTTCACGTCCCCACCTTCCCAGGTCCCTGGCTCTAGCTGTCCCCTTTCTCCAGGGCCTCAATGGCCTGCCCAGAGCTGGTCTAGGTGGGAACCAGCTCTACCACCCAGTCTCCAGGCCACATCTTGTGGTCAAGGCCTGTGTAGGCCTGAGACTGACTTTGAGTCCTCCATAGGGCAGGTCAGGAGAGGGCCTCGCTTGTGGACAGGGCAGGTGTGGAAGGCCGGGGCTCGCATGGATCTGACACTGTTGATACCCTTCCTGGTGTTACTGCTGCTGTTACTGTAGGCCTCTGGGATGGAAAGCCCTGGGGGAGGGTCAGAAGGGACACATCCCCCAATTAGTCTCAGGTCCATTATCATGAGGACCTTATTACCCCTCTGGGGCCCCGGGGTGCCAGCTGGAACAGTCCCTGGCACCCACCTCCCCACTCCTACTGACCTAAGAGAAACGTGGGTCTAATACTCTTCCCCAGTCAACACAACCCTTGTCAAACTTGGGCCTCTGGAGGTGCTGGGAACCCTGGGAACAGGGTGGGAAGCTGGGGGTACATGGAGGTGCCTACCTGTATCTGGCAGAGGTCGATTAGGGTGCGAACACCTGCAAGGCACCAGAGCTCACCCAAAAGCGAGACAAGGACACCAAGGAGGTCCAGCCACCGGCCCACAGTCATCAACAAAATGAAGAGGCCACCCATGCGCACCAGCACCGTCTGGACCTGGCCCTGCAGGCTGAAGCGTTGCTGCCGCTGCTCCTCTGCGGGATGTGTCTGTCACTGCCTCAGCCAACGCCCTCTGGAGGTCAGCTGGGGCCAGCCTGGGCCACTTCTCAACTGCCTTCCCCAGGGACAGTATCACCTTCCCCCACTGCCTTTCTGCATCCCGGCCTCCCTCTGCGGGCACCCACAAGACTTATTGCCCACCCTTAAGTCTCCCCCTGGTTGAGGACAGAGCCCTTGCCGGTCGGTGGCAAGAACCTAAGATTCTTCCCTTCATGTCTGTGGGCCTGATTCATGCGCAGCCCAGTCCCCTTCTTCCTAGCACATGCCCTGCTCTCTCTTGCCCCACCCTGGTCCCAGACACCTTCCCCTCTTGCTGAAGCTAGATTTCTTGATTTCTGTTCTTGAGCAAGCTCTACTGACCAGTTTAAGTGACCAAAACGTGTCAATAAGATGACATCATTCCTCCGCTCAGAATGCTCCCAGGACTTCCTGTGGCTTTTAGAGTAGAATTCAATCCAAGCCTTGTCTGACAAGGTCAGGCTTGACTGGGCCCAAGCTCACTTCCCCACCTCACCCCGTCTCTGACCCATGCTCCTCTTTCTTACAGAGCCAGACATTCTGGCTTCCCATTGTGCACACTGAGTCTGCCCCAGCTTATTTCCACCTCAGGGTTTTCACACTCACGGTTCCTGCTGCCTGGACCACCTTTCCTTGCTCTGCCATGGCCAACCAATTCCCAGTCTGCAGCTGGGAGGCTCTTTCCAGAGGCCAGATCTGATGACTCACTATTATCTTCCACACCCTCCTGCTTAGGACCCTGCCCAGCCTGGCTGGCTGGGGCTCTGGACCAGGCCTTTCTGAAGTTGGCCAGCCTTGCCTTAATCCCTGTTGCCCTTGGAGTAACAACCCTGAACCACTCAGTGTTTCTGCATGGCCATGCCCTCACTCACTCTGTGCTTCGGCAGGTATTTCTCCTGCCCACAATCCCTTTCACCTTGCCACTAGACCAGTCCAGGTACCAGCTCTTTAGGGCTCCTCTGTCACATTGTTGCTTTGAGCAGCCCACAATGGAATACAAATCCTGTCCCCAGACTGGGTGGCTGGGACAAGGGGAGTGTGGCCAACAGAAGGGACCCCAGCCCTGGGGCTCTCACCCTGCATGTAGATGACCAGCAGCGTGTAGCAGATGGTGAGTGGCGTCCAGAAGCGCATGGCCTCTGATGTTTTCAGGAAGTCCTGGTTGATGAGGGCCACTGCTGCCAGGTCACTCACAGCAAAGGCCACTGCCAGAGTGCGGCCCAGGAGCCTGGGCAGGCCATGCTGGCCAGCCAGCAGGCCCAGGCAGACCCCACAATAACGCTGACCGCTGTGCAACTCGTAGAGGCTGCAGACATGTCGGCGGAAGCGCCGGGCACCCAAGCCAAACAGCGCGGCCAGCCCCAGGCTCAGCAGCAGGTTCAGGGTGCGATGTGGAGCTCCTTCCTGTAGGAAGCTCAGGCCACAGGTCAGCCCACAGCCCAGTGAGAACTGACACACCAGGAAGAGCTGGAGCTGCTCCTTCTCTCCCGAGCCCTGCAGAGGGGAGGGAGTCCAGGGTAGGCTGCACTGTGGGGGTTGGCATCTGAGGGCTGGTTTCTCTTGCCCGTCCATGGCTTGGAGGGTGATGGTTCAGGGCCTTCCTGATTTCACACCTCACTCCCTCATGACACTTGGTCACAGACAAACCATGTGCTTCCTTGAGCCTCGGTTTCTCCACTTGTGGAGATCTAAGAAGACCCTTAATCATTACAGCTGTCAGGACAAAGTGGGTCAAACCCCTCAAGGTACCTCGCAAGGGCAATACAGGACTTTTTTTTTTTTTTTTTTTTTGAGACAAGATCTCATGTGTTCCAGACTGGCCTAAAACCCAACAGTTAGTCAAGGATGACCCTGAACTTCTCATCTTCCTGCCTCTGCCTCTCAAGTGCTGGGATCACAGGAATGAGCCACCATGCCTGGGTTTACACAGTGCAGGGATCGAACCCAGGGCTTAGTGAATGCTAGGCAAGCACTCTACCAACTGAACCACAATCCCAGCTCACAGAGCTGACATTTACACGGAGGGGATTAGAGATCTGTCTGTACTGCCGTGGAGATGTGACTTTGGCAATCAAAATTCCA
This sequence comes from Onychomys torridus, assembly GCF_903995425.1. Taxonomy (NCBI): domain Eukaryota; kingdom Metazoa; phylum Chordata; class Mammalia; order Rodentia; family Cricetidae; genus Onychomys; species Onychomys torridus. The sequence continues at coordinate 155,226,114 of NC_050444.1, forward strand.
GGTAACAAACTACAATCTCTGGTCTCCATCTGAAGGAAACGCGGACCCCACGAAGCCCTACTTCCCAATCCAGAGGATGAAAGTGGCCCAGACTGGCCCCACCCTGCAGTCTCACCTTGCCCAGGGACAACACTGTGGATACAGCCCGGAGGGAGAACTCCAGTACCACCAGGGCGGCTACTCGGGCCCCTACCACCATCAGGAACAGGGTCAGACCAGCCAGGTGCACTGTCTCCAGTGAGGCCCATTGTGCTCGCAGCCGCTGCTTATGGGTCTGCCGCTGGGGGTCACTGTGGGGGCAGAATGGGTGCGGGCTGGGAGGCGGGATCGCAGTGTCCGATCCTGGGAGGATGCCAGGGTCCCAGCCCCACTCTCGGCTTTCTCCAAGAGAGACCAGATGCCGCGCAGTGACCAGTTAACTGCCCGGGCAGGGCTGGGTGGCACCGATGTGGGCACTCACTTGACACAGGCCACGAAGAAGTAAACTTTCAGGAGACTGTTGAGAACCGAGACTCCAAGGGCCGCGATCAGGCCTGAGCCGGACAAAGGAGAGGGTGAGGGGAGCGTTAGGATCTTAGGGGAGGTGACCCGGCTAGCGCAGGGGGCAGCCAGGTGCGGAGGCTCCCCCCCTCCCGCTCCCACACACGTGGGTGGTGGGGCCCACCCTGCACTCCGCCCACCCGAGGGAGGGGCGGGGCCCAATGCGCATCCCAGAGGCGCTCACCTTGCAGGAGGCTGTCCAAGAGACTGGAACCCCAGTCAAAGGAAGGGAGGCTGGGGAGCCAGGAGGAGAGGGAAGGGAGGGAGAACATGGCAGCCTCCAGGAATCCAGCCCCAGCCTCGGGCCGGGTCTGCGCTGGGACAGACCCAATGACATCACTGGTCAAAGGTGTCTCTAGAGGACAGGGGAGGGACTAGGAAGGGGTCAAAGGCCTGGGGGCGGGGCAGGAGAGCCAGAGGCCTTAGACGTCCAGGCTGCAGGAAGCGGGTGGGGTGGGGGAGCGGCTCTGTTAGTCCGCTGCTGCTGGTGGCTTCTCATTTAGACCTCAAGCGCAAAGCAGTTAATTCTAGTGCTGTCCGCCCCCTCTAAGACTTCAATCTCACCGTGCCTTCCGAAAGCCCCTCTGTCTGCTCACCTGGCCTTCCCAGACTCAGGTGTGGCCCGCACTCAACCTGAAGAGTGAGTCGGCCCTTTCCACTCAGGTTCCCAAAGCACAGGGTCTTCCCCACAGCACTAGGTCTCTTCAGGCTGTTGCCCCGTCTGAGATCTATCTAGTAGTCTAGCTTCTATACGCAGCAGAGAAAGGGGGTTTAGAATCCCCTTAAGATTTAGGCTGGGGCGGGCAGTGGTGGCACACGCCTTTAATCCCAGCACTCGGAAGACAGAGCCAGGCGGATCTCTGTGAGTTCAAGGCCAGCCTGGTCTACAGAGCGAGATCCAGGACAGGCCCCAAAGCTACACAGAGAAACCCTGTCCGCCCCCCCCCCGCCCTCAAAAAAAAAAAAAAAAAAAAAAAAAGATTCAGGCTGAATGCAACCTGCCTCCGGTTCATACTGTTCCTCTTGAGTCCACTAGGTGGCAGGCCCCACTTGGGCAGTTGGCCGCTGCTTTCTGGGTCCTTCCTAGAAAAGGCTTGAGAGCTGAGGGTTTGGGGGTCAGGGTCAGGGAAGTAGAGGGGAGTCATGAAAGATACACAAAATAGAAAACTTTATTGGAGTTCATCCAGAGCAGTTTTTTGCCCTTGAGGTGTGTTTTGGGGAAGGTGGTTGGAGCTGCCTGGCCAAGGAGTTGGTTACTGGGTGCCTTATAAACACACCTATTCTCAACAGTCTCCTGGAGTATGGCTGCAGTCTGGAGCAAGGGCCCAGAGTCTGTCGCTGGCCCTGCTGTGGCACTGCCCTGTGACTTGCGTGGGCAGGCACCCTCTTACCTGGGCTCCCATCTCCTGAGCCCCCTCTGGATGTTCACAAATGGGAAGCCCTCAATAAAGCCTGAACTCAGTGACTCCCAGACCCACCTGAGTCCCTCAGGAGGTGTCTGTGGTTGCCACCTGTAATTTAACGTGCGGTCCCTGTGCCGACCCTACCCAATATAACTGAATTCCCTTGTCTCTTCTCCCTGTCCCCTCCCCTCGCTCTACCTCTCCCTTTCTCTGTCCATCTCTCTCTTCCCCGTCTCTGCCCTGCTCCTCTCTCCTCTCTCCTCTCTCTGTCTCCCCCGCCCCTGCCTCTCATGGAGTCCAGGCTGGCCTCAAACTCACGATGTAGCTGAAAATGAACTCCTGACCCTCCTGGCTCCACCTCCCAAGTGCTGAGATTACAGGCATGTGCCACTGTGCCCAGTTTATTTGGTGCTGGGGATGGAACCCGGGGCCTCCTAAGTTCCAGGCAGGCATTCTGCTGACTGACCTGTCCCCAGCCTGATAAAAGCTGATGTGGCTCCAACACACAGAGAAGATGGCAAGCCCTGGGAAGAAGCTGCTCAAGGAAAGAAGCCTCTGGAGAAGTCAGCCCTGGACTGAGGGTGTAGATCGCAGATCACGTGATTAACGTGCCCAGACCCTGGTTGCACCACAGTCCCACAAATAACAGAAATAAAAGGAGAGAGAGGGAGAGACTAACACTGCCAATATCTTCTTGGGCTTCTGGGCTTCCGAAAGTAAGAAAATAGGTTTTTGTTGTTCAAGTTCTCAAGGTTTTAGAACCTTGATCCATAACTAGCCTTAGCTAGCTAGAGTCTGGGGACACCAAGGCTTCCCTCGTGGCCCAACCATAAGTCTCACGTGCAGTGGCCTCTGAGGATCGGCTGCACAACGGTCCTGACAGTTCCCCTGCTGAGAGCATAGGATGGGGTAGGCGGAGTCAAACTGGAGTCCTGGCTCTGTCACCCGGAAAGCCATGTGACCCCAGCCAGAGTGTCTCCCTCAGTTTCCCTGTTCTGAGCAATGCTTGTGTGGTCACACAGTGGGCGGAGGACTGAGAAGCCAGTACCACTGAGTGGATTTGTTCACGGGACCCTTGTATGCAGGCGCTACTGTGGCAATGTGCTAGGGCACGGTAACCCAGGGGAGAGGAGGGGGTGAGGGGCCAGTGACTTGGGATGAACTAGTCCTGGGACTGGTCCCCGGGTCACTCCCCTGACCTGTGGCAGGGCCTGACTCAAGCTGGCCTGGGACAGCCAGTCCTACTGAAGCAGGCCATCACTTCCACCAAATGCCAGGCTTGGCGGTGGGGTGAGGGACAAGGCTAGGTGCCCTGGTGTTGGGCCCTTGCGGCCAGCTTCCGCAGCTCATCCCAGAAGAACATGCTGAGGATGGTGTGGGGGCCCAAGCGCAGATAGGCAAGGCCTAGTCCCTTGTAGAGTGCCAGGGGCCCCTCCTGTTGACAGATCTTCACCAGGCAGTCAGTGAGGCCCCTGTACAGCTGGCCCTGAGGATAAACATGGGGTGAGGATCACCTCGAGAGGTGAGAGGTCCCAGATGACACAAGGTGTGTCTAGTGTACGGTTAGAAGGAGCACCTAGTCCCTCCTGGCCCGGGAGGGTTATAGACAACCCTATATAGACAATATAGAGGTGATATTAACAAGGAGCCTCTTCCTTCAGGCAGACAGCCTTCTGCAGGGGTGCAGCTTGGATAGTGGCACTCAGACATCTTTATCCTGACACTTCCTGTTGGGGTTACCACAGGAAGGCCATGATTCCAAACCTGCTCCTCCTATTAATCATCTGGGCAGCCTCAACCAGGTCACTTGATCTCTCTGAGCTGATTTCCTTACCAGGCAACAGAATAAAATCCAGTTAAAGGGTTTAGGGCATGCGTGTTAATGGGCTGTGAATATGGCACATGTCCCCTGGTGTGTGTGTGTGTGTGTGTGTGTGTGTGTGTGTCTCCCATCTCCCCACACCCTACATTCCCCTGTCCCCTGCTCACCCTGCCGGCTCTGTCCACCGGTTGGTTGTATAGCCGGGTGCTGACCACGTCGAAGGGAGTCATGACCGCAGCCACAGCTATACTGCTGATCATGCCTCCAGCCAGGGTTACCAGCCAGCTGTCCTCCAAAAGCCACTGTGGGGATGGCTCAGGCTGTTGACCCTGCCCACTGCCCTCTACTCACCCCTGGTGTGCTCTCCCTGCCCCAAGCCCACGAGGGCTGGAAGGGCTGGAGTAGGTGTAGGCATAGGCGAGCAAATCAGACCTCTCCAGCCATTCCCAGCCCCAATACCAACACTGTGTTCCTCTGTGGTTTCAGGGTTCACTGATGCCCAATGCGTGTTGGACAGAAGGGCCAGGTCACAGCTATAGTGACAGAGCCAACGACTGTTTTCTTCTTCCTCTCTCTCTCTCTCTCTCTCTCTCTCTCTCTCTCTCTCTCTCTCTCTCCAGATGAAAAACACCCTTCGCTGCAGCTCCCCTCTCCTTCCTCTCTTCCTCCCATGCCTCCTCCTCCTCTTTTCCTTCTGACCCTCCTTCCTTCCCTCCTCTCCCCCTTCCTCTGAATCCCTTTCTTCTTCTCTTTTGACAGGGTCTCATGTAGGTAGCCTAGCCTGACTTGGAACCCTAGGTAGCTGAGGACCACCTTAAGCTTCTTGATCCCCCTGCCTCAGCATCCCAAGTGTTAGGAACCTAAGTGTGTCTCACGGCATTCAGCAAGACCAGGCTTTGTTTTGGACCCCATCTGTCCCCACCCCTGTGTGAAAGAGGCAGGGCCCTCCCACTCCCTGTGTATGCAGGAGTTCCCAACCCCTTACCTGTCGCTCCTGTACCCAAGCCTTAGCGGAAGCAAAGGTGGCCAGCTGGGCAGCTGAACCCACTGTGACTCGGAGCACAGCCCCACCCACACCCCGCCACAGTCCCAGTAGGCCCTGCTGGCGCCAGATGGTCTCCAAGGCACCCAGGACACTCTGCAGGGAAGAGAGGGTATAGATCACTAGACAGCCCCAGTCCCTGCACAGCCGGGAGTCCCCGGGGTTCTGGGGAAGATATTTTACCTGATGCTGGTGCTGGTGCCCCACAGCCATAACAGCCACTGTCTGGGCCTGCAGCTGGGTCTTGACCTGGGAGTACAGAGCAGATGGGGGGCTTTAGGCTTGAGACTGGGAAATGAGCTGGGCATGTTTGAGCCCCTCTCCTGCACAGTATCCCTGACTCCACATCTGAAGCTTGGGGGCTTAAGTCTGATTTTCCTGCCTCCCCCTCCCAAATGCTAGGATTATGGTAGTCAGGTGGTGCCACACCTAGCTAATGTGCTTGGGAACAAACCCAGGATTCGGGCAAACACAGTACCAAGTGAGCCACATCTTGAGCCTGCCTTTATATCTTGGTAGGTCAAGTTTGTTGTTGTTTTATGTTGTTGTTGTTGTTGTTTGGTTGTTTGGTTTGGTTTTGGTTTTTCAAGACAAGGAAGTTTTCTCTGTGTAGCCCTGGCTGTCCTGGAACTCACTTTGTAGAGTAGGCTGGCCTTGAACTCACAGAGATCCACCTGCCTCTGCCTCCCTAGTGCTGGGATTAAAGGCATGTACCACCAACGGCTTCAAGTCCCCCCCACCACCACCCCCGGAGCTGAGGACTGAACCCAGGGCCTTGTGCTTGCTAGGCAAGCGCTCTACCACTGAGCTAAATCCCCAACCCCTGGCTTCAAGTTTCTTAAGTAGATCTTTGGGCCTCTGCACTGCCACTCACAAGGACAGAGTACTTCAGTGGCCAGAGCAGGACACAGCAGCTCCTAATCAGCTGTGGCTTTTATCCCCACCATATACCAGGCTATCCACAGCAAATGACAACTATAATCTACCTGCTTCATAACCTACTCCCTCTCCTGGCTAAGACCAGTGGGCATGGATGCCAAAAGAGCAAGGGTCAGAGCAAGGGCAGATTCCAGATCTGAACCAGATATTCCCAGGGAACAGTCCCCTCCCAACCTGCCTCACCCAACCCAGGGCCACAGAGTCTACTGGTCACATTGGTCAAGTTGGAGTGGTAAAGGAAGAAGACACTCACCAGGTAAGCAGGACTTCCCACAAAGGCTCCCAATGCCCCAGCCATAGCACCTGCGACCACAGTACCACCTGGTTGCTGGGTGAGGCCAGCCTGGCATGCCAGGCTATAGCAGTAGAAACGGACACCATTCATGAGGCCCTGGTAGAGAAGGCCAGCGGCCAGCCCCTTTTGCAGGCCCCACAGCCCATCTGCCCGGGCGATGGCTGTGACAGAAGACACAAAGCCCCGGTAGGGCCGTGGGTAGGTGCCTGGGGCCTGCAGTTCACCCTGCAGCTGTAGACGAGTCTTCACCACTTCCAGAGGATTGGTGAATACACAGGCCAGGCAGCAGGCTGAGGCACCCAGCACCAGGTCCACCGCCGGAGACACCACATCCCCTGCATCCGCGGCAGGAGCCATCTGTGTCTGGATCAGGGCCACAGCACAGGCCATAGGTGGCGGTGTCTAGGCTGTCTGCACCTGTGTGTGGCCACAGGGCTGGGGGCCATGGGGGCCCAGTGCCATGTCTAGAGGACAGATCTTGTCAGGGACTGGAGGCCCCTGGTCTGTCTTGGAACTCCACCTGCTGTTAGCAGACTGGGGCTGTGGGAGTCTGGACACACCTCCTCTGGCTCGGGCCAATCCCAGCTGCTGCTGGCCAGGCTGGCCTGGCCCCTGGGATCTGGAGGAAAGGTCACTTGGGACTGGAAGGAGAGTGGAGCAGGAAGAAAGAGCTTAACTAGGGGAGGGCGCTCCTCCTTGTCCTCTAGACTTCCTGTCCCATCTCTAGTCCCGGTCTGGCACCAGCTAAAGCTCTGGGCATGTAGTGACTTGGCCCTAGGCACAGGCTACCTGGGCTGACTAGCAACTGTCCCATTTCTACATCTGCCACAGCCTGAGTGACTTCCTCCTCTTTCCTGGCCTCAGTCTTCCAATCTGGTTCCCTCAGATCATAGCTCCATTTTCTTTCTCTCTTTTTCTTTCTTTCTTTCTTTCTTTCTTTCTCTCTCTCTCTCTCTCTCTCTCTCTCTCTCTCTCTCTCTCTCTCTCTCTCTCTCCCCCTCCCTCCCTCCCTCCCTTCCTTCTCTCTCTCTCTCTTTTTCTTCTCTCTCTCAAATTTCACTTAATTTTTGAGTTTTTTGAGACAAGGTCTATGTAACCTTTGCTGACCTGAAACTAGCTTTGTAGACCAAAGTGGGCTCAAAATCACAGTGCCTCTGCCCCCTAGTGCTGGAATTAAAGGTGTGGACCACCATGCCCAGCCTTTTAGTTCCTTTCCCCCATTTTTGAGCCAGGATTTCTCCATGTAGCCCTGGCTGTCCTGGAACTTTCTCTGCCTCTGCCTCTGCCCCTCAAGCGCTGGGATTGAAGATGTGTGCCACCACTGCCCGGCTTTTCTAGTTCCTTCTCAACAGTGGGAGTGTAAAGGAGGACCCCAGAGCCCAGTTAGTGAGGTGGTTTTGTTTCATGTGAGGCGGTGTCTCATTTCTAGACTGGCTGGGACTCAGTGTGCAGCCCAGGGTGCATACAAACTCATGCCAATCTCTAGCTGCCTTTGCCCCAGGGCTGACAGTACAAGCATGCATGTCCATGCCTATTTTCATTTATTATTATATTTTTATGTATATGAGTGGGTTTTTTTTCTTACAGTGGCTCACACCTTTTTTTTTTTTTTTTTGGAGCTGAGGATCGAACCCAAGGCCTTGTGCTTGCTAGGCAAGTGCTCTACCACTGAGCTAAATCCCCAACCCTGTGTATGGGTGCTTTGCCTCCATGTATGTCTGTGTGTGCCTGGTGTCCATGGAAGCCAGAGAGAGTGTTGTATCCTCTGGAACTGGAGTTACACATGGTTGTGAGCTATCATGTGGGTGGGTGCTGGGAATCAAACCCAGATCCTCTGGAAGAGCTATAACTAATGAACAATTTCTCCAACCCCATTGATTTTTTTTTTTTTTTTTTTTTTTTTTTTTTTTGAGACAGGGTTTCTCTGTGTATCTCTGGCCATCCTGGAACTATGTAGACCAGGCTGGCCAGGGACTCTCAGAGATCCGCCTGCCTCTGCCTTTTGAGTGCTGGTGTTAGAGGTGTATGACACCATGCCCAGCAAACCCCATTAATGTCAATGCGTGCGCGCGCATGCGCGCGCACACACACACACACACACACACACACACACACACACACACACAGCAACACCACAGTTGCTATAAAAACCAAGTGACGAATGGCGTACATGGCACAGACACATCTGTCAGTCAGGCTGCACACTACTCAAACCAGAGCACATATTTACAACTGTTTGTTTCTAGAAGTTTCCCTTTCCTATTTTCAAACCGCTATTGATTTTGGGGAACCGGACCTTGGAGAATGGTGCTGCTGATGATGGGGAGAAGGGGCCACCCAGTCTGACTCCAGAAGGACCTTTGGGAGATCGATGTGTGAAGAGCCTGCTTTGAACAGCGCTTCACACAGTAAAGGGTGGTCCACACCCCTCCTCAGCCCCCAACTTCTAGCCTTGCTCACCCCAAACTGCAGAGTCCCTGGGTGGGATGGAATGGAAAGCTAAGGCCCACAGTGAAGAGTAACCTTTATGGTTCTAGCCATTCTCCTTAACAACCGGACCACCGGGCTCCCACTCTTGGTGGCCATGCAGAGAACAGGAAGGCCCAGGGATTTCTTCTGGGCCTCCGTCCTCCAGGCAGTGGAGCCATGGAAGCAGCCGGGGCAGACCTGGTTCTCGTTCTATGTGGGGGTGTGTTGGGCACATAGTGGACAGTGAAGATGTTGCAGCAGAGGAGCCCTCCCCACCCCCCTCTCAAGGCTAGTGACAAGTCTCAGCAATATAACGTCAATTTTATTTTAAAAAACAAAGCCCAATCCATCTGCCCCATCTCCAGGGGGATCTAACAAAGACCCCAGGAAGGGCCAGCTCCAGCCAAACGGGGCTCCGTCAGTGTCAGCGTAGCCACCAGGCCCATGGGCTCTGCTCTCTCAGCCCCTTTCCTTTGCTCCTGGCAAGAGAAGCTACCTGAACCTTGGCTCCTACAAGCTCTGCTGCATCTGAGGGAGAGGAGAGGCAGGGCTGTGGACATGCAGGGCCTCCTGGCAGCCATAGAGGGCTGCTGTCTGGGCCCAGGCTGTGTGAGACAGGCTGCTGGGCATGGGGCGGATGCGTGAGGAGGAGGCATGCACAGACACCTAATGTTCCCGTTTCCCTGTGCGGTGAGGACAGTGTTCAAAAACGAACAAGGGTGGCTGGGCACTCACGACCCCCAGGGGGCCCTGACCATCTGCCCAGGTCCCTGGCCCAGGAAAGGAAGGTGGCATGCCCGCCCTCCTGGTCTCTTTGCTCCCCCTTAAATGGATGCTTTTATTCTCATGGCCACCCTGAGCAGGTGGTGAGGACTAAGATGTCTACAGAGCCCACAGGGCTCAGACCTTCTGCCCTAGTGACCTCCAGTCACTCCCAGTTGGGCAGGATGCCCAGAGCGCAAGGCACCCACTCTGATCCCTGTCTCGAGCCACACTAGGAGTGGGCCGTAGAGGCCCGTGGACACCGGGCTCCGAAACAGCACGGTGGCACTCCACGGTGTACATGCTTCTAGCCTTCCTGCAGTGTTGCCTAGCCCCGCCTCAGCACCAGGGGTCCCGGGAGGCTCTGCCTCGGCAGAGACTGTCGCTCCGCTGCCAGGCGCTATGGATGAGGCTCAGGGCGTCTTCGAATTTCTGCTTGATGGAAGCTTCGTGGATCGCCTTGTGAGGGAGGTCTACCTGTGGTGGACAAGCAGGGAGCATAAAAGCTGCTGGTTGCCTTCCCAGGAGCCATGGAAGCTTGGGGTCCTGCACACCCCTTTGGGAGCATCGTCCATGTTGCGAGTTTCCCTCCTGCTCTGCACACAGATCCCAAACTCTCAGGTCTACCTGGAATTCACTGGGCATGTATCTGTTTTTGACTGTTCTCCACCTCAGGCTCTGTTCAGAGCTCTCCCAGAACCACAGCGGGCAGGGAGCACATGCTCAGAACTGTACCTCTCCCCGGGGGTGTGTGGGGGGGGGGGGGGGGGGGGGTGGCAGAGCATGCCTTTCATCCCAGGAGCCAGGGGCAGGGGTTCCCTGTGAATTCCAGGCTAGCCAGAGTTGCATAATAAGACCTTGTCTCAAAACCAAAAAAACCAAAAAACCCAACAATAACAAGACAAAAAACAAAAGCTACTACCTCTCCAGGGCTCTGGGAAAGAGGAGGTCCTCTCTTGCTTGTGTCTTGCCAGGCCCACCATGAGCCCCACAGCTCCTGGTGGCATTTAGAGCTTTTGACAGACTAGCTGACACTGGGGCTTGCCCCTCTGGTTCTAAGTTTCTGGGTCTGTCTCGGTTATTTGCAAATTGCCGCCCCTAGAACCCTGCAGGTGAGGCCAGGCCCCAAGAACGGCTGGGTACCTGGTAGATGGCTTTCCAGCCAGAGCTCAGGGCAGTCAGGAACCGGTCCAGTTCGGAAGTGCAACTCAGATAGATGACCCAGGGTTGGAGCAGCTGTGGGCTATCCTGGGAGAATTCCTAGGACAACGGGTCCCTGGTAAGTATGCACAGATTTCCTTGGGCAGGGTCTGTGCCCTCATTCCCACCCAGCTCACCAGGACACAGTACTCCTTGCCCAGCTCTGTGGAGATGGCACTGATGTCAGCCAGCCTGGCCGTGCCCAGGGAGCGAAAGAAGCTGGTTTGGCAATCCTCGTGGCATGTGAAGAGGCGGTCCTCAGTGATTACCAGGCAGCAAGGGATACAGGGGCTGGGAGCCACCCCCTGGGGTATGACCTGGATATTGGCAGAAGTTGGGAGAGGCAAGCTGTTTCTCCAGGGTGGCCTGCACCACGACTCCCAGTAGACTGACTACCTTAACAGTGTAGGGAGAGGAGGGGGAATGGTCTAGGTTACAAAGTGTCCTGAACGTATGTTCATTCTCGGGCTGTCCCCTAGGGTCTACCATCTTGGCCCTCACAGGCTTCTCTGTGACTGGTGTGTTTGGGGGTTGGACCCTGGAGATCCGGATGGGCCAGGCTGGGCAGATGGCGGAAGCAGGGGCACTTACTCCTTTGGACACAGCCTGGCAGAGATGCTGCATCCAGTCAGCCATCTCAGCCTCGCTGTCAGCACTTAGCTCCAGGCAGGGCCGGTCAGCCAGAATGACCTGGAAGGCGTGGGGCCGGTCTGTGGTGTTGGATCTCCGGCAGCCACCACACTGCTCCGCCCTGGGCCAGAGGAGGAGGGTGAAATGGGGTGAGGTGGCTGGAGTGGGAGAGCCTGGGGTTGGCTGAGGTGTGCAGACACTGGGCCTCGGGCTCTGGCTCTCGGCATATTTACAGATGCTTGGCAACCTCTCATTTCTGTGTAAGTTTTTTTGTTTTGTTTTGTTTCTTTTGAGACAGGGTCTCATGTAGCCCAGGCTGGCCCAGAACTTGTGATGTAGTAGAGGATGACCTAGAATGTCTGAGCCTCCCGCTTCTACCCTCCACACTGGATTAGAAGGGTGCCATTGTACCTGGTTGCATGACAATCTGTATCTCCAGAATTGCCATGATCCCCTGGGGTACCCAAACATAGCCAGGTGTGAGGGTACAAAGCTGCTCACTGCTCCTGCTCAGAACCCGTGCCCACTGACCCACTTCCTCTGTAATCTGCCTTTCACTGGGTGGAGACTTGCTGGGAAGGGGCTCCCTTCTCTAGGCAGAGGGTACCTCCTGGGTGCCGCCTCATTCACCCTGCCTCCATGGCTCCTTACAGCTTGCAAACCCCAAGATACTAGGTGGGGGTTGCTGGATAAGGTGCGGTGAGAGACAGAAGGTCAGCAGTTCCTGGCCTCAGACTCAGCTAGAGCTGACCTCCAGGCAGGACACCTAGCCATGACACCTACCTGCCTAGTACCTTCTTCCTGGGACACTTACCCCATGTTCACCGACAGCAGGGGAATGACGTCAGTGCGGTCCGGATACTGGTAGAGGATCCCGTTGCTACAAGGTCACAATACAGTGAGGTGAGGCCTGGCTAAGAAGACCCCGGGGGGTCCCTCATAAACTGGGAACCAGGGACCTGCTTTCTACAGAGTGGGTAAGAAAGGAACCTGAGAGCAGCTGGGGAGAACACTGCCCCTTCCTGGGCACAGCTGCAGGACTGTCACCAGGGCTGGCTCTGGTACCTGGGAATCCTGTGCCCTGAGAACTGAGTCCCCAGCACTGTGGAGAAGGGAGGCATCTGCCCTTGGGCCGCTCCTGCTAGGGACCTGACACGTCCCCGGGGCCCACAGCTGCAGGGCGCCCACCTGAGGACCACGAAGCAGGTCTTCCAGTGTTCCTTGCCTAGATAGGAGGTGCCAGCCTTGTAGTGCAGCACGCCTTCTTTGGTGATGGCGCCCTCAGGGGGTGAGCAGTGGCAGGGGACAGGGCCCAGGGCCTCGTCCATGGGGTCCTCCCAGTGCACAAGCCCATAGAAATGCACAGTCACAGTGGATGCCTGGAGGTTCAGCCAACAGACAAGGCAGATAAGGCCTTGGCAGAGCCTAGGCTCACCCCATAACCCAGCCCCAGGAGCCGTGATAACAAGGTAACCTCAGGCCACAGCTAAGTAGGCAAGAGGACAGGGTCCAGAGGAGGAAAGTCCTTCCCACGAGGTGACTGAGGAACACTAGGGGGGGCATTTGTACCACTTAGCCTCAATCTAAGGCATGCCGCCAGTGTTGGTGCGCCACCCCAGCCACTGACCTCACATTTGGATTCCTGGGCGACAAATTTGGCCAGTGCCAACTTCTCCATGGTGGCATCAGTCAAGATGCTTGGGTAGGGTGGTTCCCGGCAGCCTTTGATCATGGCTGACCTCAGAGATGCCAAGAAGAGCCTGTGCAGGGAGTGTGGTTTGCAATCAGAGGCCCGGGGACAGGCCCTCAGTGGACAGGGCTCTGTCCTGACAGCTCTGGGCCCAGATGGCTAACAGAAACTAGGGCTGAGGATGCTGGGAACAGGGCAGCAGTGGGCAATGATGAGGTCAGAGCCCTGCATCACTGGATGGTGCCCAGAAAAGGCCTGACTATTCCTAGTGTCCAAAGGGCCTTGGATTCTGAAAGTGTTGGCCAGTAGAACTTGACCATTCCAATCAGTACAGATATGACCTCGTCACATGTAATTCTCATGTCTACAGTCCCGGGCACACCCAGGACAACAGCCTGGCTCTTGGCCCCCCCCCCCCCATTGGACCTCACACCAGCCCCTTTCCTTTCCATGAGTCCTGAGGGGCTGAGGTCGCTTGGGCTGACTGTCCACTTCCCTGCCTCTCTGAGCAGACTGCAGGGGGGACAGATGGTGTCTGCTTCTCCTCCCAGCCAGGGCCATGCCCATGGAAGATGCTGATTCTCCTGTCCCGCTGAGGGGTGGGGGCTGACACTCACTCAGCCAGGGCCACGTCAGCGGTATCCAGCAGAAACTGCTTCCTGCGGTTGGTGCACACCAGCCTGACAGTCTGTTGGTCGAGGCCAACCTGCCAGAAACCACACAGGGCTTGGCCACTGCCCAGCACAAGGGGCATCATGGCCAGATTGAGGGAGAAACCACACATCTGGGGTCACTACTAGGAAGGCCCCTGACCAAGATCTGGGGTCTGGCAGGAGTGAGGGAAGATGGTCAGAGATCTGGTGCAGGAAGAGGCGTCTTTGCACTTGACTCCTGTCTGCAGCATGGGCACAGAGGCCTCTGTGGATGGTGGTGCCCATACCCAGGATGGACCTCGCTCTGCAGCTCTAAGCATGGGTGGCCTGAGAAGCCTCATACCTAGGAGGGAACACCAACTGCAGAGTCTGCACTCACCGACACATAGTCAAGCTCACTGTAAGAAATGGCCTCTTCCACCAGGTATGGCTTCTCTGTGGCCCCTGAGAGAGGAGACCACAATACCTATTACCCTGGCTGGCCTCTTCCCCTCCCGCAGCCTTATTTTCTAAGACCCCGCCCCCTTGCAGAGAAGACCCCGTCCTTACCCTGCAACCTGAAGTGACAGTGAAGCAGAGGGACAGACAGACAGGGTGCTCAGCCCAGCTAGCAACACCTCCCGTGGGACACCTTGCCATTAGGGCGGGCCTTTAGTGGGAGTGGGGTTGGGCTGGGGGAGGGGAGCTCAAGGCCACCCACTCTGGCCTGGGGCGGCAGGCACCTTTCCGAAGCAGGTAGACGTAGCAGTCTGTGAGTAGCACGTACAGCAGCTGCAGGTTACCCTCCATGTGCCCGGTGCTCATCCGGATCATCTAAGAGCCGAAACAAACGGGAGTCAGCTTGAGCTCCCGCTCTGCCGGGCCTGCATGCACACTGAACAGTGTGGGTGTCCCGGGCCGCCTCTGCTGCATTGCTCGATCAGTCCCCAGTACGGGGACTTACTTTGAACAGCTGCTCTTCATTTTCTCTAAAGACGTGGATCATCAGCAGGAGTAAGTGATTGTTGTCAACTCTGTGACAGGGACAAGCGTAGGGAGGCTCAGGGTCAGGCAGGAGGTTACCTGCCTTTCCATCTCCCACCAGCAGGCTAGACCTCCCATCCCTGCTGGACTGGCAGATCCTGCACCAGGTGGAGACAGCCCTCACCTGAACTCTGAGGGGTGTGTCATCTCTGAAGGGCTCCCCTGGCCCTCGTCTACCCCAGAGTCCTCAGCGCTGCTCAGACACGGACTGGGCTGGTCTCGCTTGAGCTTGCAAAGAGCTTCCTGGGTTCCAAGTTCAGGCTGGGCCACAGGTTCAGGCACAGGCTCCTGGTTGACCGGCGGCACCTGGGTGTCCTGTTCCTGAAGCTCTGGCTCCTGAGGCTCCCCTTGCATGGCCTCTAGGGGCTGAGATGCCTGTCCTTCTCCTCTTCCTCCCTCTTCTTCTTGGAGAGCAGTCTCAGGGCTACCAGGAACATGCAGCGGTTGGCTAGGCCCTGCAGGGTCATGGTGGCTGCCACCTGGTGCAACAGTATTTGGACTCTCGACCGTAAAGCGGTAGAAGTCCATTGGGGCTGGAAGCCCCTCACTAAAGTCGCAAAATGGCGGTTTCTCCGGGGCCTCCCCGGAAGAGCCGGTCCGAAAGGACTGATCTGGGGGATCAGTGTGGGAGCACCACGTGCTGGGGTCCAGCTGTCCATGGAGCTTGTCAATGACCTTGCTCAGGGGCTGTCCCAGGCACTCCATGGAGGTGTCCTTCATCTCCGGGATCAGCAAGCCTACCTGGCTGAGCTCTGAGTGTTCACTGCTCTCAGCTGCACTGCTGGGCCCTTCCCCTTGCTCCTGCGGGGAGGTAAGTGTAGTATCTGGCAAGTCCCGTCCCAGGCTTGGTGTGCCCACAAGTCCGTCACCATCCCCCTGCCTAGGACATTTCTGGTGGTTAGAGGTGGGGTGCAGCGGGCTTGCTTCCTCGTCCAATTTGGTCTTTTTCTTCTTACCAATTTTCTTCTTCTTGGTGACCCTGCGACAGCAGTGACAGGGAAGGAGTTAATGCTTTAGTACCCACTGGGTATAGCATGGGTCAGAGAGGCAGTCCAGAGGGTATGTGTCCTGGGCAGTACAAGGTGAGAGACCTAAGGTGTCATGCTGCTGGCAGAGATAGGTGAAAGGGACAGCCAAGAGAGGCATGCATGGCTCCCGAGCAGGCCTACAAATTCTAGCTGATAGAACTTAGGTAGCAGCCAGGCCTGTGGTGCAAACTTACAGTCCCAGCAATTGGGAGGTGGGGGCAGGAGGATTGTGAGTACAAGGGCAGCCTAGGCTACACAGCTAGACCAATCTCAAAAACAAAAAGGGGAAAAAAAAATCTGAGCCAAGCAGCAGTGGTGCAGGCCTTTAATCCCAGCACTCGGGAGGCAGAGCCAGGCAGATCTCTGTGAGTTCAAGGCCAGCCTGGTCTACAGAGCGAGATCCAGGACAGGCACTAAAACTACACAGAGAAACCCTGTCTGGAAAAACCAAACCAAACTGAAACAAAACAAAACAAATCTGAGCTGGGGCTGGAGAGATGGCTCAGCAGTTCTTTCAGGGGTCCTGAGTTCAATTCCCAGCACCCACACGGTGGCTCACAACCACCTGTAATGAGATCTGGTGCCCTCTTCTGGTGTGCAGGGATACATGCAGACAGAACACTGTATACATAATAAATAAACATTAAAAAAAAATCTGGCTGGAGAGATGGTTCAGAGATTAAGAACATTGGCTGCTTTTCCAGAGGTCCTGAGTTCAATTCCCAGCACCTACAAACCAGTTCAAAAACTGTCTGTGGCTCCAGTTCCAGGGGATCTGATACCCTCATAAAGACATACATGCAAGCAAAACACCAATGCACATTTAAAAAATAAATCAATACATAAAAAGAAATTATTTTTAAAAAAAGATTGAGCAAAATAATAATAATAATAATAAAATAAAATAAAATCTGAGCTAAGCCAGGCCTGGTAGCACAAACTTTTAATCCCAGCACTCGGGAGGCAGAGGAGGGCGGTCATTTGAGGAAAGCCTAGTCTACATATTGAGTTCCAAGCTAACCAGGGCTACATAGTGAGACCTTGTCTCAGAAAACAAAACAAAACAAACAAAAGCAAAACAAATCCAACTGCACTAGTCAGTTGTCTAGGAAACAAACTTAGGCCACGGTTAGTTGGACCAATGACTCTATTCAGCGTCCCTCTCAGGATGTGAACAACAGATCTTTGGGAATAAATGATATGCCCAAATGCCTCAGGGTTTCTGGGTTTGTCGTCTCGGCCCTACTCTTTGGTTCTAAGATGGCTGAGATGGGCCCGGCTAAGACATTTCAGGGCTGAGTCTCTAAAGCTCCTGTGGACTTTAACTAACGAAAAAGTCTGTGTGAGCAGGTGTGTGTGTGTGTGTGTGTGTGTGTGTGTGAGACTGACTGTGTGTGTGTGTCCCAAGCCCAGACCCTAGCGGGTAATGCTCCTGCCTCAGGCCAGCAGATATGATGGGATACGGGACTTCTTTCCTCATTTGGTGTGGAGAGTTCTCAGAGCGGGGCCCACAGCAAGTCAGGGAGCTGAGACGGCTCTAGCCAAGAGGCCCTCCTCTCTCCTAGCATACCCCTGTCCACGTGTCAAAAACAAACCATGAAGCGGGCTCAGCTAAAACCCAAACTATAGAGAGCTCAGAAAGTATGCTGACTCCTCAGCATGGCGAGGCTGGGCAGGGGGATGTCAAATTTGAGTCTAACCTGGGCTTCATACATATGTAGTGAGGACCCTTCTTTCAAAACAAATACTGCTGGGAAGAGGTCTGACCCAAAGGTGGTTCCTGGCCCTGGATGGGCTAGACAAATGCTCAGCAGCCAGCTATGGCTGCTGTCCAGGTCAGTCCCTCCAGGGCCAGGAACTTACTCCAAGATGGATGCTTGTGTCCCTCTCAATTCATGCATGGGAACTCTAACCCACGGGTAATGATATCAAAAGGGGTGCTTCTGAGAGGTGCTAAGGTCATGGGGCAGAGCTCTCTGAATGGGACCGTGGCCCTTATAAAAGCAGCACGACACGTGAATACACACAAGGTGGACACGTGTAAACATGGAAAAGGTCCTCCTCTCAGGAAATGTGGGTGTGGTACCTTCACCTCAGCCTCCAGAATAAACACCTGATGTGGTCTGGTGAGGTGGCACATGTCTTTAATCCCAGCACTCAGGAGGCAGAGGCAAGCCTGGTCTACAAAGTGAGTTCCAGGACAGCCAGGGCTTCGTAGAGAGACCCTGCCTTTTTTTTGTTGTTGTTTTATTTTGTTTTGTTTTCCGAGACAGGGTTTCTCTGTGTAGCTTTGTACCTGGCCTCGAACTCACAGAGATCCACCTGGCTCTGCCTCCTGAGTGCTGGGATTAAAGGCATGCACAACCACCGCCCCGGCTGAGAGACCCTATCTTAAACAAAAGAGGCCTGGCCAGGTGTGGTGGCACACACCTTTATTTCAAGCACTCAGGAGGCAGAGGCCAGAGGATCTGAGTTTGAGGCCAGCCTGGTCCACACAGTAAGTTCCAGAATGGCCAGGGCTGCACAGAGAAACCCTGTCTCACAAAAACAAAGTCTGCTCTTCTGTTGTCTGTCACGTGTCTCTGCACTTGGGGACAGCAGCCTCCCTGGGACAGATCTTCTGATCCCTGTGGCCCAAAGAACTGGACAAGTTGTGAAGGGGCTGCTTCTTACGTCTCAGCGATGTCCCCTGCCCTTGGGATAGTCGCTGTCTTCCCTGGACTACATGGTGAGCCCAGAGGTGGACACTGGGCACGAGGGGCTGGCTCACCCACCTTCTCCTAGGCCCTTCCTTCCCTGCTGACCTGATGACTTCAAGCTCCGTACAGGCATCTGGCTGGTCTGGGGCCTGGGCCTCTTCCTTCTCCTGAGAGGTGGTGTGCACAGGGGTGGTGTCGGAGGATGACACAGCCTCAGGCTGCTCCTCATTGAAGGGGTTATGGCGCTGGGTGGGGCTCTTAGTAGATGCCTTGCTACTGGTTAGGTCCGAGGCAGTAGAGCGGGGTCCGCTGATGGTATCTGTGAGGTCTCCATCTGCATGGACAAGGAGACAGGACACAGACAGCCTGTCAGCCACCAACTGGGACCCAGAGGATGCCTTATCTCAGGGGAGGTGGGCTAGCTCCTCCCAGGGAAGCCTGACCATGGTGGCCCTAGTTCAAGAGCAGAGGCCCCCAACCCACAGGACATGCAATTAATGCTTCTGGAGGCAAATGATGGTGACACCCTCTTCTCTGTCACTGGGCGCCCTTAGTACTCACACTTAGTCAAGTTCAGTTAAGGGTCCACAGTGTGAAACAGCTTCTAACCTAAGCCCTGGGCAGGGTGACTGATGCTTCCCAGGGTGGCTGGGGCCCAAGAGGAGACAGGTTGCATACCTCCTAGGATAACCTCAGAGCCCTCTGACGTAAGGATTGGGGGTGCCGAGCAGCCCCTCAACACTACTCCTTGTGCAAAGTGATACCCAAAGTCCTCTGCAAGCCCCCTCCCCCGCAGACAGCAGGGAACATAGGAAGCCAGAAGAGCAGAAGAGAGAGACAAGGAAAATGAAAGCATGGGCTGGGGAGCACAGGGGAGGGGCTGAGGAGGGGAACGCAGGACCCAACACAACAGAGAACAGTGACAGATGAGGGACAAGATGAGATGTAGAGAGGAAGGCATGTTAGGGGCTGCCCCCCAAGACACTTTGCAAGCTCTTCAGAAGATATTGACTTTTCTCCCTCAAATCCAACAGCACTGCTGGGGCTCTTCAGAGCCAGGCACCCCTCTTAGGGTGAGCTGGAGGACGCTGCGGCCTTTCAGTGAGGAGCGGATCTAACCGGCCTCCTCCAAACCCCTGCAGTCTAACTCACTGGAATAGGCAGACGGGAGCACCATCGTGGTGAGTCAGGGGGTCACTTCTCTGGCGGCAGATGGGAGCTGCCTGGGCAGAAAGCTGGGACCTGGGACTGCCTGGGTGAAGGCAATGGCCACTCATACTCTAGTAGTTGACATGTGCACATCTTGCTGGCCATTACCTCTGCAGAAGTGCCTAAGCACACCAGAAGGGCCTGCTGGCTGACACAGTCCTTGGTTTCTCTTGTTTTAAGTGGCTGTCTTTTCTCATTTTTATCTTTTTGAGATGGGGGTCTCACTATGTAACAGCCCTGTCTGGCCTGGGACAATCCGAAGTCCTCCTGCCTCAGGAAGGGTTAAGTTATTTCGTCTCTGTCAGGAGCATGCTAGGGATGCTCTTCCGTTTTCCTGATTGGGCCTTCTGAGGCCTAGCTCTCAGAAGAAGGAAATCATGCCTCAGACCCCACAGAGGGCTCCTACAGGGACAGAGGTTCAGCCTCTCTCTTCCCCTGAGCACCTGCAGCTGCTTGTGGAGAGGTCATGAGGTGAGTGAACAGACCTCAGGACATGATAGGTGTTAAGCCCGGATGCCTAGCAATTTTATAAAGAAGCTTAAGACCATGGATCACCCTACCCGACCCTGCTCGGGGCCCCAAGTTTGGAGTTGCCCCCAAGTCCTTTCCTGCAGGCTCAAGGAGACAGTGGTGTCTTAGGTGAGTGGCCACAGTGGGCCAGGAAATTCTTCAGTGCTGAGGAACTTGGAGAGTCACCACTGCAGTGAATATATAACCCTGCCTGAGCCTGGCCCAGCCCGAGCAAGCCGGGCTATTAGTTCCTGGGCAAGATCTACAAGGGCTGCGGAGGAAGGTCAGAGGTCATGGTCTGCCTGTCAAGTGACTAAAAAGTTTGTCAGGAAAGGGTTAGTGGTTAGAGCCAGAGGGAAAAACCAACGCCGACATTATGCTTCAGAGGAGGCTGAGAGGAGAAAAGATGTTAAGTGGAATTCCGGGTCGGTCTCACACTACCTGCACTCAAACACTCCTCCAAGCTGCCTTCTTGGCTGAGCGACACAATTTACCTCTCAGTGCTGGAGCCCGTGTCTCTCAGGTAAGCTAGTTCACACTCACATCACTGGTCCACTCCTCAGAGGTCATCCTCGGGGGAACCCCACCTCAGGCATGAAAGGGGTGCCCGAGCAGGAGCTCTTTGGGAAGGGAGTCTGGGACAGCCTCAGATTTAAGGAGCAAACATTTACTGTATCAGAGAGCCTACTTGGAGTCAGTACTGCCACCTGGGAGTTGCTGTGTGAATTTGTCCAAGCCCAGCTATGGGTCACGGGCAGAAAAAAATGCTCCCATAATGCTGATGTGCATGAAAGCATAGGAAGCTAAACTGCTTTAAAACTCCAAAGAGAATCTCCTTGTTGGAAGCTTTCACATTGACTTACTTATGGAGCAGGGCATACTTATGTGTACATAGGGGCCAGAGGATGCTGTGTGTGCATATAGGGGTCAGAGAATGCTGTGGGTGTACATAGAGATTAGAGGATGCTGTGTGTGTACATAGGAGTCAGAGGATGCTGTGTGTACACAGGGGTCAGAGGATGCTGTGTGTACATAGGAGTCAGAGGATGCTGTGTGTGCATATAGAGGTCAGAGAATGCTGTGGGTGTACATAGAGATTAGAGGATGCTGTGTGTGTACATAGGAGTCAGAGGATGCTGTGTGTACACAGGGGTCAGAGGCGGTTTCCTCACTTGGATCTCAATCCATTAGGGATAGCCTGAAAGGATCAAGCCTCCATCTTTCTCCTGGATGCTCTTGTGATGAATAGGAGATAAATCCCTGTATCTCAAAGCATCACTTTTCTGGAACAGGTCTCCACTCCACTGAACCAGGTCACTCACATGGACCATTAGTGTAATGACTGGGACTGGAATCTGGAGGTGGCTTGGTGTCTGGGCAGTGGTCACTGAGTGACTCCGGAGGCCCCTGTGGGAAGGCAGGAATGACCCCTGAGAGAAGGGCTCCTGGGCTAAGGGCCAAGTTCCCCTACTGCAGAATTCCACCTACTCCAGCACCAGCTGTGGTGTCGTTATGACCATAGGCATTGTTATAAGTAATAAGAAGTTGATTCTGAAACACATGCAGCAAGCTTGGCAGGGAAACGTTGCAAACCAGGAAAAGAGGGTCACAGAGGACTCTGTCCCACCTTCCCAGTCTGTGCTGGGTACAGACGGCACTGCTGGAAACACATCTCCAAAATCATAATCTATAAAAACGGGGGACAAAACTCAAGATTAGAAACGGGCAGTGGAAGGGGATCGGGGCAACGGGTGGGAGACACGGGGAGAAGAGAGAGGGAAGAACTTTGTACGTGTTCTCTAACAGCCAACTGTGACCTCAGCTGTCCTGAGGGCCACTCCTTCCCAACCCGGAGCCTGTCCCGCCGCACAAGAACCTGAGTCTCCTTGCCGCTCCCCCTCTGGCCCTCGGGGTAATGAGGTCCTGTCCTTCTGGCTAGAGTTAGACAGCATAACTTTGTCCATGGATGGCCTGGTTGCTTCTTCAAGGCCTGTCCCCTGACTCCTCCTCCAGGGTATCCCCTGAGGCCCACCCAAGGAGACTGAGTGGCTTCTTCACTTGTCCCATAAGCAAAGATGTAGTGCAACTCTTTTTATTATTATCAGTTTCTTGAAACCTATTTTCATGCAGCCCAGATTGGTCTTGAACTTGTTACATAGTACAGAATGACCCAGAACGTCTGATCCTCCTGACTACCTTCTGAGTGCGTGGCTTGCAGGTGTGCCCAATCAGGCCTGATGTGTGTGTGTGTGTGTGTGTGTGTGTGTGTGTGTGTGTGTGTGTGTGTGTAAGCATGGGTTTGCATGTATCACAGTGAGTGTGTGGAGACCAGAGGACAACCTTCAAAAGTCACCTTTCTCCTTGTATGGTGGGTTGTCAGGTTTGTACGGTGTGGCAAGTGGTTTTTAGCCACTAGGCCATCTCACTGGCCACAAGCTTGGGTTTATGCAGTGCTGGGGATTGAGAACCCAGGGCTTCATACACGCTAGACCAGTGCTCTACCCACTGAGCTACATTCCTATGATGCAAATCTTGCTGAAAGTGGGACATATGACCCATGCACAAACAAGACAATGAGGAAGGTCAGGTCACAGGGGAGGCGACCAGGGAGTCCGCGGAGCCCGCCTCCCAGGAGGCGAGGTTGAGTGAATGAGGTCAGATGAAGGGAGACTAGACCTCACTGCAGTGGGGGCAACAGCCAGCTTTATGAATGCCAACACCTAAGGTTTGAGGAAAGCCAGGGTTTTCTAGCCACCGATCTGAGTTGAAAGGACCCACTTATGGTTTGTCAGTCTCAGGGGACGGGCCCAGCCATCTCTGACCCATGGAGGGGCACTAAGAGGGACTGTCCAGGAAACCATGAGGGTTCCTGCCCCTCAGAATGCCTGCCTGTCTCCTGGGGTTGCTCAGCCTCTGCATAGAACCTGCTGCAGGACATCCTTCCCCAGGCAGGTGATGCTCAGCTCTGATTCGGGCAAGATTCCCAGGGCATATTGCTATGACTCTCTCCTTGCTCAGAAGACTGCCCCTGGGCATGAGGCTAGAAACTTCTAGTAAAGTTAGTAAGGTTCATAGGGCCTGATTTTTCCTTTTTCCCTGTTTTTTTTTTTTTTTTTTTTTTACAGAAATGAAGATCTGGGAAATGATCAGCTTTGTTCAATTGCAAATCCCAAACACTAGAGAGACATTGTCACTCAGCAAGGCTTGGGAGGCTCCAGAGATCACTTCAGGACACAGGCCTAGTTCCTTTTTTCCAGGGGCCACTTACCCTCACTAGATGGGGCAATGGCACTGTCATCCCATTCCAGGTTGGTGGAGGTGACAGAGTTGAAGGAGTTAAGGGACAGGCTGTCTGAGCCATGGACTGAGCTGGGAAGGCGGTCTTCGAAGTCCAGCAAGTACTGAGGCTTATAGTAATCGGGCATGTAGGGGGCCAGGTCCAAGTAAGGAGCATCCTGGGAGACAAAACGTTAGAGAGGAACCTCAGGGCAGCTAGCAAACAAGGTTTGGCAAGCAGTCACCAGAATCAGGATGGGAAGGAAGCTGGGGATCACACACACACACACACACACACACACACACACACACACACCACACATACACCACACATATCATACACACACACGCACACACACACACACACACCACATGATACCACACAGACACACAGTACACACCACACACACAAACACACACACACACCACACATACACCACACATATCATACACACACACACACACACACACACACAACATACACAGACACACAGACACAGACAGACAGACACACACCACATGATACCACACAGACACACACACACACACACACACGACATACACACACACCATACACATACACACACACACACACACACACACAAACCACACATACACCACACATATCATACACACACACACACACACACACACACACACAACATACACAGACACACAGACACAGACAGACACACACCACATACCACACAGACACACACACACAACATACACATACACCATACACATACATACATACACACACACACACACCACATATCATACACATACACACACACATACACAGACACACACTACACACCACATACACAGACACACACTACACACCACATACACACACACACACACACACACACACACACACACACACACACACCATGCTCTCTTAGGGAAATCAATGTGCTCTAGGAGTTAATCAGGAAGTAACTGTCCCAAGGAGTAGGACACAGTTCTAAAGCTTTGAATGTGATGAGTGTTGGCAGGGTAACGCTGGAAGGAAAAAGAAGGAAGGAAAAAGAGCCATCAGAATCCAGCCAGAGCAGCAAATGTTCCCTTGATAGCTCTCAGCATTAGAATCTCTCACTGTCCCTGGTTTCTACCACTGCCGAGTCCCACCTTCAGCAGGTACACGGGTCTTGTCGAGCCCAGGACTATGAGATGCTCTGGCTCTCTGGGGTCAGTATTGTCCTCGTACAGGCACATCCGCAGACATGCAGTTTTGTTGTCTATGGCTTGTTTCTGTAGTCTGGAAATATTACATGAAATCTTCCAGAAATAAACAAGTGATAAGCTCTCAAAATTTTTTGGAGCTAGACATGTGGCACATGCCTTTAATCCCAGCACTTGGGAAGCAGGGGCAGGTGGATCTCTGTGAGTTCCAGGCCAGCCAGGGATACTTAGTGAGAACCTGTCTCAATAAAAAATTATTTTTATGTACGTGTGATGGTGGTTGGGGGAATGTAGACATGCCACAAGATTTTGTGTTTTAAGATTTATTTATATGTAGACAGTGTTCTGCCTGCATGTATGCCTTTATGCCAGAAGAGGGCACCAGATCTCATTACAGATGGTTGTGAGCCACCATGTGGTTGCTGGGAATTGAACTCAGGACCTCTGGAGGAACAGCCAGTGTTCTTAGCCTCTGAGCCATCTCCAGCCCCTTGTTGTTATCTCTTACAGAGGATAGCTTTTTAGTTTAATTTTATCCATTTATTTATTTGTTTATTTATGTATGTTTGCTTATTTATTTATTTGTTTGTTTTCAGGATGGATTTTTCTATGTAGCCCTGGCTTTCCTGGAACTCACTCTACACCAGACTGGCCTCAAACTCAGCGATCCACCTGCCTCTGCCTTCCAAGTGCTGGGATTAAAGGCCACTACCCAGTTTAAGATTTTATAGTTAAGTAAGTGTTTATATGTGTCTGTGTCACAGTATGCACACTTGTGAGTACAATACCCTCAGGAGCCAAAAGAGGGAGTCAGATCCCTTTGGCACTGAGGTTACAGGTGAGCTGCCTGTCATACAAAGGTGCTATAACCTAAACTCAGGCCCTCTGCAAGAGCAGTACATGCTCTTAACCACTAAGCTATCCCTCCAGTCCCTGAGCCTAATTTACAAATTAAACTTTAATACATATATGTATATGTGTGTATGTATTATATACACACAGGTTTTTCATATATATGAAAAATACACACACACATATACAAGAAAAAACAGCACATACAGGGTTTGGTACCATCTGTGATTTTAGGCATCTGGGGGTAGAGTCTTAGAAAGTGAGCCCTGTGGACATGGGAAGGTCTATCCAGTGTCCAGTGTGTGATCATGAAGGAAGCTTGAGAATTTGAATCCTGTGGAGAAGCATGGAGCCAAGGACGCTTTGTCAGGATTGCAGGAATTTGTCTTGTACCTCTCAGACACTCATGTCTTAAACACAAAGGTGAGTCCTTCTGAGCTATGACACTTGAGGCAATGTGGCTTTTCCCCAGGTGTGCAGAGAGACAGGAAGACACTGAAGCAGGAATCCTGGCCATGAGTAAGCCAAGAGAATAAGCCCTTCCAGCCAATCCCACTGACCCTAAAGGTGTCCTTTATCTGAACAAACAGGTGTTGCCAAGCTCAGCCACACACAACAAACTCCAGATGGACTAGAAAAATGAAGTCCTTCCCAACCCCCTCTCATCTTCCTCCAGTATCAAGAACCAAGGTGTCTCACCAGATCCAGGTCGAACCGAATAAATTCCAGCCCAGATACCAAGGTCAGGAAAAGAGTCAGGTGATCATGGCTGCAGACCAGGGCGTTTCTGCCAGACAAAAAACAAAAAACAAAAACAAAAACAAAAAACAACAACCCAGGGATCTCTGAGTCTGGTCAGCCTGGTTCACCCTCACCAGAAAGCCTACAGTGTTGAAATTGGATGGGTGACAGCCCACCCCTGGAGGGTACCCAGTTCATTCAGCCACGCCCCCTCCTCTCCTCCAGTTTCTCCTGTTCATATTGGCTGTGAAGCTTACATGGGCCTGGAGCATAAGGCTTATCAGGTTCTCAGTGGCTGCTCTGAACACTCTGTCCCTGAAGTGTCCCCAGCAAAGGGGAAGGCAAATGTTGGGCATCTGGTCAGCCTGAGTTCAGCGCAGACACCAGACTGTTTATAGAGCCTAGCTGTCTTCTGGAGGAAGCCACCAGACGGCCAGCAAGACTCCAAGGCTCTCTGCCATTACATCAGGCCCTTAGTGTGTGATACCAAGCTAGGCCTCTGTCTCTAAGTGACAGGAGGCTTTGGGTTGATGTTTAGGGAGCTGGGGGTCCCGGCAAGAAACAAGGGTGTTCCAGACACTCACCTGACATAGTACTTCTGCAGCAGACCCAGGTTCTCTTGGAACAGCCGCAGGTAGCTCTCCAGGGAATTCTCATTGAGAGCCAGGTAGAGCCAGGCGCGGCCTGCAGAGAAGCCAGGAGTAACTAGGTAGCCCAACAGCCTTCGGGTCAGGCCTTAGCTTGTGGTGACCAGGAAAGTCAGCCAGAGCGCAGAAGGCATGGTGGTGATGGGGGTCCGTGCCTTTTTGAGATATTCACGGACGCTGCCCGACCCTGCAGGCTAACATAGTTCTATCTCATGTGCTTGGCCTGGGACTCCAAAGGAATCTAGTGTTCTTGTGGCTCATGTTCCCCTTCACTTCATCAGTGACACACCCACAAACTGTCACGTGCACAGGGAAAAAAATGAGGCTTTGTGGGAGGCGCTGGCATTTGAACCCCCACTGCCACTGAACACTACAAGGCAGACAGCTGCCTCAGGCTGACCTGGGCTGGACCTGAGCCCCAAGCTCCCCACAGGGAGAGCACAGCAAATGCCCGATGTTCTACTCACTGCGCCCCAAGTTGGTGGCCACATGCTGGAGCACCTCGATCTGCTTGATGGCCTCTCTGCGGGTGAAATGGACCACGAGCACCCAGTAGCCAGATGAGAGGTCTTGCAGTCTGTAAGGACAGGACATCAGCTGGGCCTAGGTAGGGTTGCTTCAGGCAACCAGGTGCTCTCATTCCGTCCCCACCCCAGGAGCTTTCCTGCAGCTTGTCTGAGTGATACAAGTCTCTTCTGGTACGATGACAAAGGACAGAGGCAGATGAGAACAGGAATGTCTCTCTGGGCGGCATCTGGGTCTCCATACCTGGCTCCATCAGCCCCGAGAGCAACCTGCACTCACCCGTATAGCAGAGCGTGGTCCAGGTGCTCACACAGACGTTGTAGGACCTTGTCATGGTTCCGGATAGCAGGGGTCTCATCCTCACATGCTGCAAAGTAGCTCTGCAGCTGAAAGAAAGAGAATAATGCTGATGAGGAGAGCTCCAGACCTGCGGCATCTTGCCATGGCCAGCAGAGTTGGCTCCAATTGCCCTCCTGAGCGCTGATCTTGCCCAGGAGGTTCTGGAGGGCAAAGGCTCCCAGGAGGGACTTCATATAGACAGCCTTGTGCTGGTGAGGCATGTCCAGCTCGCACAAGTGTTGGGTGGTACTAAGCTTTGGGGCAGGGCCATAGGCTGCACTTGCTGCCCGGGTACCACACACAGTGGTGTCTGTGTAAGTCAACCATGCACAGGTACATACATACATATATTACACCACACACACACACACACACACACACACACACACACACACACACACACACACACAGCTACTTGGCAATGCCTGAAGGCATTTCAAAAAGATTCCTGGGCTGGAGAGATGGCTCAGAGGTTAAGAGCACTGGCTGCTCTTCCAGAGGTCCTGAGTTCAAATCCCAGCAACCACATGATGGCTCACAACCATCTGTAATGAGATCTGGGGACCCTCTTCTGGCCTGTGGGCATACATGCTGACAGAACACGGGATACATAGTAAATAATTTTAAAAAGACTCCTAATCAGCTTTTTTTTTTTTTTTAAATCATTTATTTAATGTGTAGGCCTGCTTGGAGCTGTCCTCTGTACACACTGAGGTTGAACAGACTGGATCACCTGCTCTGATGACCTTCCTGCCAGAGGCTGTCATGAGCACTGAATTTGCCTGAGGAACCTGGCCAGATCTAGGTGTGTGCCAGGTTCACGTCAAGCCCTATGCCAAGAAAAACACTGTTCCCGGGGCTGGAAAGAGAGACAGAAAAAGGGGAGGGGGAAGAAAGAGAGAGGCGGGGAGAAGATTGAGCTCACAGATGAGGTGTCCTGAAGCACCCCCAGCCCACCAGGCTGATGTAGGTGGAAGAGTCTAGCCAAATCGGGGCGAGAAAGCTTGGATCCTCAGGCCGAGGTCTATGCCACCAGATCACGACCCTCCGTTCCGGTCGCCTTTCCAGTGGCCCGGCTGGAAAGTGCAAGAAAAGACCCCGAGTACTGGGGTGGGGTAAGCTCCTGGGACCACCGTATTCCCAAGTGTTCTCTGGAAGCAGCGGTGGAGGTGGCTACGGCAGCCGAGAGGGATCAGCCACACCCGGGAGCATGTGCTCCTCCTGGAGGGGGGCCAACCATTCAACCCCACAACAAAATAGTCTCTCTTCTCTCCAACGCGGAGCAAGGCCAGCAGCCTGGCTGACCAGGGACAGAACTCAGTCCCCAAGCGTCTGCTCACCCGTCATGCAGGCAGGAGAAGCAGAGGCAGGAAAACCTTTAGAGCAACTGGATGGACTAAATCCACACAGCCTGTTGGCAATGGCTGAAGGCGTTTTGGGTTTTTGTTTTAAATGATTCCCAATTGGCTATTTAGAAATGTATATTATTTATTTAATGTATACGACTGTTTTATCTATATGTGTGTCTGTGCACCACATGCATGACTGGTGTCCAAGGTGGCCAGAAGAGGGCATCAGATCCCTTGGAAATGAAGTTGCAGACAGCTGTGAGCCGCCATGTGGGTGCTGGGAATTGAACCCGGGTCCTCTGGAAGAGCAGCGCTCTTAACCCCTTCGTCATCTCCCCAGGCCCCGAAGGCACTCCTGCACACTTTAGTGTTACATCACACTGTCCCTCCAGTGCCAAGATGTGTTCTCTCCCTCTCTGACTAGGTCTCACTCTGTAGTTCAGGCTGGCCTCAAATTCATGGTCCTCCTGCTGGTCTCCCAAGTGCTGGGATTCCAGATGTGTGCTACCACACCTGGTTTACTTGTCTTTAAAATTATCATCATCATCATCATTGACAGAGATTTAAGGTGTAGCTGTGGCTGTCCTGGATCTCGCTCTGTAGACCAGGCTGTCTTGAACTCACAGAGATCCGCCTGCCTCTGCCTCCCGAGTACTGGGATTACAGGCGTGTGCCACCACTGCCCGGGTTTTTGACTGATTTCTTATAATTCTTTATTGTTATGTACTGTTTGTTGTCTCTGGTGTCTTTTCTCCCCATTGAGAAAATATTCGTTTTTACAGTCATATTTGTCAATAATTCCCTTTAAAGGTTCTTGAGTCCCCTCCACTCTGTTATAAAAGTGTCTTTATCTTTTATATCTTTAGGGTTTTATTTTACTTTGTTTGTGTATGGATGCATCACATATGTGTGGTATAGGTAGTCACATACGTGTGTGCCTATGCTCTTGCACAGAGGCCAGAGAAAAGTGTTGTGTATCCTCCCCTACCACCTTCTGCCCTGTTCCTCTCAGGCAGGGCCCCTCCATGAACCCTGAGCTCATGTTTTTCAGGCTGCCAGCCAGCCAGCCCCAGCCATCCTCCTGCCTCCAATCCCGAGAGCAGTGGTGTTACAGGTGGGTGTGAGCCGTGCCCAGCTTTGTTAAATGGGTGCTGGAATCTGAAGTCAGGTCTTATGGCTGCTCAGCCAGGCTCTCGTTCCAGCTCCCCCACCCCCCACCCCGCCTTCACCTTATTTATTTAGAGGTGCTGACAACTGGGTCCATGCTAAGCAAGGCACAGCTTCTGGAGAGATGCTCAGTCACTGACCTCCCCACTCCTGCCCTTCACCTTCTGTGTTCACTCTTTGAGCGTGAAGTTAAGGGCCACCTGCATTAGTTCTGGATGGGTGACCCGTTTTCTATGGCCCAGCCTCTTTCCGTATAATCCACAAGTCAATGTGCCCATTCTAGATTATTCTGTGTTGTTAGTCTGCTGTCTATTCCTGTATCAGTCCCCATTTTAATTATTTCCACTTTATTCAGCACTTGGATATGGGCAGAAGAAGTCTAACTAGCCCCTACCCAGCTACTCTTTTCCAAAATTATTATTCCCGCCCCCTTTACACTTAATTTATTTATTGGGGGCATGCACATGCCACGGTGCACATGGGGAGGACAGAGGAAAACTTGCAGGAGTCGGTTCTCTGTTTTCACCTAATGGATCCAATCTGGGTATGAAACCCAGGTCATCAGGTGTGGGGGCAAGCACTTTTACATGCTCAGTCTCTTTGCGGACCCCAAGTCATTCTCTAACAATCGAAGCTCTTCACCATCACATTTGGGTTTTTTTGTTTTTAAGATTTATTTATTATGTACACAGTGTTCTACAGGCCAGAAGAGGGCACCAGGTCTCATTATAGATGGTTGTGAGCCACCATGTGGTTGCTGGGAATTGAACTCGGGACCTCTGGAAGAACAGCCAGTGCTCTTAACCTCTGAGCCATCTCTCCAGCCCCCACATTTTGGGTTGTTGTTGTTGTTGTTCATGTTGTTTTTTAGTTATTTTATGCTGGGCAGAAGTGGCAAAAGCTTTTAATCCCAGCACTTGGGAGTGGAGGCAGAAGTAGGAGGAACTGAGTTCGAGGCCAGCCTGGTCTACAGAGCGAGATCCAGGACAGCCAGGGCTACACAGAGAAACCCTGTCTCAAAAAACTGGGGGGGGGGGGAGCATGTGTATGGGTGTTTTGCCTGCATATATGTCAATTGAACAGACTTTTGTAGCCACATGAGTGCTGGGAATTGAACTCAGGACCTCTGGAAGACCAGCCAGTGCTCTTAACTGCTGAGCCATCTCTCCAGCCCCCCCCCCACCACCACCACCACCACCACCCCCCGCCTCCAATCTTGGATTCATAATAGAATCATGCTGAACGCAGACACTATTCACACCGAGAGATGGTGTATTCACACCGAGAGATGGTGTATTCACACCGAGAGATGGTGTCTCACACTATCTAGTCTCCCTTCCCAGGAACACGGGCTCCACCCCCATTTGCTCTTCTTTATACCCTCGGGACTCAGACAGCTGTCTTTAGGTATGTCTTGTACATGTCAAGGTGAGTTGCAAATCTACACATGATATCATGACTCAGAGAGCAATCTGCAACCACGAAACCATTTTTTAAAAAAAGGCACCACAGCCAGTGAGATGGCTCAGCGTCCAAGGTGCTTGCTACCAAGCCTGATGACCTGATTTCAATCCTTGGAACCCACAACGTGGGCAGAGAGAACTGACTCTCATAAATTGTCCTCTGAACTCCAGACATGTGCCACAGCATGTGCACCCCACACCCACACACATGCAAAATAAATAAAAATGAAATAAAAACAATTTTCTAGGAAAGCATGGATGATGGTACAGAGGGCTGAGACAGGAAGCAAGGGTGTTAAGCTGGGCACTGTGCACAACAACACAGCCTCAGAAAGCTACTTCACTCTCCTACTCGTTTTTTCCTCCCCTTTAAAATGAACTAAAGAGACTTTTTAAAGCCGAGCTGGCCGGTACAGTACCTGCTAGCCTTATGTGGTTGCGTGAAGTTAAGTGAGGTCAAGGGGCTGCAATGTGGCTGCACTTAGCATGCACCCGGCCTAAGCACGTTGTAAAAAGAAAACAAAATTTAAACTAACTTAAATGAAACAGAAAGTAGCACCAGCCATATTTCAAGTGTTTAGCAGTCCCCGGGGCAGGCAGCTCTGTCCTGGACAGTTCAGACGCATGGCACTGCCACCATGGCAGGCTGTCCTGCTGGCTGCTGCTGCTGCTGGTTTAGGGGATCAGGTAATAAAAAGCACCCAAGAGGCTCGGTGTAGCTGGTGAGCAGCAAGCACAAATGAACATTAGCTGAGATGATGAACAACCACGAGCCCGGATTCTCAGTCACACCAGCGGCGTAGCATCCAGCAAAACATGCACTTCTGCGCGTGCATGTGCCCTACTTCCATTTCTGCTGCTGTGATAAATTACCCCGACGAAAGCCAGCTTAGGAAGAAAGCGTTTATTTTAGCTCACAATTCAGGTGACAGACCTTCATGGTGGGGGAATCCACGGCAGCAGCAGGACTTGACACATCACATTCACAGACACAAGCAGAGAGAAATGAGTGTGTGCAAGTGAGTTTGAGCTTAGTCCCCTCTTTACGCTTACATAGCTCAGGCCCCCTGCTTAAGGAATGGTGCCGCCCACAGTGGGCTGGCTCTTCCCACATCAGTTAACATAATCGAGACAATCCTCCAGGTGTGCCCACAGGCCAGCCTTGACATAGAAAATCCCTTGTTGACACTCATTCTGGGTCATTCCAGATAGTGTCACACTGACAGTTAAAACAAAGCATCACAGCATGTGTATGCATGGTGAACGTGTGTGTATGCATATTTGTGTGTGTGCATGGGAAGAAAGGCAGAGATGACTGAGGATCTTCTTTACTTACTTCTCTAGACTTAAAAAAAAAAATCATTTGCCGGGCAGTGGTGGTGCACGCCTTTAATCCCAGCACTTGGGAGGCAGAGGCAGGCGGATCTCTGTGAGTTTGAGGCCAGCCTGGCCTACAGAGTGAGTTCCAGGAAAGGCTCTAAGCTACACAGAGAAATCCTGTCTCAAAAACAAAACAAAACAAAACAAAGCAACCCAACCCTCCCCCCCACCACACACACAAAAAATCTTTCTTGTTTTGAAACAGGGTATTGCTTTGTAGCCCTGACTGTCCTGGAACTTGCTATGTAGACCAGGCTAACCTCGTGAACTCAGATCACCTGTCTGACTAGGCTACCTGCCTTGTTTTTTTTAAGACAAAGTCTCTGAACCAATAGCTCACCAACTGGCTAAGCTACTTGGCCAGTGGCTCCAGAGATCTGCCTGACTCTGCTCCACTAGCTCTGTAGTTACGATGGGAGCTACCATGTGTAGCTTTTATGTGGGTCCTGGAATCAGCACTCAGGTCCTCAGGCTTGTACGGTAGGCCCTTTACCAGCTGAGCCATCTCCTTAGCTCCTTTCAGGCTGGTTTAGAATTCCTGTTATCTGAAGGGGCACGGTCTGGTGCCACGCTATGGCCAGGCACAGATCTGGAAAGAACAGGAAGAAGAGTGCCCATGAGCTGATGACGCAGGAGCTCACGGAGCTTAGTCAACAGCTCAAGCTCCTACGCGGAGACGGTCAGCAAAGCAAAGCAGGCACAGAGGTAAACACAGGCAGGAGCTCTCTGTGAGCCACGCAGAGGCCGCTGGCAACCACTCCCACAGCCGCAGGCCTGGGAGAGCAAACAGAGGACTCCAGAGGGATGGAACCGGCAGACAGGACATCCTGATCAGCCTGGATGTGCACTTGGCATCTTTTATGCCAAATGACTCTCTGGTTGCAATCCATATCTGCCGATAGTGCTAATACTAGCTGCAATCAGATCTGTTACATATTGAGCACTTGTTATGAGCATCATCAGGAAGGGAGCAGAGTACGTTAAGAATGTGGGTCCTGGGATCAGATGTGGGTTAGAAGCTGACTCTGTTCTCACTGGGTGAGCATGGGCAAGTTACCCAGCTCTTCCAAACTCGGTTTCCTAAAGGCTTCCAGGAGGCTTCAGATAACAGCAACACCTTGTTTATCAAAGGGCCAGCCAGGCAGTGGTGGCACATCCCCTTAATCCCAGCACTCTGGAGGCAGAAGCAGCAGGATCTTGCAAGTTTGAGGCCAGCTTGGTCTACATAGTGAGTTCCAGGCCATCCAAGACTATACAGAGAAACTCTGTCTCAAATAAATAAATAAATGAATGAATGAATGAATAAACAAACAAACAAACAAATAAATAAAATAAAAGGGCATTGAAACCCAGCATTCGGGAGGCAGAGGCAGGCAGATCTCTGTAAATTCAAGGCCAGCCTCGTAAAACAGGCCTTGTAAACACTTTACAGGTGTGGGCAGCATGATGTTGATAACAGCAATACAGCCCAGAGACACTTTCATCACGGCAGCCACACCATAGCTGATGTCACATAGATAGTAGTCATCATGCTTGGGTTCAAAATCCCTGAAGGAATGTCAGAGTTACCATGTGTGGTGGCACACGCCTATCATCCCAGCACTCTGGAGGCTGAGACAGGATTGAGATTTTGAGGCTAGCCTAGGCTACACAGACAGCCCTTACCTCAAAAACCAACACAAAACAAACAAAAGTTAAGACTCTGTTTAAATTCCTTTCTGATGTATTTTTAGGAGAGCCCAAAAAAGAGAACTCAACGCATCCCAAACAGAACTGAAACATTCACCGCAGAGACAGCTCAGGGGTTAAGAGCACTGACTGATCTTGCAGAGGACCTGGGCTCAGTTCCCAGGACCCACTCAGCTGTGTAGTGGATAGCCATCCCAGCATTGGCCTGGAAGTTCCAACCCTCATTGAGGCTTCGGTAATGATCACACCCACAAGGCGGGGCAAAGGAGGGAGCGGAAGACGGAGGATTGAGTGGAGAGGTCTCTCTCTCTTGGTTCCGGGACCCTGGATGCTGGAGGTAGACAGAGCAGAGTTCTCCAGAGAACACCGCCGGACTGCGCTATACCTTTTCCAGACCCTGCAACCTACCCCTTCACTTGTAAGTTACCCCACAAAATAAACCTCCCTTTTAACTACGTGGAGTGGCCTTAATAATTTCACCAATACAGCGGCTCACTATGGGGGGTCTGTAACTCTAGTTTCAGAAGGCCCAGCACCCTCTTCTGGCTTTTATGAGCACCTGGCACACATGTGGTGTGCATACATACATATGGGCAAAACATTCACACACGCAAAGTAAAACTAAGTAAATTTTTTTTTTTTTTTTTTTTGTTTTTATAGACAGGGTTTCTCTGTAGCTTTGGAGCCTGTCCTGGACTAGCTCTGTAGACCAGGATGGTCTTGAACTCACAGAGATCCACCTGGCTCTGCCTCCCGAGTGCTGGGATTACAAGCGTGTGCCACCACTGCCCAGCAAAAATAAGTAAATCTTTAAAAGCCTGTAGATTTGAGCCTGTTTCTTGGATGATGGTCAGAGAACAGTTGAAAACCAAGAGCCTGTGACTCTCTCTCCTTGTGTCTCCTGAGTCTCACAGAGCAGCACCCCACTTCTGGGGAGAACTCACCCTTCTGATTAGAGGGTGTCCTCTCGGCAAAGGCAGCCCATTTCAGAGCTGGCAGAACACAGCATTCTGTTTGTGTTATCTACGTTGCCTTGGTGCCGCCGTGCCAGAATTAAGCAGCTATGACAGAAGTTAAATGGCCCGAAAGGCCTATGTAGCTCTGGGTAGAAAATGGTGCTTGCCCACGGCCTAAGGTCTTGACAGCAAGCAGCATACACTGTGACCGCTGGGCTGTGACAGGAGCAGTGTCTCCTAAGGACAGTTCAGCAGAGGCCAGAATTGAGCGGCTCGAGTCTTCAGGAGTCATATAGGTCAATAAATACTACAACTACCTAATATGTATAGATATGAAATCCCCCCCAGCCCAACATAGCAGTCTGGGGCTCAAAACCAGCACCCTGTGCATGCTAAACAGCCAGACTCCACTGAATCCATCCCTGGCTTCAGATGCCATTCTTCACAGACGTCTACAAAGTCCTGGCGTTTGTAACACTTACATTCTAGTGCTAAAGATAAACTTTATGCAACTATACGTTTGATACGGCATCAGGGATAAGAAATATTATTTTAAAGCCAAGAAGGGCATGGGCCTGCTGTCTGTTCTGGGCCGGGGACGGTTCTTCCAAGGACGATCACTGAGGTTTCCAGGGGTTGAGTGCTCCTGTCTCAGCACAGGGGCAACGGTCCTGAGGCAGGAGCAACCGTGAGGCTGATATGGCTGAACTCGGAGAATGAGGATGGGAGATGAGGCCATGAAGGCCACTGAGGGCCAAATCATGGACAGGCTATGTAAGGGATTCATACTTCATTTCCAGTTTGACGCGAAGCTGCTAAAGGCTTGAGCACCAGAAGATAACTTGGTCAGATGTGTGTCACAGGCTACTGTGTGGCATGTCCAGACTGTGAAACCCAAGCTGGAGGCAGAGAGCTTGGTTGGGAGGGGGAACCAGGGCAATGGCACCAGGCTCACTGTGGTGGTGGAGGAAGTGAGAAGGGGTCAGACTGAGGATCTGAAAGTGGTGTCTAGGGGTTCATCAATGGATGAGATGCTATAGATGAGGAAAAGGAAGTGATGGCAAGTCTAGATTTTCTAGTTGCAGCCACAGAATGGTCCCATTTACAGGTCAGGTGGCACTCTGCCATGAGACTTCAAAGGGGAGCTGTCCAGGAGGTGGAAATGGGCTGAGATGCACAGGCAGCCATCCTGGATGCCGAGGTCAGGGAAAGGCTTTCTGAGTGCTGCCCAGGGGGTGCCATCCTTTGCCTTGGGGGCTCCACAGGAGCACTCGGAGAACTTGAGAAATACCACGATGCTCAGGCCCCTTCCTGGACCAACACAGCAGAGTCTGCAGAAAGGCCCATGCATGGCTAGCTTGCTAGGGGAGCAGCAGGTGCAAGGACCCAAGCTAGGGACACAGCGGGGGCAGCTGAGGGTCAGATCATGTAGTATATGCTGCAGAAGCCATATGAAAGAATTTCCAGAGAGGGCACCATGGGTTACCAGGGTCACAGTGTGCAAGGCCCTAAAAGGATGTGATAGGAACCTCAATGAATGGCCCTGGGGTGAGGGGCAGGCAAGTTCCATTGAATGTTTTGCGTAAACAAGGCATTTTTAAAAGGACTGCAATAATTGGAACTTGAAACTCTGCAGATTCTTGATCTTTCTGTTTTGAGTCAAGGTCTCTTGTAGGCCAGGCTGGCCTTGAACTTGCTGTGTAGCCCAGGATGACCTTAAACTTCTGATCCCTCTGGCTCCAACGCCCAGGTGCTGAGATTAAAGGTGTTGTTACGCCTGGTTTATGCAGTGCTGGGGATGGAACCCGGGACTTCATGTGTGTTAACTCTGCTCTTTACCAACTATGCTGCAACCGAGACCTGATGACATTAAGGAAGTGTATCACTATTTTTTTCCCCAAGACAGGGTTCTCTGTGTAGCCTGGCTGCCCTGGAACTCGCTCTGTAGACCAGGCTGGTCTTGAACTCACAGAGATCCACCTGCCTCTGCTTCCCAAGTGCTGGGATCAAAGGCGTGCACTGCCACCCCAGCTATTATCACTAATTTTTAAAGGAGGTAATGGTGGATCAGGTCCTATGGGAAGAATTGTCTATAAGCAATGTACACTGAAGTTGCTATGGATGACTAGAACATGTTCAAAATAATAGGAAAATAAGACAGCAAGAGAAACAGCAGAGAGGGAGGAACCAAAGAGCAGGAGACAACAAATACCAAAACTCCTTTGACCAGTTTTGCTAGAAGGATGGCGGAAAAACGGGTGGAGCAAGAAAGACAGCTCCATGGGAGCTCAGGGCGGCCTCCTGGGGCAGACACAGGCCTCCATGGGAGCACAGGGCAGCCTCCTGGGACAGACACAGGCCTCCATGGGAGCACAGGGCAGCCTCCTGGGACAGACACAGGGCTCCATGGGAGCTCAGGGCGGCCTCCTGGGACAGACACAGGGCTCCATGGGAGCACAGGGTCGGCCTCCTGGGACAGACACAGGCCTCCATGGGAGCGCAGGGCGGCCTCCTGGGACAGACACAGGTGGGCTGGTATGCTTGATTATGGGAGGATGGAAAAGTTCCCATCAGAAGAGTTTTAAGAGCATCAAGATAAGGGGTTGGAGAGATGGCTCGGTGGCTAAGAGTACTGGCTGCTCTTCCAGAGAACCTAGGTTCAATTCCACATTGGGTGACTCACAATTGTCTGTAACTCCAACTCCAGGGGAGCCAATCTCTCTATTCTGGCCTTTGCAGGTACCTGCACACACACATGGCATACTCACATAGACACATACACATGAATAAAACAATACCAAAAAAAGCAAGATCAGCTGGACCAAAGAGGGACTGAATATCACACTATTCTGTGAAGTTGACCTTTGAAAAGGCTGCCTGTTTCCAGACTACACTCTGGACTGGCTAAGCTAATCTGTCCTCCATTTTGGGGGGTGTGCTCAGACACCAGCCCCAGGAAGAGCTTGTCTGGTTCATTCTAGACTCCCTTAAAGTCAGGAAGATGCACTCCTTGAGCGCCCTGGGGAGACTGGCCATCACATGACTGCAGCAGCCTCGTGACTTCAGGGAACCGTGGGTGGCACTCACCACCAAGCCAAGAGCAGAGCGTTCTGATCAGGCCGGTTCCACTCTCTGTTCTGAGACCTCTCCTATGGACAAATGACTTAAGACAACACTGAATCCCATGACAGGCACCATGCAACCGTTGCAGATTGGTCCCTAACAGGGAACTTAAAGGTGGCTGTGTAAGATCATAAATGGTCCAGTGCAAAGATGGGGGCAGGTGACCTCTCTTTTTGTGTCCTCATCAGTCAGGACTGAAAGAGGCCACAAAGCTGTCCAGACCGACAGAGAGACCCAGATTCCAGCTCTGCCACAGACTGAGGCAAGGTGGGCCATACTCCTTCTGTCTTTACAGGGCAGGATAAACTCCTGCTTCCACAATATCGGGAGAGTGGGCAAGGCTGCACAAAGGCTCTCTTAACGGCCTGGCTGCTAAGAGTCGCCAGAGCAGGACATGCGCTTCCCACACCTGCCAGTCACAGCGGCCCCTAACCCTGTGCCTGCCTCATCCTGCTCACTCAGGGAGGGCACAAACCTGCAAATATCAAAGAAACAGCCTGGCAACATGGAAGGCGTGTTTCTCTTCTCTTGCTAGGGCTGGAGGTTACCCTGTAAACAGCAATCTCCCTGCTGGTCTCACAGAGAGCGTGCACATTCTGATCGCCCACTGCTAAGGAAACTCTCTGGATTCCAGGTCCAGAAGCAAAGGAAGGAAAGACAGGTTGCTGTGTCACCTAAGTCACCCTTAAATAACTAAATCGGGTAGCCACACTTAAATGAGCTCAAATGAACACTGGAACAGACAGAGAAATCCTCCTGGGCTTCTCTCACTCAGGACTGCTGCAGGACATGAGAGAAGAGTCCCAGAAGTGACAGGGCAGTGTCTGCATGGCCGTTTGGAATTCTACTCCAGACAGCCACTGACTGGACAGACGGCAGGAATACTGTGTGTGCAACCACATCAGGCAACCCCTCTGGTCTTCACAGACACTTGCTCTTTCTGAGGCAGGTCCAAACCATTTATCATCTTGGGAATCAGGGTGTCCTCAAATTCTTATTCCTAAACTTCTCAAGAAGAGGCCAAAAGAGGACATGTCCAACCAGTGACAGATGGAAAAGAGCCAGCGTGACTATGTCCCTTCAGGAGGGCCTCCATAAATCTGGTCCTTTTTAAGCTTTTCATCTAGAGACACAGCCTTAATATGTGGTGGTGTGAATAAAAATGGCCCTCATAGGCTCATAGATTTGAATGCTTGGTCACCCGGGAGTGGCACTGTTTGAAAGGATTAGGAGGTGTGGCCTTTTGGAGGAAGAGTGTCACTGGAGGTGGACTTTGAGGTTTCGAAAGCCCACACCAGGCCCAGTTGCTGGGCCTCTCTCTCTGCTTATGGATCAGGATGTAGCTCTTAGCTACTTCTTGAGCACCATGCCTGCCTGCCACCATGCTCTCCACCACGATGATAATGAACTGAGACTCTGAAACCGTAGCCAGCCTCCAGTGAAATGCTTCCTTTAGGAGCGGCCTCGGTCATTATGTCTCTTCACACAATAGAACAGTGACTAAGACAATAGATTACCCAGGCTGGTCTTGAACTTGAGATCCTCCTGCCTCAGTTTCCCAAAAAGATGGCATTACAAACTTTTGCAACTAGGCCTAGCTTAATACTGATCAGAAGTCTGGATCACCTTCAGGCACAGATGCCAGAGACTTGAAGGGAAAGGCTATCATCACCCAGTCCCTCAAACACAAACAGATTTACAGGTTTATAGTAAAAATACACAAATAAGGCAACCAAGTTGGAGTTTTCTAATGAAGCTTCTTTTAGGGTTATGAGAGGGCGTCTCAAGTAGTCCAGGCTGGCTATGTAGCCAAGGATGATCTTGAACTTCCGATTCTTCTGCCTCAGCTCCCCAAGTGCTGAAGTTGGAGGTGCCCGTCATCATGCCTGGTTTTATACAGTGACGGCAATCACAACCCAAGTCTTGTGCATGCTAGGCAGGCATTCTATCAACTGAGCTGCATCCCCCAGTCCCACAAAACTCCTCAAGAACAATAATGCCTGTGTCACATGATCCAAGGAGCAGAACACCACTGCCAAGAGCATTTCTGGGGAGAATCCCTAGCAGGGTCTTAGTCAGGACCGGATGCTGGCCAGGGCGGAAGAACTCTGACACCCAAAGGTTTCTAAGACAACCACCGGGCCATCAGCAGTTTCCCACGGTCTCAGTAAGAATGCCCCATGCAGGATGGCATGTGAAGGGAGAGAGACCCAGAGAGTGGGGGCAGTGTGTGGCAGCTAGCTAACCACAAACACACTGGAAAATCAGAAAACTAACCACAGGACCAGAACCCTCATTTTATGGCTGAGGAAGGCAAAGGAACCTCCCGTACCACCTGGCCATATGTACTGAGACTCCACAGGCGGCTCCCCCTGCTTCCCTCCCACCTGAGATGAAGCACAGGTTTTGGGGGGCTCAGTAACCGGGCCACAGTGCAGGGAATGTTCTAGTTGCTTCCTTCCTCAACAGCATCAGCTTACAGGCCTTGGCTGCCTGCAGTTCCACCTGCAGAGCTTCTGACTCCGTCTCCTAGTGTTACAGTCTCTACCCTAAGGTCCCACTCCACCTTACCCTGGAACAGATTCCCAGTGACAAACACTTACAGCAGCCCAGGAAGCTGGAGTGTGCAAAAAAAATCACTCTGCATGAGAACCAATGAGAGACCCTGAGATTCACACATGGTCAGTCCCATTTCCTCGTGGGCATGACATTCCCGTCCTTGAGTTGATCTCTCTGTGTGGCAGTCGTTCCCCGAGGTGTCCTAAAGGGTCTGTTTGCCATGGCCTGCATTGCCCTTGAATGTCCAATAGTTGGATCCCACAGCTTTCCCACCACCTCCCAGGTCACTGCTCACACCCTGGACAGCAGCATTCATTACACTAGGCTGGCAGATCCACTGAGAGGCATCATGGGAAAAAGGAAAATAGGTTCTGGACTTTCTTTGTGTGCCTTGTTTAGGCCATAATGGTGGCTGAGGAGGAATCTTTTAGGTAAATTGACAGAATGTGGTTTCTAAAAGTCGGGGCTGGGAATGTGGCTCAGTTGATGGAGTACTTGTTAAGCGTTCGAGAGGCCCTGGGCTCACTTCCCAATACCACACACATCAGAGAAGGCAGCACATGCCTGTAATCACAGCAGAGGTAGGAGGTCAGAAGTTTGGTCATTCTTAGCAGCAGAGAATTTGAGGCCATCAGGGATGCACCCTGTCTCAAAAACAAAAAATGAAAAGAAAAAGAAAGAAAGAGGAGGAAGAAGAAAAAGAGGAGAAAAGAAAAAGGAAAGGCCGGGTGGTGGTGGCGGCAGCGGCAGCGCATGCCTTTAATCCCAGCACTTGGGAGGCAGAGGCAGGCAGATCTCTGTGAGTTCGAGGCCAGCCTGGACTACCAAGTGAGTTCCAGGAAAAGGTGCAAAACTACACAGAGAAACCCTGTCTTGAAAAGCAAAAAAAGGAGAAAGAAAGAAAGAAAGAAAGAAAGGAAGGAAGGAAGGAAGGAAGGAAGGAAGGGAGGAAGGAAGGAAGGAAGGAAGGAAGAAAAAGGAAAGAAAAACTAAGGACTGTAGAGTTGGGTCAGTGGTTAAGAGCACCAGCAGCACCAGAAAGTGGTGGCGCACACCTTTAATCCCAGCACTTGGGAGGCAGGTGGATCTCTGTGAGTTCAAGACCAGCCTGGTCTACAGCGTGAGTTCCAGGACAGCTAGGGCTGTTACAGAGACACCCTGTCTCAAAAAACCAAAACTAAACAAAAGAGCACTTTCTTCTCTTCCAGGATCTGGCTAGGTTTCCAGCATCCACATGTTGACTCACAAATATCTGTAACTGTAGTTCCAGGAGACTCCATGTCCTCTTCTGGCCTCTATGGGCACCAAGCATGTACACAGTGCACAGACATGTATGCAGGCCAAACACCCATACACATAAAATTAAACTTTTTAAAAGT
Source organism: Onychomys torridus (assembly GCF_903995425.1). Classification (NCBI taxonomy): domain Eukaryota; kingdom Metazoa; phylum Chordata; class Mammalia; order Rodentia; family Cricetidae; genus Onychomys; species Onychomys torridus. Next base: position 155,268,661 of record NC_050444.1, read on the forward strand.
TGTTAAGGGCCAGCAACATGGCTCAGCACATGCTCCGGAGCCTGATGACCTGAGTTCAATCTCTTGGACCCACACAGTATAGAGAACTGACTCTCAAGAGTTGTCCTCTGATCCCCACATGTGCACAGTAGCATGCTCATCTCCCCACAAATAATTATATGTAATTGTGGTCGTTTAAATGTAATTGGCCCCCATAAACTCATAGGGAGTGGCATTATTAGGAGGTGTGGCTTTGTTGGAGTAGGTATGGACTTGCTGGAAGAAGTGTGTCACTGTGGGGGCAGATTTTGAGTCTCCTAAGCTCAAGCTATGCCCTGTGTCACAGTTCACTTCCTATTGTCTGTGGATCAAGATGTAGGACTCTCAGCTCCTTCTCCAGCTCCATGTCTGCTTACATGCCGCCTTGTTGTTAGGGACCAAGATGTCAGGAACCAAACATGAACCATGGAAAGTACTAGCTAGACCAGAGAACAAGTCATAAGCCCCTTCCCAGAGCAGTAACCAGAGGCCCCCAAAGATAAGAGAACATCCCACAGTCAGGAGCCATGACAACCGAAGGTAAAGAGCATTTCATGGCCAGGTAGCCTAGCAACAGAATAAACTGCCCCTGACCAGTGACCTTAGCCGACATCTCGCAGTTGCACAATCTGCCTCACACGTCTTGCACCCCTTCCATGTTCTACATGGCCCTTTTCCCCTTCTCTCCTTCCTGCCCCTTCCCCTCCTATGCTATATAAGCCATGCGGAGAAAAATAAAGATTGACGGCTTGATCAGAATTCTGTCTTGCTGTCCATCTCTTGTGTCGCCCTTCCCTTTCATTCGCTCCCACAGGTGGGTCGCCTCCATTGAAACCCCACTGGCCGGGGCACCTTGTCCCACCATGATGATAATGGACTAACCTCTGAAACTGTTAAGCAAGCCCCAATGAAGTGTTTTCCTTTATAAGAGTTGCTGTCAGGGAATGGGGATTTAGCTCAGTGGTAGAGCACTTGCCTAGCAAGCACAAGGCCCTGGGTTTGATCCTCAGCTCAAGAAAAAAAAAGTTGCTGTCAGGGGGTTGGGGATTTAGTCCAGTGGAAGAGGGGTCGGGGGAGTTGCCAGGGATGGTGGCACATGCCTTTAATCCTAGTACTTGGGAGGCAGAGATAGGTGGATCTCTGAGTTTGAGGCCAGCCTGGTCTACAATGTGAAATCCAGGGCAGTCAGGGCTCTGTTACACAGAGAAACCTTGTCTTGAAAAAGAAATTTTTTTTCCATGATCTTCACAGCAATAGAAACCCAAACTAAGACAATAATTTAAAATTTTTTACTTTTTTTTTTTTTTTAAAGTTTTAGGTATAAATTGTTTTACTGGCATCTGTATATATAGCCATATCCTAAAGCCTGTAGAAGCCAGAAGAGGGCATCGGATCCCCTAGAACTGCAGTTACAGATGGTTGTGAGCCACGATGTGCATGCTGGGAACCAAACGTGAGTCATTCTCAAGAGCAGCCCGCTAAGATGGCTCTTACCAGCTGAGACATCTCTCCAGCCCTAAGAACTTTTTAAAAAATGTTTACATGTTAAACACTTCTCCTCCTGGGAAGAAGATTACCCAAACTTCAAAGTCCTCTTCTATCTTGGGAACCAAGGCTGCCTTTCAGAGTGGGGAGAAAAAATTGCCAGGAGTCGCTGGGCAAACCCTGGAGGCCCAGAAGGCAGGCACTGCCTGAAAGCACACACTGTGCCGGGTTCTACTCCATTCTTCTAGGCTGGTGCTGGCAGGCGCTGGCAAAAACCCGCCTGTTTTCTCAGAGTCACCAGCGCTGTGTGCCATGCTAATGTTGGGGAGAGATTTCTCCAAGCCTACTTTAGACCAGGCTTCCAGGCTGCGCCTTCCTTGCCTCTGTGTACTTTCGGTTCCCCTTTCCTCTCTCCGCTGTGCCTACAGGACCTCATGAGTGCCTCCCCCACCCAAGCAGTGTGCCACCAAAGGAAAATGGCCACCATGGTCACTGCCTAAATACAGTGTTAGTCTGGAGGACGTGGTGCCTCCAGACCAAGGCCCAGGCCATGCCATGGCCTAATCAGATATACCACAGACTGAAAAGGCAAACACAGGGGTGAGGAAGCCTGCCGGGAGCAGACTGGGATACAAATCATGATATGATATAAGAGAGGGCTTGAGGTACACATCCATCCACTGTCCTTCTTATTTTTTACATGCCGGGCAGTGGTGGTGCACGCTTTTAATCCCAGTGCTCAGGAGGCAGAGGCAGGTGGATCTCTATGAGTTAGAGGCCAGCCTGGTCTACAAAACAGCCAAGACTACACAGAGAAATCCTGTCTCAAAACAAAACAAACAAACGGCTTATTTTTTATGCTTTGTGTGGTGAGGCATGCAGAAGTCGGGGACCACCTCTAATGTCTGTTCCTCAGGACACTGTCCACCTTGGGTATTTTTTGTTGTTGTTGTTGTTGTTTTTTTTTTTTTTTTTTTTTTAGATAAGGTCTCACACTTGGCTTGGACTTCACTGGATGGGTGAGGCTGGCTAGCCATCAAGGCCCAACAATCCTGCTGTCACAGCCTTACCAGCCTGCAAGCATGGTCCACTATGGGCGGCTTTTTGTTTTGTTTTTGTTTTTCGAGACAGGGTTTCTCTGTGTAGTTTTGGTGCCTGTTCTGGATCTCGCTCTGTAGCCCAGGCTGGCCTCAAACTCACAGAGATCCACCTGCCTGGCTCTGCTTCCCAAGTGCTGGGATTAAAGGCGTGCGTGCGTTACCACCACCCGGCTTTATGGGTAGCTTTTTAAAGTGGGTTCTGGTAATCAAACGCTGGTCCTTGTGCACCTTACTGACTGATCCACCTCCACAGACACCACACACACACACAGACACCACACAGACACACACACAGACACCACACAGACACACACAGAGAGACACACACAGACACCACACACACACACATACACAAACATACACACAGACACACACACAGACACCACACAAACACACACACACAGACACACACAGACACACACACACACACACAGACACACACAGACACACACACAGACACACACATAGACACACACACAGACAGACACACACACACACACACACACACACACTGCCACCTGCCTCATGTTTGTCTCTGGAATGTAATCCTGTTTCCCAGGATTTGCTCACAAGAGCACTCAGCACACAGGGGTCATTCAGCAAATACATAAAGCACAGGTAGTTTACAGAGGACCAGCCCACAGGCTAACCCATGAGACGGAGAGTAGAGAAGTGTAATAGGGAACACACAGGAGCAAAGCATAATGATGCACATGTAGGAGTGTCGTGATGAAACCCATTGGTATATGCATTAGAAAGACCAACCTAGAGAGACACACGATTATCATCTTAAGACGGCCATCATGGAGAAATGGAAAAGGGCAAGAGCCAGAAAAATGGTTCAAGGTTAACCCTGCTCTTTCTGAGATTAATGGCTTTGGACGCACTGCCTCCCTGAGCCTCCCCTCCCTACGTTAGGCAGACAGTAAGGGCTGTCCTGCCACTGTGTGGTGTTACTGACGAGAAAGGTGTGGAGATAGGAGCTGGCTCTGAGTAGATTAAATGAAGGGAGTCCAGGTAAGTGATCCCCTCTTCCTCTCAGTGGGTTTGGTAGCTCCAAGCCTCAGCAGCCTCCGGACACACAAAACAAAGAGCTTGAATGAGGCTGGGGGATGTGTGGTTCAGTGGGTAGGGAGCTTGCCTTGCATGCACAAAGCCTTGGCTTCCATCTCTGGAACACATAAAACTGGGTGAGGTGTTCCATGTGGAGACAGAGGCATCAGAAGTTCAAAGACATCCTTGGCTATGTAGTGAGTTCGAGGCCAACATGGGCTTCATGAGATCATCAAAGAAAAAAAGCCGAGAACTTGTGTTAAAACTGATCAGTAACCTACGGCTTCCAAGAACTAAGGTGGGGATCTCGTGGATTTCTAATGTGCACAGTCTCTTCCTTGTTCTCCCTTGCCAATGGGTTACTTCGATTTTCTTAGTTCCCACTAGTAAAAAGCTGTCTGGGGAAGAGAACAGACTGCAGGAAACAGATACTCTCTTCTCTGTGAGTTTCTGCAATGTTTAACACTTACAGGCCAGGGGAGAAGGCGAATCACAGAAACATAAGATAGAGAAACCTGAAGCTAGAGTACGTGCTCAGGTCCCTAGGTGAAACCAACAGACCAGTGAACTTCCACCCTAGGCTGGACCAGGATGCCAGTTCCAGGCAAGGGCTGTTATATCTGCACTGCAGGGCAGGTTCCAAATGCCACACCGGGGAGCCCCTTTGCCACCAGAGAGGCCACCTGTGGATACGGAGAACAGTCAGCTCTGACAGCAACACACCATTCACACTCAGCTCCTATCTCAGCGTCTCGACCACTGCACCTCACACAGTGTGCTGCTAGACCTAACATTGGCAGCGGACAGCAGATTTTCAGCAGTTTTTCCATGACCCTTCTTTCACACCAGGCTCCACTTAGATGAGTTTTGAGGAAGATGACAGGATCACCATGGAACCACCCAACTCTTGAGCCTCGGTCTACCATGGAGCCTGCTATGGCCAGCAGGTGGCAGTTTCTCTAAGCCCAGGACCTGGCCCTTCAATATGAATGGCTCTAAGCTAGAGCCAAGCCCAGGATGGACAGGACCACAATGTCACGCGGCTTCGAATAGAAACCTGATGTCAGAGAAGCGTCACAAAAAAGGAGAAGTAGATTGTAAGCCGAATAGGCAGGGCTCAGGACAAGCGGGACCACTTGTCACACATCAGTGGGGTGACCTACAGGGTCAAGCCCTGCCTGAGGGTCCTTCAGAGTCTCTTCTGCAACTAGAAAGAGGCAAGGCCAGAGCTACAATCCAGCAGAGGGAAAAGAGAAGCATCTCACTTAGTAAAATGTACGTGTGGCTATTATTTTATTTAGCTCTTCACGAGGTGACTTCAGTCATTGGGGGTTTTAGAACATTTTCCTGGGGGCTGGAGAGGCGGCCCAGCTGTTAAGAGCACTGGCTGCTCTTCCAGAGGACCCGGGGTTCAATTCCCAGAACCACATGGCAGCTCACAACTGTCTGTAATTCTAGTTCCAGGGGATCTGACACCCTCACACCAATGCATATAAAATAAAGTCTAAAAAAAATTCTTAAAAAAAAAAAAAAGAACATTTTCCCTGGAAGCAGAGAGAACAAAACTATTGATCTAAAGCATTGGGCTAGGACTTTCACTAATTTTCAATGCACTAGCAAAGTGAAGCTATCTGGAGTTAAAAAGTAGGGAAAGCCCAGATGTGGCAGCATGTGCCTTTAATCCCAGCACTCGGGAGGCAGAGGCAGGCGGATCTCTGTGAGTTCAAGGCCAGCCTGGTCTACCAAGCGAGATCCAGGGAAGGTGCAAAGCTACACAGAGGAACCCTGTCTTGAAAAACCAAAAACAAAAAAAAAAAAGAAAATCGGAGAGAAGCCCACTCCCAGGAAAGCTGGGCTGGGTGACGGCAGTAGTCTGGTTGCCAGAGTCCCCTGATCCAGACCCAGTGAGGCCTGGGGGCGGGGGCAACTCCAGCAGATGGAGGCCTGGGAGAGAGGCCTACAGTCAATGGGAGCTGGGGGGGGGGGGTGCGAGGGAGGCCTCCGGCTGATGGGGGCCCATGTGCTGGAAATAGGGCCTCACTGAGCAGGCGGCAGAGTCTACCTCCACGAGGCAGGTGAAGAAGCTGGCTAGACAAGCAGCCGCTGTGCCACCATCGATGTCTTGTGAATTCATTTGCCCTCTTAAGGACGGGAGACACAGGAAGGCTACTTTTCATACTTGCATACTTGAGATCTCTGTGGCTTTATTATTATTAAAAATAATGATGATAATAATAATTTTGAAGGTAGGGTCTAGGCTAGCCTTAACTTCATGGCAATCCTCCTACTCCAGCCTTCCTACGGCTAAGTTTTTTTATTTTTTATTTTTGGTTTTTCGAGACAGGGTTTTGCTGTAGCTTTGGAGCCTGTCCTGGACTAGCTCTGTAGACCAGGCTGGCCTCGAACTCACAGAGATCCACCTGCCTCTGCCTCCCGAGTGCTGGGATTACAGGCGTGTGCCACCACCACCTGGCTGAGTGTGTTTTTATTGTTTAAATTTTGGGTTTTTTTTTTTTTTTGAGACAGGGTCTTGTCTGGCCTAGGCTGGCTTAGAACTCTCTATGTAGCTAAGGATGATCTTGAATTTTGGATCCTCCTACTTTTACCTGCTAGTGCTAGGATTACAGGTATGCACCCCCACATAGTGCTGGGGGGTCCAGTCCAGGACTTTACACATGCTAAGGCAAGCAGCCTACCACTGAGCTACACCTCCGATCCATATTTATGTTTTCAGGATGTGTGTGGTGCATATGTGTAATGTAGTGTGTGTGTGTTTGTGTGTTTGTGTGGTGTGTACATGTGGTATGTGTATGGTGTGGTACATTATATGGCATGTGTGGTATTATGTATGTGTTGCATATGTGTGTGGTATGTGTGGTGCATGTGGTGTGTGTGTATGTGACATGGTGCATGTGTATGGTGTGTGTGTGTGTGTGTGGTGCATGTATGTATGGTGTGTGTGTGTGTGTGTGTGTGTGTGTGTGTGTGTGTGTGGTGCATGTATGTATGATGTGTGTGGTTTATGTGGTGTGTGTAATGTGGTGTGTGTGTGATGTATGTGTGTTTTCAGAATGTGTTGCTCAGCACAGTGTCACAAGCCTGTGGTGGCAGGAAGGCACTGTTACAGGAGGCTGGTCCCCTGGGCTACAGTGAGTTTGAGGTCAGCTCAGGCTACAGAGTGACACCCGGTCTCTCTTCCTCACTCAAGAAAAGACTTGTGTTCTTAGAGTAATTCTTGCTTTTCTCCTTCAGGAGCAATCCGTGCTGAAGTTAACCTCCCGAGTCTTCATCACACTGGCTCAGGCCATGCAGCACTAGCTTGACTCTGAAACGGGCTTAGATAAGATTTGACTAAACAGCCTTCATCTTCTACTATAATGTTGCTTCCAGGTGGACGGAGACCTTATCCCTGTCCCGTGTGACCTTCCTAGGGCTTAGGACAGTGGTTCTCAACCTTGCTAATGCTGTGACCTTTTAATACAGTTCTCATGCTGTGGGGACCCCCAAGCATAATATTATTTCCGTTGTTACCTTATAACTGTAATTTTGCTGTTGTTACAAATCCCAATGGAAATAGGATGGATATGCAGGACAGATATGTGACCCACAGGTTGAGAGCAATGAAGACCATAGGAAGGTACTCATGAAACTGAAAACGCTCCATCACCATGTGATTCACGGTGCCCACATTCACCCTGCAAACCTAATCTCACATAAAGATGCAGCCGCCGCAATGCACACTGGGCTACTACAGGCCTGCTCACACTCAGTTCTCTGAAAATGCTCCCCAGCCTGCCTTGACAGGGACTTTTTTGGGTATACCCACATGTCCATATATAAACTACTGCCTGTGGGCCAAATGTAGCCTACCTACCTATTTTTATAAATGTTTACTGAAATACAGCCTCTCCCATCAGTTGGTTGCTTTAGAACAAAAAAGGAAAGAATTGGGTAATTTCAGCGAAGGCTATACAGCTTGAAAATATCCACCACCGATCCTTTAAAAAGTTTATAGGAAGCAGGTCATGGTGCCCCAGGTCTATAATTGTAGCTATTTTGGAGGCTAAGGAAAGAGGACACAAGTTCAAGAGCAGCCTGGGCAAGGTAGTAAGACCCTGTCTCAGAAAAGTAAAGAAGGAACACTCAGGATGTAGCTCAGTGGGTGGAGCATCTGCCCAGCCTCCAAGAGGCCCTGGGTTCAATCCCCAGCATCCCACAGAAGCAGGGTGTGGTGATGCCCACCTGTAATTCTAGCACTCGGGAGGTGGAAGGGAAGGTCAAAAATCATCAGGGGTCATTTTTGTCAGCCTGGGCTATCTAAAAAAATAAGGTAAGATAAAAGAACAAAATAAAGAAAGGCTGTGACCGTAGGTCATGGTAGAGCGCTTATAGAGCATGCACAAGGCCCTGGGTTCCAGCCCCATCACAGGGAAAACACACAAGGAAACACTGTAAGTTGCAGTAGCAGCCGAGACAATATTTCGGCCTGAGAGTGTAGTAGGCATTGGCTGAGCATTGCAGGTGTACTGTCTCATGGAACTGAATTCCCATTGTAACATCACGAGCAGAGTCTGACCTGTGAGGTCACAGAGGCTCCACTGTCTGCCAGAATCCAAAGCCAGGCCTGGGTCTGTGCACCTCTGGCCTGTGTGCCAGGCTGTATGGCTTTTCCAGGGTGCACATTCTAGCCACATCTGGCAGAACCCTTGACACTTTTGAGATCAGTCCCTCTCCTCACCCTCAGAAGAGGACCTGGGGGTCCCATTTCTTTGGGGGAATGTTCCTTCTAGCTTGAATGTCTACTTCTCTGTCTACTTCTCTCTCTCTAAGAATTCCACAGTCTGTCTAGGCTTAGTTAAGGTCTCCCTCTCTCAACCAATACAGAGTCTCAGATGGCTGCAGCTGCTGCTTAAAAGGTTTATTTTCATTATTTTATTGATGTGTGTCTCTGTGTGTGGGTATGTGCACATATTGCAGAGAGAAGAAGGGAGTCAGTCACCTGGAGCTGGAATTACAGACAGTAGTGAGCCACCCCATGTGGGTGGTGGGATTCCAACTTAGGTCCTCTGGAGAAGCTGCTTGTGCTCTTAGCCACTCGGCAATTTTTTTTTTTTTTTTTAATTTAATCCTCCTTTTCTATCAGCAGTTCTAGTGACTGAACCCAGGACGTCCAGCTTGCATACCATCTCAGGCTTGCAGGCACTTTACCCACTATGCCATCTCACCAGGCCTGCCATGGCCACCCTTAAGAGCACAGACAGGACTCTTTTCCTTACTGTTTTGAGATAGACCATCACTGCATAGCTCCGGCTGCCTTCAAATAAGTAGCCCCGACTAACATCCTGCTCAGAGTAAGTCTTATTAGATGCAGAAATCTTCTTTATTTTTTATTTATTTATTTTTCGAGATAGGGTCTCACTATGTAGCTCTGGCTGTCCTGGAACTATGTAGACCAGGCTGGCCTCAGAACTCATAGAAAGCGGCCTGCCTCTGTCTCTGCCTCCCGAGTACTGGGCAAAGGCATGCACCACTATGCCCGGCTAGCAGCAGAAAGAACCTTAAAAGAGGCCAGGCATAGTGGTGTGTGCACCTTTAATGCCAGCACTGGGGAGGCAGAGTGCGAGGTCCAGCCTGGTCTACATAGTGAGACAATTTAAAAAGAAAGAAAGAAAAGCAGGAGGCCCAGAGAAATGGCTCAGTGGGTAAAGGCGCTTGCTACCGAGACTGACAACCTGAGTTTGCTTCCTGGAACTCACATGGTGGGAGAGAACCAGTTCTCCAAGTTGTCCCTGACCTCCACTCTCCCACCGGGCATCTACACATACAGATACATGCGTACACATACACATCTACACATACAGATACCTGCGTACACATACACATCTACACATACAGATACATGCGTACACATACACATCTACACATACAGATACCTGCGTACACATACACATCTACGCATACAGATACCTGCGTACACATACACATCTACGCATACAGATACCTGCGTACACATACACATCTACGCATACAGATACATGCGTACACATACACATCTACGCATACAGATACCTGCGTACACATACACATCTACGCATACAGATACCTGCGTACACATACACATCTACGCATACAGATACCTGCGTACACATACACATCTACGCATACAGATACCTGCGTACACATACACATCTACGCATTACAGATACCTGCGTACACATACACATCTACGCATACAGATACCTGCGTACACATACACATCTACGCATACAGATACCTGCGTACACATACACATCTACGCATACAGATACCTGCGTACACATACACATCTACGCATACAGATACCTGCGTACACATACACATCTACGCATACAGATACCTGCGTACACATACACATCTACGCATACAGATACCTGCGTACACATACACATCTACGCATACAGATACCTGCGTACACATACACATCTACGCATACAGATACCTGCGTACACATACACATCTACGCATACAGATACCTGCGTACACATACACATCTACGCATACAGATACCTGCGTACACATACACATCTACGCATACAGATACCTGCGTACACATACACATCTACGCATACAGATACCTGCGTACACATACACATCTACGCATACAGATACCTGCGTACACATACACATCTACGCATACAGATACCTGCGTACACATACACATCTACGCATACAGATACCTGCGTACACATACACATCTACGCATACAGATACCTGCGTACACATACACATCTACGCATACAGATACCTGCGTACACATACACATCTACGCATACAGATACCTGCGTACACATACACATCTACGCATACAGATACCTGCGTACACATACACATCTACGCATACAGATACCTGCGTACACATACACATCTACGCATACAGATACCTGCGTACACATACACATCTACGCATACAGATACCTGCGTACACATACACATCTACGCATACAGATACCTGCGTACACATACACATCTACGCATACAGATACCTGCGTACACATACACATCTACGCATACAGATACCTGCGTACACATACACATCTACGCATACAGATACCTGCGTACACATACACATCTACGCATACAGATACCTGCGTACACATACACATCTACGCATACAGATACCTGCGTACACATACACATCTACGCATACAGATACCTGCGTACACATACACATCTACGCATACAGATACCTGCGTACACATACACATCTACGCATACAGATACCTGCGTACACATACACATCTACGCATACAGATACCTGCGTACACATACACATCTACGCATACAGATACCTGCGTACACATACACATCTACGCATACAGATACCTGCGTACACATACACATCTACGCATACAGATACATGCGTACACATACACATCTACGCATACAGATACCTGCGTACACATACACATCTACGCATACAGATACCTGCGTACACATACACATCTACGCATACAGATACCTGCGTACACATACACATCTACGCATACAGATACCTGCGTACACATACACATCTACGCATACAGATACCTGCGTACACATACACATCTACGCATACAGATACCTGCGTACACATACACATCTACGCATACAGATACCTGCGTACACATACACATCTACGCATACAGATACATGCGTACACATACACATCTACGCATACAGATACATGCGTACACATACACATCTACGCATACAGATACATGCGTACACATACACATCTACGCATACAGATACATGCGTACACATACACATCTACGCATACAGATACATGCGTACACATACACATCTACGCATACAGATACATGCGTACACATACACGCGTACACATACACATCTACGCATACAGATACATGCGTACACATACACATCTACGCATACAGATACATGCGTACACATACACATCTACGCATACAGATACATGCGTACACATACACATCTACACATACAGATACCTGCGTACACATACACATCTACACATACAGATACATGCGTACACATAGCAGAAAAGGGAAGCTAGTTAATCTCTTCAAATCACGCAAGGCAAGAGTTCAAACCGTAAAACGAAGTAGATAGAAATAAACGCATTCTGACTGCCCGTGTAGGTTTTCAGTGGATATGAATTCTGCCACCAGCTTGGGATCCTTTTGTGGTCCCTACTCCTACTCTTTGTGGAGTCGCGCTGTGTAGCCCAGGCTAGCCTGGATCTCAGGATTCCGCTCTGGCCTCCTGAGTGCTGGGATGGCAGACGAACACTACCACACCCGACCTTTTGAGGCTGGCCCGTCTCCTCAACTCACATGCATGCCCTTGACAGGTAGTCATTTCTACCCGAACTGGGGCAATGACCAATACCAGCAAGCCCCAACGCAAAGTATCTCAGCGTCACTCTGTCCCACGGCTCACTATCCAAAAATACAATCCTAGGCGCTTCAGGTCCTCAATCAGAGCTCTGCAATTAGCTTTTTCAAAACTGCCATCCTGGAGTAGGATGACTTGCGGACTCGCCAGCACACCAGGCAAAGTCGCGGGGCACAGAGCTGGGGTGACCAGCAAGTGCTGGTCCTCGGCCTTTGCCCTGAGTTAGGATGGATGCAGTGAATTCCTTAGGGATGCTCTCTATGCCGGATCCTCCCCGGAGCCTTCCCGAGGTGTCACCTCGGGAAGGCAAAGCCGGGTCGGGCACCGGGGAGCTCCGAGGACACTGACCTCAACTTTATTTTTTAAAAATAGCTCAGAGGCCGCGGCGCTCCCGGGAGCCGCCCGCTTCCCCTGCAGGGCTTGGGGGTCGCCGGGAGGACGGTGGCCCGGGGTCCCAGAGGCGACCCGGGAGGTGAGCGGCAGGGACCGGGGAGGGGCCGGGGCCGGAGGAGGCCGCTCACCTTCTTCACCGACAGCGAGATGTTCTCCAGGATTCGGTCCTTCACCTCCCGCGGCTCCATGGCGCCGCCGCCGCCGCCCCGTCGCCGCTTCCCGCGCCGGGCGCCCGGGGCCGCCGCCAACCGCTGCCGCCGGCCGTGCGGGGGCTCCGTCGTGCCGGCCGCGGGCCCCGGCGCCCGCCGCCCTCGCCTCGCCTCGCCCGGGCCGCGCTCCGCCGCCGCCGCTGCCTCCCGAGCGCGGAGCCGGGAAGGAGACGCGGGCTGTGCGCGGCGGCAGGAACTGATGTCAGGCGGGGCGGCGCCAGCAGCGGCCGGGAGGGACGGCGGGGACCGGGCGGGTCCGCCTCCTCCGAGACCCGGGGCGGCCGAGACCTGGGAGCTCCTACACTCGGGGACTCAGAGATCCGGGGCCGCGGAGACTCCGGGACCTGGAGACCCGGGGATTCGCACAGCCCGGACCACATAGACCAGGGACCTCATAAAGCCGGCGGCGTCGTATAAACCAGAGGACTCAGACCTGGCACCGGGGAGACTCGGACCACAAACACTCTGGGACTCAGAGACACCCCCGCCCCCAACCCTCCACTCACTCCAGCACAACTCCTCACAGATCTGGGACTTGAGATCTGGGACCTCACAGATCTTCAGGGACGCCCTGTCAAAGACCCCGGGGACCTCACAGGCCCCAGCACCCCACCCTGCCCCAAGTCTTCAGAGACACTGTGTTATCTCCCACCCCGGCCCCTGCAACAGGGCCCTGCACAGGCCTGGAAACCCGCACAACTCCTTAGAGGTCGCCCACTCCCTCCTCGCTCCCATCCCCCTTCCCTGCAACATTCAAAGACCCTCCTCCCAGGATCTGTCCAACCCCTTGAAGGCCCCCTCCCACTCAGGACCAGCGCAGACAGTGCCCTTCCCTCATTCCAAATGGCATTCCTCACCCATGCCCACAGGGAATCCAGACATACCCGCATACTTGGGAGAATGGAGACAAGGCCTGGCCAGTCAGAGACACCTACCCATCTCTTTCCAACCCCTCCATGTACACCCCGGGGTTCAGTGAGTGGTCTGGACAGCTTAGAGACTCCAGCACCCAAACTTGGCCCTGACTCCAGAGCTCCGTCCTCCATCCTCCCCAACCTTGGAATTCATCATGCTCAAAGTCCAGTCCTCAACTTCAGGCCACTGAAAATCCCTGGCGGCTCTCCGACCTCCAAAACAAACTCTTTGCCCAAGCAGCCTTCCTACCTTCTGTGCTGGCCAGTTTTATGTCAACTCCACACAGGGACACAAGCTAGGGTCATTTGAAAGGAGGGAACCTCAATTAAGAAAATACTTCCAGAAGATGGCTGTAGGAAAGCCCGTAGGGAGTTCCTGCCTCGGCTTCCCTCGGTGGACTATAATTCCGGATATATAAGCCGAACAAACCCTCTCCTCTCCAAGTAGCTTTGGTCATGGTGTTTCATGTTTCATCACAACAGTAGGAAAGTAGCTAAGACAACTTCCTACACCCTATTCTCTCAAGAGCTTCTCTCCCACAGCCCGAGACAATTTAAGGGACATACTCCCTGCCCCAAACTCACCAACTCCATGCTTGGGTTCTGTCTCCTACCCTGGCTTACTTCTCTAAGTTTGATCCCCAAAGAAACATACCCTCACAGAACAGTAAGTCCATTCTTTAATTTTCAGACAGCAACGTTCTCACTCCGGCTTCTAGTTTTTACTGCGCAGGCTAACATCACCCCTACAGCACAAAGTCTATCGCCTATGAACAGAGGACCCCACCCTTCCCCTGACCTCCAAAGAGAGCCCAAAGATGATGATACTTTTAAAGGTTCTTTCCCTAGGAATGGATAAGGGGACAAAACAAACTCCTGCATTCCTTACCACTTCGGGCTAGTGGCATCGAGAGCTCTCAGCACTAATCATGTGGAAACGGTGTTAGCCAGGCGGCACACACCTGTTATTGCAACACTTGGGAAGTGGAGGCAGGAGGATCAGGGGTTACAAGCCATTCTCAGCTACATGGTGAGGTGAATTATAGGCCAGCCTGGGCTATATGAGACCCTGTCTCAAAACAAACAAACAAACCAAACCAAACCAAAACAACAAGCCAAGCAAAAACATTAGTCTGTGCCTATAATTCCAGTGCTGTCTTTTGTTTTGTTTTGTTTTGTTTTAGGGTTGTTGTTTGTTTGTTTTTCGAGACAGGGTTTCTCTGTGTAGTTTTGGTGCCTGTCCTGGATCTCATTCTGTACCCCAGGCTGGCCTCGAACTCACTGAGATCCACCTGGCTCTGCCTCCCGAGTGCTGGGATTAAAGGCGTGCATCACTGCTGCCTGGCCTTATTTTACTTTTTGAGACAAGTCTCACTCCGTGGCTCTGGCTGGCCTGAACTCGTTATGTAGACCAGGCTGGACTTGAACTCACAGAGCTCAGACTTCCCCTGCTTTCCCAGTGCCATGACTGAGGGTGTGTACAGCCATACCACTAGCTCCAGTACTAGTTTTTGAACCAGGGATCTCACCCTAGCCCTGCCTGGCCTTGAATGTGAGGTGATCCTCCTGCCTCAAACTCCCTGAGACAGGCCTCTCCAGGATCAACTGGAAACAAGTGTTTTTCATAGAATCCAGACTACGACTCCAGGAATCACTTGGATGTTTTTCTGAGCCCATGATCCATTTTATATTTTTGTAGATTGTTCTAGCAGGCCACCCTAAGTACTTGGTCCAACCTTTAGGAAGAAAACTAGAGTCTCTATAGCAACTGAAGCCAGGGAGTTTTTAAATTTGTATTGAACTCAGCAAAGTAAGAGGCATCATGAAACTGGGTAGAGGACATATCAGTTGGGGATCAAGGTTGTATTTGTTGCCCAGGTAAAGAAAAGATGGAGCCTGGTGGTGGTGGCACACGCCTTTGATCCCAGCACTAGGGAGGCAGAGCCAGGCAGATCTCTGTGAGTTCGAGGACAGCCTGGTCTACAGAGTGAGATCCAGGACAGGCACCAAAACTACACAGAGAAACCCTGTCTCAAAAAAAAAAAAAAAAAAGATTGAGGGCAATGGACACATTACATTAAATGATGAAATAGAGACACAGATGCTTGAATGAATGACTCCCTCCCAGTCCTTCCTAGCCAGGGTGCCTATAGGGCCCAACCTGTGAGACACAGGCCCAGCTCTTGAGAACGGCTCAGACCAAAAGTGTAACCAATGAGCTCTGTCACTCTTTGATGCTGAACGTGAAGTCACCTGCTCAGCACTGTGGTCTAACAAATGCCTCTTCGTGATTTAAACTCAGGACAGATTTTGTGAGTGTGTGTGCGCGAGCGCGTGCCATAAAACAACTTACCATGCCATGCTTAGGAACACTATCCACCTCCTTTGAGACAAGGTCTCTCATTGGCCTGCCACTCACCAATTAGTCTAAATGGCTACTGCCTTCCCAGCTATGGGATTAGAATCATGTATCACAATGTCTGGAGCTGGGGAGGGAGGCAGTGTCCTTACACAGGCCTGAGCTTTGCAGACCAAACTAAACCCCAATTCCCCACCTCCTTTTGTTTTTTTGGAAACAATACTTCGTATAGCCCAGGCTTTCCTCTAACTCCCTAAATACTTAAACTTCTGATGGTTCCAGGGGCTGGAATGGCAGGCGTGTACCATCACATCTGATTTATACAGCACGAGGTGTGAGTCAGGGCTTTGGGCTGGAGAGATGACTCGATAGTTAGCAATGTTTGCTTTGCTTATAGACGACCTGGAGTTTCCTTCCCAGCACCCCTATTGGCTTACAATGACCAATGACCCCAGCTCCAGAAGGTCTGGTCTACACAGGGAGTTCTAGGCCATCCAGGACTACATAGTGAGACCTTGTCCTAAAAAAATAAAATAAAGTATAAATAAAATTAAAACACAAAGGAAAGCAAACTAGGGCTTGACAGCCTACCAACTGAGCGACATGTCTAGCTGAACAGACATTTTCATTCTTTGACTATGTGCTGGGAGTGTCCACTTCCTCTGTTATGTGGAAGGTGGTGACGTTTCCCCCATGCTGCCGCATCTGCACCTGTTGGAGTATTGTGGTCCCAAACAACTTTTTACAGCTTTTGGAGGAACACATGTTCTCTGCCTCCCAGCTTCCCAAGGTGTTCTGGGCTAAGTGTATATCTAGGAGAAGAGACCGCATGTGTGTTCGTACATACACCACTGCACCATGCTTTGAGTTTAAAAACAGGCTCTACCCTATCAAAAACAGGGTCTCTGGAGAGATGGCTCAGCACCAGCTATTCTTCTAGAGGACTGGGTTCGATTCCTAGCATCCACCACAAACATCTATTACCTTCAATTCCAGGGGACCTGACATCTTCTGGTCTCTAGGGGCACCAAGCATGCATGTGGTGCACAGACATACACAGAGGCAAAACATTCATACACGCAAAAATAAAGATTAAAAAACAAATATAAAAAATGACTCTGGGCAACGCAGGAGACCTGTTCCTGGGAGTTATGAAGCTGGACATTGAAAACCAGTCTTTTATTACACAACACTTCCCTATCACGTGAGAGCTCATGAGACTCTGAGTCAAAAGCATCAAAAATCAAAAGCCTGTGCTGATTCATGCCAGGGCCTCAGGCAAGACACTTGCCCTGGTTTCCAAATCAATGTCACAGAAAAAGGATTTCAAAGCCAGGTGTAGTGGCACAAGCCTGGAATTCCAGCACTTGGGAAGTACAGGCGGGAAGACCTGGTTCAAGGTCATCCTCATCCACACAGAGTGGGAGGCTCAACTGGGAGGGGGGGAGACCCTGTCTCAAAAAGCCAAAAAGCCAAAAAAAAAAAAAAAAAAAAAAGGAAGCTGAAGAGATGGCTCAGCGATTAATTAAGGGCATGGGTTCAAGTTCCAGCACCCCCATGGAGGCTTACAACTATTGGTAACTCCAGCCCCGGGGCATCTGATGCCCTCTGGCCTCCTTGGGTACCAGGAATGCAGATGATACAGATGCACAGACATACATGCAAATAAAGCACCCATATATATAACTAAATAAAGTTAATAAAAAGAGAGAGATGAAGTCTTCCCTTTCTTCCTGACTCTAGATAATTATGTTTGTGTTTAGAGGAATTACTGCCTTGGCAGCAGGCTGCTGACGCTGTTTGAGCCCTATTGGAGAGGGGACAACTGGACTGGCTGGTTCTATCTATCTACAGCACTCCAAGCCCCCATTCTGCATGACAGTCTCCAGAAGTGGACTGGACAAGCTGAAGCAAGGCAGCTTTATCCAGGGCTTTGATGTTATGTTGATAGTACCTTCTTCGAGCTTTAGCTAGTCAGTAAAATGGGTGGGTAGAAACTGGGCTATTCCCCAACCTCCTAGCTTAAAAAGCCTTCAGTAACTTCTTGCCATAGAGCATTCCTGTGTATGCGTGTGTGTGTGTGTGTGTGTGTGTGTGTGTGTGTGTGTGTGTGTGCGCGCGCGCGCGCGCGTGTGTGCGTGCGTGCGTGTCTGTGTGTCTGTGGTGTTTTTTACACTTTTTCTTTAAGTTTTTTTTTTTAAATAATTCTTATTTTATATGTAAGGGCATTTTGCCTGCATGTCTGTGCACCACTTGGGGAGGAGAGAAGAAGGAGTTGGACCCATCTGGAGTTACAGATGGTTGTGAGCTGCCATGTAGGTGCTACATGGAACCTAGGTCCTCTGGAAGACCAGCCAATGACCCTAATTGCTAAGCCATCTCTCCAGTTTGAGACCCCCACCACCCATTTTTAGTTTTAATTTTTTATTGTGTTCCTTTTTGTTTGTTTGTTTTTCTGAGACAGGTTTTCTCTGTGTAGTCCTGCCTGTCTTAAAACTCACTCTGTAGACCAGGCTGGTCTCAAACTCACAGAGATCTGCCTGCCTCTGCTTCCTGAGTGTAAATGGACATTTCATGTCCTGACTGCCCATTACCAAATAACCAATTCAGAGGCTGAATATGAATTATAAATGTTGTTACTAGCTAAGTCTTACATTTATTTGCTCTTTTTTTTTTTTTTTTTTTTGAGCTGAGGATCGAACCCAGGGCCTTGCAATTGCTAGGCAAGCGCTCTACCACTGAGCTAAATCCCCAACCAAATCTTACATTTAAATGAACCCATATTTCTATGCTTTGCCACAAGGTTCACGGCTCATTTTTATGCATCCTGCTTGCTTGGCGGCTGGCTGGTGTCTCTCCCGACTCCATCCTCCTTCTTCCCATCATTCTCAGTTTGGCTTTCCCGCCTAACTTCCTGCCCAGCTATTGGCCTGTCAGCTTTTATGAACCAGTGGGAGTAATATTCATAGTGTAGAAAAGGATTGTTGCACAGCATCTGAGTGCTGGGATTAAAGTGTACACCACCACACCTGGCTAGTTTGTTCTCTTTGTGTGTCATTATTGCCTTGGCTCACAGAGATTCTGCTGGCTCTGCCTTCCAGTGCTCTGATTACAGATATGTGCCATCACACCTGGCTTTTTTTTGTTTTGTTTTGTTTTTTAAAGAATATATATATATCATGTATGTCTGCAAGCCAGAAGAGGGCACCGGATCTCATTACAGATGGTTGGGAGCCACCATGTGGTTGCTGGGAATTGAACTCAGGACCTCTGGAAGAGCAAGCAGTGCTCTTAACCTCTGAGCCATCTCTCCAGCCCCTGCGTTTTGGTTTTTGGTTTTTGGTTTTTCGAGACAGGGTTTCTCTGTAGCTTTGGAGGCTGTCCTGGAACTCGATTTGTAGACCAGGCTGGCCTTGAACTCACAGAGATCCACCTGCCACTGCCTCCCGAGTGCTAGGATTACAGGCGTGCGCCACCGCTGCCGCCACCACCGCTGCCGCCACCACCACCACCACCACCACCACCATCGCCCAGCTGTTTTTTTGTTTTGTTTTGTTTTGTTTTTTTTGAGACAGGGTTTCGCTATGTAGTCCTGACTATCCTGGAACTCACTCTGTAGACCAGGCTGGCCTCGAACTCACAGAGATTTATCTGCCTCTGCCTCTCAGTGCTGAAATTAAAGATGTGCACCACTATCCCCGGCTCGAAGAGTTTTTAGTTCAAGTAAGATAATCTTTTTTTTAAGCTGGCCATGAAATACATGCTTAGAAAGAAAGTGGAGAACAGCCGTGGACTGAGATGCTTCACACCTGACTTGGGCCTCTGCTTCTGTGAGACAGTGGATGTCACAGAGCTGCTGGCAGAGCAGAGCTGTTCACCAGTGTCAGTTAGTCTTTCCTATAAGCAGTTGTGATGAAAACGACTTAACAGTCTGTGGACTCACTACGCCTGAGGATGCTGTCTGTCTCAAAGCGGCTAAATTCCAAGTTCGCAGTCTCCTGGGGCAAACCTCTAGACATGCAGACCAAGCCCTAGCATCTGGGTGGGTTTCAGACAGGCATGTGTCACCCCTTTTATGACACAACCCACTGGGGCCTTTGAGATGAGGAAACAGGTGTGCTCTGTGTTCATGAATTTACTCATTTGAAACATGGGAGTCAGGGGCTGGGCTTACAGCTCACTTGGTTAGAGTGCTTGTCTATCACTAAGTCATGGGTTTGATTCCCAGCCCCCTATAAAACTGGGTGGTGGTGCATGCCTACAATTCCAGCGCTTGGGGAGGTAGAGGTAGAAAGACAAAGTTTAAGGTCATCCTTAGCTACATAGCAAGCTCTCTCAGGCTCCCTCAACAACCAAAGCTAAAACCTAAGTGCCACATTTATAGGCAGTGGGGTTATGGTGGAAAGGATGGCTGTAAGTGCTCCCTTTTGGGGGCTTATGAAAGGTCATGAGCAAGGGCCAGGCAGAGTGGCCTTTAAACTCCAGCACATGGCAAGCAGAGGCAGGGAGATCTCTGTGACTTTGAGGTAACCCTGATGTACATGGTAAGCTCTAGGACAATCAGGATTACACAGAGAGACCCCGTTTCAAAAAACAATAAAAAAAAAATCTTAAGCAAGATACAGGAGTGAATTTTAGACTGAGTGAGAAGCAGTCAGTCCTGGGGAGACAGGCAGCTATGCATTTGTAAAGTAGCCCCAGAAGGCCAGGGGTGCCATTTGTATAAAGATCTGAAAGGAATGAGTAAAAGCCCGGGAGGTCTGTGGGGTAAGTGCATTTCAGGCTGAGGAATGGCCTTGCAGGGAGAAGGGAGCATACCTTATTTAGGACCATGACAGCCAGCATGGCTTGGAGCTGGATCAAGGGAGGGAGTTGGGGGCTGATAGCAGAGGAGTGAACGGGCCTCAGAGACTCTGAGAAGGTTCTGGCCTGCACTCTGAGGGAGGGACCTATTGGAGGCGTGGAGGAGGGCCATGCAGGCTGTAAGACAGACTTGAGCCATGATCAGATGTCTTTGCTTTGAGGTGGCACCAACAGAGTGTAAGGTGAGCTGGCTATAGGGTGTGAGGAGTCCAGGAACACGGGAGGGAAGGTCCCTGCCACTTCCTCTCTAGGGTGCTTCCAGCTCAAGGACTTTATCATCTGGGATTGAAGAGAAAAAACATGAGCCTTTGGATCTTTGGGGAGGGAGCGACTTCACAGATAAGGACAGGTATCTGGTTAATCCCATGAGCACATGAATGACTCTGAACAAGGCAGCAGTATTTGGGAGCCACCTCGCCCTCTTCTGAGAGATTTCTCTATCCTCTGCTTGCAACACCCTTTGTCTGTTTGGAGAGTTTCACGTAGCCGAGGTTGGCCTCAGATTTGCTATGTAGCAGACGATGGCTTTGAAATCCTGATTCTCCAGCCTCTACCTCCCTAGTGCTGGGCACGCATTTATGCACCAGCATGGCCCATTTGATGTGGTGCTAAGGACAAATTCTGAGCCTCATGCTCGCTAGGAGGCACTCCAACAACTAAGCTACAGCCCAGCCCACATTTAACACAAGGTTTTGTTTTTTTAAGTTTTCTGAGACAGGGTTTCTCTGGGAAGCTTTGGCTGTCCTGGAACTCACTCTCTAGACGAGGCTGGCCTCAAACTTAGAGATCTGCCTGCCTCAACCTGCAGAGTGCTAGGATTAAAGGTGTATGCCGCCGCTGCTGCCGCAGCCGCTGCCGCCACCACCACCACCACCACCACCACCACCACCACCAGGCACAAGTTTTCTAAAACTTAAAAAAAAATCTATTTCATTGTAATTCTACTTAAATGAATGTTCTTTCCCTTCTTCCACTTCTCTCTCACCAGTTGCAGAGATAGGTTTCTTTCTTTTTTTAATAAAGATTTATTTTTATTTTATGTGCATTGGTGTTTTGCCTACATGTATGTCTGTGTGAGGGTTCCAGATTCCCTGGAACTGGAGTTACAGACAGTTGTAGGTGCTGGGACTTGAACCCAGGTGCTATGTATGAGCAGCCAGTGCACTTAACCTCTGAGCCACCTCCCCAGCCCTGTATATGTAGATTTCTGCCCTAGACTTCTGACATATACTTCCCTGGCACACTGAGTCTATAGAGTATTCTTCTCTGCAGCACTAGGTATTTAGTGCTAAGCAACTACTCTTACCACCTCAGCATTGAAAAAAAAATGTAGCTTAGTTGGTAGAGTACTTGCCCAGCAGGCAGGAGGCTCTGGGTTGGATCCTGTGTACCCCATAAACTAAGTATGGTGGTGCACACCGGTAATGCTAGCACTAAGAGGTGGAGGCAGGGGAGTTCAAAAGTTCAAGGTCATTCTCAGTTCTCAGTTATATCTTTCTTGGTCAGCCTAGGCTATAGAAGATCTGCCTATTGCAGCATGAATCTTAAAAGTTTTTTTTTCCTGAGATGTGGTTTCTCTGTAGCTTTGGAGCCTGTCCTGGACAGGCCTGCCTCAAACTCACAGAGATCCACCTGCCTCTGCCTCCTGAGTGCCGGGATTACAGGCATACGCCACCACCGCCTGGCAAAAGTTCTTATTAATAAAATCAAACCTGAGGCCAGTTATTGGGGTGAACGCTGGAAGATCAGAGAAGCAAGAACAAGCCACAGCTACCTCACCTCGCCAGTTCCTCAGCTGATTCTGTTTCTTCAGGCTAGAAGCCTCTGATTCCTTATCCAAATGGGTCTCAGCTGAACTGCTGCTCAAAAGCCTGAAAGCTTAACCAGCCAAATGCTTTTAGTTTCTGGCCCTCACGCTTTCTGCTTCCTACCATCACTCCCTGGGATTAAAGGCATGAGTCACCATGCTTGGCTGTATCCTTGAACAGATGGATTTCTGCCTCTGGAATGCTAGGATTAAAGGTGTGTGCTACCACTGCCTATCCTCTATGTTTAATATTGTAGCTGTTCTGTCTCTGACCCCAGATAAGTTTATTAGGGTGCACAATATTTCAGGGAACACAATACCACCACAGCCTATGAATAAATTAAACACATTATTTAGAAGTCTTAAGATAGGAATGGAGTTGTCCTGAGGCTCAACCATAAGAAACTCAACTCCCCAACAGTTCTGGAGCCGGGAGTGGTGGCACACCCCTGTAATCCCAGAACTCTGGAGGTGGGAGCGGGAGGATCAGTTCAAGATCCTTCTCAACTACATAGCCATTTGAGGCCAGGCTGTGATTCATAAAACCCTATGTCAAAGAACAAAACACAGCAGATCTAAATTGTGAGTCTGTTTTTGAGCATAGAGTTGGGAGTCAAATCTGCTAGTCTCTGATCAGATGCAACAGAGCTGATATTCTGTGACAGAATGGTGTTAGCCAATTCCTCGCTCTCCTGGAGACACTCTGACCTGGAATTTAGTGCAGTCTTCCAGTCTTAACCCATGCTTACAGATGCGGAGAGCCCACAGCTATGAGACACTAGCTAACCTGTGTGTCCCTGCTTCCATTTCTGTTGGGTGTGGCCAGGTGACTGGTTCTGGTCCACCCCCACACTTCCCCTCCCTGCCTGCCTTACTTCTATCTCCAACAGAGCAAAGGACTGAGCAATTTAAGAACCTCATGAAGAAGCCGGTGGTGATGGTGGTTGTGCACACCTCATTAATGAGGAAGCAGAGGCAGGCACATTTTTTTTTTTTAGTTCCAGGCCAGCCAGGGCTACACAGAGAAACCCTGTTTCAGGGGGGAAAAAAGAAAGCAAGAAAAAAAAAAATCAATTTCCTAGCTAGCCATGCTGGCATATGCCTTTCAATCACAGCACTGAGGCAGGATCAGGTTGAGGCCAGCTCGGGTATATACTGAGATCCTCACTCGAATACCCTGGTATGCGCACACACACCACACAGAATAAATATAAGAACTAAACATTCCCCCTCACCCACACAAACCCAAAGCAAACAAATAGATTATACTTTATAGCCCCTCTTACAGTCTGGTGTGGCCACATGACGCAACACCACTGTTGTGACCTCACATCTAGTGTGTTCTTTAGCCAGCTATTAGTCTAAGCACCTGTTCAATCCTTACAATCATGCCCACCCTGCCTCCTTTCGAGTATGGTTTGCATGTATACATGAGTGTGCATGTGCTGGTCAGAGATCCCTGCTTCCTTTATCACCCTTCACCTCATTTTTGGAGACAGATTTTCATGGAATACAGCACTCATCAACTGGTTATGCCGGTAAACCAGGGAGCCCTGGGACCAGCCTGACTGGCCCTCTTCTGGCTATGGCACCTGGCTTCTTCTCATGTGGACCCTAGAATCTGAACTCAAGTCTGCATGCTTGTGAAGCAGGCACTTGACTAATGGAGCCACCTCCCCAGCCCTTTAACAGTCCTCATTTTATCGCTGGGCAGTGGTGGTGCACGCCTTTAATCCCGGCACTCGGCAGAGGCAGGCGGATCTCTGAGTTCGAGACCAGACTGGTCTACAGCGTGAGACCCAGGACAGGCACACAGAGAAACCTTGTCTTGAAAAACCAACCAAACAAAAAACAAAAAACAGTCATTTTACATAGGAAGAAACCGAGTCTATTAAGTAGCAAAGCTATATCCAAGCAGCCTGGCTCCAGTTCTCAACCTCCTTTAATACAGTTCAAGTCGTGGTGACTCTCAAACATAAAATTACTTTCATTGATATTTCATAACTGTAGATTTTGTTATGAATCATAATGCAAATATCTTTTCCAGTGGTTTTAGGTGACCCCTGTGAAAGGGTTGTTTGATCCCCAAAAGGGTTTGCAACCACAGGTTGAGAACCACTGCTCTCCACTACCAGTACTGTCTGGGTTGTTTTGTTGTTTTGTTTTCTGAGACAGCGTTTCTCTGTGTAGCTTTGGAGTCTGTCTTGGAACTGGCTTTGTAGCCCAGGCTGGCTGGAACTCACAGAGATCTGCCTGGCTCTGCCTCCCACGTGCTAGGATTAAAGGCGTGTGCCACCACTGCCACGCTCAAAATGCTCATATAACATCTACAGGGGGCAGATCTTCAGCAACCTGGACAGTTTCATGGCTGCTCATTCTTTCCAGGTTTGGGTACCTAGAACAGTGCTGCCCCAGTATACAGGCGGAAGTAATTTAAAAGGCCAGGGAGTAGGAAACAAGGACCGAGGTGAGCTAACCGTCTCAATTTAAAAGAAACAGCTCAAACAAAATTCTTATGATAAAAACTTTATTATCTTAAATATCAAAGGTTTTACACATCACGTTTTCTTCAGAAAGTTCCTATTAAAGAAGAAAAATAAAATAAAGTGTTTGGATTATTCAGGGCTGACTTACATTTCAAAGCTTGACCAAAAAAAGAAAAGATAATCAAACTCAAAGGCATCTAGTGCGTTCAGCTGCAGACAGGTCCTAACTGGTGGCACAATGCAACCAACTCTGGGATTACTGAGTGCAGTTCCCATAAATTCTGTTTTCCCGACTCTTGAAGCATGTGAGCGTGACTGGACCACTGGCAAGCAGATTGTGCCAACCAGACTCGCTTCAAGAAAAGCCAGGAAACCTTGTGACACACAGGCAAGAAGCAAAGCGGGCTTCCTAGTCACAATCTGCCAGATGAGGCTAAGAGGCCATTGAACAAGCCACCAACCCAAGTCACCATGAAGAGATCTGGACACAAATGCACAATTGGTCTCTCATGAAAGGTGTGTGATATAGAGCAGATTTATCAACACAAAGGATCCCCCTGATGTCTCTCGAGAACTTAAGATGTCCAGGGCAGGGAAGAACCCAAGCTTAAGCACTGGGGTAGAATGATCTGAACCCATGTGTCTGCCAGGCTTTATGGTCCTGTCATGGGGCCCATAAACAGAGATCTGAATAGAGATCTGGCTAGCTCATGCAGGAACATAGGTCTACTCTGCACGTCACTGGTACATTTGTCTAAGTTTGCAGGTTGCAGGCTACTAAACTCTTATGTACGATCACTGCCCATTACTGCCCAGGCCCGGGAAAAATGCCCCTTACCACGTGAGCTGCCCCACCCCTCCTTAGACTGCTCACAGACACAGCCCTGTAAGACGCAGTCTGACCTTTTACTCTGTGACATCTCCTGATCTGTGGTTCAAACTTTGCAGGTAAAGAGACTCCTGTGTTCTTGATCTATTTTCTTGGTAGATTTCCCTAGATAGTGTCCTAAAAATTAGCAGTCCAGTCCCCCCAACAAACTTCACAAGCCAGCCCCCTGCTCATCTCCCCAGTCTTTAATTACTGATTAATTTTTGAACATATTTCCTAACTGTAAAGCTCAGAAATCACTAACAACCTACTTTCTTTCTATGCTTCAGGAATGCATACATTGGACTATCTTAAACAGAGGGTTGAAGAACGTTTTGCAGAGTATATCAAGTTTTACAAAGCAACCCTGCTTGCCCATCCCACCCATCGTTCACTAATCTTGCTGCTCTCAATTTTCATTTCCACACACTGCACTCAGTTGCCTTAAAATAGCACATCCTGCAGAGGCTTTTGCTGAGCTCTGCTCTCCCAGATGGTTGACATCCAGTGCAGCTTGGCTCACCAGAGGGTGGAGGATGCTGCACACCCACCCATCAGTGTGGCATACAGCCTCCTAAAGGAAAAGTAACTCACTCCTCTCTTCCATTTACCTGACTTCTACCCTGCCTGCTCCTTTCTGGTCAACAGCATTACACACTGATTCCTCAGCATCTTTTCAGTTATTTCTACTAAATTCCTATTTAAAATTATTTTTTCTTAGTAGTGCTGGGGGGTCAAACCCAGGACCTTGTACATGCCAGGCAGGTGTTCTACCACTGAACTACACCCATACCCTCACCTCACTTTTTTGGAGACAGGGTTTCATGTAACCAAAGCTGGCCTGAAACTCATTATGTAACCAAGAGTGACCTTGAACTTCTGATCCTCCTGTCTCTGCTTCTCCAGTGTTGGGGTTACATTTATATGCCACACCTGGATTATGCAGCGCTGGGGGCTGAACTAAGGGTTTCCTGCAGTTAGGCAAGCATGCTACTTATCAATGAGCTACATTTCCCAATTGTCTTTTATTTTTACTTATTTTGAGACAGTTTCTCCCTGTAGCCCACTGGCCTTGCACTTACAGCTTAAAGGTGTGTGCCACCACATCTAGACCCTAATTGTTTAAACAAAAGAAAACTAAACATTTAAACTCTAGGTTTATAGCATCTGACTCACTGTGGGCTTGATTTTTTCCCCAGTCAGTCCTAAATTGCAACCAAGTATGTTTAAAAAGAAAAGCATGTGACCCAGACATAGAATGTGCCTCTAACCTCATAGTCCCAACTGTCTGAGGACTGCTTGTTCAAGGCCAGCCTGGGCTACACCAAATCTCTTCTTCAAAACAAAAGCATGCCAATAAGTACAAACAGATCTTAGTTAACACTTGCCTCATGTCTCTCCTAGACTAAAGGCTTCTAAGGCCAGGCTCCAGTCTCCTTCAGTTGCTGCTGAGCTCCCAGGCTCAGGGGTATTCAATGTTTGATGAACAAAAACATGGGCTCTTGCTCAGACTGCATCACTTGACAGGAGCTAATTTCCTATCTAGAATGTAAGATTTGATAGTTCTCCTAACAGCACAAAAAGCACAACAGAAAACCTGACGACACCTAGAAACCATTTTTGGTATACAGGATGCAGAAACTCCTATCCGGGGAGACCTAATGTTTGACTGACGCAGGGTAAGAGTGAGTCAAAGCGGCCATGAGCCAAGGACCACATACCGTGGCCAGCCCTCTCCAGGAGAGCTGCCTTCTGACCTGTCCTGATACTCCCAAGATGTGATGCTTCTGCTATTCAAAAAAATTAAGGCACAAAAGAAAAGCAAGTACACCCAAGGCTCACCCCGATGTCCTTCCTACAGCTCTTTCTACCGACACTCAGAGGGTTAGGTAACTCACAGGAGCTCTGTGCCAGCCCTCAGGGACCGCTGAGTTGATTTTCTGCTGGCAAGAGGAACTCATTCCCAGGAAACACAAAATGCTATCTAACGTAACAACTGAGACGAGTGGCCTTCCTTCTCCAGGAGGGGAATATATGGTAACTTTTGCCTTTCTAGTCAGCCACAGACTCCTACATCACCAAGACTGGCTTTTACTTTAAGGATCAAACCCTGGGTCTCACATGCTATGCAGTAGCTCTACCACTCAGCCACGCCCCCAAGCCCCATGTCATTGCTAGTGATATACCCACCAGTCAGTTCAGCCACATTGTTCACACTTGCCACAGGCAGGAACCGGAATGCACTGTGTGAACTGGGCATGGTGGTGAGAGAGCCTATAATCCCAGGGTTCTAGAGGCTGAGGCAGAACCACCATGACTCTGAGGCCAGCCTGGGCTATGGCGAGATCCTATCTCAAAAAACAAAAAACAAAAATCACACAACAAAAAAAGAAAATTCACCTTGACTCTCCTGCAATTATTTGCAAGGCAGTTTATTATATACATGGTAGGAAGAAAAGCCGCCAGGCATCTGTAGACATAAAAGCTGCTTTTCAACCTATGCAAGATATTTGTCAATCACCTTATCTATGATAGCGTACATATTTATTTATAGTTGAAACAAATTTGTATGGCTTTCGCTAGAGATAGAAAGCTGAAGAGAGGGACAAACAGGCAGAAGGTACACAAGCTGGTCATAAAATCAGTGACACCAAATCCCTATGCCATTCCTATGCACCCTCTTGCCAGAGAAATGCACTGGGTAGACACTTCGATCAGAGGGGCTAGGATTTGAGGAAGAGGTTCTCGAACACCATTCACCATCTACTCAAGCTTCCTTTGCCAAGCAACTGGTTTTCACCTATCAACACCTACAGCCCAAACTGTGGGATGAAGGCTTCTGGCTGTCTAAAGGCCTGAACTATCCCATCTGGAAACAGCCCTTCACAGAAGCAAAGGGCCAAATGTCCAGTTGCAATTAGACTGTCTGGCTACAGGCCCCTTCTACACATCAGCTTCAGCACAAGTTTTACAGGTGCATACATGGAGACCACCACTGGAGGTAAGTGCCGACCATGGAACCTCCTGACAGTTTGAGAAAGGAGTTGCCCTTGTAGTTATGGCTGTAATCTGACATGCTGATCACTAGGATTCACAAAGATTTGATCTTGCTCTTGGTCGTTAGCCACTAACTGAAAACTGACAATGAAGTCCACATGCCCCCTAATGTCCCTGTTCTAGGACTGCTCCCTTTAAGCCAACCAATTCCTAATTTTAAAAAGATTTTCTGTTTTTAGACAGGGTCTCACTAATGTATCTCTGGCTGGCCTTGAACTCAAAGAGATCTGCCTGCCTCCTGGTATATGCCAGTATGCCTGGCCTTTTATTTATTTTTGACAGTTTAAAAATCAAAAGTAAGTATATGTTGAAAAGAAAGTAATGACCCAAAGGAACAAAGTATTTGGCAACTGAGTTAAGCTCAGTCAAAGGATTCCTAAAAAGAGTATCTGTGTAAACTACTGGCCTATCAGTTTGCTTCTAAAAATAAACATATATGTAGGGACATTAAAAGCTATTGTAATGAAATCTTTTCCAGATTGGTATTCGACATTCTGCCTAGGGCTGTCTCCCAAACTTCCACATTGTAAAAAGTCAATAGCCAAACCACTGGGCTTTCATGCCAGTTTCTTCTATTCAGAAGGCCTTTGGGTGGGGGTGGAAGGTCTGTCATCAGTACCTTCTCGACCCACCCCATCCTGTGGCCTCAAAGATTTGTAACCCTGAAATGTACCCCAACCCACCCACTAAGCAAATACCAGGCCTCACTGCGCTGCTGCTTGATCTAGCTCTAACCACAGCTGAGTCGGGTGACAGAACCCTGGGAGCCATTTCCCAGGGTTACCAACATACATCTTTGGTGCAGAACATGCAAAGGGTGGACGAGCCGTGCTCGTCTGAAACGAATAAGTCTTGGCTAGCCTGGTGTTCTGAGTGCCATTTAATGGAGAGTAGGAAACCGCAAGGCCATCCAGCAACCATCTCCTAATTCCAGAAAGGATCATGATACTCTGTGTGACTTGCCATTATGTCACTGAAGTGAGTCTCGGCACACAAATAATATAGCAAAAAGGATGGACCAGAAAACAGATCCCTGTAAGTGCCCCTAAGGTTTCAAAAACCCCTGAGATATGAACCTGTCTGTGCTCAATGACTTTAATTTTGATGGTAAGAACAAACTTTCAGAGCAGGGGGAGGGAGAGATTGACTTTAGACAAAAATCAGTCAATGCTAAGTTCAGAAATTGATTTTCGACACTTCCATTTCCACAAACTGCAAACTCTCACCAGGAACCAGGACTTATCCTCAAGATCCTTTTCAAGGAAAGATTCCAGATTCCTGCCAGACATCTAAGACAACAGTTTATGTTCTAGGAAAGGATGCTTTCAAACCTATCCGGAGGGGTTATTGCACAGTGGGGCCCACAGGACAACTTGCAAGGCAAGAACTTACATTTAAAAGGCCACGATAATCACATCTACACATTCCACCCGACTACCTCAACGTGGTGAACACAAACATAGATCCTGCTTAGAAAAAGAAACTCCTGAGGAAAGAAAGGGATGAAAACTGTACCAAGGCCACTGCAGTCAGAACTTCGGCTGTATTCACTGCCACGAAGGACACTCACAGACGGACCAGTCTAAGCACCAAGAAGACCAGGGACAAAGGCTCCCGTAGCTCAGTCTTGCTCACCTTAGAGCTTAGACTGAATGTGGGAAGAACCTCCCAGCAGACATGTTTCAGAAGCTAGGCTCCTGGCGGCCAACCCATGAGCTGAAGAAGCTGGACTCACCATTGGCCACTGAGGGCTGGGGTGTCGTCAGTGAGATGTCCCCAAGCCCCATCTCTAGTACATTCCAGTGTTTCGTCTAAGCCATTATCTTTTACTCACAGTCCTTGACATGTCCTTGCAAATGGAATTATGATCAGGTTTTTCCCCCCTTCCCTTTTTAAATACAAGTAGCACCATGTTTCACTCTAATGTGAATTCCACCATACCCCATCCACTGTCATAAAGGTATTTGGCAATCAATCCATGCAGCAGCCTATTATGCAAAAGACAGCCCAAGTGTTAAGCCCTCCCGCTCATCCTACTTAAATGTCACCCCTGAGCACGCAAATCAAACATACAACTCCAGAAGTTAGTGAATTTGTCTCCAGCGTCCTGTTCTAAGCCACACCCTGCATATGGCACAGCCAGAGTCACAGCAGGCGCTGACCTGTTCCTGGCCGCACAGGATGCAGGTTCCTCATGGCTCCTGCTTTAAAAGCATTCACTCATCTAAAATGGTATGCTATACACAAAACCATCCATTTTATTCCAGAATACATCATCTTAATGAGAATAAAAAGCTTTTGTATGCACATACTGCCAATACATTTTAAAAGGCCCAAAATTTAACAAGTAAAATAGACAAATTCATCAGACAAAAGATCATAAATTACTTTGGCCGGAAAAAAAAAATCTGGCTCAACATTTTGCTTGCAGGTTTCTACATATACTGTGCATGTGTGTGGTGAGTGTTTATGTGTGTGGAAAGGGCTTTCACAAACGGAATGGAGTACGGTCTAAGCCCACTGTCCCATAATTACGTAGGGACCACAATGTTCTTTGCTAGCAAAACCAGAAGTGCGAGGTCTGCATTCCCACCAACTTGATGCAAAGCCCCAAGGGCTTCCTGCAGAGTGAAGCCGGCACCGAGAATCCGGTTAACATCTGCGGCGGGAAAGATGAGCGGCGGAAGAGCGGAGGGAGAAGACACGGGCTGTGTAGCAGGTGGGTCCAATCCAAGAAAGGGCGGTGCAGCTCCAGGGCAAATATCGCTGGTCTCCGGCCCAACTGGGCCTGGATTCTGCATGTGCTCAGAAGGCTGACTGTGGGTACCCTCCTCACCTACTGCAAATGTGGGTGACATTTCTACACCTGAGGTGCAGTGTGACTCATCAGATGGTTTAGCCGAGGTTATGGCGACAGAAGAGTTCTTCCTGACTGACCCCCTTGGTCTGGGGACAACTTTTCTGCCATTTGACAAGCTATCGCCCAGACCCCTGAAGCCAGTGCGTGCTTTATCTTCTATCTCAGCACAAGGTGCGGTGCCTACAACGTCTGTCTTTTCTGATTCAGAGGTGGCCTGGTGACAGGAGACTCGTGGGTACTGGTCACTAGGGATCAGATGCTCATTTTGGGCCCTCTTTTCTGAAACGTCCAAAACACCAGCTTGACTCTCAGCTTCCATCTCTGACTGACAGGTAACATCTTCAGGTGTATTTTCCAAAGCTGGCTTACAGCTAATGACCAAAAGTTCATGCAGTTCTTTCAAGGCCACTGTGACAGATGAACAAAATTCTTCAGCTGCCTCCACAGAGGGGTGACCATGGTCACTTAAAGGGGAAGGGGAACTGCGGCTATCCTTGCTATCCACCACAGACATTTCAACAGTATCTGCTGGGAGCTGCAAATCCCGGGTCGAAATGGAATGTTCCATGCTTTCACAGGAGGGGTCACACTGTCCTGTTTCCACTTCCATTGAGGGATTATCTGAAGTGAGATGCAATGCACCAGGGCTCTTGACGCTGGCATTCTGCCTGCCTGTTGAGCTGCACTCAGCAACCAGAGACTGTCCACCTGTATCCACTTCCATCAGGGTTTCTGAGCATGGGCAGCGACAGTACCCTGAAGCTGGACGACTTCTCTCTGTACTTACAAGAGGAGCATTTGTCTGAAGTTCCTCTCTTTTCACCACAACTTTCAAACTGACAATTTTTTCTTGGTCCTGTTGATTTTCTTCATGAAGTTCAAGGTCTTCTGTTTCACAAAGACATTCTTGGTCATGTGCAACGTGCTGCTGTCCACTCCCTCTGTGTGGTTCTCTGTGTTGCTGAAGGCCATTCACTTGACTTGGGTTCTGATTTTCTGGATGCCAATTCTTTTCTTCCACAAACACCTGTGGCTCATGCATCCCAATTGTGAGAGAGAAGCTAGTGTCCTGTCTTGTATGGAGATAAACTCTGAGGCCCTGGGTTCTTCCTTCAGCAGATTTCTCTGGATTATCTGCAACAAATGCTTCTTCAGATGAATTACGAAAAGGCATAGCTGGATTCTGGTCTGCTGGGGAAGCGAGATCAGGAAGACCCTGCAGAGGAGGAGGCTCTGTTTTCTTAGAGCTTGTCTGAAATTCAGCTGAAGTCTTCACAGCCTCCATAGCTATAGGTTCAATGCTCCTGGGGTCACTGGGCTTGATGGCGCAGACTGAAGCAGAGAGAGAGTGGGCGAGACTCGTAGGGTTGCCAACCTCAGGACTCTGCCCGGAAGAAGGGGCTGAAGGGTTGAATCCATCTGAAGTCAGCAACGATGACATTCCCTGTGAGGTAGATTCTTTGCTGCTTTTCTCTGTAAAAAGGGGAAAAAAAGAAAAAAGATTAGTTAGCAGATCACTATATTATCAGAGAATGAAATCTCAATAGAATAAAAGCAGGTCTTTTAATTTAGGTCTCTCTTGGAAACATGAGGCTAGAAAAAAATACAAGAATCTGTCTGTAGTAAATGAGGTAGCATCACTGGACCTGACTGGAGTGTGTCTTTAACAAACGTCATCAAAATTCCACATGTAAAGAACTGTAACATGCACGTGACAATGGCTCAAAGACAGTTAAGTGTGTTTACTTCAGACAGTCTCACTGCATAGCCTGAGCTGGCCTTACACTTGAGACTCCGCCCCAGCTTCTAGAGTGCAGGCTGTTGGAGCATCCCACCATGCCAAGCAGCTATGCTTCTTTTCTTTCTTTCTTTCTCTCTGTTTGTTTCTTTTCTTTCTTTCTGTTTTGTTTTTTGTTTTTTTCGAGACAGGGTTTCTCTGTGTAGCTTTGCACCTTTCCTGGAACTCGCTTTGTAGACCAGGCTGGCCTCGAACTCACAGAGATCTGCCTGGCTCTACCTCCCGAGTGCTGGGATTGAAGGCGTGCGCCACTGCCGCCCGGCAGCTATGCTTCTGTATTTCTGGTGAAATTTTAAATCTTCATTGGATGATTCTCACAAGCTTTCTTTCTATTTATTAAAAAAAAAAAAAAAAAAAAAAAAAAAGCCCAGTTGTTCAGTTTTGAACTATCAGCAATTCTCACATGTCAGCCTCCTGATGCTGGATTGACAGCATGGGCCACCACGGCCAGCTCCAGTGAACTTTCTCACATTTCAAGTGTGAGCATAAGTCACACAGAAGAAACCCAAAAGCAAGTATGCTGGGGACAGAGTGGGGCAACTGAGATGGGTTTTACATGTCTAGAGATCCCTAGAAAACAAGTAAACAATGGATTTCATTTCTAGCCAAGCTTCTAAAAACTCATGGTAAAATCAAGCACCTGACTCAAAGAACAAAACAGACCTAGAGATGAAGCAGACAAGAGTTTCACTTCTCTGATCAAGCACTCTAACTATTCACTTAACCATTCTTGAGGCAAGAGTTCCTGGCTCCCAGGCTGGCCTCTAACTCGACGCACAAGGATGATCCCTCTCAGTGCTGGAATCATGAATCACTGCTCCCAGGTTAGATGGTCCTGGGGACCAAACCTAGGCTTTACGCATGCCAGGAAGGCGCTCTACTAACCCAGCCACATCGCTAGCCCTGTGATGTAGCCTGGGACTTGTGGCAGTCCCCCTGCTTCCGTCTGAAGGAGTGCTGGGGTTACAGCACGCACTAGCATGCCCAGCTTCCAAACACTGCAACTCTAATATAACACAACAAAACTGACAAGATTTAAGATCTTTGCTGAGTACAGGGGAGGGAGGGTAGAGGAACAGTGTACTTAGCTTTTCAATAGGCAACAGTAACTTAAGAGTAGCTCTAATTCACCAACCCTTCAAACATGATGGCAGGCTCAATACTAGTTCAATGCAGATACCACAATGATACCACTCAATAGGTCCTATTCCTGGTACCATTAAAAACTGGCCTCTGAACACCCAAAATGCCTTTAATTAAAAGACACAGGCTCTTATCAAGGCTGGAAACAATCGGCTCCTGGGTTAAATCCAATTCAGATCCTTTGTGTTGAAGAGCAGCAATATCAGCGCTCGAACATCAGCGCTCGTGCTGGGTCTCTACTCCCAAAGTCCTACATAGAGCAGTTGGGATGCCGGTGGCCAGATATGGAGCAGACATTGGTAAGCAGCATTAAAGGATGGGCTTGGTGGGGAAGCTGCTGGCTTTCCCTTTTCTGGGTTGAGACAGGATTTCTTTTTTCTTTCTTTCCTTTTTAAAAAAAGATTTATTGCTCTATTTTCATGTACAACTTTATGCCAGAAGAGAGCATCAGATGCCACTAGAAATGGTTGTGAGCCACCATGTGGTTGCTGGGTATTGAATTCAGGTCCTCTGGAAGAACAGCCAGTGCTCTTAACCTCTAAGCCATCTCTCTAGCCCTGAGACAGGATTTCTTAATGTAGTCATTTGTTCAGAAGCTTACTGTATACCAAGCTGGCCTTGAACTCAGAGATCCTCTAGGCTCTGCCTCCTAAATGCTGGGATTAAAGGTGCACCCTAGCACACCAGGATCTAGGCTGCTCTTGAACTAGGGATTCTGTCACCATCATTTTTCAAGTGCTGGGATCCTAAGGAGGTGTCACCACACTTGGCTCAATTAATGACTTCCTTCCCCCAACCCTCCCTCTGATAAAGGAACTCACTATGTCGACCAGGCTCATGGATTCCGCCTGCCTGTCTCCCCAGTGCTGGAATTAAAAGTGTGCGCTACCATATCCTACAGTTATTGACTTCTCTACCACCACCACCCCCAAATTTTTTCTGTATAGCCCTGGCTACCCTGGAACTTGCTCTGTATATCAGGCTAGCCTCAAACTCAGAGATCTGCCTGCCTCTGTTCCTCAAGTGCTGGGACTAAAGGTGTACGCTACCACTGCCTGGCTCAATTATTGACCTAAGGAATTTTTCTTCAAGTTTAGTGAAAAACAGAGATAATGATTTTGTCTGTTTAAACTACATTCACTAAATCTAAAAAGTTCCTAGTTTTATCAATCTAATCAATAAAGCTGACTCTGAAAGAAGTTCAGTTTGGAACTAATGCTAACATAAAAAGCACACTGTAATAGAATATCCATGTCAGCACCATGGGGGAGCATGTACCACTCCTGCGTTCAGTGTTAAGAATCTGCACAACCCAAAAAGCAGGTGAGGTGAAGGTAAGACTTAGTGGACTTTGTACTTACTATTAGAGCAGCATGTATGTTGTCCTTCTGAAACTCAAATAGCTAATACCACCAGGGATTAGGAAGAGGCTAATGGACATGAACTATGCCTAATGTCCTTAAAGAGCAAGAGTGAGCAAGCAGAGTGAGAGCGAGAGCATATGAAATGTTAGGAGTCTAATTACACCAGCTTCCAACCCTTCCTGCAGTGAGCTTCAGACAGAATCAACAAATGCACACTGACCAGCACAGTCTTCCTGACTACACCCAAGAGACAGCAGGTGCTCACACAGGTCTGTCAAGCCAAGGACAGAAGAAAAGTCAAGTCTCGGCCCTTACTGTTTGGGAAAAAAAATGTAGGTTCTGTCAACACTTTACCCCAAGACAGTTTTCACTACACAGTCCAGGCTGGTCTCAAACTTTGCATCCTCCTGCCTCAACTTCCCAAGAAGGGGAAGGCAGGAATGCATTATTACCATACCCAGCCCACCTATTACTATGATTCTGGACAAGTCAATTGGCTCAAGTTTCCATTTCTGCTCAATGAGATGAAAATTTTACCTTTCTATAAATTCAAACATCTGAGGACTTCCAGCTTTTCAAAGTAAAATGGCTTAGAAATTCAGTTACCTGAAACCAACCGCTGTCATGCCAATAGTCTTGATGCAGTGTTTTCAACTGTCAGGTGGTAGGTACGAGAGTACTTTTTACTAAGACTCACCCGCTGGACTGTTCCCATAAACAATAACATTTTAAACAAGAATGTATGCCTACACGCATATATGCCAACATACATATAAATGTATACAAGGGCTAGTTGTAACCAGATTGAATAGGGAGATACAGGATGACAAGTCTTGAATTTCCAAAATGGTTCCAGACAGAGAGACTTTTCAAAAGCACAGGCGATAAGTGGACAGAAGGTTAATGTGGTGTCTATAAATACCTGGTCTGGGGCCCACTCCAGCTGCAGCACACACACACTACATGCATCATGGCTTCTGACGCTCTGTTTGGATTAGGAAACAGACAAGCAAACGTGGGTTAACAATGCAGAACCACACAGCATGCAGGGCTGCAGTCCTCAATCCTTCCCATCCTTCCAATCAGGAGCGAGGAGTCCAGGTTGAGGGATGTTTCCACAGCGTGGGCATCTCTTCAAAGATACCAGCAAGGTTTCTACATTAACAGATTTTTTTTTTTTTCCTGAGATAGGGTTTCTTTGTGTAGCTTTGCACCTTTCCTAGAACTTACTCTGTAGCCCAGGCTGGCCTTGAACTCAGAGATCCGTCTGGCTCTGCCGCCCAAGTGCTGGGATTAAAAGCGATGGCCTGGCTCAGATTTTTAACTGTACTTGGAAAGAAATTATGCCATAGCTCTGCACAGATGTTGGAGGCAAATGGGCCACAGGCAGTCAATCCATCGAAAGAGCTGCTTGAAGACCACTCTACAATGGTTCATGAACAAATGTAGGAGCTTTCCAAATTTCAATAGTCCTATTTTTTTTTCCCGCCCGGAGCTGAGGACCGAACCCAGGGCCTTGCGCTTGCTAGGCCAAGGGCTCTACCTCTGAGCTAAATCCAAATGTATTTGTTTGTTTGTAGCCCAGGCTGGCATTGAACTCACAGAGATCCTCCTGCCTCAGCCTCCCAAGTGCTGGGATTAAAGGTGTGAGCTACCACCGCCTGGCTCTGTTTTGTTTTTTTGAGACAAGGTCTTGCTATGTAGCCCAGACTGGCAGAACTTGACATCCCAATTGCAGGGTTTATAGGCAGGTGCCAGCACAACTGGTTCATGTTCATTTTCTGAGGACAAATCAAGTCCGATTAAGTTCCAGCTACTGCCTTCTTCAGCTAACCAGCATAAAGACGTGTTTAGACAGCTCCTACTGACTGTAGATGGACACAAAGGGTAAAGATAGCCTGATAATCAGCCAAGTAACTTTCTGAAAATCTTTCAAAAATTATGCCCATAATTGTGATTTTAATAATCTTAAGGCAGTTGGTTCTCCAAATAAATCAAGTCTAACCTTGCAGAATGACACCATTAGAACACTACAAAAATCAGCAGAGTTTACCCATGTCAGTAGCAAAGGCTCCGTGGATACAGTGGTTTCTGAAACTGACCAGGCCTTCCCTTGCTGATCCTGAAAATGTCTCACCTGCTCTAGCCACCTGAACTGTCAAAGGAGCTCCTCAGGAGGCTGAGGCTCAAGGGGTCAGGACACTGCTGCCATTAGCTAGTGCTTCTCTAATCACAGCACATGGCGCCTGTGCAGGGAAAGGATCTCAGCGCGTCAGCATCCCGTCTAGGTTGCCAAGTTACCATAGGCTAAGGAGGTAGATGAGCTCACTCAGGCTGACCTTCCGGGAAAACTAAAATGATCGCTGGTCACTCAAAACTTCACTTTACATAATAGTGAAGCTGGACCACAATGTGACCAAGGCCAACCTGGAAGTTCCATCAGCTACACGACCCCATTCCAGAGGCTCACCTGCAGGTACTCCAAGAAAACGTAACAAACTTTTCACACATAATATCTTTGTCTTGAGCAGAAAGTCTATTCCATGAACTTGTAATTCTAACACACTCTACCAGAAAAAGCCAAGTGTGAGATGGTCACATTGATGAATAATCCTGACCCAAGGCTTCAAGACAACTCACTTAAAAGGTAATTCTTTTCAGTTTTTAGAAAATGCACCCAGTCACTGTTCTGTGAACAAATGGGGATTTCAGCAGCGTTGTCTTGATCCATTTTCCTCAGAAGATTCTGCTTTTTCTTCAGATTTAGAAGGCATCAGTTTGGTTTCAAAGCACTGCTGTGTAGCCTTAGTCTGGGACCTCAGCGAACGTGAATATACAGTTGATTAACATTAAGATTACACTGGTCGCTGGTTCTTCTCGGTGGTGGCAGCACTTTTAGTAAACTTTCCCTACTTAGTCACAGCGAGAATGCCTTCCTTCAACTCAAACAGGCTGAAAAATGAAACATTTCTAGGGAAATACTGCTGATCTTGAAAGTGTGTGCTTACTGCAGAAGTTTCTTTATGGACAAAACAGGATTATTTCAGAAGCATCCAAGCAAATAATGACCTAACCTTGAACAGAGCACTGGATCCTTGTTCCTCTGTTGTTTTATTTTTCAAGACAGGGTCACACTATGTAGAACAACTTAGCCTGAACCCACAGAGGCAGAGATCCCTTTGCCTCCTGAGTGCTGGGACTAAGGTGTGTGCCACCACTCCAGGCTCCTCTGGTTTTTTTGGCTTTGTTTTGTTTTTTCACAGGGTATGTCTATATAGCCCGAACCAGCCGGAAACAATACTCAGCCAAAGCTGGGCCTGAATTTGTGATTCTTCAGTCCTGGTCTCAGACTGCTGCTATTTTTGGGTTTTTGAGACAGGGTTCTCTGTGTAACAAACAGCCAGGGAACTTACTCTGTTGACCAGGTTGGCCTCCAACTCACAGAGATCTACCTGCCTCTGCCTCCAGAGTGCTGAGATTAAAGGCGTGTGCCACCAGGCCCAGCTACGCAGATTCTTTTTTCTGAGCTGTTGAAATAGGAGTCCTTTGAAGTTTTTATTGTGACGGTACGTATATGGGCACGCCTAGGTCAGAGCACAGCTGTGGAGTCGGCACTCTCCTTCCACGGTTGGGCTCTGGTTTCTAGGCTTCTGTGGCAAGGGCCTTTACTGCTGAGCCATGGCAATGCAAACCCCTGCCTGCCCTCTCTCCTTTTGGAGACAGGGTTTCAGATATTCCAGGCTAGCCTTGCATTCTGATTATCCCATCTTTACCTCCTGAGTGCTGGAATTCTAGGTGTGTACCACCTCACCCACTTTATGTGGTACTGGGGACTGAGCCTTCTCACCATGGTGTTAAGAGTAAGAAGGCGGTGAACATACCTCTGCTGAAAAATGAAGCTAATTCCTAGAAAGGCCTTACCCCACTAACAACACAGCACTAATCAAATGGTCAGCCCCAATACCTGCATCCTCTGCTGATTTTTGAATGGCTTCTGCTAATTCTTGGTCTGCAATCTCCTCTGGCCGTATGTCCTCTCGCCCAGTTCCATATGCCAAGCGGGCACACTCTGGTAGCTCCCCCTCAGGAAGGAAGGTGGTCTGTGAGCCTGTGGTGCCAATCACCAGTACATTTTTCTTCAAGTCAATCGAACACTGGAAGAAGAAAACAAAGAACAGCAGCAAATGAAGCTCCCTACAGAAGAATCAAGTCTTAGTTCCACAGTCAACCACTAAAGACCATTACCAGAAAAAGTCAGTTTAAGAATAAAACAAACATAACCTTACCATCTACCTGAAAGCGTCCACTTTTTAAAGCTGGCTTTGGAGACAAAGTCTTGCTATGTAATCCAGCGTGATCTCGAACTCACTTTGCAGCCTCAGACACCCTCCAACTCACCCTCCTCCTGCCTGTGTGCTACTCCATCTCCCCAGACCTTTTCTGATTTTAGAGGCTGGCCTTGAACTCAGCATGTATATGGGAGGCTGGCCTCTATCTGTGTCCCTTCTGCTGCTGTGTTGCACACTCCAGGCACTTGGATCTCCATGTCCTATCTTAGGCACAGATGCCACCACGTCCATCAAGGGCTCTGGGGACCTGTGGGGTCACCTGGCCTGCACAGCCACTGCAGCTAGCGCTGTACCCAGTCATCTCTCTGCCCTCCTTTGTTTTGTATTTTTTGAGGCCTCCTTAACCTCTTGATCCATCTGCCTGAGGCCAAATGGTGGGATGACAGGTGTGGTGGCCCACACAGCCACTTTACTCCTTATTTACATGATCCTTCCCTGTGTGTTTTTAAAAGTCTGACATTGCCACGTACATGATTTATATCTGTAAAGTTAAAAAATTCCAAGGTTTGCTAAATGACAGCAAGACAGTGAGTGACAAATACATAACCTAGTTCTCATTTACATATTTAACATTTGGCATTTAAAATGCTAAATCAATGATATACATTATTTTTCAGGGCTTTTTAATCTTAGGAGCCTGGAGGTAGAGAGCCTTTCATACACTAGTCAAGTTCTACCTGATTTACATCATTGTGTGGAATATTTAAAATATATTGGCATGAAGGTATTAACCTTATTAAAAAAACCCACAGTGGGATTCAGGTATACTCAGTGGTACAGCACTTCCTTAGCAAAACAAACAAATATAAACTACTGTGGCATTTCATTACGCAGCAGACACTAACCAATGGTCTGCAATGAGCATGGTAGATCTTAGTTAGGCTTTAGCTGAGGAATAAAGTATGACAAATTAATGTATTGTCAGATAATCCTTGATGTATGAACAAAGCATTTTCATTCTCTAGCCTATAATCTCAACGTTCTAACTATTGTTTAATCAACAGCCAAGAAAAGCATGTATTAAACACCTGGAGAAAATCAGCAAAAACAAAACAAAACAAAAAAACCCTTTTGATTTCTTTCTTTCTTTTTTTTTTTTTTTTTTTTTGTTTTTCAAGACAGGGTTTCTCTGTATAGCTTTGTGCCTTTTCTGGATCTCATTCTATAGACCAGGCTGGCCTCGAACTCACAGAGATCCGCCTGCCTCTGCCTCCCAAGTACTGGGATTAAAGGTGTGTGCCACCACCCCTAGCCCCCTTTGATTTCTAATCAGAATCTTAAAATTAGACAACTTGCAGGGTGGTGGTAGCCCACGCCTTTAATTCCAGCACTTGGGAGGCAGAGGCAGGCGGATCTCTGTGAGTCTGAGGCCAGCCTGGTCTACAGGAAAGGCGAAAAGCTACACAGAGAAACCTTGTCTCGAAAAACAAAACAAAACAAAAAAATTAGACAACTTAAGAAAACTGCTGAGGCTGGAGAGATGAGTTAAGAGTACTTGTACACAGCCCTATAAAGGGGAGTCTCTCCCTCAGGGATCAGGGAAACCCCTGCGAAAGGAGACAGAGGACATGGATGACACCAAGATAACAAGGCCCTCTAAATCCACATAATCGAAGCTCGTATGAACTCAGAGATTGGGGCAGCATGCACAGGGTCTATACAGGTCTGCACCAGTCCTCTGCATGTATATTATGGCTTCTACTCTAGTGTTTTTATGGGACTCCTGAGTGTCAGAACAAGTGGGTCTCTGTTTCTTGTGCCTTCTCTTGGACTCTTTTCCTTCCGTTTGTCCAATTCTGATCTGTTAGTTTTGTTTTATCACATCACAATCCCTTATAAGCCTGTCTGTTTTCTAATGAGACAGAGAGGTGGATGGGATGGGATGGGTGGCAGGGAGGAACTGGGAGGTGTAGAGGGAGGGGAAACCATAACCAGGATTTATTGTGACCAAAAAAATAAATAAAATAAAATAAAAAAATCTATTTTCAGTAAAAGGAACAAGAGCACTTGTTCTTGCAGAGGACATTCTATTCCAGCACCACGTGGTTCCATTAGTTCCAGAGGACCCAATGCTTTCTTCTTACCTTTAAGTGCACCAGGCACACATGTGGTATGTACATGTAAATAATAACACATAAAGTCTAAAAAAATGTTAAGGTTAAAAAAATAAGTAAGACTGCCAATAATAATGTCAAAAGAGACAAGATTTAACTTATGCCTAGAGGCTATACAAGGAGAGCTCTGTGCTGTTGTTTTGAGACAGGATCTCACAGGTGCCTGCCAGGCCATCTCTCTGTTCTAGGTGCTAGGATTAAAGTGCACCACCACACTCAACTGACAGACTCCATTTGTAATGACAGTCATCTCAAGTCTGCACAACAGAATCTACCAAGGACACTTCCACATTTGAAAAACCATGTTTCTTTCTTGCTTTGTCAATATATGCAACTAGCAGAACTAATGACCCAGAGCAAAAGCAGAGGGCAGAGGCATGATGGTACATGCCTGTAATCCCAGGAGCAAGAGGCAAGAGAATGAGAGTTCAAGGCACCCTACTTTACACAGTGGGCTCCATCCAGGATGATCAGGGATACATATCAAAAGCCATGTAAAAAGCTTGGTGCCAACAGCACACACCTAAGAGCCTCAGCACTGGGGAGTGGACACTTGAGGATCCTGGAGTTGCTGCCCTACCTGTCTAGTCAATCCATGAGCTCCGGGTTCAGTGAGAGACACTATCTAAAACAAAAGTAAGACAGATCAAGGGAGACACCTGTTGTCAACCTCTAGCCTCCATGCTGTAGATGTAACCGTCTTGTTAAATAAGAAACACAGAGCCAATTGCAGAGTTAAAAGCCACTAGGTCAGAGCAATAGCTGAGAGCTGAAAATGTTACCCTTCACTGCTGCTCTGTCTTTCCTCTCTGCAAGAGACTACTTCTGAGTGTTTTTTCTTTTTTATAGACTTTCTGTTCTGCCTTCTCATTGGTTGTAAACCCAGCCACATGACCTCCACGTCACTGCCTGTCTATACAGACCTCCAGGTCTTCTATGGTTGGTATTGAGATTAAAGGTTTGTGTTGCCATGCTGGCTGTATCCTTGAACACACAGAGATCCTGCCTAGCTCTGCCTCCCAAGTGCTGGGATTAAAGGCATGCACCACCACCACCCAGCTTCTGCTATGGCTTGCTCTGACTCCAAGGCAACTTTATTAACATACAAATAAAATCACACTTCAATACAAATAAAATATCATTATACCACGCACTTATGTGTGTCCATGTATCAAAAGCTCTTAATTACCTGATGCCGTTTAAGCATGTCCAATCCTAGAAGCATGTCCATAGGCTGTTCTTCGAGTATGGA
The DNA here is from genome assembly GCF_903995425.1 of Onychomys torridus. Classification (NCBI taxonomy): domain Eukaryota; kingdom Metazoa; phylum Chordata; class Mammalia; order Rodentia; family Cricetidae; genus Onychomys; species Onychomys torridus. The sequence goes on from NC_050444.1 coordinate 155,312,547, forward strand.
GAAGGAACATGCCAGGAAATCACCTTCAATCTGAACCTGAGCTAAAGCACAGAAGAGAAGAAGATATTACTGATGTGGCTTCCCAAGCCCAGGGCGAGCTGTGAGGAACCCATTACTCTGTGCCCAGGCTTCCTGGACGCAGGCAAGCCAAGGAGGGACAACACTGAAACAAGATGAAAGCCATGAAGTAGACAGGCAGAGCTACTGTTCCAAGAACTGGGCTTGTCGTGGGCCGCCCAGGACCATGCTCATCAGGTGAGGAAAGAAAGCCTGAAGAGGATTAAAAACAACACATACACAACAAGAGTAACAGTAAAGGCAGTTCTGGTATTACTCAATGGCTCCTATACACTTATAAAAGGTCTACCGGGTATTTGTGAGTATATGTGCATACATGGGTTGCTGAGGATAGAGCCCAAGCTGTACCACTCAGACACATTTTGCACAAATGTTTCCAAAAAGCAGTAGAACCAGCATATTTTAAACCTTTAAAAATTTTAAAGTAAACCTCCATGCAAGAAAAGGCTTCTCATTGCCTGTTAGAACCAAGTATCTACTTTTCAAATCAGAGATACCAGGAAGGTCTGGCTTTGCTTGCCATCTTGTACTTCTCAGGTTAAGATTTGTTTTACTAAGGGCTGGAGAGACAGCTCAGCAGTTAAGAGCACTGGACAGACATACGTGCAGGCAAAACACCAATGCACACGAAACAAAAAAGATTATTTTACTAGGGGATGAAGGGAAGGCTCAGCAATTAAGAGCACTGACTGCTTTTGCAGAGGACCCAGATTCAATTCCCAGCACCAACAGGATGGCTCAAAATCACCAGTAACTCTAGTTCTAGGGGTCCTATACCCTGTTCTGGCTTCCACAGGCACCAGGCACACATCACACATGTGATGCACAGATGTAAATGCAGGCTAACACCCATAAATAATAATAATAAAAAAGACATTAAATTACTTTGCTACTATTAAGTAGCAAGCCAAAGAGAGTGTGAAATATGTGAACAATATAAAGCATAAGAAACAACCATGCATTTGGTTTCCAGATAAAGAAATAGAAAACCAAAACATGAGACTGCCTCAGTGGTTAAGAGCGCTTCCAAATGACCTGAGTTCAGGTCTCAGAACCACTGTCAAGCAGTTCACCACTGCCTGTAATTTCAGTTAGCTTCTGTACAGAAAGGGTATAATACACTTAGCTAGACATATACACAGAAATAGAAATAAAAATAAATCTTAAAAAGAAGAAAACCAAAGTGTTAGGTTTCCTATATTCCTCCTCCAACTCTCCCAACTATCTTAGTTCTGTGTTCATCAATTTTAACTTTTCTTAGATCTTCAGATAGTATTATACATATTTCTAGCCAACATTACTGTCTATTTTGTTATTTTAAAATATTATTTGTCGTTTCAAGCACTGGAACTATAGGTGTATGATACCACATGTGCTCAAGACACACAACCCACCCCCTCTCCCCCACATACACACAGATTTTCTCTGTGTGGCCCTGGCTGACCTGGAACTTGCTCTATAGACCAGGCTGGTGTGGAACCCAAGGATTTGCCTGCCTATGCTTCTGAGTGCTGAGTTTAGTTTGAAGGCATGCACCACCATGCCCAGCTCTCAAGGCAAACTTCTTAATCTTGCAGGCCATGGTAGAGCTCACCTTTAATAATCCAGAGGCAGAAGGCAGGCAGATCTCCTGAGTTCAAGTCCAGCTTGGTTTACATAATGAGTTCCAGGGTTAGCCAGGGCTACAGAGAGACCCTGTCCAAACAAACAAATTCAAAATCTTAATCTTGCCTTTGTTTTCTTCATTATCTATCTTCTCCTTCAGTTTTTGAGTCAGGATCTCATGTAGTCCAGGCTGGTCCTAATTGTGCAGCTTCCACTTGCCAAATGCTTCATTTACAGGTGTACGTGACACCACGTTTCAAGCTGAGAAGTTCTGCCTCTAAGCACATGTGCAGGTGTGAACATGTATGTGGAGATTGGAGTTTGAGGCTAAACGTCTTTTCCTCTAATGCTCTCCACAGTAGTTTTTGAAATAGGGTCTCACTGAACAAGGGACTCACCATTTTGGCTGGGTTGGACAGCTTACCAGTCTGCAAGATCAGCTAGTCTGTGCTCGCAGCACTGAGGCTGCAGACTGGTGCCATCACACCTTGCTTCTGCATGCTGAGATCCAAACTCAGGCTCTCACACTTGCACAGTAAGCACTTTGCCCATTCACCATTCTCTAACCCACGTGGGCTGCAATCTACCTGGACAATTGCATACGAGTGCTGTGAAGCTGGTCTCGTTTCCAAGTCCTCTGTCTACAAGGACGTGCAGCTACCCCAGAACACTGCCAATTCTCTCTTTCTCTAAGAATTCCAGATATCTAGAGTGCAGATAACCCCTGGGTGATGATAGCTAGAACCAGAAACTAATTGAGACCTGCATAGGGTCCAGCTTTTGACACTGCCCACTATAAAATTCATGACCCAGAACCACATAACTGGGGCTGGAGAGATGCCTCAGAGGTTAAATATTTGCTGTTCTTGAAGTGGACCCAAGTTAGGTTCCTACCACTCACATCGGGGCTAACAACCACCTGTAAGTTCAGAACATCTGATATCCTCTTCTAAACTGCAAGGGCACCACAGATGCATAGTACACAAAACCACTCTTACACAAAAAATATAAAAAATAAGCTGGGTGGTGGCGGCGCACGCCTTTAATCCCAGCATTCGGGAAGCAGAGCCAGGTGGATCTCTGTGAGTTCGAGACCAGCCTGGGCTACCAAGTGAGTTCCAGGAAAGGCGCAAAGCTACACAGAGAAACCCTGTCTTGAAAAACAATATATATGGCCAGGTGGTGGTGGCGCACACCTGTAATCTCAGCACTCGGGAGGCAGAGGCAGGTGGAGCTCTATGAGTTCAAGGCCAGCCTGGTCTACAAAGCGAGTTCCAGGACAGCCTCCAAAGCTACAGAGAAACCCTGTCTCTAAAAACCGGAAAAAAAAAAAAAAAAAAAAAAAAGAAAGAAAAACAACATATATATATAAAATAAAGTAAGTCTTTTGAAAACAAAACCACAAAACTGAGTCACCACAGCCAAAAGCACCAAGAAACACACACACACACACACACACACACAATCTCACATTATCTTAAGATCTCTCACCCCTAACTGCTCCCCCCCCCCCATGCAGTCCCTGGGTTGGAAACCCTTGCTGTGATGTCTTTCAGGTTCTTGAAATAAAGGGGGGGGGGGGGGTTGGGGATTTAGGTCAGTGGTAGGGCGTTGGTCCTCAGCTCCAGCAAAAAAAAAAAAAAAGGGGGGGGGTGTCTGTGAAGTTTAATCTTATAGCCAGCTTGATGGGATCTAGAATCTCTCTGGAAACATACCTCTGGATATTCTGCTACAGTGTTACTAGAAAGGTTTAACTGAGAGAATATCCATTCTACGGATCCATCAATATTTCCACATTCCTTTCTTGAGACAGACACATGCACACACAAGAAACTAAGACTTTGTAGGATGAGCCTAGTGCAGGAGACCATTTTGACTGAGTAACAATAGATCACCATTAGAGTACACCAAGGGGCTAGGACAGCCTGACTGTGGAGTGTGCTTATCATGTGCTAAGGCAACTGGGGGCTCCATCACGGAACTGAAAGATGCATTTCTAGACTAAAAAAGCCACTAACACTCAAGTACACGGAAATACCCTAAGGGGAGTTGAAAGAAGAAAGGGGCCACACATCCCAAGAGCATTCAGCACCCCCACAGCAGCACTGATCACAGGGAGATTAAGACATGGTGCCTAACACTGTGATGGAAATGACTTCCGATCTAGCCAGGACAGAGGGAAAGAAACCACACACACACACACACACTCTAGAATCAGCAAGGTGTGTCAGCAAGTAAACTGTTAGCCATGAAAGCCTGACAACCTGAATTCAAGTCCAGGGACTGTTGAAGGGTGAAGGCCAGGCCCCAAAGTTCTTCTCTGACCTGTTGCATGGTCATGTCAACCAGAGGTAATCAGCAAAGAACTTCAAAACTCAACCACCCTACAAAAAGCAGCACCTGGCCTGCCTTCACTCACCTAGATGCACCCTTCCAATAATCTTCTGTGTGCCTACTCCTTTGGCTATGCCAGCCCACCGGCGGTCCACCAGTCTCATGATGTTACACCTCTCTGCACAAGCCTGGCTCATAATAGTCATCTGGGCACCTGGAAGAAGAGAGAAATATCACACTGTAAAAAACATAACCTACATTTGTGGTAAGACTTCTGTCTCTGTACCATCACTCTGCTTAGCTGATCTTACTTATTTTTGAAAACTCTTACTACTCTTTCTGCCTCTAACCCCATGTTCTAGGATGGTGTATGCATACCAACATCCCTGCTTAATTCAATTTCCATTTCTATACCAGAATCTAAAACAGTACAGAAATCTGAGAGAAAGAGTATGTTTTTAATGGAGTACCAGGAAGACACTTAAAAACTTTACCAACAGGGCTCGGCGATTTAGAGTAGTGACTGCTCTTCCAGAGGACCTGGGTTCAGTTCCCAGCACCCACATGGCAGTTCACAAGTGTCTGTAACTCCAGTTCCAGCGGACCTGACACCCTCACACAGACATACATGCAGGCAAAACACCAATGCACATAAAATGAAAATAAATTTTAAAGGGGGGGGGGACTTAAAAAAACAACTTTACCAACAAACAAGCCTATGAGCAAGTGACCTTCTAAAATCCAGATGTTCTGACACTTCACACTGAGAACACATGGTCATCTTTGTTGTCTGCTGCTGTTCTGAGTCGGGTCCTCACTCCCTGTGTAGTCCAACTGAGTCTTGAACATGTAATCCTCCTGTGTAGCCTCCTGGGATTTCCAGGTGTGTACTTCAACACAGATTCAAGTGATTTTTACTTAAAGTGTTGGGACACACTGCTCACAAGTTAAAAAATATAGGCTGTAGCTAGGAGTACACATTGATAGAGCACTTACCTAACATGGACAAAAACCTAGGATTAAATCCAGAACCACTTTAGAAAAAAGCTGGGCATGGTGGCAAGCGCGCACACACACACACACACACACACACGCACGCACGCACGCACGCACACATTTTTTTAAATGTGCATTGGTGTTTTGCCACAGGTGTTGGGTCCCCTGGAAATGGAGTGACAAACAGTTGTGAGCTGCCATGTGGGTGCTGCGAATTGAAGCGGGGTCCTCTGAAAGAGCATTCTTAAGCTTACTCTTAACCACTGAGCCATCTCTCCAGCCTCAGTAGCACACACAATTTTTTTCAAGATTTATTATTATTAATATTATAATGATGATGATGATGTATACAGAAGAGGGCACCAGATCTCATTACAGATGGTTGTGAGCCACCATGTGGTTGCTGGGAATTGAACTCAGGACCTCTGGAAGAGCAGAGGGTGCTCTTAACCTCTGAGCCATCTCTCCAGTTCCCTTCACACACACATATTTTTAATCCCAGCACTCAGGAGGCAGAGGCAAGATCTCTGTGAGTTCAAGGCCATCCTGGTCTATACAGCTAGCTCCAGGCCATCCACAGCTACATAGTGAGACCCTGCCTTAACCAAACAGCCACACCCCTGGGAGGGTAGGTGGAGGGACAAAACCCAAAAAGTCTTCTCTACGTTTCCAAAAACTTGGAAATGAACCTACAAATGGGTCTTCTTCCTTAAAAGCTGAGGGCATATATCTCACTGCTACTCAAGCTGGAAACTCACTATAGAGCTAAGGAGTCTCTTGCTTCCACATCCCTAGGTGCTGGGATTACAAACATGCTCTATTATGCTCCTATTAAGTTTCATGCAGTGCTGGATTCCAACTCGTGGCTTTGTGTATGCTAGACACATCCCTAGCCTTACGTGAGATTATTTTCTCTCTCAGAGCATATGTACTCAGCTGTAGCAGGCTGACACTTCTGGAATCTTTGTCTAGCTCTAGCCCCTCCCTTGAATACTGTCTCCATACACCTGTGTACCGGACATCTCTAGCTCCTCCCAAACCTCACTTCTGATGTCTCTTTGCCAATGGCATGGCCTTCTCACCATCTTACAACTACAGCACAGTTCAATGTTAAATCCTGCTGCCTTCACTCCGCCCTTGAACTGCCTGAACCTGCAAATCAGATCTCTGCTGTTCTGACCTTCTTTCTTCCCACAGCTGCTGGGGGCTCACACCCACCTCCCTCCTGAGTGGATTCCTCTGGCTCTGAATCTGTGCCATGTACATATAATTTAAAGCAAATATGACCCTCAAAGTTATAGAATTTTTCCAGCTGATTCTGCTTGCGGTTATCCCAAACTATAACCTCCTTCAAATCATTTCTTTATCTGTTCAATAACCCTTAAAGGTTCCCACTTTCTAAAAGACTGCATCAAGTAAGTGCCCAGCCAGGGTCAGGCCCACTGCATCCTGTTTACCTTCAACCTTGCTGCTACTCTACCTCCTGTTTCAGAGAGGTGAGACATAAATCTCACAAACCAGCTTCAAACTCACTATAGAGCTAAGGATGTGTTTTTAATTACATGTATATGTGGAGAGGGGTGCAATGTGAGTACAGGCCCATGGAAGCCAGAAGAGAATTACAGGTGTTTGTGAGCTGTGTAATGTGGGTGCTGGGAACTGAATCCACATATTCTGCAAGAGTAGTACTAACTCTTAACCACTGATCCAACTCACACCCCCACAACCCACCCCCAATCAATCTGGACTGCTTCCCTCTGTTTGAGCCTCTATTTTTCAGTTCTTTAGTTACACCCATCCAAGTCCTTACTACCAGCTGAGGTACTCTAAACACAAAACCAGGTAAGAAATGACTGGGAAAGAAATCTACCACCAACAGACTGGAAAGTGAAATTGTAACTTCTAGGCCGGCGGCAAGCAGACCAAGGATCAGTGTCTAACAGACACCAGAGCTGCCCCTCTCCCCATCCTCACCTGAGTCAACGAAGGCTTTCACAGGATGCCCGTTCACTCTGCAGTTGATGTAGAGCATGGCAACCTGGCCGAAGCTCTCCGGAGCCTCCTCCATAGCTATCGTCATGTTCTCCTCGATGTTCTGCTGCCTGTGACAAGTCAGAGCAGCACACTGAGCTCCGTTTCCAGGGAAGAACACCACAAACACATTTGTAAATGTTTTTTGCCCTAACTGGAGCAGCTGAGTCATAGAATGGAAATCGGTTCTGTGTTCCCCAACAGGAGACAACAGGAGGTGATGAGAGACAAAGCTGGCAGAAGACCTAAAATTATCCTCAGGTAAAACAATCGTAATCCCTCTGAAAGCTCAGAAATGGAAAAATAAACTCCTAGAAAGCAAGGCCATAGCCCCTTTGTATCTTAACAAACATTGAAATTTCATGAATTGGGATTATAATGTGTGCTATCAGACCTTGTAAGCATGCTCCTCTATTTTGATCTTTGTTACTTTGGTATGGATCTTTTTGAAACAAAGGGTTTCTCTGTGTAGCTCTGGCTGCCCTGCAGACTAGGCTAGCCTCAAATTCATGAGCTCTGCCTGCCTCTGCCTTCCAAGTACTGGTATTAAAGGAATGCGTCACCATGCCAGCCATGTGCTGCTATCTTAACTGAGGATGCCCTGGGCATCTGAATTATCACCCCAGTGCATCAGTAAGTCTGCAAACAGAACTCCATGTATTCCACCTGTCTGTGCTGCGCAGATTGCTTCATCTCCACAACTGGCTTTTCTAATCTGTAAAATAAAATAAAAGCAAAAACCAATTCCTTCCCATTACAAGGTTCATGAGCAGCATAAAAAATTAGCTTATGGTGCTAAGGCAAGAACAGAGCTTCAAAAATTGCATCTATTGGGAGATGTAGCATACATGAAAGCAGGGACCCCAGACTCATAAATCAGGTGTGGTGGTGCACATCTGCAAATTCCAACATTTGGCAAGAGGATCAGAACTTCAGTGTTACCCTGGGCAACATTTAAGGTCAGCCTGAGCTACATGAGACCCTGTCTCAAAACACACTGGCTAGACTCTTACCTTCAGACTAGGAATATCGAATTCCATCTACAATTTGGAGTAAAATTCACTGTGAACTAAGGACTGTTAAAACCACATTCCAGGGGGCTGGAGAGATGGCTCAGAGGTTAAGAGCACTGACTGCTCTTCCAGATGTCCTGAGTTCAATTCCCAGTAACCACATGGTGGCTCACAACTATCTGTAATGAGACCTGGTGCCCTCTTCTGGCCTGCAGAAATACATGCTGTATACATAATAAATAAATCTTTAAAAAGAAAAAAAACAAACCACATTCCAGTCCATGTGAATGTCTTATGGGAACAGAGACACTGTCTACAAACCATGTGGTTAACTTTGATTATCAGCTACAGTGGTTTTAAAGTCTCCATAGAAATACCACTCTGGATTTATTGGTGACGGTGCTTCTGAAAAGGTTTAACTGAAGAGAGAAGAACATCCCTGAATGTGGGCACCACCATTTCATAGGCTGGGGTCCAAGACTGAATGAAATGAAAACATGATCCTGCTACCATGTCCTCCCCACCATCATGGACTACAGCCTTAAACAGAATAAATAATACACAAACTCTCCTTGCCTTAAGTTGCTTGTCCCAGCAAGTAGGTAAGTAACTAACATGCTGTCCCACTGCCTCTCGCTTGGCATGGCAGACAGAGCTGAACAGGAGACTAGATCATGTGGTGTGCAGAACCTAGAATAGTCATTACTAGCCTTTACGGGACGTATGCTGACCCTGCTCTCAACGCCATTGCCTGTGCCTTCCTAAAGCCAAACTCATGGTTTACCTCAGATCCGCAACAGATGGTTAAATGTCTCACAAAGTCCAGGCACCCTTGTTTAATTTAGTTTGGCAAACAGAGAAGCTATCACAGCTTGGTGTACACATGCCCCAATAGTACAATAGTACAATAGTGTCATGTGCCAGGCAGAAATTTTAAGACACATTTGATATATGCCATTATCCAATGACACATTATTAAATTTAGAAATTACGTAACAACTAATTATGTACCCTGATCTTGCTCTAACCCAAGTTAAGTTTCAGGGGGAAAAAAAAGAAAAAGTGGGGCTAGGGAGATGGCTCAGTCAGTAACGTTTACCATTCAAGCATGAGGGAACCTGATGGCATCCAATCGCAATCTCAGAGGTGGGGAGGTAGAGACAAGAGGGTCCCTGGAGCGCATAGATTAGTTAACAAGCCTACCCAAATCTGTTGGCTACAGGTTCAGCAAGAGAAGCTGTCTCAAAAAATAAAAGTGAGTGAAACTGAGGAAAAGCCCATTTAAAAAAATGCAGAAAAATCAATCCTTTGAGATACCAATTGCCTATGGCTCTGAAGGTGTCTATAGAGGAGCTTCAGAAGTACAAAGTTTCCTTCAAGGGATGAATGTGGGGCCATCAAGACAACTCAGGAAACATAGTACTTGTCACCAATCTTGCAACTTAAGTTTAATCTCTATAACCCATGGTGGAAAGAGAGAACCAAATAGAATTCCTGCAAGTTGTCTTCTGATTGATACACATGTATCACTGCATGCATATCCATACCAATAAATAAATTATAATAAAGATGCTTTAACTCTAGGAAGATTTGGCCACATTTCTTGGGCTGTCGAGATAACTCGGCATCAAGAGCGCTTGCTGTTTTTCCAAAGGCACTGAGTTTGGTTCCCAGCATCCACGTCAGGCAGTTCACAGATGCCTGTGACTCTAGCTCCAAATGATCCAACAGGCTCCTTACACTCATGTGGCACATACACGCACACACAGCCCAATAAAATTAAAATAAGTATTTACAACATATGGTGGAACACACAGAGGCAGGTAGATCTCAGAATTCAAGGCTAACCAGGGCTACACAGTAAGACCTTGCACTGGGGATGTCTTTCTGTATGCTGTACATGTGTTGCTTTGATTGATTGATAAATAAAATGCTGATTGGCCAGTAGTAGCCAGGCAGGAGGTATAGTATAGGTGGGCTAAAGAGAGGAGAATTCTGGGAAGTGGAAGGCTGAGTCAGGAGATGCTGCCATCTGCCATTGCCATGAGAAGTAAAATGTAAAGATATCGGTAAGCCACAAGCCACGTGGCAAGGTATAGACTTATAGAAATGGGTTAATTTAAGATATAAAAACTAGATAGCAAGAAGCCTGCAACAGCCATACAGTTTATAAGTAATATAAGTCTCTGTGTATTTAATTGGGTCTGAGTGGCTGTGGGCCTCAGCAAGACTGGAGAAAACTCCAACTACAACCTTGTGTCAAACAACAAAAGGCAATAAAACAACTAACCGAAAGAATATCAGGGCAACCCCAGATGCAAGCCATGTAGGCCAGCTGGTGCTGTCTGGATAATCTGTAACCTGCTTCCTTTACCCCACCCCCATAGGAAACGACCTGTTTGGATTTGATACTCTACTTCCAGGGTTTATTTATGCTTATAAACAATGTCAGACTCTCTTACGGCTGCAATGTGACCCAGTAAGAACACAGGGGTTTATTTCTCTGGGCCGACTCAGCTATGTCCATTGACACTAATATCTGATTAAAGCATGGCTGCACAGGTCTGCAGACCCAGCTAGTAGGCAGGCTGAGGCAGGACATTAAGTTTAAGGACAGTTTGCCAGCTTAGTGAGACTGTTTCTCAAAATAAAAAGTAAAAGCAGAGCTGAGGATATGACTTGGTGGCAGAAACTTACCTAACTGTGCCAAGAGGGAAAAAAAACCCACCAATATCTGATTCGATTAGTGAGAATACTTAAGCAACAGAACATGAGCAAATAGCTTAGGGTTTTCAATTAGTTCTGGAATATGACTTGTCCTTCAATTTCAAGTACAGTCAGAGTATCCAGAATCAGTCTGGCAGTAAAGGACTAGTCTAATGAGTATGAATTCATGACGTCCCCAGTGTAGGCAAAAGGGTGGAGAGAGTCCCATGAGTGTAATAAAACAAACAAATCAGGTAACTACAGCTCCCACCCTACTCATTGTAATAGGAGTACCATTAGACTTGTTCCTTTTAGTTACAGGAGGATTTTCCTAATTAGCAACAAAAATTGAATTGGGTTTGGGGAGCAGATGGCCATTTTATTCAGACAGCATCCTGCTTAAGACTAGTGATCTGGCCAGCACTGCCATGAGCATCTGTGTACTTGCTTGGGCTCCACTCTGAAAGATCCTGACTCATCAGACTAGAGAAGGCTTACGCTCTGCAGTTTTCAAAGCTTACTGCATGCTTTAATATAGCCCCAGCAGAGAACCACTGCAACAGACTCAGAGGTGGCAATGTGTCAGGCAGACAGCTTATCCACCAGCCGAGTCAGCAAAGGCCCCCAGAAAGAAGACAGGACGATGAGACCCCACCTGTGCAGAGCTCTCTAATCCAATCACCTTCAAGACCTGATATAATCAGGGCTGAAATCAACCCTCAGAGCCAGTTTACTGATCTCAGCAGATGGGGTTTCTCCTCGGTTGTCCTGGGGTCACCTACCCAGCTTTAATGATGCTCCTCCGTCTGCTAAACAGGAAGTGCTCACAAAATTTGAGAGCAGAAATCATTAAGTATTTTCCAAATCAGATCAGAATGTGAGGACAAGAAGAGTTACCACAGACAACTGAGGTTATGATCTCAACCTGAGACAGAGATGGCGCCGTCTGTCCAGCTACTGCCTGACGGCCTGGGTGCTGTGAGCTTTCTCATTAGGTAAATGGATCTTACCTTATATCTTCCTCTATCTTTGCCTGAGCTTCAAGATCAAAGGGGTCAGCAGAAAACAGCCTAATTCTTTCTTGTTCTCTCCGAGCTCGGTCCTGCTGCTGCTCTACCAGGACCCTGGAGAATTTCTCTGCAAAAGTAGGAGAAGGGCATTCATAGTCAGCTCTACATTTCTGCTGTTTTTTGGTTTTCACAAGCCAGGGTTTCTCTGTGTAGCCCAGGCTGTCCTCAAACTCAGAAATCCGCCTGTCTCTGCCTCCCCAGGGCTGGGATTAAAGGCATGCACCACCACCTGGCCACTTTTTAATTTTTAATCCATTATTTTAAAAATGTTTTTATTTCAGTCTAGCAGTGGTGATGCATGCCTTTAATCCCAGCACTTGGGAGGCAGAGGCAGGCGGATCTCTGTAAGTTTGAAGCCAGCTTGGTCTAAAGAGCAAGTTCTAGGACAGGCAGGGCTACACAGAGAAACCCTATCTTGAAAAACCAAAGACAAGTAAATAAATAAACCTCAGCACCAAAGAGTATACTCTACAATTCCAAATATGTAAAGTTTGAAAACAGGCAAAACAAATCAGTAATTATGAGAACAGTGCTAGCCTATTCAAGAGGAAATTCAACAGAAGGAACTTTCTAGGTGAGAGATGGCTTCAGTGAATAATGTGTTTAACTTACAAGCATGAGGACCTCAGTTTGAAATGCAGAGCCCACATAAAACTATTAATTCCCAGCAACCACATGGTGGCTCACAGCCTCCTGTAATGAGATCTGGTGCCCTCTTCTCGCTTGCAAGCATATATGAAGGCAGAACATTGTACACATAATAAATAAATAAATCCTAAAAAAAAAAAAAAAAACCTGCTGGAAATGATGATGTACACTTGGGTTCCAGTGCCCAGGAAGCAGAAACCAGAGGTTCCCTGTGGCCAGCCAGCCTCACCTACCTGCTGAAAAGTCAAGGAGAGACCCTTCTACACAGGAGGTAGATGATACTGAGGATGATACGTGAGGTTTTCCCCTGGTCTACACATGCAACCCTACTTTAAAAAGATGAAAACTGGGGCTGGGGAGATGGCTCAGTGGTTATGAGCACTCACTGCTGTTCCAAAGGTCCTGAGTTCAATTCCCAGTACCCACATGGCAACTCACAACTGCCTGATGCCCTCTTCTGGTGTGCAGATGTACATGCTGACAAAGCACCCACATAAAAAAAAAAGATGAAAACCAAGCCCGGTGTGGTAGGAGCTTGTGAACCAGTCTGATTATCTGAATGCAATCCCTGGCTCCCTGAAGAAGGCAGGAGAGAGCCAGCCCTTGAGAGCTGTCCTCTGTTATGGCAATGCTGTGTGCTGTGACGTCTACTATACAAGATGAAGCCTGAGTTTGGACCCCAGAACCCATTGAAAAGCTGGTGCAGTCGAACACACTGAGTGCCAGTGTCTCTATGGTGAAAGACTCCCCAGAAGCTCAGACCAGCTAACCCTTTGCACACAGCACAGTGACAAATAGTGGGGAGTCTGCTCTCAAAAACAAGGTGGGAGATGAGGACAGATAACCAAGGCTGTCTTTGACCTCTGCATGTCAGCTGTGGCCAAATACGCAGATGCACACACAGAATCTTTAAAAAAAAAAAAAATTGTTTTTTGCCAGGCAGTGGTGGCGCACGCCTTTAATCCCAGCACTTGGGAGGCAGAGGCAGGCGGATTTCTGTGAGTTCAAGGCCAGCCTCGTCTCCAAAGCAAGTTCCAGGAAATGTGCAAAGCTACACAGAGAAACCCTGTCTCAAAAGTTTTTCTTAAGACAGGGTGGTGTGTGTGTGTGTGTGTGTGTTGTATGTAGTCCTGGAACTAAGCTGTCCTGGAACTAGCTCGGTAGACCATGCTGGCCTTGAACTCAGATTCACCTGCCTCTGGTTCCCAAATGCTGAGATTAAAGGTGTGCACCTGGTCAATACTATTTTTTTTTTTTTTTAAGAAGCTTGGTATATATAGTAGCACATGTCTTTAATCATAGCACTCTGGGGACAGAGGCCCAGGTGGATGAAGAGACCACCCTAAGATCAAGATGATTTCAATTAAACACAAACATTATTGCCAGTCTTTGAGATGCTATTAGTTCACCTCTTATCAACAAGTGGCCTGAAACAGTTGCCTGGGTCTTGCACATTTGTTCTAGCACAACTACTGAAACACACGTGAGCTTACCGAGATCTCCACTGAGCAGAGCTTCTGCCAGGGGTGGGTTACGCTCCTTCAACAAGGACAGCTCGTGTGGGTTGGCCAGCAACATGTCTCGGAGCAGGGCTGGGTTGTCTAAGCCTTGAGGAGACGATACTATTTCCCCAGGAGATGAGTGCTGAGCCTGTGCTCTGGGCAGCTGGCGCTGTTGGGGGTTTGACGTGCCAGGCACAGCTATGCTACTGAAGTCAATCCGGGGTAAGTCTGTTGAGATCAAAAAATCAATCAAGTTCAGCCAAATGATGGATGGCATAACAACAAGTATTGAAGGAAACAACGCAACAGCCATTCAACCTAGAACAGCAGCAAGTGCTAACCATAAACTCTGTCTTTCCCCTTGCTCTTCCTCCAAGATCAAGAGTAAATTGACAGGAAACACCACGAGATGGGAGGGGCTCACTGCAGAGACAGCTCAGAGGTTAAGACACTGGCTGCTCTTGGAGAAAACCAGGGTTCAGTTTCCAGCACCCACATGGTGGCTCAAGATGACCTGCAACTCGGGTTTTAGGAGCATCCCACATCCTCTTCTGATCTCCATGAGGTCAGGCACACACATGCAGCACATATATACATGAAGGCAAAACATTCACACATGTATTAAAGGCATGCGCCACCACACATATTTTTTTTTTGGAGCTGAGGACTGAACCCAGGGCCTTGCACTTGCTAGGAAAGCGCACTACCACTGAGCTAAATCCCCAACCCCATTTTTTTTTTTTTTTTTAAAAACCTTAAACTAAGAACGAGTTGCCTTTAATCCCAGCACTTGGGAGGCAAAAGCAGGTGAATCTGTGAGTTTGAGGCCAGCCTGGTCTACAGAGTAAGTTCCAGGACAGTCAGGGCTACACAGAGAAACCCTGTCTTGAAGAACCTAAAGAAAGGAAGGGAGGGAAGGAAGGAGGGAGGGAGGGAGGGAGGGAGGGAAAGAGGAAGGAGGAATGAATTCAGTATCAGGCAATGGTAATGACTCCAAATTTGGAATCTATAAAATGTTCCATAACTGTGGTGGTATTGTGTTCCCCGAAATATTGTGTTCCCCGAAATAAACTTATCTGGGGTCAGAGAACAGGACGGCCACAATATTAAACATGAGAATAGGCAGTGGTAGCACATGCCTTTAATCCTAGCATTCCAGACAGAAATACCTTGGGGTCTGAGTTCAAGGCCACATTAGAAACAGCCAAGCATGGTGACCCACGCCTTTAATCCCAGGGAGTGATGGCAGAAAGTAGAAAGATATATAAGGTGTGGAGATCAGAAACTAGTAGTATTTGGCTGGTTAAGCTTTTAGGCTTTGGAGCAGTACAGTTCAGCTGAGATTCATCTGGATGAAGACTCAGAGGCTTGCAGGCTGAGGACACAAGACCAGCTGAGGAACTGGCGAGGTGAGGAAACTGTAGCTTGTTCTGTGTCTCTGATCTTCCAGCAATCACCCCAATACCCGGATCAGGTTTGATTTTATTAATAAGAACTTCTAACCATTCTGCTACACAGAACAAATTAAAGTTTTATTTAAAAATTTTAGCTGGATATAGTGGTGTATGTCTTTAATCCCAGTACTTGAGTTCCAGGCCAGCCTGGTCTACTATATACTTAGTTCCAAGCTAGCCAAGGCTATATAGTTAAGATACTGTCTCCAAAATAAGAAAAAGAAAAAAATTTAAATTACATTCATTAAATTTGTATTGGACCTGGGCGATGGTGGCGCATGCCTTTAATCCCAGCACTCAGGAGGCAGAGCCAGGTGGATCTCTCTGAGTTCGAGGCCAGCCTGGGCTACCAAGTGAGTTCCAGGAAAGGCGCAAAACTACACAGGGAAACCCTGTCTCAAAAAAACAAACAAAAAACAAAAAACAAATTTGTATTGGAGGAGGGAAGGGGGTGTGAAGTCAGAGGGCAACTTCTTTTTTGTTTGTTTGTTTTTCGAGACAAGGTTTCTCTGTGTAGCTTTGTGCCTTTCCTGGAACTCGCTAGGTAGCCCAGGCTGGCCTCGAACTCACAGAGATCCACCTGCCTCTGCCTCCTGAGTGCTGGGATGCACCACCACTGCCCAGCTTATTTATGTTTTTAGGAAACTAAATCCAAGGGTTGAGATGTGGTTCAGTTGGCAGAAGAGCTGCCCAGCCAAAGCCCTGGGTCCACTCCCCAGAACCACATGAACTGTGTGTGGCAGTGTGCACCCCAGGACCACATGAACTGTGTGTGGCAGTGTGCAGCTATAATCCTGGTTCTCAGGAGGCAAGGCAAAAGGATTAGAAGTTCAAGGTAAGCTGAGACACAGTAAGTTTCTGGCCACCTTGGGGATATGAGACTCAGTCTCAAACAAACAATGCAGACTTGAGATCGAGGCCTATGTTGGTGTTTCAGGGCCATACTGCCACTGGGGTAGTGGTGACATCCAGACCCAACATCGAGGATCATGTTGGGGTCCATGGTTCTACTCTGACCAGGGTCTATGCAGAAGTCCAGGTCCTGCAGCACCAACAAAAGTCACATAGAGGTCCAAGGTTAGGGCCACAACCATTCCCACCTGAGTGGCCAGGCCCTCTACCCAGAGCCAGGATGTTGACCTGCCCCAAGCTGCTGCTCAAGGCCATGCCTGGGTCTTGGTTCTGTCACAGCTGGGGTCTGTGTAAATGTCTGTGACCTGTGTCACCTCATGTGAGGTGACATAGGAACCATGTGAGATGAAATCAGAGGGCTGTGCTGAGCCGGCCACAGCCTTCACTGGCCCTGGGAAATTAGCCTTGGCTCTTCTTGGACACTACAGCAAGAGAACTGGCCCCTGCTCCCTGAAGAGATGGTCCCCACTCCCCCATCCTAGGCCCAGGTGAACTGACCCTGAGGGCACGCATGTGGGGGGCTGCCTCCACCCCGTCGCCTGAGGTCAGTGGCCCCAGGGACCCAGAATGACAGGCATGGCTACCAGCTAGCCCACAGCAAGGTGTGGGCTGGCCCACTCTAGCATCTACCCCGTCTAGGACCTGCTGGAGCGGGTGAAGGGACTGGTCCTGTGGAACGACACCCACAAGATCGCCAAGACACATGGCAGCCACAGGATATCCCTCAGGGTTTCTGGTAAGGATCCAGTGATGATGGTATACCAGAAACCAGAGGCCTTGAACCAGACCACTGACTTATCATTGAGGTGCATGATGTGAAACTCCCAAAGAATCAAGAAGTTAAACTTAAAAAACAAACAAATTATATCTTCTCTCAATAATTGCAACTGCCTAATTCTAGATATGGCTCTTCTAAAACAATTTTATTTATCTAGGCATATTGGTGCAGGCTTTTAATCCCAGCATTCAGGAAGCAGAGGTAGGCTTACCTTTGTGAGTCTGAGGCCAGCCTGGTTTACATAGTGAATTCTAGGATAGCCAGGGCCATATAAAGAAACATTGTCCAGGCAGTGGTGGCGCACGCCTTTAATCCCAGCACTTGGGAGGCAGAGGCAGGTGGATTTCTGTGAGTTCAAAGCCAGCCTGGGCTACAGAGTGAGTTCCAGGAAAGGCGCAAAGCTACACAGAGAAACCGTCTTGAACCCCCCACCCCAAAGGAAAGAAACCATTGTCTCCAAAATGAATAAATAAAAATTAATTAAAGATTTTTATTTACTGTTACAAAGACCATACACTCAGCATTTTTCCCAGTGCATACCCATTGACTTACTCACTGTGCTATTGCTGTGAAGAGACACTATGACCATGCCAACTTTTTTTTTTCTGGAGCTAAGGATCGAACCCTGGGTCTTGCGCTTGCTAGGCCCACTGAGCTAAATCCCCAACCCCCCATGCCATTTAATTGGAGATTTGCTTATAGTGTGAGAGGCTTAGTCTATTACCATCATGGCTGAGAGCATGGCAGTATGTTGGAGCAGTAGCTGAGAGCTACATCCTGATTGACAGGCAGAGAGAGAGAGAGAGAGAGAGAGAGAGGCAGGCAGACACACACACACACACACATTCCCTCCCTCCCTCCCTCCCTCCCTCCCTCCCTCTCTCTCTCTCTCTGGGCTTGGCATGGGCTTTTTAAAACCCCAAACCCCATCCCCAGTGACACACTTTCTCCAAAAGGTCACAACTCCCAATCCTTCTAATCCTTCCAAATAGCTCCACTCCCTGGCTAAACATTCAAAAACCAGCCTATTGGGACCATTTTTATTCAAATCACCACATCCAATCAGTTATCTTCTGCCACCTCAATGTGGGTTTTGAGATTCAAACTTGGGTTGCCAGGCTTGTACAGGGTGATGCCAGTAAGATGGCTTTTACCCTCAGCCATCTTACTGGCCCTACATATGGTTCTTAAGAGATACCATAGGGCTGGAGAGATGTCTTGGTAGTTAAAAGCACTTGCTCCTCTCACAGTGTGAGGGAAAACAGAGTGGCTTAGGGGTTCCCATGCTCAATGAACTAAATAGAGACTATAACTACACAACTGTGAATCATCCACAGCCATTGAATGTTATCCTTGAAATGGGAGAATTGTGTGGTATGTGGATTTTATCTCGATAAAGCCCTTTCTGCTTCAATTACAAAAAGAGAAACCTTTTCTGCTTCAATCACAAAAAGAGAAACCTTACACTCATGTAAGTCACTGCCTTAAAACAGAGGCGTTGTCAGCCAGTGTGTGTGTGTTGAGAAGGGTCATCTAGGACAAAACATTTAAGCAATGGGAAGGTGAGTGAATGGCAGGCTCCTTGGGGCGCTGCTGTTCCTACCTACCACCAAAAAACGCATGGGTGGGGCTACCTCTGCAGTTGGAGAAACTTATCTCCACCTGACATTCCATCTTGCCAGTCCACATACTTTAGAATTCTGAAAAACTTGTTTACTTCATTAAACCAGATCGTTGCATGCACCCCTCCCCTCACAGCAACCTATTGGCTGTCTTGTCCATACAGAAACATCAAAGAAAACAATAAAACATACAAACAGAAACAAGACTAATACAGTGACTCTCTAGTACCAACCACCTCACAAAGTACCTGAGGGAAGATTTAGTTTTTACTGACTGGCAAACTCAAACTGCTATTCTTCCTAGTGAGTGCCTGCTGTGGGATGTTCTGTATGTTAAATGTGTTGCTCTGATTGGTTAATAAATAAAACACTGATTGGCCAGTAGCCAGGCAGGAAGTATAGGCAAGACAAGCAGAGAGGAGAATTCTGAGAAGTGGAAGGCTGAGGCAGAGAGAGAGGCACTGCCAGATGCTGCCATGAGTACCAACACATGTAAGGTACTGGTAAGCCACAAGCCACATGGCAACTTATATATTAATAGAAATGGGTTGATTTAAGATGTAAGAACAGTTAGCAAGAAGCCTGCCACGGCCATACAGTTTATAAGTAATATAAGTCTCTGTGTGTTTATTTAGTTGGGTCTGAGCGGCTGCAGGACTGGCGGGTGAGAGAGATTTGTCCTGACTGTGGGCCAGGCAGGACCAGGAAAACTCTAGCTACAAGTGCCTGAAGATGGTCTCTAAGTCTGAATGAAGCTCTGTGTTCCATTCTGCAGTCTGTTGTCACCTAACACACTTGTCAACCTAGTACCATAAACTTTCAAAGCAGGAAACCTAGAGGCTATAAATACTATCTGAAAATTTCACCAAAATACGGCAGGCAGTAGGGAGGAAAAAAAGGCGCAATTTCATCATGTAGTTCCACATTAGGGCTTGGAAACTCTGAGTCATGAGCCTCTTTGAGTAGCTAAAGGAAGCTATGGGCCCTCTCAGCATCAAGCACATATGTGTCCACTCCCACACAGTCCTGCATATTTTACAGACACAGAAACCTCCTAAACCTAAAAGCAGGCTCCAGACTATGAACACAGAGCCTAGATGGATGTGTGGGTACATGCCTGTAATTCCAGTCTTCAGGAGTCTAGAAGCCAGCTTGGGTCATACAGAAAGTTCCATGACCGTTCTGGGTTTGAATCCCTGTCTTTAAAACAAAACAAAAAGCCATGAAGTATGGAGAACTAGCTCAGTGGTTAAGAGTGATTTCTGATGGCTACCAGCACACATGTAAGGTAACTAATAACCATAATTCCAGTTCTAGGAGGCTCTGATACTGCTGATGTCTGTGGGCACCTGCACTCATGTGTACAAACCTCCACAGACACACACATAATTAAAAATAATAAACTCGGGCTGAAGAGATGGCTCAGAAGTTAAGAGCACTGTCTGCTCTTCCAGAGGTCCTGAGTTGAATTCCCAGCAACCACATGGTGGCTCACAACCATCTGTAAGAGATCTGGCCCCTCTTCTATATACATAATAAATAAATAATTTTTTTTAAATAAATAATAAACTCCAGTTCCAGAAGATCTCACACCCTCTTCTGGCCTTCACAGCAACTGCATGCACACAGGACATATACGGAGGCAAAAATAGCCATACATATAAAAATATATCTTTTTAAACTTGTTTGTTTGTTTGTTTGCTTGTTTTCAAACAAGGTTTCTCTGTGTAGCTTTGGCGCCTTTCCTGGAACTCACTCTGTAGCCCAGTCTGGCCTCAAACTCACAGAGATCTGCCTGCCTTCGCTTCCCGAGTGCTGGGATTAAAGGCATGTGCCCCCACCACCTGGCAAAATATATCATTAAAAAAAAAAAAATCTTTATAAAGGGAAGAAAATTCCCAATTCTAAATGGTGCATCAAGACTAATAGCAAGCCAGGCAGTGGTGGCACACGCCTTTAATCCCAGCACTTGGGAGGCAGAGCCAGGTGGATCTCTGTGAGTTCGAGGTCAGCCTGGTCTACATAGTGAGTTCCAGGAAAGGTGCAAAACTACACAGAGAAACCCTGTCTCAAGAAAAAGAAAAAGAAAAAAAGAAAAAAGACTAATAGCAGTGTCAGGGAGGGACCCAAACCTGGTGCTCCAACCACTTAAATCTGCCAAGTTTGGAATAACAGAAAAAGTATCATTTCAATCACTCTTTACTTACTAGCTACATGACTCTGATGATATCATCTCTTGATAAGGTAAAGCTGGGTTAATTATGACACCTACCTTACTAAAGAGGAGACTGATTTAGAAATCCAATGACCTGCCCAAGGCTATGCAGCAGGCAGGCAGGCAGTCTATACCCCAATAGTCTGACATTTGTATTAGAAGGTGTTGAGTATTGGTCTTACTTGAGAACTGCACTGGAGGACGAGGGTCTGCATTCTCCTTCTGTCGTAAAATTACAACATCTCCATCTTTCAAGCCATAAGAAGCCAGTGATCTGTGGTTGTCAGTGAGAGGTCTTTCCGCGTAGACAATCTGCAAGGGAAGATCCAGTGGAATAAAGTATGGAGAAGCAACATGATACCACTTTTCCTCTTCATCACGTTCCCTGCTCAGGACTCTTCCATGGGTTCTCATTATGCCTAAAAGGAAATCCAAAGTCCTGCCTGTTGTGGTGGCATTGTGTTCCCCGAAATACTGTGCCCGCTAATAAACTTATCTGGGGTCAGAGAACAGGACGGCCACAATATTAAACATAGAGGTTAGGCAGTGGTAACACGCGCCTTTAATCTCAATACCAACCATAGAAGACCTGGAAGTCTGTACAGACAAGCAGTAACCAGGAGGTCATGTGGTTGGGTTTACAACCAATCAGAAGGCAGAACAGAAAGTCTATAAAAGAGATAGGACACAGGAAGTAGGCCTCTTGCGGAGAGGAAAGACAGCAGCAGCAGTGAAGGGTAAGGTTTTCAGCTCTCAGCTATTGCTCTGACCTCTTGTATTTGGCTGTGTATTTCTTATTTAACAAGACAGTTACACCTACATCTGGCGCCCTCTGGTGCCCGACGTTTGTGGTATGAATTCATGAAAAAGCTACATGCCTGTGGCCTTGTGAGCCCCAGCTCGGGTCCGAGCTATACTCGGCTGGTTGTGGTGGCACACTGGTACGATTTGCTGAAGGAGGCCGAGGCAGGAGGATCCCGAGTTTGAGGCCAGCTGGGGACTAGCTACAAACAGTGGCAGTGGGACCATGGAGGTAGTAACTGCTGCTCCAAGTTGCAGGCTGCTTCTCATCCTGTTGGTGACTGTGGTGATGCTGCTACCCAGGATGAAAGGCTTATTGCTGCTTGTTCGAGAAGAATTGCCACAACCATCATGTTACAAGAAAGCCTCAGCAAAGGTCAGTTTGGAGAAGTTTGGCAAAACAAATGGTGGGGAGAAATTGCTGTGAAGATATTCTCTTGGAGGGAAGAATGTTCATGGTTCCGAGACACAGACATTTATGAGACTGTAATTGCTCCAAACCACAGAGAAGGCAAAAACAAAAACAAAAAACCACAAAAGTCTTCAGAGAATCATGACCAAGCCTAACAGCAACTTTAAAATCTTCAAAAAGAATGACGGGACCCAACAAAAATGAATTCATGTGGACTTGGTAAAGCCATTAGCACCACAGAAAGATCAACTTTGGACTACAAACTGCTCAGGACAATTTCAAGATGGCTAGCTGAGATGATCCAGCCTGACAGACTACCTGAACAAGGACTTGAGACAAGCCCTGCACTTTCTCATTATGCAGCAGCTAGACAAATGATATAAGACTTGACAATTAACCCAAAAATTTTCCTTTCAGGATCCTCTAAAGATGAACGTAATTTTAAGAAAATGACGTGGGGTTGGGGATTTATTTAGCTCAGTGGTAGAGCGCTTGCCTAGCAAATGTTACTGGTCTGGACATTGTCAAACTATATATAATTGAGTTTTTTTGTCTGAATCTGTCAAATGTTAATGGACTAGACATTGTTAATGTAATTGTTGACTGTATATATTATATATACTTATTGGATATGATTTTTCTTGTATTAGTTATAAGCTTTTCTAATTTTAGACAAAAAAAGGGGAAATATGGTGGCATTGTTTTCCCTGAAATATTGTGCCCGCTAATAAACTCATCTGGGGTCAGAGAACAGGATGGCCACAATATTAAACATAGAGGTTAGATAGGCAGTGGTAGCACATGCCTTTAATCCCAGCACTTGGGATGTAGAGCTAGGCAGATCTCTGTGAGATCAAGGTCACATTGGAAATAGCCAGGCATGGTGACTCACACCTTTTATCCCAGAAAGCGAGCCTTTAATCCCAGGGAGTGATGGCAAAACCAGAAAGCTATATAAGGCGTGAAGACCAGAAACTAGAAGCATTTGGCTGGTTAAGCTTTCAGGCTTCTAGCAGCAGTTCAGCTGAGACCCATTCTGGATGAGGACTCAGAGGCTTCCAGCCTGAGGAAATAGGATCACCTGAGGAACTAGCAAGGTGAGGTAACTGTGGCTTGTCCTGTGTCTGATCTTCTAGTATTCACCCTAGTAACTGGCCCTGGGTTTGATTTTATTAATAAGTACCTTTAAGATTCATGCTAGGCCCATCTCCTACTAGGCCCAAAGGATTTGGCTGATGGCCGTCTCTGACCTGATCCTACTGCTGTTCCAATGACACACATATTTTCTTCCTCTCAGGCTGTTTCTTTCTCTACCTGAGGACCATTCTTTCTCCTGTCACTTTGTTTAGGTCTCCAGTCAAGTATTATTTCAGTATTCTTCCCAGAAGTCACATTTAAAGTGTAACCTGGACACGGGCCATGGGTGCAGCTCAATGATATAGCATCTCCCTTACACCCACAAGGCCCTGAGTTCCATCCCTATACTTTCCTCACCTAATATGCTATATGTTGATCTGTTCAACTAAAATGTAAGATACGTGGAACTCAATTTTGTTCAGCTGCCCATCACAGATGCTTAAGGACAAAGCCTGTTATATAACGAATGCCCAGAAGTCTGTTCAAGTAAAGGATGGGTTGATTCATATAGTAAGGAATTTAGCTTTCATTCTGAGCAACCATGGAAATAGAGATGACATGTTTTGGGTATGTCTACTGCAAGGCAAATAATGTATACTTTTAGCTAGGTATCATGGCACATGCGTGTAATTTCAACACTAAGAGGCCAAGGCAGAAAACCACCTTGACTATCAGGTGAGCCAGAGCTACAGTGAGAGAGCATCTCAAAACCCACAAAACTAAAGCCCAGTATAAATGTAACGATAGTTTTTTTGTGTTTTTTGTTTTTTTTTTTGAGCTGAGGATTGAACCCAGGGCCTTGTGCTTGCCAGGCAAGCACTCTACCACTGAGCTAAATCCCCAACCCCAACAATAATTATAAAACAGGCCATGAATGGGTGTGTGTGTGGAAATGATGCAAACACAGTACTCAATGATCAAGTCCTCAAAAAATAAATCAGTACAAAGTTTAAAAAAAAACAAACCTATTTTAAAAATCTGAGAAAGAGATCATAGAAAAATTCAGAGCCAGGAATGGTGGCACATGCCTTTAGTCCCAGCACTTGGAAAGCAGAGGCAGCAGGATCTCTGAGTTCAAGGCCAGCCTGGTCTACAAAGCAAATTTCAGGACAAAAGCCCTATCTTTAAAAACAAAAACAACAAACAAACAAAAAACAAGAAAAGAAATTCAAGACAGAAGATAACTGTGTTTTTCAACTGCAAAGCAAACGTACAACTGTAGTTAACTGACTGGATATAGTAAGTACAGGAAGAAGTGAGCTTGCACACTAACTAGCAGGGCTTTCTCTCCCAAGGTTTTACTGCTCTCATGTTTATGATAGAAAAACAAATGGAAAGACAAACATGTTAAGCTAAGTCCTGTTAACAGAAACACGTTCCATGGGTCACACAAAAAAGCAGAGTGTACTGTGAGGGAAGAACAGAACACACAGGAGCACACTGAGACTTCACCACGCAAGGGTAGAAACTGTCCCTATGTTGTCCTGTACTCCACAGGACACACTGGGGCTTGGCACAGCTTGCTCCCGAAGCGTTTGCTCTGCTCTGGGCCACAAACTGAGCAACCTGAGATGGGTACTAACTCAGCCAGGAACTCTGGGAGGGGCCTGTCACTAGGTGGGCCAGGAGTCAAATTTCTTGTGTCAAGCATGCCACCAGGACTGGTCACAGCAGATGTCCCTTCCAGTTCTTTTTCCATGCTTGGGGCTGAACTCAGGGCCTTGTACCTGCCAGGCAACTTGTCTACCAGCAGCAGCCTTCCCTGTCTGTCCACATGCTCTCTTGGCAAAGCCCCTGGGAACAGAACAGGCAAACATCACTTACATTACCCATTCTCAGTGTTTGATGTCATTCTACTCCCAGGTTCCTGGTGATACCAGCAAAAAACTAACCCTCCAAAACTGAATCCTTCTGGAGACAAGAAAGCAGAACTTGTCCGTCCAATTTTACAAGTTTTATGCATGATTAAAAATGACTGCAAACATCCCTGCCACCTTGTCATGACACTTATCTAAGTGTGTATCTCAGACTTAATGGAGGTAGGAAACAACTGATTCTTTTTTCTTTTTGGTAATACAATGGAGCGCTGTACTACATGTAATTTGTGGGGGTGAGTAGAAAACAACCATAAACCAGGGTCTCAGGCTGAGGTGTATTGGGTGGCATCAACACAACTAAGCCACTGTGATGAGGTCACCAATAGCCCATGGCCTCCCCTGGAGTCTCAGGTTCAGAGAGTCAGCTGTAATGTATTTAAAGGCTCATGACTTGCCTCCCAAGGCAGACACACTTACTAGAAAATGTATTCGTTTATAAAGAACCAAACTCAGTAAGATGAGAACAATTTAAGGAGGAGGCTCGGTTCAGTGGGAGAGCATCTGCCTGGCATGGAAGAGATTAGCACAAAACTACTGCATTCTCTTCCAGTGGGACAGAATATGAAAATCCAAACTTAAAGAGCATCCTGCTACCACTGAGTGAAACTATACTGGGCTAACACATTTTTCCACTTAACCCTCACACTGTCTCACTGAGTGTCACAATCATTTTAACAGGGTCATTTGTCCAATTTTATGGACCAGAAGACAAAGAGACCATACAGCTATCAAGAGAACTGACACTGATGTTCTATGTGCTTGACATTAAAAATGATATCTTGTCGGGCGGTGGTGGCGCACGCCTTTAATCCCAGCACTCGGGAGGCAGAGGCAGGCGGATCTCTGTGAGTTCGAGGCCAGCCTGGTCTACAGAGTGAGATCCAGGAAAGGCTCCAAAGCTACACAGAGAAACCCTGTCTTGAAAGGAAAAAAAAAATGATATTCTTTTCCAGCACACCAAAGCAGCCTCAGGAACTGGCTTCTAAGCGAGCCTTCACCACTAAGGCTCTATACCTCTACTAGCAATACCTGCCCTGCTATGTGAAACCCCTGGGTTCAATTCTGAGTATGGGGTATGGGATACACACACAACTATTTTTATTCTAAACATCAAATAATACTGGGGCTGGCGGGGGATGTAGGTCATGGTGCAGGACTGCAAAGAACAGGACAAAGGGGCGGGGGAGAAAGACTGCAATATCTAGTGTCTTCTTACTTGGCCTATTTTTTCATTTTTATTTATTTTTTTTTACTTTTTTTTGTTTGACCTTGCATGCATGGTGCCTGTGGAAGCCAGAAGAGTGTCTGATTCTCTAAAACTAGAATTATAAATGTTTGTGAGCCACCATGTGGGAGCTAGGAACTGAATCCAACCCTCTGCAAGAGCAGCCAGTGCTCTTAACTGCTGAGCCATCTTTCCAGCCTGTTTCTCATTTTTAAAAGATGGCAACAGAAGCCAAGAGTGATAGCATTCACCTTTAATCCCAGACTGGGGAGGCAGAGACAGGCAGATCTCTGTATCTGAGTTTGAGGCTACATAGAATTACAGAACAGCCTGAGAAACCCTGTCTCCAAAAAAAAAAAAAAAAAATCTAAGGAAGAGAGGGAGAGAGAGACAAGAAAAGGGATGACAACATGATTAACGAAGTGGTAAGCTCTATATTGACATCAGGCGTGTATAATGTATACAAGCTATGGAATATCTGACCCAATTCCCTCCAAAATGGGTTGATTAGTTACCTGGGCATTGATGTCTGTTTGGCCCTGATTTCAGGATTTGGATCATGGTCAGGAGGACAAAGCAAAGAACTGTTCACATCATGGCAGGCCAACGCAAAAAAGCGGACACAGGAAGATACAGCCTAAGGACATGCTTTCAATGACTCTCTTCCTCCAACCAGACACCACTTCTTTTTACCGTCTCCTAATAATTCCATCATATTATGAATCAAAGGATTAGTTTTGTTTGTTTGCTTTTCCAGACAGGGTTTTTCCATGTAGTTTTGGTGCCTGTCCTGGAGCTCACTCTGTAGACCAGGCTGGCCTTAAACTCAGAGATCTGCCTGGCTCTGCCTCCAGAGTGCTGGGATTAAAGGTGTGGGCCACCCCTGCCTGGCCATCAAAGATTAGTTAATGCAGAGGTTAGGCCAGAGGCCCATGTCTCTGAAAAATGCCATCATAGACACATCTGGAGAGGTGCTTCAGTAATCCCCTAGGAAGCCTAATTCAATTGTGCTGACAAAAAAATTAGCCATCCCACTGGGTAGAGAGGCAAAACATCCACAATAGCCTTAGGATTCAGAAGGATAAGGAAGGAGGGATGGGACTAAGGTCAGTCTGGGTTATCGAGACCCTAGCTCAAAAAAGTCCAAGAAAGGTAATTATTCTGCATCTTAAGTCCTTAGTAATTTACCCTATATAGGCCAGGCATGATGGTTCAGCCTATAACCCTAGCACTCAGGAGGCAGAGGCAGGAGGACAAGCTGTTCAACAAACAAACCCACATCACCTTCCAACTCACAAGGAAGAGACCAGATCAACGACTTCAAGTCTCCTCCAGGCAAACAAAAGGCAAGCTGGTGATGGCACCGTGCAGCCTCTACCACACCTGTCACCCACCTCAAAACCAGTATGGAGCTGGGCGGTGGCGCACACCTTGAATCCCAGCACTCAGGAGGCAGAGCCAGATGGATCTCTGTGAGTTCGAGGCCAGCCTGGTCTACAGAGCGAGTTCCAGGACAGGCACCAAAACTACAGAGTTTTGTCTCAAAAAAGCAAAAAACTAGCATGGAAAGCCTAAGCCCTGCCAGTCAGAAGAGTACAACAGAAGTCTACACTTTCAGGTGTAAATCTGATGAACTATTGTAGCAGCTAGTACTTACACCAGAGGAATATTAGAACCTCACTCTAAAATGAGATTACAGCCGGGCAGTGGTGGTGCACACCTTTAATCCCAGCGCTCAGGAGGCAGAGGCAGGTGGATCTTTGTGAGTTTGAGGCCAGCCTAGTATACAGAGTGAGATCCAGGACAGCCAGAGCCATACATAGAAACCCTGTCTCAAAAAAAAAAAAAAAAAAAAAAAAAAAGATGAGATTCCAACCTTAATCAATCAACACCTAGCAAGAGGCTCAACAATGTAATTCGAAAACTTTTAAGCATGACATTCAATGTTTTCTGGTCCCTGAAAAAGAGCCTTCAATGAATGTTAATGGGGTAGGATGGGGTGTCACTTTATTCTTTCTGACAGTGCTGGGAATCAAAGGTGTAGCAGGGAAGCTCTTCCGGAGCTACCCCAGCCCCAGAGACCTGATTTTTGTTTTAAACAAGGTCTCACTACTTCCTATTTAGACCAGGTTAGACTAGAACTCAGATCCACCTGTGTCTGCCTCCCAAGTGCTGGGATTAAGTGTGAACCACCATGCTCAGCACCCAAACAAGAACTTGTTTTTTGAGACAGGTTCTCACTATGTAGCCTTGGCTGGCCTGAAACCCACCATGGAGATCAGGCTGGCCTTGAACTGTGAGTCTTAAATAACAAAACTAATACCCAAACTGCAGGTATCTCTGAGTTATGAGGAATGAGTGAGTGGTTGCACTCTTTATTCTTTTCAGGGTTATATAACCTTTCTATCATGACAATTCAGTATTTACCTGGGGGGGGGGGGAATATTACTTAAGGAAATAAACACACCAAAACTAGCCACAATAGAAACTTTCAGTTTCCGTGGTTTAAAATAGCATTTTTGTAAACCATACACAGGCTGTGTGAAAAGTAGCATTTCCAGGGTCACAGTTACTGCTGTTAGTTGCCACTTAAACATGCTTTTCACTGAGGATCCTTCCATTCTGTACAGGCTTTTACTTCATGCCACCTATACAAGTAAATTATGTGTCAAAAACTTCAAGACATTAATTTAATATGAGCTAAGTTCTGATAATTGCTTGAAGTTGGCCCAGTCAAGCCTGCATCAAAGCATCACCCTGACTGAGCCTGCCTGGCTGCCAAGCCCACACTTGCAATGAGGGAGAACATGTCCTGCTTTAATCACAGAACAAGTGGAGATGGTTTCTATTCTAAATTTTTGTCACTGCATTAGAACTACTATAATCAGACGAGCTGTTAGGAAAATTAACACCTTTTCCAAGTGTCTTGTGCACAAATGATGCTCCCTGGGCAGGACAGACGTGCAACTACTGAAAAGCGTAGGAAAGAAAGCATGAGCATTTTCACGGTTTTTAAATTTAGATTTATTTAAGTGTACTCTGCCTGCATGTATGTATGTGTACTCTGCCTGCATGTATGAATTTGTACTATGTGCATGCCTAGTGCCCACAGAGGCCAGAAGAGGGTGTTGTGAGCCACTGTGTAGGTGCTGGGAATCAAACAAGTGCTCTTAATTATTATCTGTCTCTTCAGTCCCATTCCCATATATTCTAGTTTATTCTTTGGGATGGAGGTGGTTTGAGAAATGATTTCTCTGGGTAGCCCTGCCTGTCCTGTGGACCAGGCTGGCCTTAAACTCAGAGATCTGCCTGCCTCTCTGTCTCACAAGTTTTGAGATTAAAGGTGTGGACCAACCCTCCCCCCTTATTTTATCCTTCTTGAATTCCATTTTGCATGTTTATAATGTACATTATTACTTAATGTATGTATGTATGTATACACATAATATAACTGGGCTAGAGAGATGGCTCAGAGGTTAAGAGCACATCCTCTTCTTCCAGAGGTACTGAGTTCAATTCCCAGAGACCACATGGTAGCTCACAACCATCTATGAGATTTGATGCCTTCTTCTGGCATGCAGGCATGCTTGCAGATAGGACATTGTATATATAATATATAAATCTTCTTTTAAAAATATAACTGATATATAGAATATGCACATATATAACTTAGATGTAACTGCTATGTGCCATACAACAAAATATGTACAACTTGGTACATAAAACAGCCATTTATGTAATTTTTTCCCCCAAGACAGGGTTTCTCTGTAGCTTTGGAGCCTGTCCTGGACTAGCTTTGTAGACCAGGCTGGCCTCGAACTCACAGAGATCCACCTGCCTCTGCCTCCCGAGTGCTGGGATTAAAGGTGTGTGCCACAACCGCCCAGCTGTAATTTATGTATAAGGTACTGTGAGCATGATCTGAAACACTTTACTTATGGAAATACAGGTAATAGCATGAGGATAATAAATTTAGAACAGAAACCAGGTGTTGGGGATTTAATTTAGCTCAGTGGTAGAGCGCTTGCATAGCAAGCATAAGGCCCTGGGTTTGGTCCTCAGTTCTGGAAATTAAAAAAAAAAAAAAAGGCCAGGCAGTGGTGGTGCATCCCTTTAATCCCAGCACTTGAGAGGCAGAGCCAGGCAGATCTTTGTGAGTTCAAGGCCAGCCTGGTCTACAGAGTGAGATCCAGGAAAGGCGCAAAGCTACACAGAGAAACCCTGTCTGGAAAAAAACAAACAAAAAAAATCAGAACAGAACCGAACCCATCTCCACTGCACATGTGATTAGAGCCAGCATGTGCTATCTCAGTGCAAGTGTGCCTCAAAAGCCAAGGAGGGCTCTGTAAAGTTCATACATATTTGGACACCAGCAGCATGGAGTCAGAAACAGGTGAGGGAAGGGGGATGGGAAAAATTAAAACCCAGTGAAGTAACAGACTGGAAGAAATCTGAGGGGAAGGAACAAGTCAGAAAAGCTGGTTGGGGAGCTGAAATAAGTAATGACTGGGAAAAATAAAACAAAAACCAAACCAAACAAACAAAAGATGGCGTTTACTTTTATGACCCAAGGAAAGGAAGTGACTCCAGTGTCTGGGGTGGATCCTGTTCCTGCCTGAGGGGGGCTAGCCAGTGAACTAGACAGGCGACCCCCAACCTCCAGAGCTTAAAAAAATCAGTTCTTAAAATAGATACTATGTTGTCAGGTTACATGGAGCCAACAGCACTAACTTGAAAAACAGGGTGCTGTTTACAGCTATCTAATACAGGCTTAACACTAGTTGGAGCACAATAATTTGGGTCGGGAAGAAAGTAAATACCAAATGTTAACGCTAGCAGTGGAAGAATTTTGAGCTAGCCTAATTGTTCAAGTAGTACCCCTAAAGCCCCAAGGTGGCAGAAGACAGTGCCCTCTTTAACCATACAATTATCTTTCAATCTGATACCCTAAAAAAACTCTTTCTACAGACATCTGAGTACCATAGCCTGGGGGGGGGGGGGGGGGTGATATAACCCAGTAGTAGATGCTTGCCTGGCAGACAGAAACAATGTCCACTTCTGTTCACTGTCAAGTCATACTGACAAATTCAACTTAAAATTATTCCCAATCAGCTGGCAATGATAACTTGGGTAATCAAACAGCCACACACAAAAAACAATTGTAACAAAACAAAACAAACCTTCAAAAACTGAAAAGTGAGGCTGGGTATGGTAGTGTGTACTTGTAATCCCAACAGTACAGGAGCATAAGGCAGGAAGATTGTTGTTTGAGGCCAACCCTGGCTCCATAGTTGAGACCTTGTCTCAAAAACAAAAGAGCGCGTGCGTGTGTGTAGGGAGTGGGGGTGTTGGGGATTTAGCTCATAGCTCAGTGGTAGAGCTCTTGCCTAGCAAGCCCAAGGCCCTGGGTTCAGTCCTCAGCTCTGACAAAAAAAAAAAAGAAAAGAAAAGAAAAAGAAAAGAGCTGTTTGCCATAGCTCAGGCCTCCAAAAACTTGGGAAGCAGAGTCAAGAGGGACTCTGAGTTTAGGTGAGAGCCAATCTGAACTATATGGTGAGACCTGCCTCAAAAAACAACCAATCAAGCCAGGTGGTGGTGGGACACACCTTCAATCCCAGCACTGAAGAGGAAGAGGAAGAGGCAGAGGCAGGCAGATGTGTGTGAGTTCCAGGCCAGCCTGGTCTACACAGAGAAACACTGTCTCGAACCCTGCACCCCCTCCAATCAATCAATCAACCAATCAATCAATTTTCTAAAAGGCTGATATCCCCCTCTAGTCCTAGTTTGGCAATGACATATTCGAACATAAGGTTTACCAATGGAACTGAGTACT
The DNA here is from genome assembly GCF_903995425.1 of Onychomys torridus. Classification (NCBI taxonomy): domain Eukaryota; kingdom Metazoa; phylum Chordata; class Mammalia; order Rodentia; family Cricetidae; genus Onychomys; species Onychomys torridus. The sequence continues at coordinate 155,344,796 of NC_050444.1, forward strand.
AGGTTTTTGTGGGTTAATTTTGCTATGGAAATTAGGGAACTGTTTAATCTCTACCTTTTGCCAGACTGCATATGTGAGTGGCACCTTGTTCCTAAGATAGATCCTTCCAGAAAAAGTTGTATGTCAAGGTTCTAAAGTTCATATTGTGTAAAGGAATCATACTTCTGAACAAAATATTGACACGTTTATCATAAGTCAGGGCAGAACAAGCAGTAGTTGGGCAATAGTTTTTGGAGCTATTTCATAACTGCAGAAGGAAATCCAGATTTACATTCTGGGGCCTTGGGAGTCGTCTATAGTTTTCTAATGTTTAGACTACGCCCAGAAAGGCCCACTCTGGGTAGAATCTTAAGTGTTTTAGTGCAAAGGTTACAGAGTAGTCCACCTACTGTGTTTGATAAAGACTGTTAAGAGCCCCAACGCATTTTGAGAATGTATTTTCTTGCTGGAACATTAGAGGGGCTGAACTCCTTGCCACCGAGTCCCACGGAGATCTTCAGACAGTAGGCCATTTCAAGCCGATATCCTTCGAAAGCACTGAGCTTTGTACTAACCCAACTGAACTGGAACCAGAAAGGAGGAGGGCTTTGGCCTGAGAGGAGCAAATAGACTGAGGTGACCTAACCATCACTTAAAATAATGATAAGTTAACCAAAAACATGCCGTAGGGAAAAGCATTCCTAGAGACGTCAAAGGCAGAGGCAGAGCGAGTCTCAAACTTTCCCCCTCACTTTCAACTACAAATTTGCAAGCTCCCAGGTAAACTGCACATACTGAAGCAGAAACTCGGTACAAATAAGCAAACCCCAGACCGGCGTCTATCTCCCAGGGATCCAAACTGGTATTTCTGGTTGGAGAAGCAGGAGGTACGTGATGAGGACCCAGGGCTCCCGAGGGCCAGAAGGTGGAGAGGGCCGTCCACCCGTGCACGTGTCTCCCTCGCTGCAGTGGGTGCATCTTGGGGCGGGCGGCTGCAGGACTCGGCTCCCACTCCCCCCACCCCCAACTCCCCGGCTGCAGAGGCTGCAGGCCCCGCTCGCTGCCCCAGCGTACCTGGCTCTCGGCGGCGGGGATGCCGGACTCGAGCTCGCACAGCGCGCGGAAGTTATGCAGCTCGAAGTCGGCGTCGACCTGGAGGGAAAAGGTCACCTCGGAGAGGTCCCTCCGCACACAGTACACGGTGAGCAGCATGGCCCGGGCCCGACCCGGCTCGGCTCGGCCCGGCCTGGACGCTGGGCGGAGGGCAGGCGGTGGCGGGGGCCTGGCGGGACTGCGGGAGGGCGGCGGGCGCGGGCTGCTCGCTCCCTCGCTCCTTCCCTCCCTCACACGCGCGCAGTGACTCACTCGCTCCCGCCCTCAGCAGCCAGCACGGCCGCCGCCACCCGCCTGCGAGGCCGTCTGCCTGCCGGCCTGCCTCCCACCGCTACCGTCAAGCGCGGGCCGCCCGGCGCCCCGCCCCGCCGCAACGCGGCTGCCGTAAAGCGCTGCTGGCTGCAGCCGCCTTCGCGACGCGCGGGGTGTGGGGCGGGGCTGAGGGAGCCTGTGCGGAGGAATGCGGGGATGGGGGAAACCCACTATTGGTTGACTTAATAACTGAATTCGAGAGCACGCCACAACCTCTGTTATCCAGCCAACAGGCACCTACTGTGCGCTTTGCGCGGACGTAAAAGTGGATGAAAGAAACGAATCCTCACTCCTGACTCTCCATCTGCTTTGGGAGAGTAAACAAGCAGATCTAAAGCAGATTTTTCAAAATGGAAACTGGCATTACAACAGTCACACGTTTTCATCGCGGCAATTAATGCATGACGAAAACCTAAATCCTTTTTTTTTGTTGAAGCAGGATGGTTGTGGATACCGCAAGAACTTCGGTTTGCAGAAATGGGAGAATTTCTAGGTGCAGACTTTTACAAAGACAGAAATGGAGAAGCTGGGCCCCCAGGACAGTGCTGGTACCAAGGACCGAGTGACTATACAAATAAATGGCACATTGCAATGAAAACAACATCCAAAGAGCCTTTCAAAATGGAGTTGGGAAACGAGATTTCTGAGGATGTCAGGTGCCCCACAGGATATGAACTGTGGTCACCTTCACACTTTGTGTCATCTAAAAGATGATTAACTCGTGCCTAGACATTTAATGGGCATCAAGATGCTGTTGTTGTATGAATCGTTTCTTGAAAAATTTTAAATTTTGCTGGGTGGTTGTGGCAAATGTCTTTAATCCAATCCAGTTTTGGTTTTTTCCAGACAGGATTTCACTATGTGGTTTTGGAGCCTGTCCTGGTCTTCACTCTGTCGACCAGGCTGGCCTCGAACTCACTGAGAGCCGCCTGCTTCTGCCTCCCAAGTGCTGGGATTAAAGGCGTGCACCACCACCTCCCAGTAAAAAAAAAAAAAAAAAAAAAAAAAAAATTTAATTTTGTATGTGTGGATGCACATCTGTGCACCAAGTGAGTACAGTGCTGGTGAAGAAAGGGGATGTCAGATACTCTGGGACTGTCAGTCAACGATAGATAGTTCTGAGCCAACATGTGAGTGCTGGGAATTAAACCCAGATCTAACCTCTGGAAGAGCAGCAGCCAGTCCTTTGTCTGCTGAGCCAGGTCTCTAGCAGCCCCCACCCTGTTTTTGAGAGAGGGTCTCACTGTGTAGCCCTGGAACTTACTATGTAGACCAGGCTGGTCTATGAACTTACAAAGATCCACCGGCCTCTGTCTCCAAGCGCTAGGATTAAAGGAATGCACCACCACGCTGGCTTGAAGGAATCAGTCACATGGAGCCTTTCATACAACTCCAATTCTTTCCCAATTCCAGTGGAGTTTCTCTACTCACCCATTTCAGATCAGATTCCCCCTGCTTGCTTTCTTTGCAACACTGACTCTGCATTCTATGAACTTGTTACACCTGAATTGTGATTCCAACTCCAAAGGAAGTCCTTTAGTTTGCTAAGTTTGAGTTGATAGACCCTATCTGGGACTTTACCAAATAAGGATTTGTTTTCTCACAGCCTAGGGGCCTGGACAGGCAGCTGCTCCGGTTCATTGGCTCAATGTACAAGGGCCAGTGCCTTTCACCTACCTCTAAGGATGTAACAATTCTCTTGGCCTTTTCCCCAAAGATTGCAATGTGGCTGGAGTCTCCACACCATGAGTCATTTTCTTGTCGAAGGTTGGAGCTTGCCTAGAAGTCTATCAACAGACTTTTGGCTGGTATCTTACAGGACAGGCCTGTGTCAAGTAGCTGTACCAGAGGCTAGGAAAGCAGGTGTTTAGTGTTTAGCATTTTCAACAAGCTTTAATGGACACTGTCCGGGAAAGGGGGATGAGGATGGTGTCAAATAAAACATGCACGATGCTTTCTAAAGCAGAGGAGGTTTAAAGTAGGTTTTAAATTAGGTACATTCAAATATATGTATATATACATATATGTAATTTTAAGTGTGGAGCGTTTTTTTGCCTGCACGTCTGTACCATATGTGCCCCATGTGTCTGCCTGATGCCCTGGAGGCCAGGAGAAGGTATCAGATCCCCTGGAACTAGAGCTGCAGATGTTTGTGAGCCACCATGTGGGTACTGGGACCTGAACCTGGGTCCTCTGCAAAAAGGACAAGTACTCTTGGTAGCTGAGCCATCTCCACAGCCTCTCTGTGACTTGTTTCTATTAGTACTCGGGTTCTTGGTTCTGGAAGAACTTATTTCCTACCATGGCCATCACAATCACCCCATCCTGTATGCTTTTTCTCCCATTAAGAAGTGGCATGTGGCTGGGCTATGGTGGCTCACAGGTTTAGTCCCAGCACTCGGAGGCAGAGGTAGGCAGATCTCTGTGAGTTCAAGGCCATCCTGGTCTACAGAACTAGTTCCAGGACAACTAGGGCTGTTACACAGAGAAACCCTGTCTCAAAAAAAAAAAAAGAAGAAGAAGAAGAAGAAGAAGAAGAAGAAGAAGAAGAAGAAGAAGAAGAAGAAGAGGCATGTGGGATGTGGCTGGAGAGATGGCTCAGGAGTTAAGAGCTCTTGTTTTTCTTTCAGAAAAGCTTCACTTAGTTCCTAGTACCCATGTTGGGTGGCTTGCAACAGCCAGAGGACCCAATGCCCTCTCCTTCTATTCTTGGATACTGCATATACTTTGTGCATATATATACACATAGGCACATGCATACACATATAAAATCTGCCTTAAAAGAAAAAAAGTGATATGTGAGCTGGGCATGATGGAGCATGTCTGTAATCCCAATGCTTTGGAGGCAGAATTGAGAGGACTGCCAGTTTTAGGCATCTGACCACATACTGACTCTGTGTCTCAAGACAGGGTGGGAGATGGGGGTGTAGCTCAGCTGCTAGAGTACTTACCTAGCATGCACACACATGCCTGTGACCCCAGCACTCTGGAGCTAGAAGCAGGACAATCAGAAGATCAAGACCATTCTCAACTAAAAAGAGAGGTTGAGACCAGTTTGGCTCAGAAGATAAAGAAGTCCCTACATTTGAATTGTGGTGTAGAACGATTCTATGCAAGTAACACTGAGCGGCTTTCTGACCTGAAGTCTGAACGGCATTTAACCTGGTTCTCTTAGACAATTAGCTCTTGGGAGCCAGTGAGGACACCCAAATTATCTCTTGAAGGGAGATCACCATGGAGGAGACACCTGGCTGTTTCAGGCACGACTTAGCTGACTGAGGTCAAAGCCGCTCAGCCGGAAAAACCTAGCAAGTGTCTGAGTTTAGAACCTTCCAGATGAATTTAGCCCTAGCCACTGAGTCATCAGCAGCCTTTGAGGCTTTGCAGTTGAGGCTCCAGAATTCTCAGAGCCATCTCCTCTGTATGCTATACTCTCGCTCTGAAGTTCTGGCTCCCAGGATCTGTTGATCAAAAGGAAATGCAATTGTGAATTAAGACCACAAGGAGGTACCGCTCACGAAGGTGGCTATGGCGGCAAATGCAGACAGGCAGGGGGAATTTATTGTATTGTATTTTTTTTCAAGACAGGGTTTCTCTGTGTAGTTTGGGTGCCTGTCCTGGATCTCCTCTGTAGACCAGTCTGTCCTCGAACTCACAGAGATCCACCTGCCTCTCCCTCCCGAGTGCTGAGATTAAAGGTGTGTGCCACCGCCACCCGCCAGGAATTTATAAATTTATGGATTTGGCTTCCTCTGAAGGAATTCCTTGATCCCTTCGGGTAGTGGCTTTGCCATAATCAACAGAGTTCTTATAATATATTCCTGCTGCCCATAGCATGATGAATTTCTGCCCATAGCAGAATTTCTTTGGGGGATGGTGAAAATGTTCTAAGATTGATTGTGGTGAAGATCTTATAACCTTATTAAGCTGAGCTGGCATGATGGTGCACACCTATAATCCCAGCACTCAAGAGGCTAAAGTGGGAGAATGGGAAGTTCAAGGCCAGCCTGCGTCCTTTGTAAAACCGTGTCTCAGCTGGGCATAGTGGCACATGCCTTTAATCCCAGCACTCCAGAGGCAGAGGCAAGTGGTCTGTGGGAGTTTGAGGCCAGCTTGGTATACCTAGCCAGCTCCAGGACAGCCAGAGCTGTATAACAGAGAGACCCTGTCTTGACAATAAACTGAATGAACTGCCAATTGCTGCATGAAGTATGTAATACTTTAATAAAGCTCTGCTCACTGCTCAAATGGCCTTGAACCTGGTCCTGCCTCTTCAGAGCCAAATCCAGAAGCACAAAGTTCTCCCAGCTCCTTCCAGTCAGCTCAGTTCCTCTCATGCCTCACCCTGTTTGGACTCCAGTCAACTGCCTTTTAGGATCTGATTCAGTGTGGACTCTAGTCCACTCACACTACAAGATAGACTTTGCACATCTACCACCTGTCACCGCAAACGACAGATCAGTCCTGGTCCTAACTTAGGCTGCAGTGAGGTGAAGGTTTAGAAGAGGGAGTCTTAGAACCTGGAGTCCTGCTCCAGAATAACATGGCTTATGAAAAACCAGTCCCATTAATTGATCACTGCTGTCAAGCACCTTTCAAATGATCGCTAACATTTACCAAATGCTCACTCTGTGCCAAGAACTCTTCTGAGCTCTTTGTGGTGAGTCACTGAGGCCTCAGCAAAGTCCCATGAGGTATTCCCTCCATTCTACAGAAGAAGTGGAGGGATAGAGACTTAGCCACTCGCCTAAGGACACAAAAACATTTAATAGCAGCTCTGGGAGTCAAAACAAGCAATCTGACTTGAGCCTAGAGTCATGTCTATTTTTTGAAATAGGTCCTATGTAGTCTAGGCCAACCTGGAACTCTCAATCCTCCTGCCTCAACCTCCAGAGTGCTGGTATTAGAGACATGAGCATGAGGCTTGACTGAGCCTACAGTCTGTTTCAGGAGCTTTTACGCCACCAGACCCAGCAACCGGTAAGATTCCTCATATAGGACTATTCTTCAAAATGTTCTCAAACCGTAATTTTTATTTCCTGGATAAGGAAATTGAGGCCTGAAGACTTTAATTTACTTCCCTAAATACACACACAGAGTGATTGGGAGGCTTTTTCAAATTGGAAGGAAGTAAGAATCTAAACTCTGGGCCGGAGAGATGACTCAGAGGTTAGGATCACACACTGCTCTTGCAGAGGCCCAAGTTCCCAGCATGCATGTGGGATAGTTCACAACAGCCTGTAACTCCAGCTCTGCAGGAGCTGACACCCTTTTCTGGCCTTTGTGGGCACCTATTCGCATCCCCACACACGTAATTATGTAATTAATGATAAAAATAATAATCGAAGCTTCTATCTTTTCCCTTGACTGGAGCACAGATGCTCTGCCCACACTTGTCACGTTGTTGTGCTCCAAACCACCTTGGTTACTCCGTGGTCACTGCCAACAAGGTTCCCATCGCCTCCTCAGTTCTTGCCTAATTCTCTGCTGGAAACAGCCAACTAGTTAAAGACATCTACTGATTTTGTTGTTGTTGTTTTCATTTGAAAAGTACATTTATTTCTGTGTGCTGTGTTAGATGTTGGTGGGTGTGCTCATGACAAGGGAGGGGTACATGTGGAGATGAGAGAGCAACTGGCTGGAGTCCCTTTCCTCCTTCCATCATGTGGGGGCAGGGTTGGCAAACTCGGGTCCTCAATGTTAGCAGGAAGTGCCTTTACCTATCAGCCATCTTACAAGCCTATTTGGGTTTGGTTTTTTAATTATTCTTTGTATGGTTGTTTTCTTATTTTTTGAGACAGTTTCACTATGCTATGTAGTCCAAGCTAGCCTCAACATTGGCATTCTCCTGTCAGACATGTACCACCACACCTAATTTACCCTGATTTTTAAAACATATTTACTGGGGGGAGGGAGTGGTGTATGGGTGGGTGGGTATCAGAGAACAACTATCAAACGTTGATTCTTACTCCCCCTTCTCTCTCTCTCTCTCTCTCTCTCTCTCTCTCTCTCTCTCTCTCTCTTTGGTTTTTGGGGACAGGGTTTCTCTGTATAGTCCTGGCTGTCCTAGAACTCACTCTGTAGACCAGGCTGGACTCCAACTCAGAGATCCACCTGCCTCTGCCTCCCAGTGCTAGGATTAAAGGCCTGTACCACCACGGCCTGCTGCATCCAGCTTTTAATATGGCTTTTGGACATCCAACTCCTGCATTAGGCTTGCACATCTAGGCCCTTTATCCACTGAGCCATCATCCTGACACCTACTGATTGATGTGTCTATATTGTAAATTTTTTTTTTTCATTTGAGGCAAGGTCTCACTATGTAGTGCTAGCTGGTCCAGAGTTCTTTATCTAGACCAGGCTGTCCTTGTACTCAAAAGTATCTGCCTTCCTCTGCTTCTCCAGTGCTGGGATTAAAGTCCCTGACCACCATGTCCAACCTTGTAAATACTTTTGAACTATTACATTTTCTTTAGGAATTGTATAGTGTTCTTTAAAATGCCTGCTTGAGGCTGCACTTACATGCCACACCTCTTTATCATCTCCTGGCTAGGTTGCTCAAAGTAGACCCTAATTCCTCTTCATTTCCACCTTGTCAAGTGAGAGTACATAGAACTTCATTTTATTCTTTATTGGTTGTTGTTGATTTTTGTTGTTTTGGAGACAGGGTCTCACTGTGTGTAGCTCTGGTTGTCCTCAAACTCACAATGTAGACCAGACTGGCCTTGAACTCACAGAGATCCCCCTGCCTCAGCCTCCCGAGTGTTTTTACACATACACTTCCTATTTCTTTGGCCAGGATCACGTGCACTTATATAAGGCACCTGCAGCTCCCTTGTCACATGTCCAGTCCCACCACACTCGGAGTGACCTCCTCTCCAGTGCACCTGTACTCTGGATTGTGGATACATTTCAGGGAAGTATGAACTTTGCTCCCCTCTGATAGCTGGTGCCAAGATTTGCCTAATTCCTATGTTTGGGGCTAGAGATTGATATTTTGAATGCAAGAATCAGCCTTGGGCAAAACTGCAAAATGAGTCAAAGTTGGTGTGTGGGAAACTCAACCTCAGTGCTCTTCCCTCTGCTCCTGGGCTCTTCATTTGCTCCTCCTTCTCCTAGACTCTTTTTTTTTTTTTTTTTTTTTTTTTGGCGGGGGGGGGGGGGGGGGGGGGGTGCGGGTATTCGAGACAGGGTTTCTCTGTGTAACAGCCCTGGCTTTCCTGGAATTTGCTTTGTAGACCAAGCTGGCCTTGAACTCACAGAGACCCACCTGCCTCTGCCTCCCGAGTGCTGGGATTAAAGGCGTGTGCCACCACCACTGGAGACTTCTATACTCTTAAGGTCCTCTTTTCAAAACCTGCTCTTGCTGGTGGTGGTAGCGCAGGCTTATGATCCCAGCACTCGTGAGGAAGAGGCAGGGTGATCTCTGATTTTGAGGCCAGCCTGGTCTATATAGGGAGTTCCAGGACAGGTAGGGCTACACAGAGACCCTGCCTCAAAACCAAACAAAAAACAACCTGTTCTTTGGAAAGGATCTGAACTAATCCTAGTATTTTTCTCAGTGGTAGTTTTGTGCCTCTTTCCTGGAACCCTCGCTTTGTAGACCAGGCTGGCCTCGAATTCACAGAGATCTGCCTGTCTCTACCTCCTGAGTATTGGGATTAAAGGAATATACCACCACCGTCCGGCTGTATCTTTTTTTTTTTTTTTTAATTAATTTTATGTGCATTGGTGTTTTGCCTGAATGTATGTCTGTATGAGGGTGTCAGAACCCCTGGAACAGGAGTTCCAGACAGTCTTGAGCTGTCATGTAAGTGCTGGGAATTGAATGCAGAGTAGCCAGTGCTCTCAACTACCAAGTCATCTCTCCAGCACTAATCCTAGTATCTGTATGGCTGCTGAAAATTTTGCTTTTCTTAAGTTGTTTGAATTTTGATAGAGAATAAAACTATCAGTTGTAGGCTACAGATCTCTAGGTAGGCTCTGAGGAAACTTCTGTGATGAAAGGAATTACTGTTGACATCTGAGCAGGAATTTGTTGACCTATCCTTGACACACCTACTTCAAGATCCCCACCTTGTTCAAAAAGAAAAAAATCCTATTTTTCTTTCTCTTCAAGAAAAACTTTCTCGGGTTGGAGAAACTTTCTCGGGTTGCACTTAGCAAATAGAACCGAACTGTTGTTTCTGTTTGTTTTGTTTTTTAAAGATTTATTTATTTATTATGTATACAGCATGTATGACTGCCCGCCAGAAGAGGGCACCAGATCTGGTTGTGAGCCACCGTGTGGTTGCTGGGAATTGAACTCAGGTCTTCTGGAAGTGCAGGCAGTGCTCTTAACCTCTGAGCCATCTCTCCAGCCCCTTGCTTTGTTTTTTAAGACAGTCTCGCGTGGGCTCAGCAGGCTTCAAGTTCAGCATGAAGCTATGATAAGCCTTGAACTCGTCATTTTCCCACATGCCAGGGTTACAGGTATGGCTTACCTGCTTCTGTACAGCTGGTTCTAGGAATTGAACCCAAGGCTTTTGTGAATGCTAAGTAAGTACTCCACCAATTGAGCTGCATCCCCGGAATCTAAGTTTGTGAGGCAGGTCTTGCTATGTAGTCTGGACTAGCCTGCTACCTGGCTTGGCTCTGAACTCATGGCACATTTCCTGCCTCAGCCTCCAGAGTTCTGGGATCACAGGTATGCCCCACCCCCCCACTTCTGCCTAGAACCTGTTGAAAGTCGAACATTTATTCATTTCTTCAACGTTTATTAACTTACTGCCTGCCTGCGTGAGTGCATGCCTCCACTTGCTGGAGGGAAGTGTATCAGAAAGGAAGATGTTAGTGGCCTGGTGTTGTGGAACAAGCCTATAATCCCAAAACTGGAAAGCTTGGAGGCATTTAGGAGTTCCAGGATAACCTGGGCTAAGTGATCCAGTGCATGAGTTTTTAAGAGACTGTCCCATCCCAATCATCTCAAATCCCTTTCACATTGGTCACTAGGTATGTTGGTCTGCAGAATATCCGACAGCCAGGTGGGGATAGTCATAAACCAGGGTTACTCTTAATATAGATCAAGAATGCGATGTGACTGGGAAAGCCGAGGCAGAAGGATCCGATGTGACTGGGAAAGCCGAGGCAGAAGGATCCGAGGTTTGGGGGCCGTCTGGGCCCTGTCTCAAATAAAACATGACTCAGAAGTAAACTTCTGAAATGCAGCAACTATCGCAGCAGACTGTACGCCCGATACACTCACTCTTCCAGGAAAAAACAATTCCGTGTCTTTAAAATTCACCCTTTGCCACGAAACTCTTTTAGAGGCAAACCGATTGCTGAGAACTTTCTTTTCCTGGGGGAGACAGACTTTAAAATCTGCCATGTTTTCTCGTAACGAAACACTTCCACCCGCAGACTTAGAAAAAGCCTTTGAACTGCACGTGGCTCTCCCTGCGGTCACGTCTGCCCACAGCGGTCTTCGCCCACACTGCGCGTGCGCAACAGCACCAGCCTGCAGTGCATGCGCACAGTGGGTGGCTCTGTCTACTCACGTGACCCTCCCGGCAATGCCTACTGTCTGTGAGTACGTGGCTGAGGTTGCTAGGTGACCGCGGCCAGGGCGGATGCTGGGGAGGAAACCGTCCAGCCTCAGCCCTGCGGGGCGTAGGTTTTCCTTGCTGCTGCTCAGTCTAAGGACCGGAATCCACTGGATCTTGAGGACACAGCCGGGGTGTGTCTGGGCTACACCCACTTAGGGACTTTCTCTGCAGCTGCAAAGAAAGTCAGATCGCACGTGGTGCAGGGATGTGATGGAGCCCTGGGCGTGGCTCCCTGAAGCTTCCTTGCAGTTTTGGTGAGGGCTGGTGGCTGAGGCCCAAATGCAATGTGCGGCAGGGACTCTGTGCGGGCCGCTTGTCCAAATCGGGTTTTGTCATGAATGGTTATGAAGAATAACTAATTAAAGAATAGTATTTGCGGCCGGGCGGTGGTTGCGCACGCCTTTAATCCCAGCACTCGGGAGGCGGAGCCAGGGGGATCTCTGTGAGTTTGAGGCCAGCCTGGGCTACCAGTGAGTTCCAGAAAAGGCGCAAAGCTACACAGAGAAACCCTGTCTCGAAAAAAGAAAAAAAAGGGGAAAAAAAAAAGAAAGTATTTGCATTTAAAAAGACAGAGCAAAGTTGTAGCTCAATAATAGAACCCTTGCCTGGAATCCACTAGGTCCCTAGGTTGGATCTCCAGCAACAGCAAAAGACTTCCAGAAGAAAAAGACTTATTTTTTGCACGTTTGAGGCAAGTGCTGGGGTTACAGGCATGCTATAACACGTCGAGTGCTACGGATGGAATCCAGGGCTTCAACTCTTGAACTCAGGTGCTCTTCCTCAAAGGCTAAGGAGGTAGCTCCATTACTAGAGCGCTTACCTAGCATGCAGAAGATCCTGGGTTCATTCTCTAGCCCACCATAAACTGGGCTTTGTGGCATTTGCCAGTATGTTTACTACTCTAGGGGCAGCTGTAGATGTTTAAGGCCACACTCAGCTACATAGACAGTTTGGGGCTGCCCTGAGTTACATGAGGTCCTGTCTCAAAAACAAGCAGGTTCTGATGGTGCATGCCCTTAATCCGAGCAATCCAGAGGCAGAGGCAGGAAGATTTCTGTGAATTCCAGGCCAGCCATAGTGAGTTCTAGGATAGCCAGAGCTACATAGATCCTGTTTTAAGAAAACAAAGCTCGGTGGTAGAGCACTTGCCTAGCAAGTGCAAGACCCAGGGTTCGATCCTCAGCTTAAAAAGAAAGAAAGAAAGAGAGAGAGAGAGAGAGAGAGAGAGAGAGAGAGAGAGAGAGAAAGAAAAAGAAAACAGCACAATAACAAATAAAACCTCAAACTACCAAGAACTAGAGAGATGGCTCAGTGATTTCTTAATTGCTCAGAGGACCTAGGTTCGGTTCCCAGTACCTACATCAGGTGAACCTTCAAGGATGCCTTTGTGTATGTGGTACACAAAAACTTACACACACACACACACACACACACACACACACACACACACTACAAAATTTAAAAACAATAATAAAGCAGTTGTTCAACATCTGCCTCCCAAGTAGCTGCAACTGCTGGTTTTCTCCCCAAACAGGGGCTTAATCTCTGGTATCTTCTGTGTGTCTGGGTACAGTTCTCTCTTCCCTGGCATTTTGTCCTTTGAACTCTATCTGCCTTTATCTTCCAGGCCTCTCAGCTGTCAGTTCATCTAAGGCAGTGGTTCTCAACCTTCCTAATGCTACAACCCTTTAATACAGTTCCTCGTGTTATGGTGAGGCCCAACCATAAAAGTATCAGTGTTGCTACTTCATAACTGTAACTGTGCTACTGTTACGAATTTTTGTTTGTTGCTGCTACTGTTTGTTTTGTTTTATTTTGTTTGGCTTTTTGAAACAGGGTTTCTCTGTGTAGCCCTGGGTGCCCTAGAATTAGCTCTGTAGACCAGGCTGGCCTCGAACTCACAGAGATCCACCTGCCTCTGCCTCTTGAGTGCTGGGATTACGGGAGAGCACCACCACTGCTCGGCTGCTGTTACAATTGCAATGTAGATATCTGATATGTAGATGGTTTTAGGTGACTCCTGCGAAAGGGTCATTCATTCCCCCAAAGGGGCTGCCACAGTTTGAACCACTGATCTAAGGAATTCCATTGGGTTTTGCCTCATTTTCTCTTCTCTGCATTCTAGCCTGGAAAGCCTGAAGACAGTAAACTGGTGTAATAAAAAAGGATCCTCCTCTTTGCCCATTTCCCAAATGTTACTGTCCTTTGTGGCCTGGCTAGTGTCTTGACCATATTTGGTTGTTCTAGACAAAAGGGAACAAAAAGCAAATCAACACACACTTTCTCTTCTCACAGGATCTCACCAGGTAACTCTGGCTGGTCTAGAGCGATACTCACTGCCCTCTGCCTCCTGAGTGCTGGGATGAAAGGCATGCACCACTATGCCCGATCCAAATCTCCTCATCTAGATTGCTGGAAGCAGAAGTCCAACTATTACACCAATTTAAGACCATTTTTATCACTCTGTATGACTAAGTATTAAAACTCTTCTGTTAAGAAAATGTAGTACATATACACAATATACACAATGGAGTACTACTCAGCAGAGAAAAACAATGACAGCATGAAATTTGCAGTAAAATGGATGGAACTAGAAAATATCATCCTGAGTGAGGTAACCCAGACCCAGAAGGACAAAAATGGTATGTACTCACTCATAAGTGAATACTAGATATAAAGCAAAGAACAATCAGACTGCAACCCACAGGTCCAGGGAGGCTACATAGCAGTGGGGACCCTAGGATGACTGTGGCTTATAATAAATTTTGGTTTTGCTCAATCACTGGGCAAGCATTAGTGAAACGTTTCACTATTAGGAAAAGAATTAGTACTGTATCAAGCTGATGAAAGAATATGCTGGCTGTACTTTCAGGAGGGGAGGCTAAAATCTTTTTAGATTATGGATTAGCCTTATAGAAAAATGTCTGCCATAAATCAAACAGCGAAGGGGAAGATAAAAAGGAATCTCACTTACACAACTTGAGTAAAACTTAGCTCTCTGAACAGATGAAGATAGGTTTCTCTATATCCCAGAAGCTAATCAATATTTATATGTATAATTCAGCTATTGTTTGACTTAAAAGGGCTTATTTGGAAATTATATCATTTTTACTATTTTCTACAGAGAATATATTTTACTGTTTAAAATAGCCCTGGACTTTTGAATTATAACCTGTTTTTATGTTAAATAAAATAAAAATAAAACTCTTCTGGGGCTGGAGAGATGGCTCAGGAGTCAAGAGCACTGGCTGCTCTTACAGAGGGGACCCAAGGTCAGTTCTCAGGACCCACATGGTAGCTCACAACTGTCTGTAACTCCAATTCTAGGAGATCCAATGCCCTCTTCTGGCCTGCTCAGGTATCAGGGATAATGGTGTTCATAGACAAACATGCAGGCAAAATGTTCATACACATACATAACTAAATAAATGTTAAAAACCCCTTTCAATGGGCTGGAGAGATGGCTTAGAGGTTAAGAGCATCGACTGCCCTTCCAGAGGTCCTGAGTTCAGGACCCACAAGGTGGCTCACAACCATCTGTAATGAGATCTGGCGCCCTCTTCTGTATACATAATAAATAAATAAATAAATCTTAAAAAACAAACAAACAAACAAACAAACAAACTACTCAAGTTAGACTATGTCTTGTTAAGCTTACAGCCAGTTACTTCTCAGGAGATAGCTATTACTCTGCTTCCTGTCCCCAGCAGACTTAACCAACACCTGGCACTTGGCTGACACACCACGAAAGCTGGGCTCCCATGGGTAAACTATTTTGAGCAAACATCTGTTGAGCAGCTTGTGTTTCCATCCAGTGTTTGTTGACAGGCAACTTCTTGCATGCCAGCAGCAAATGTAAGCCAGGCAAAATGGCCACTTCTGAGCCTTGTAACTCATGACTATAATTATCTATGAAAATGCCTCCCTTTAAAGCTAGAGAGCTTGCCCTTCGCGAACAAAGCCCGAGTTTGACCCAGCACCACAAAACATACAGAATAACTTTATTTCAGCCAGACAAGGGGCACCAGTTACACAGGAGAATTGCTTGAGCACTGTAGAGAGATTCCAGGTCGAAGACTGTAATGCCAGAACTTAGGTGTTTTCGTGTTTGGGTGTCAGGATGAAATCAGATGACTCAGCTCTCTTTGGGTGGTTTTGGGAGGCTTCCAGCTCCCAGCTGTGGGGGCTTTCCAGAAGTCGGCTCAGAAACAGGATCTGCAACCTCTGATAAGCTTTTTGTTCTGTTCTGTTTTGTTTTTTACATTGCTGGAGATAGAAACTAGGGTGTGAGCTTGGCCGGCAAATGCTCTCCCACTGAGTTGTGTCCCTGGCTCCTTCAGCGACTGTCTGGAAGGTGCATACATAAACTGTCCTGAGAGTAACATGAACCATGCCATGTGATTGAATGACTCAAGGAGAGCTCTCTATCTACTGCCAAGTCTACCTTCTTGTCTCTGTTAGATGACCATGCAGAAAATCTTGTATCCCCTTCCCAACTCTAATGTTCTTCCCCCACTACTGACGGGGTTTTTTCCTTTATGTCAATTCATGCTACCTCACTTCCTCATGCCCTAGGAAGCTCACTTTAGACTAGACAGTGAAGGTGTCTGGATAAAGTGATTGGTTGGACTGGCTGGGCCTAGTGGTGTATGCCTTTAATTTCAGCACTTGATAAATGGAAGCTGGCAGATTTCTGTGAGTTTGAGGTAATCCTGGTCTCAATTCTAGGCAGGCTGGGCGGTGGTGGCACATGCCTTTAATCCCAGCACTCAGGAGGCAGAGGCAGGCGATCTCTGTGAGTTCCAGGACAGGCACCAAAACTACACAGAGAAACCCTGTCTTGAGAAACCAAAAACAAACAAACAAAACTCCAACCAGAGGAAACCACCACTACCATCAAAACCAAATCAAGCTCCCCTCATCTCCACCGCCCCCACCCCCCCACTTTCTTGTTTTTTCGTTTTTCGAGGCAGGGTTTCTTGGTGTAGTTTTGGTGCCTGTCCTGGATCTCACTCTGTAGCCCAGGCTGGCCTCGAACTCACAGAGATCTGCCTGCCTCTGCCTCCCGAGTGCTGAGTGCTAGGATTAAAGGCGTGTGCCACCACTGCCCAGCCACTTTCTTGTTTATACATGGTTCCTGAAAGTCCTGATCTTCCTGCCTGAGCCTGGGATTACAGGTATAAAAGTCAAGTTGTAGCAAGAACTTCCCACCCTGGGTGGCTGGTCACCCTCAGCGTCCGCTTAGCTTCTCCTCCTCCACCATCCTGCAATGTTGTCATTGTCACCCACCTTTCTTCAGCAAGAATCTTGTTTGGTCAGTTTAGCCTGTGACCTGTTTAGCTTTTACTGTCAACTTGATACAACCAAGACTCACCTGAGAAGGGAGTCTTAGCTGGGAAATTCCTTGGATCAGATTGGCATGTGGGCAAGTCTGTGAGGAGTCACGTTTATTGATAACTGATATGGGAGGGCCCAGCCCACTATGGGTGGCACCATACCTAGGCTGATGATCCTGGGCTCTCTAGGATACAGCTGAGCATGAGCCTGAGTGAGCCAGTTCTGTGGCTGTGAGTTCTTTGGTGAGAGGTAATGTGTGGAAAGGCAAGCAGGCTTGCTTTCTGGTTCCTGCTTGAAGTCTTGCCTTGACTTTCCTCCATGACTAACTGTGACCTGTATGCTGACATAAACCTTTTCTTCTCCTAAGTTGCTTTTGGTCAGAGTGTTTTATCCCAGCAACAGCTAGAACAGCCCGTGACAGTTCCTCTTGGTAATTCCACCCACTAACCGCTCCCACCACCGCCCTTGGGTGTCATTGCTACTTGATCTACTGTGTTGATTTGAGCCAATCCCTCTCTCCTGCTGCCAGGCCAACTGCCAAGGCCATTCCTAGCCCCATCACAACTGCCTCCCTTTCGCGCTTTCTGAAATACGATTGAATGTCCGTTTTTATCTAGCAATAGAACACGTCGCGATGCTTTGGATTGATGTGCTTTGTTCCGAAAGGCTCATGTGTCTCTGGCTTTATGAGAGGCTCGGGTCTAATAGGATTTGATTTAAGTTGTTTATTGGGGTATCATCCATGAAGACATTAGACTACTCCTCAGGGCATGCCACTTCCTTCCCAAGAGAACAAGATGTTAGAAGAAGAGCATCCTGCCCTTCCTCGCCCATTGGCTTCCTGGCTTTCCATCCGATCACTCCCATATGCTGCCTGAAGCCTTCTTCAAGAGACTGACCTGATAGTGTGGTCCAATTTTGGACCTTCAGACTCCAAAACAGTATCAAATAAATAACTCCCTCCTGTTCTTCCTCTTCTTGTTTTCCTCCTTCTCCACCCTCTTGGGGTCTCATGTATCCCAGGCTACCTCCAAACTCACTCTGTAGCCCAGGATAACCTTGGATCTTCCCAAAGCTACTTCTCAAACGCAGTTGTTATAGGCACAAGCCACCAGACCTGGATTTGTGCTGTGCTGTTTTGTTGTAGCGGCAGAAAAAAGACTAATACACGAAACATAGTTTTAAAAACGTTATTGGGAGCTAGGTGTGCCATTAATCCCAGCACTGGGGAGGCAGAGCAGGCGGATCTCTGAGTTCAAAGCCAGCCTGGTCTACAGAACTAGTTCACGGACAGCCAGGGCTACACAGGAAAACCTTGTCTTGATCCCCTACACCCCCTTCACCCCCAAGGCATTGGTGTGGCATGGTACCACATGCCTGTAACTGGAGCATTGAGGAAACGGACACAGCAGGATTGGGAGCTGGAAACCAGCCTGGGCTAAGTAGAAAAAAGTAAACAAAAGGGCTGAAGTCAAGGAGGCATTGGTGGTCACAGCATCATGTTCCCAGCTGCTCATCTTGCTGACATTGCCACCATCATGTCTAAGCTTCCACAAGCAGAGACAAGTTCCCAGTGCTGACTCTCACAGAACCCTTGCCTCACTGGACTGGTAAGGGAATCTGCACAGGCGGCTGAAACGCACCAGTGTTTCCTGACACTCCGGCTCTCCCGGATGATCTTTTGTTTTTCTAAAGCAAGCACCGCCCCTAAAGCCCTTCTGTGCAGCTCCAGACAGATCTGTCCAATCATCCACTCATTGACAAAAGCAGTTCTTACTTGTTTCAGACAAGGTTCAAAGCAGCCTTGGAGGCCAGCCGTGAGCATAAAGTCTATGCTGGAGCCTAGAGTTTGCTGGGACAGTGCCTCCCCCACTCTTCTGTCCTGGTGCACAAAGAAAACAATATAGGGCACCGTGTGGAGTCCATTGGAGGAGCGCCGAGTTCCCTCTCCAGCACTGGAAGGGTGGGGAAATACTCAGTTTCTTCTTTTGAAGTAAACTAGGGGACAGAGGAAGAACGTCGAAGATTCAGAGAAAAAGTTAATTCATTTTCTATATTTTGGAGCTCTGATTTAAATACATTTTCTTTCCAGGCTGATGCCCATTTGGTATGTGCTGCTGGCCACTGCCCCTGGCCAGTGTCTGTGCATCACAGACATTAAATATGTGCGACATTAGCCTGCCCTTGTGATACTGCCCCAGTTAGCTTGAACTTTGCCTGAATCGGCTCTCCAGCTGGACATGGACAGACACAGGGAACACCGAATGGGACCGGCTGCCTAGGCTGCTCTGACCAGAACCCCTAGTCATAGGAGTGCCCGCTACCCCTACCAACTGCTCTCTGACTACATACTCTCATCTTTTTTTTTGGGGGGGGGTGTAAGAGTTTTTTATTTTACTTATTTTAAATGTTGACAAGAAGCTCCCTGAAGTAGGCTTCATTTTAAGTTGATTTTAAATTTATTTTTATGCATGTGAAGGTTCTGCCTGCATTCATGAACTCGAAGTTTGTATGTTCTTTTTTTTTTTTTTTTTCCTGGAGCTGAGGACCTAACCCAGGGTCTTGTGCTTGCTAGGCAAGTCCACTACCACTGAGCTAAATCCCCAACCCAGTTTGTATGTTCTTGGTGCTGGTGAAGACCCAAAGATACCTGGAGATAAAGTTAGAGATGGTTGTGAGCCACTGTGTGGGTGCTGGGGACTGAGCCTGTGTGCTCTGAAAGAGCAGGAAGTGCTTTTAACTGCTGAGTATCTCCAGTCCCTTTATTTTTTGTGTGTGTGTGAGTGTGTGTGTGTGTGTGTGTGTGTGTGTGTGTGTGTGCTTGAGGAGGCAGAAGAGGCACCTGATTCCTTGGAGCTGGAGTTACGGGCAGTTGTGAGCCACTAACGTGGGGCTGGGAACCAAACTCAGGTCCTCTGCAAGAGCAGTAAGCACTCTTAACAGCTGAGCCAGGGCTGTGGGCCAGACCAGGGCTCTTGTCCTGCATGGGCTGTAGTCCACTTTCCACTTCACTTGGCCTCTCAGGTGATATAGCAGCAGGTGTTTCTGCTAAGCTGGTGCCTCCTTGTGGGGATGACAGGACAGGACATCGGACC
Source organism: Onychomys torridus (assembly GCF_903995425.1). NCBI lineage: Eukaryota > Metazoa > Chordata > Mammalia > Rodentia > Cricetidae > Onychomys > Onychomys torridus. Next base: position 155,364,216 of record NC_050444.1, read on the forward strand.
TAGAGACTTCCTCACTGTCATCCATCTGCAAAAGAAAACCATCGCATGTGAAAGGAGATTGTCCCGAGGGAAGCAGGGAGGTGGGGAAACTCCAGAACATTCACTTGGAAGGCCACCCTTTCAAGCAGCAGGAGGAGGGGGTGTCCCTCAGGCATGGGCTCAGAGTGCCCGATGCAGAGAGGGCACCCATTAAACATGCGTGGGATGCCTGGAAAGAAATCCAGCATCGAGACAAGCACGTGCTCAAAGACAAGTGAAGAGAGGGAAACCATGTTAGAAATTGGGCGTCAAGAGCAACAGACCGTTGCATTTCTTCTGGAGGATAGACAGAAGACCTGCCTTGAAGCCTCTGCTAATATGGAACGCTCATTACTGACCGCAGAGAACTTTGCCCTGTGCCCCGGAGTGCATCCTAGATGTTGTGCAGAGTCCTGTGTGGCCTCTGCAGCGAGGCTGTGCACCAAGGCACACTACTTTTTCCATTCAGTCTCAATTGCTAGAGAAAACACCAAAACCACCGAGTGTCTCACATGTCACATCTCTTTGTGTCTTTTTTCTTTTCTTTTTTTTTTTTTTTTTTTTTTTTTTTTTTTGCATTTATTTCTTTGTATGTGTGTGCATGTGTGCCATGATGTTCCTGCGGAGGTCAGAGGACAATTTTCAGGAGTCAGTTCTATTCTGGGTGGCAGGGATTGAACTCAGTTTATTGGGCCTGTCAGCTGATGCCTTTACCAACTGAGCCATCCTGCTGGCCCCTGAGTGATTTTTTTTTCCTTTCCTTAGGACTAAGGAGAAGACAGCACAATAGTAGGTTTGCTGGTGTTGTGCCCTTCTCTAGAGCTCAACACTAAATTCTTTGTAACACATTAAAATGTTTTGTGGCCGGGCGGTGGTGGCGCACGCCTTTAATCCCAGCACTCGGGAGGCAGAGCCAGGGGGAGCTCTGTGAGTTCAAGGCCAGCCTGGTCTACAGAGCAAGATCCAGGACCAAAACTACACAGAAAAACCCTGTCTTGAAAAACCAAAAAAAAAAAAAAAAAAAAAAAAAAAAAAAAAAAAAATTCTGTGGGTTTTTGTTTTTAACAGGATGTCACTTTGTAGCTTTAGCTAGCCTGGTACTCCTCATGTAAATCAGGCCGACTCCAAACTCACAGAGACCCTCCTGCCTCTGCCTCCTGGGTGTTTGGATTAAAGGCTAATACCATCATGCATAACTGTAACGAATTTTTATTTTGTATTCTCTTTACTCAGTGTGCAACTGAAGGTCTTTGCAGATATGATGGGAATGTTCCACCCCAGCTGTCCTTTCAGGATACATATGTACACAGACACACATGACGAGCCTGGTGGCGAACACCTTTCTTCTGTGTTGAATGGATCTCTCTGAGTTTGAGGTCAGCCTAGTCTACATGACCAGCCGGGGGTGGGGAGGTGGGGGTGGGGAGGTGGGGGTTGGGGGGGTGGGGGCAGCCTGGGCCAGCAACATGAGGCCCTGTCTTAAAACAAGAACAACAAACTGCGACAACAAAGCAATGTTGCTTAGGTTGAGCATTTGACCTTAGCACTGAAGGCCAACTGAGATACACTTGTTCCAGACCAGCCAGGGCTGCTGAGTGAGACCTTTTGTTAGCAAAACAAAATTACTCTTGAATGGGAGAGACAGCCAAAGAACAGATGGTGGGAGGCTCCTTGCATTGACAAACCTGGGGTGGGGCAGGTGGGCATGAATGGGGAGCCCCAGCCGTCTCATTGACCAATGCAGTGGGGAGCTGAAGTCCAGTGGGGCAGGTAGAGAAACGCTTAGGCTCTGGGGCCTTCCCCGCCTCTTTGATCCCAGGGCCCGCCCCTTTGATCCCAGGATGCCCCTGACCTTTGAGCCCTGCACCTGGGGGCTGGCACGCTGGCGCTGGCGGGGTTGGGCTCCACAATAGGCGGCATGCTGCGGCTGTTCAGGTCCATTTGTACCCGGGGCCCCGGGTCTGGGGTGGCCACGTGGCGTCCCTCTGTGGGGCTCCTCTCTCCTGGGCACCCCAGGATCCGCCAGGTTTCAGATGCCTCAGATGCCCCGCATCACCAGTCCCCCAGCTCTGAGCCACTGGTACAACTGGTGGGCGTCTGCTCCATGATGCGCCTGCCCCTGCAGTCCTCCCCTGCAGGGCTGGATGCCGCCTTCATCGGTGTGCCTCTGGACACTGGGACTTCCAACCGGCCTGGGGCGAGGTAAGGCCAGAAGCACAGGAGTGCAGAAGGCACGTGGGGCTTGTACCTCTTCACCATTTTGGGATCAGGGAGGGCGGCTCCCTCCTCCTTCAACAAGCAACTCCAAGGACTTAACACAGGATTGGAAGGCCAATCCTGATATCTCAGGGTCATCAGGGGTCAAGTAAGGCTTCTCTGCACTCCTGTAACCTCACGAAGCCGAAGCCGAGGCGGCTCAGAAAAGCCAGCCTGGGCTGCACTAGCAAGCCAGGAGAGTTTCTAGAACCCCAGCCTTGCTGGGATGGTAGGTGTGCACACCCTAGTTCCATCCTAGGGGCCACTGGTTTGAGAACAGACATTGGTAGTCCCTTCCCCAAACCCCCAACTATCAAAATCCAAGAGACCTGAAGTCTGTTTTCTTAATTAGCAAGCACCAGCAGTTTCTGCTTCAGTTCATTGTATCTGACTGCATCAGGCTGACTTTTAAAAGCCGTCATTTAGTAAACGTCAACGAACCCAGGACATTTTGCAAAGCTGACCTCGTTAAATCCACACAACCACACCATGGCATAAATAACAGCATCATTATTTTAAAGATCAGGAAACAGAAACTCAGGTCAAGGAATTGTCTAATGCTATCCAATAAATTGGTGGTGGGTGGGCTCTTGAGTACGGAATGGAGGGGTGTATCTGAGTGACAAGTTCTCTCTCACCCAGCTTTCGAGGCCCCTGGTTTGATCTCCACTGATGAAAAAGATAAAACAGGCAAAGAACCAAGTGTGTGTCACATGCTGGTACTTAATTTTTAAAAATATTTACTTTTATTTCATGTGTACACGTTTCTGACTGCATGAATGTGTGTGTATCATATCTCTGCCTGGTGCTGAGCAGCCAGAAGGGGACAGTGTTGAGTGGAGTTAAGGACAGTTGTGAGCTGCTATGTGGGTGTGGAAACTAAACCCAGATCTTCTGCAAGAGCAGCCAGTGCTCCTAACTCATGAGCCATCTCTCCAGCTTCTTAGATAAGCAGTTAATTCATATGTGTGCTCATATACATGGATGTGGGTAGGGACTGAAGGTCAGCCATTGAGTCATCTTTAGTATTATGCTACCTTGTTCGAGGCAGGGTCTCTCACTGACCATGAGCTCACTGAGTGAGCTAGACTGGTGTCCAGGGACCCCCTACGGACCCTCCTGATCTGATTCTGCTGTGCTGGGAATTCCAAGTGGGTGCCACCACACCTGGTAGTTATATATGGGTTCTGGGAATCAAACCTGGATCCTTCCACTTAGATGGCAAGAGCTTTAGTGAAACAAAGAAACAAACAAAAAACTAAATCAGCCTCAGATACTGTATTACAGTAGTGGAACTAATAAACTGAACCTGATCAGCCACAGATACTGTATTACAGTAGTGGAAAACTAATACACTGAACCTGATCAGCCTCAGATACTGTATTACAGTAGTGGAAAACTAATAAACTGAACCTGATCAGAAATTCTGTTAGTCTGCTATGGTCATGCATAGAGGTAATCCCAGCACTCAGGAGACTGAGGCAGGAGGATTGGGAGTTTGAGGCGATCTTGGGCCACATGGTGAGTTTTGTGCCAGCTTGTGGTCAACATAGCAAGACCAATATAAAACAATAAAATAAAAATAACAATACAATAAAAAAAGGTAAAAAAACAAAACAAAACAACCAACCCCCCCAAAATACATAGATGAACGGTTCTCCGTGGGGTCTGTATTCTACCCAGTGGTGATGTCTGCTCACATCCACATACTTTTACCTGGTGCAGGTTGGGGGAAGAGGTGCTTCTGGTTGCTAGTGGTTACAGACTCTATCCCACAGCACAGGGTCGCCTGTCCCAAATGTGAGGAGACAGAGAAGGACCATTTAGGCATCGCCAGCCTCCAGAGCTCTGCAGCAGCTGACATGTAGATGATTCTTCTTCTCCAGATTTGGACCCCTTCGAATCCGGGAGGAATCGGTGATGCTGGGGGCTGTCAACCCCAGCACAGGAGCCCTCCCCTTCCAGTCCCTCAGGGTGGCAGATCTAGGCAATGTGAATGTCAACCTTTACAGCCTCCAGGACAGCTGCCGGCGAATTCGAGATGTCTATCAGAATGTCCTAGCAGCTGGCTGCGTTCCTCTGACCTTGGGTAATGGCTGCCGGCAAGGGCAAGTGTGGCTTTTTCACGGGTGTCAGGGGAGGGTGGCTGTTCAATATGGGCCCATGAGAAGCTCTTCTCCAGGGGAAGCTACTGGGAAGATGGACACAGAAGGAGAGTGAACATTCAGAGTCACTCATTGTAATCCCAGGGGAGAGGATAGTTAATATTTTGGGAGACCTGGCATGAAGGCTAACAGAGTAAGGCCCTGTCTCAGTGGGAAAAAAAAAGGCTAGTTAACTAGGACAAGGCCGGTGAGGCATTTGCCCTCGGGCATAAAAAAAATCAACAGTCAAGATCAATAAACTAGGATAAGTAACCTATCCCCTGCTTTTGCGTCAAATCCCAGTTTGACTAGAATTGGTGTTACTGGATTTGTTGTTGTTCAGCCAAGAATTTCTTTTCTTTCAAATGTTCTACCCCTGCATGTATGTCACCCTCCTCCCTCAACCTCCTCCCAGCCCTCCTCCTCAGACCTGTCATCAACAGTGACTCAGATGCAACTCCCCAACTTCATAGACAAAATTTTTTTAGTGACTGTGACAACTGCAAGAGGGCTTTTCTTTCAATCCTTCTTTCTTTTTTTTTCCCTTACATTTATGTAGTGTGTGTCCATGTCCACACATGTGTCACAGTATGCATATACAGGTAAGAATCCATCTTTTGGGAGTCAGTTCTCTCCTTTTACCATGTGGGTCCTGGAGATCAAACACAGGTCATTAGGCTTTCACCACTGAGCCATCTTGCCTCCCCTCCAGAGGATATATCTGAACTGGTCAGGATTGCATCAATCTACAAGGCAGTGGTCCACATTGAAACAATGTGAGAGGTGTTTTGGTTTTTGTTTTGTTTTTAAATATCCCCATTTATTTTTGCCAATTTGCATGGCCTAATTACCGGATTTGGCAGCGGTAGGGAGGGTTGGGTCAGGATGCAGTTTTTGACATCTCAGCCTAGCTCTCACAAGCTGCTTCGTGGTCTGTGTTGCTAGGTGCTTGGCTTCATCTGTCAACAGGCAGAGTGACAGTGCCCATCTCACTGCAGTGTGAGGGGCGTATGGTTAGCCAGCACTATTAATACTAATTTTTTTTTTCCCCCGAGACAGGGTTTCTTTGTGTAGCTTTGCGCCTTTCCTGGAACTCACTCTGTAGCCCAGGCTGGCCTTGAACTCATAGAGATCTGCCTGTCTCTGCCTCCCGAGTGCTGAGATTAAAGGCGTGTGCCACCACCGCTGGTGAGACTTTTTTAAAAAAGAAAAAAGACACAGAGATAGGAGGAGGGTGTGCTGGAAAGGAGGGCTGCAGTTGCTGGAGGAGTGGGAGAGAAATATCACCAAACACTTTCTGTGTGAGTCTGGAGAGATGGCTCTGTGGTTAAGGGCTAATGTGGTTCTTCCAGAGGATCTGAGTTCAGTTCCCAGGACCCACATCAGCCAGTCCTCAAAATTATTTCTTAAAAAACATAAGATTAAGCCAGGCAGTGGTGGCGCATGCCTTTAATCCCAGCACTTGGGAGGCAGAGACAGGTGGATCTCTGTGAGTTTGAGGCCAGCCTGGTCTACAGAGTGAGATCCAGGACAGGCACTAAAAACTATACAGAGAAACCCTGCCTAAACAAAACAAAACAAAACAAAAAACAAACAAACAAATAAAACCCATGAGATTAGTGTGGCAGAGCACCTGTCTGGCATGTGTAGAGCCCTGAGTTGAATTACTTATTAATTTAATGAAAATTACTAAGTAAGTAGTATGGGGCTGGAGATGGCTCAGTACTTACGAGCACTGTCTGTTCTTGCGGAGGACTCAAATTCAAGTCCCAGCACCCACAGGCCAGCTCACAGTCATCTATCCATAACTCCAGTCCCAGGGGGATCTGACACTGTTTTCTGACTTCTGAGGGCACAAGGCATGAATGTGGTGCAGAGACACATGCCAGCAAAACACTCAAACACGTAAAAATAAAAAATAAATAAATATCTATAAAAAATTAAAATAAAATATTTGAGGGCTGGAGAGATGGCTCAGAGGTTAAGAGCTTCAGCTGCTCTTCCAGAGGTCCTGAGTTCAATTCCCAGCAACCACGTGGTGGCTCACAACCATCTGTAATGAGATCTGGTGCCCTGTTCTGACCTGTAGTCATACATGCTTTATACAAAATAAATAAATCTTTAAAAAAATATTTGAGCAGTAGAGATGGCTCAGTGTGTAAAAGTGCTTGCTACACAAGCCTGATGACCTGAATTTAACCCCTGGAACATTACTGTAGACGGGAACTGACTCTTCCAAGTTGTCCTCTGATGTCCACACATAGGCCGTCAGCTATACACATCATATACATAAAAACTAAAGCAAATGGAACATAGGATCTTCAGCTCCTCAGCTACCGTATTAGGCAATGCAGGCATACGCCATTCACACCATCCCGGGGAGGTGTGTAGGATAGAGTTGTGTTGCAGAACAATTCATAAGCTTTGATTTATACAATTAGTTATGTGTCTGAGTATGGATATGTGCCAGTGAGTGCAGGTGTCAGTGAAGACCAGAGGTGGGGTTCCCTGGAGTTGGAGTTACTGGTGACTTGTGAGCGGCCTAACGTGAGTGATGAGCAGTGCATGCTCTTAACCACGGAGCCATTTCTCCAGTTCCAGTCTTTGCTTTTAAGTGATGGGGCATGGTGTGGTGGGGGACGGGACGGGACAGGACTGCATTTTCCTTTTAAAATGCCTCCCGTGGCCATTTAGCTGTGGGTACAGTTCTATAGTAGACCCGAAAGGGTGGCAGTGCTGGGTGACTTCAGGACTGTCACATTTGTAGATGTATGCTGTTTTCTCTCTGCAGGTGGAGACCATACGATCACATATCCCATACTGCAAGCGGTGGCAAAAAAGTAAGTCCCAAGCTTTCAACATTTGGGAGCTAAGGTCCAGTTGCCACTAGGTGACATCAAGTGACCACTGTGGGCTCAGATGCAGGGGTGATGGGAAATCCCCACTGAGTTGTTTTTGTGGTTAGAAACTAAGGCTGGGCTCCGGGTGTGTCTGTCAGTCATCAGTTTGGAGCCCTTTCCCTTGGCCTAGTTCTGCTGTGGGACACACACTCTGCATTTTCAGTTGGCCTCTGGTTTGGAAAATGAAACCCTAGTGAGATATGCAACCCCAGCTACCTTCTGTTTGTTTTGCTTTGCATGCCAATTACAAATATTGGCAAGGGTGTGTTGTCCCCCCCCCCCCCACTCCCTCCTTGCCCGGACAACAAAAACTAGATTTTTCAGCAGATGCACATCTACACACATTAGTCAGCTTTGGCTGACTTAGTTGGCAGAAGATAGAAGGGTGGAGATGGTAGGTGGGAGCTTCAGAATTTGTTTTGGGGAAGGCATGTGGGTAGCATCTTGACTGGAGTGGGAAGGTGTAATAGGCCTTTCTTTGGACTGCCAGCTCCCGAATAATGGCATGGTGACTTCTTATTAAGTATGAAAGCTTGGCCTTAGTTTAGGCTTGTTCCCAACTAGCTCTTAAAACTTAAATTAGCCTGTTTATATTAATCTACATTCCTCCACATGGCACATTACTTCTACTCAGTACTGTATGCCTGACCTCCTCTGCATCTGGCTGGTGAATCTCCTGCCTCAAGTTTTTTACTGGAGTTCATCTCTCTCCCCAGAAATCCTGCCTAGCTATTGGCTGTTTAGCTCTTTATTAAACCAATAAGAAGGTGCCTTATACAGGTGAGGAAGGACAGAGATACATCTTCACACAGTGTACAAAAATATTATCCCAACAGGAAGGCATATGGATAGTATCCTGGCTGGGGTGGGAAGGCATGTGGGTAGCATCCTGATTGGGGGTGGGTGGGGTCAATCTTGTCTCAAGCTGTGCTAGTCTCCTACTAGCATGGACCGTGTATTTGGGGTATCTGGCAGAGATGATGGAGAGGAGCAGGGTCTGAACATCCTTTGGTGCCTTAGCTGGAGAAAAGGAGGTTCTGACTGGTTCAGCATTTCCCGACTTCTGTCCTGTGCCATTGTCCATCTCTCTGAAATTCCGGGTGGCAGGCCAGTCATAGCTGCTTCTACCTGGCTTCTTCAAGGTGCTAAGTGAGCTGAACTCAGAAAAGAGATGGAAGGCAGGTAGCTGATGCCAGGACCCTTGACCCCTGACCTGCTGTTTTGTTATCAGGCATGGCCCTGTGGGTCTAGTGCATGTGGGTGCCCACACCAATACGACTGACCAAACTCTGGGGGAGAAGGTCTATCATCGGACAGCTTTCCGTCGAAGCGTGGAGGAGGAACTGCTGGACTGTAAGCGGGTGGTGCAGATTGGCATCCGGGGCTCTTCCAAGATTGTGGATCCCTACAGATACAGTCGGAACCAGGTGATGGACTGGATGTCCTTCTCTCTCCCCCAAAGTATCTTCTTCATTGTCAAAGATAGATTCCACAGGGACTTAGAAAGTGTGGCTGTGGCTAGATGTGGCAGCACAGTCCTGTAATCCCCGTCTCCAAGGGTCGAGAATCTAGCATCCTTCTCAGCTTCATAGAGTTCCTGGCAAGCCTGGGCTACATGAGATCTCCTTTGAGGACAAAGCCAAAAATGGGCTGGCACGATGGGTCATCAAGTAAAGGCGCTTGCCACTAAGTCTGATGACCTGAGTTGGATCCCTGGGACCCACAAGGTGGAAGGAGAGAAACAACTCCGGAAGCTTGTCCTCTGACCTCCAACCTTCACACTTGCGCATGTGCCCCACCTCCACCCCCCCCCAAAGATAAGAAAAGGCAAGTGGAGATGAAAATCCGAGTTTGGATCAAGAGTCTTGTGGCAAGAGTAGATTTCTGCTTTTGTTTTGATACAGGGTCTTAAGACTGGCCTGCAGCTCATGGCGATCCTCCTGCCTCAGTCTCCTGAGATATTGGAGTTACAGGTGTGAGCCACTGTGCCTGGCTCAGAGAGACATTAATGAGGCAGAAGTGGCCTGTTGTTGCACAGCAGAATGGAGCAGAAAGTAAAGCCCTTGGAGGCTGCTGGCTTAGAATATGTGGGGATGTGAACCTGAGTCTAGGCCAGACACCCCTTCTTGGTGTTTATTACAACACCCAGCAGACAGAAGGCTCTGGTCTGAACAGTGCAAGACTCCCACACAAACACCCCAGTCCCTTTCTTTTTTTGAGACAGGGTCTCAGGACATACCTTTGGTTGTCTTGGAACTCGTTCTGTAGACCAGGGCTAGCTTTGAACTCACAGAGATTCACCTGCTTCTGCCTCCCAAATGCTGGGATTAAAGACATGTGCCACCATGCCCAGCTATTTTATGTTCCTTTTAATTACATTTATTTATTGTGTGTGTTCGTGAGTGCCACAGCATGAGTGTGGAGGTCAGAGAACAAGCTGTGGAGTTGGTTACCTTCTGCTGTGTAGGTCTTGGGGATTGAGCTCAGGTCATTAGGCTTGGTAGCAAGTGCTTTTACCTTAGCTGAGCTGACTCACCTATCCAGTCCTTCAATTTTAGGGTGTATCAAGGCCAATGTTCTGGATAGAAGCATCTAAAACAGTGCTTCTCAACTGTGGGTTGGTATTCCTTTCAAACCACCTTCTCCAGGAAGTCCTATAGCAGAGTCTGCTTATCAGATCTCTACATTTCAACTCATAACAGTCGCATAATTGCAGTTATGAAGTAGCAATGAAAAGAATGTTATGGTTGGCGGTCACCACAGCATGAAGAACTGTATTAGGAAGGTTGAAAACCCCTGACCTAGAGTCTTAAATGACAAGTTTCTCACCCTTGGTTTTAGCTAAGTTCTTTTCTGATCCTGGCACTCCAGTCACCTTTGACCTTGATTCCTAACTTCATCAGTAGAGTGGGGACCGTGGTTGCCCTCATGAAAGTTGAGGTCAGATGTGATATGTGTGTGAGAAACTGAGCATGGGGTCAGCTATGATCTCCAGCTCTTTCACTCTCCAGGGCTTCCGTGTGGTCCTGGCTGAAGACTGTTGGATGAAGTCACTGGTTCCCCTGATGGCAGAGATCAGGCAACAGATGGGGGGCAAACCTCTTTATGTCAGCTTCGGCATAGATGCCTTGGATCCTGCCTATGCCCCAGGAACAGGGGCACCGGAAGTTGCTGGGCTCACCCCTAGTCAGGTAAGTGGGTTTGCTCAGTGGATTCCCAGAGTGGGTATTATTGTTATGTATGCCCCTCTGTCTATGCCTCTGTGTGTGTGCAGGCACGCTCACACAATGCATGCATGCATGCCTATGTGTATAGGTTCCCATAGAGGCCAGAAAGAGCATTAGAGCCTCCTGGAGCTGGATTCACAGGTGGTTGTCTGCCACCTAATGTGGATGCTGGGAACCAAACTTGGATTGGTTTGGTTCAAAACCTCTGCAAAAGCAACAAGCACTCTTTCTTTCTTTCTTTCTTTTCTTTTTTTTTTCAAGACAAGGTTTCTCTGTGTAGCTTTGTGCCTTTCTTGGAACTTGCTCTGTAGACCAGGCTAGCCTCGAACTCACAGAGATCCGCCTGCCTCTGCCTCCCGAGTGCTGGGATTAAAGGCGTGCGCCACCACCACCTGGCTTGTATTTTATTTTTTAACTTTGTATTGATTCTTTGTCAATTTCACATCATGTACCCCAATCCTACTCATCTCCCTGTCATTGTATCTGCCCTGCCCCCCTACCCAATCTCATCGTGGAAGCTGTAGTGTGTCCCAGTGAGTCCCACAGTAAACCCTTTAGTCCATACATCTTTACTTGCAAATGTTCATTGCAAGGTGTCATTGGTCCAGTTTGAGGCTCTGGCTTCTGCTACACTATCAATACTGGACCCTCACTGGGACTCCTCTTGGACATCCTGTTGCTTCCGTGTTGGGGAGATCCTGCAGCTTTGGATCTGCAGAACTGGCCCCTTCACATGCTCCTGCAGTTCATAGATAAGGTGGATGTTGGGGTGGGCCAACTCATAGCCTTGGATTGGGACCTGGGTGGTAGCTGAGTTGGTCAGCCCCAAAGCTCTCCTGCATCCTCACCACCTAGATGAGCTTTTCAGCATTGCCCCTGGCTAGCTAACCCAATGCTGCAGGGTTCAGGCTTGCCTTAAATTATGTAACCCATGCAGGCCTCTAACTCAGCTTCTGAGTGCTGGACTATGGGCTTGCACCACCAGGGTACGATTTTGAAGACACAGCACCTGGATGTGTCTAATCTCTGGCCTGAGGGCTGCATGCCCTATTTGGCTAAGGATACCTGTGGATAGCGCCCAACACAAAATTGTAAACTTACTTAAAACATTAAGAGATTTAAAAACAAACAAACAAACAAACAAACAAACAAAAAACACAAAACAAGGCCAGTGGTGGGGGCACACGCCTTTAATCCCAGCACTTGGGAGGCAGAGGCAGGCGGATCTCTGTGAGTTTGAGGCCAGCCTGGACTACAGAGTGAGTTCCAAGAAAGGCTCCAAAGCTAAACAGAGAAACCCTGTCTCGAAAAACAAACAAACAAACAAAAAAAGTGGATGCTCATAACTGCATCTCTTACAGCCATTCCCTGCCTATTCAGGAGCATTTCTGGAGCAACCCTAAACTAAATTTATTATGTACAGTATTCTGCCTGCATGTATGCCAGAAGAGGGTGCCAGATGGTTGTGAGCCACCATGTGGGTGCTGGGAATTGAACTCAGGTCCCCTGGACGAGCAGCCAGTGCTCTTAGCCTCTGAGCCATCTCTCCAGCCCTGTCCTCTGTTTTTCATGCTCAGGAGGGAAACTTCTTTGGAAAAGCAGCTGCCTTTGTATCTGCTCCTAATGCCACCTTGAGGCATCTCCATCTACTTGGCCTTTCTTGTTACTATGTCTTATTTAGCCTGTGTCTCTGCTCAGAATGCTGAGTCATCTCATCTGCCAGTCCCTTGAAGTGTCTGTACCTCTGGAAGCCTTCCCACACCCAGGCTGTCTCCTGTAGGTTGCCTGTCTCGGCTCTTGACACGTGACATTGCCTGGTTGACTCCAGCATCTCACCACGAAGCCCCTAGGAGAGGGACTGTGTGTTGGGAGCTGTGTCCCTGGGAGACCCACCAGCGTGGCTGTAGTGAGCACATGTCTCAGTCAGGGCTGGGTATCTATGCCGGTTGCTTCTCATTGGCAATGACTTTCACTTCCACCTTGGGCAGGCCCTGGAGATCATCCGAGGTTGTCAAGGCCTGAATGTGGTGGGCTGCGATCTCGTGGAAGTTTCCCCACCATATGATCTCACAGGTAAGTGAAGAGGAAGAACGATCCACAGGCAGCTCTTGTTTAAATTAGACTCATCTAGTGAGTTAGGTCTCCACGTTTACCTCAGGGACCCTGTGGAGAATGTCCAGCAGGAAGGGAGAAGCCTGTTACCACAAATGTGAGGAGCATGAGCTAATGAAGCAAACAAAAGCCCTGGAAGGTGTCTGTCAGGTGTCATTAGGGAAGAGAAAGCCAACGGCCTGCTGTGTAGTGACAGAGTGCCTCAGTCACATCTCGCTTTGAGATTTTGCTGAAAAGTGAATTTGCAAAGCATGTTTGACATGAAGTAGGGTGTTGCTTCAGCTGACACCTGGGCAAAACAGATGTCCCCCTCCTAATTCTAACTGGAAGAAAAACAAACAAAACCACTTTCTAGTTGGGCCTATTGGCCTGAGGGTGGGCTATGAGCAGCACCTGCCATTAGTACAGACTTCTCATATTGTCTCCAAATGACGCTTGGTGGGGGCTGAAGGCATGTTCATAGGCGGATAGCACCCAGAGTTCAGAAGTCAGGGCTCTGGGAAGGCCAGCTGGCTAGGGTCCTAGAGCCTGGGCTTGGGGGGGGAGGCATGCACCCTCTTCATGGCATTTCTTCCTCCTTCCTAGGGAACACGGCCCTCCTGGCAGCCAACCTGCTGTTTGAGATGCTCTGTGCGCTCCCCAAAGTGACAACTGTCTGAGCCTATTCAAGACAAGACAGAGTGTCTCATGACAAGGCCTCAAGGACTTGAGAACAAGCAGTGCAAGGGCTACAGCAAGCTTTCCACAAATGTCACCGCTGGCTGCAAATAAGGACCATTCAGAACGTTGACCCAAGCAGAGCAGCTCATGCTTCTGTCCTCTTTAACATGAAAGAAAACACTTATTTAATCTTATGTGTGCCTGAGTTCATGTATGTGTACCACATGTGTGCAGGAGCCTGTGGAGTTCAGAAGAGGGTGTAGGATCCCGTGGAACTGGAGTTAGAGGCAGCTGTGAGCCACTAGTGGATGCTGGGAACCGAACCCAAGTCCTCTGCAACAGTAAGTGCTCAACTGATGAGCCTTCCGCCCTTTTTGGTTTCCAGCCATCTCCAGCCTGCTGTGCCTGGAGGCCAGTCACATGCAATTCTGACAGTGTCCATGATGAAATCATCTTGCAATTCCAGAGGTGCCCCAGAGCCATCACACATTAAAATAGTTTATTTGTTTCCAGTCCATAATATTCTTAAAACAAAATAACATTAGCTTTAGTGCCTGTTCACAATACAAAAACAAAACAAAAAAACAAAACTGAAAAGTAAAAACATGAAACATAAAAAGACACAATTTGCCAAATAAATTATTTGTTCTCAATAGTATCAAAAGTGCAAAATATTCACTTCCTCTCAGGTCTGTCTCCCAGGTACTGCCATCTTTCCTGGCAGACAAAACCAGCAGATTCAGTACTGCCATGCTGCCTGCTTCCAAGGGCGGCGCCAGATACTGGACATGAACTACATTTCATCCCCATCCTCTATTTATTCAACTATTTATTTATTTGGTGGTGCTAAGGTCAAAGAACACAGGGCCTCATATGTACTACGTGAGTATTCGAACCACTGTGTAACACCCCAATCTGGTAGCATTTGTTTTTTGAGACAAGGTCTCATAGCCCAAGCTGGTTTCACCTGCTCATGCTAAGGATGACCCTGAGCTCCTGATCCTCTTGCCTCTGCTTCCTGAGTGCTGGGATTACAGGCATGTGCTCCACATCTGGCTCCTTGCAACAATATTTAAGGGATCCTACCTAATTTTCCTCTCTCATCACTGGGGATCAAATCAAGGGGCTCACAGGTGCTAGGCAAATGCTTTACCACTGAACTACAGCCCCAGTATGGAATTCTACTCTGACAACAAAACAGGCTGAGTGAGTGCTTGCTTCCAATCCCTCGCCCCAAGCAAAGCAAATGGGTACGATGGTGGCTGCAAATGATCAGCACTACGGAAAAGGCTGTGACAGACTAACCCATCTGAAAACAAGCAAATTCTGTTGGGTGGTGGCAGGTGACAGTGAGAGCAGCCTGCTTCTGCAATGTCTTGAGGCAGCCTGTCAACTCTGGGTTAGACAAAGGGCAGCCAGTCCCTGAGCAGCTGACAAAGGTATTCCACACAGACTGACTAAAGAGGCCACTGTACCCTGTCTACTGAACATGACTCATAAGCTGTCTCGAGCAGACATCCACCTCCTCAAACAGCAGTATCTCAACTGAAACGGGGTCCTGTGATATTACATTCATTAGGATGAGAAACCTTGGCATTTGGCTGAGCATAAAAATAGCTCATATTTAACACAAAAAATAAACAATTCATGGAAATAACATTCAGGAAGAAAGGCTTGTATCTGTCAAAGGTAGACTTGTGGTGCACACCTGTAACCCCAGTACTTGGGAGGCTGAGGCAGGAAGACCTTGAGCTGGAGGCCAGCCTGGGCTACATAGTGAGACCCTGTCTCAAATCAAGCAAGCAAGCAAGCAAACCAAAGCTCTGTGATGTCCTTTGTGATACCACCCCCATCAGATCTGCAGGGATTCTGGACTCAGTCCCGTTACCACTTCCCTCTGTCACCCCAATGGAAGGGACTTTTATCTTCTTGGTATAGAAAGAACAAAAACCTGGGGAGTTTTTGGTTTTCAGAATTATATGTCAAGGAATTTTATCAGTTCCAGAAATGTAAAGACAAAAATCTATCAATGAGTTCCTCACAAGAGGAACCCCACCATTAAAAAAAAAAGAAACAACACCAGAAAAAAAACCCCAATGAAACACGTTTTGTACGTGATCCTGGGGATGGAATTCAGGCTTTACACATGCAGGCCAGTGTTCTCCCCTGGCTCACCCTCAGCCTCCAGAAATGCAATCTGAGGACTGGGCACTGAGGAGCCAATGATTGCCTTCACCCTTTCTAGCTGGATCAGGTGCATGAGAAGCAGCATCGAGGGTCAGCATGTACTTCTAGAAGGCCAGATGGAAGAATGAAGCCTGGCAGTGATTTCTTTATGTTTTTTATTTTTTTTGGTTGTTTTGCAAGACAGGGTTTCTCTGTGTAGTTTTGGTGCCCGTCCTGGACCTCACTCTGTAGCCCACGCTGGCCTCGAACTCACAGAGATCCGCCTGCCTCTGCCTCCCGAGTGCTGGGATTAAAGGCGTGCACCACCACTGCCCGGCTTTTTGATTTTTTAATAAAGCTAAAGACTCTTTGAGAACTACAGAGGGTCTTGGGCTCGGAGAGTTATCACTTACCACTGGAGCTCAGTGTTTAAAGTAGTCAGGATCCGAGGTGCTTGGTTCAAAGTGATTACAATTAGAGAATACTAACTGAGTGAAAGTCCTGTCCCTGATCTGTGCCCTTTGCTTTATAAAAGGGCACTTGCTTGACAGTAGAACATGCCACGCGTGACGGTTGTCCAAACTCCCCTTGTGGTTTGGCCCTAAAAACAAAGGGTATGTTGAGTGGACAAACATGATGTGGCCCTGAGCCTGAAGGTGCGTGGGGCCAGGCAAGCTGGATTCGATGGGTCTGATCTGGCAGAACATGATGTGGCCCTGAGCCTGAGGGTGCGTGGGGCCAGGCAAGCTGGATTCAATGGGTCTGATCTGGCAGCAGGAAGCAGCAGTAAGGGAAGGACAGGATGATGAAGCTGAGAAGCCAGAATGCAGGCCGGAAGCAGGAAGCTAGCTGCCTGCCTGCCGGACGGACAGGAGTCTGGAACAAGTCTCAGCTCAGTCATAAGAGACAACTTGAAGATTCAGCACTTTGGGGACAACAATGTTCAAAATGCAATTGTCAGAGAGGTCAGGTTCCTTGGTACGAAGACACACCTGGCATTTTAGTCGGCCGAGAGCGAGGCAGGAAGGGCTCCTGCACCTGGCTCTTGGAGGACAGGAGTAACTGCTGTCACTTACATCTACTGGCTCTATAGCAGCTTATCTACGCTCAGAGAACAGGATCACAGGTTATGGCTCCTAGTATCCAAACTCTAAAATCCACAGAGGCAGAAAGGCATCTGGAGACAGGTCAGTGGCTCAGTCATTACAGTGCTTCTGGCTAGGCAGAACTCTGCCCTGGCTATGATGGTGGATCCATGGGAGTGTAGTGAGGGACAGGGATGGGGAACAAGGGATGCTCATGAAGGATCACAGGGCTGTGAGACTCCAGTCAGAGGTCAACCCTCCCTTCTCTTGGTGGGGAGGACCAAATGTAAATGTTACACCCTCACCCACTGCTCAGCCTTTCCCTTTCAAAGCCATGGCTGGCTAACTGTTGCGGGAGATACCCCCAAAATATACTTCTCAATGTCTGCTCCCAGAAGATGGCCACGTGTAAAACTGCTTAGAACTAGGCCTCTTTCAAACCTCTGGTAGGCTGTCCTGTGTTGAGAGCCTGAGCCTGAGCAGAAGCACTGGCAGGGGCCAAGCCAGGAGTCTACTGGAGGGGAAGTGGAAGGGGGGGTGACCCACCCTGCAGGACAGGTTTGTGAGGATATCCTGAGGTTCACCCAGCACGACTGGAGGTCAAGCCATGGTTTCTCCAACCTGAGGACAGGGTGGTGTGAGCATGTTACAGGGACAACAAACAAGGGACGAGCATCTATCTCAAATAGTGCGGCATTCTTACGGGGATGAGAAAACCCAAGGGAAAGGTTTCATCTAGGGGTCAAACAAGCGACGTGTTTTACTCCTAGGTGACAAAGGAAAGGTCTTCTAGCCATTGCTCTAGAAGAGAAATCTAAAACCTAGACTCTCCTGGAAATCCCTGTTCCTGGGGCACGTTAAAAACCTGAAGAGTCCATGTCTCAGTCTAGCTCAGGCCACGATGGGATGTAAAACCTTTGCAGGGAACCTTCCAGCAGGCGCTCCATCCACAAGGACAACTTGCTCAGCTTGCCCTTGAGGGGCTTGGGCCCGAGGCCACAGGGAAGCTTCCCTCTGGAGGAGTCAGGGTCACAGGAGCCCACAGCCTCCTCGTCCACTGTCTTTAGGGGCTTGAAAAGGCAGAAATACTTCTTGTGGCCGTTTAGGGCCAACACATAGCCAGTGTAGTCCCGCTCCATGAAGTGCTTGTCATACTGGTTTGGGATCGGGGCTGCATCCTGAGCAAACTCCAGCAAGTACTCCAGCCACTCTCGGTGCTTGTCCAGACTCAGGAAGGAGAAGTGGAGGCTGCTGCTCCTGTGCAGAGAGCACACGGGGTCAGGAAGGGGGCTCGGCTGTAGGCCACCGAGGGGAGCGGCCGCACTCTGCAGGGATGAACAGCCAGGAAAGGCTGGCTGAACCTAGGAGAGGATTTCTGCGGAGTTGGGGGTGGGGTGGGGTGCTCATGCTCCTCTGTTCAGAACCAGCAAGACATGGAAGTCAGGGGAGAGTGGTGGGGAGTGGTGTCCCTGTTATCCTAGCACTTGGAAAGTAGGGGAAGGAGGACTGTTCTGAGTTTGAGAGCATTCAGGGCTACATAGAAAGTACTAGATCAAGTCAGGTATGGTGGAGTTCACCTTTAATCCAGCACTCGGGAGGCAGAGGCAGGCAGATCTCTGTGAGTTTGAGGCCAGCCTGGTCTACAGTTCCAAGATAGCCAAGGCTACGCAGAGACACCCTGTCCCAGAAAACCAAAATAACTAACTAACAACCAACCAAATGGAAGTCAAGAGAAGGCCCCCAATGATGGCGGATGTCTGGCCTGAGAAGGATATAGAATCCTGCTCCTCAAGTGGGAAGTGTGCGAGTGTCTTCCAGTCTCTTTTATCCCAAGTGGAGTATCTTCTCTCTTCTTTCTATAGGCAAACACACTCGCACACTCACATAAACCACACAGCACAATCAAGCATGTACACACACAAACACTCCTGCTTACCCAGTGAATGTGTAGACCTCTAAAGCAAATTTCTGCAGCAGGCTTGTCTTGGTGGAACTGGAAAGGATGAGGACCACATTCATGTGGCCTGGCCTCAGGCGTACCAAGTTGCTGGTATATGTCACATCTGTGAGCTCAGTCACCTCCACAAAGCCTTTTCTGGGGATCTTGCTGTGGAGAAATACAGAGCAGTTTAGAGAGAGTCAAGACAGGGGGTGGAAGGAAGTGCAAGCCAGGTGTGGCAGTGCATGCTGCAACCCTTGAGGCTGGACATAGAGGGGGGGGGCGGGGCATGAGAGGCAAGCCTCAACTCTGTGACGAGTCTGAGGACAGCCTGGGCCATGAGAACACACACTCAAACCAGACAACAAAGCCAGTGGAGCCCAACGCTTCCTGGCTGGTGGGACCAGCTGCTCCACACTGCCCTGCCCTGCTGGCTGCACAGGGTGGCCCACTCCAGGGGCCTGGCCTGCAGCAGCCTTCCTCCTGCTGCTTTTCATCCAGTGCAAAGGCAGCTGTATGTCAGGTCAAAGGAGACCATGGGTGCTCAGTCTGTAGTTAACTCAGACTGGTCGGTCCTCTGTTGGTGACATCAGCAGTTCTGAGTCATGGGGACAGGCTACCCCCAGTTTCTGGCTCATTTACCTCCCTTGTGAGTTCTCCTATCTCTTCCTGCTTCCATCACGGAGCTGGGATTGTGAATCTGAAATCACAGGGCACTTGGTCTGTCAGTCCTGTATCTACAAATGTAGAGGGTCTCAGTGAACCCCGGGCAGCAGTGACTTTTTCCCTTACTCAGGATGCCTGGGAGGGAGGTGGAGAGACTGCTCATGTGTTACGAGTGTGCACTGTTCTTCCAGGAGCTTTACAATAGCCTGGAACTTCAGCTCTAGGGGTACAAACCTACACACACACACACACACACACACACACACACACACACACACACACACTTAAAAAATAATAATTAAATTAAAAGAAACCCAAAGCCTCAGAATGCTTGAGAATAGGAACGTTTTGGATTTTTAGATTCCCCCTCCCATTTTATAATATGTGCAAATATGCAAGGAGATATGACAGGCAGTCAAAACATGACATGACGTCTGTTCATCTACCCCAGCCTGAAGGTGACTTCACATACACTTTGTGTGCATGTGAACTGTGACTGGGACTCACCGGATGAGGCACAGAACTGTTTTCTTTTTTCTGAGATGAGGTCTCAATATGTAGTTCTGGCTGGCCTGGAACTCACTATATAAAACTCACAGAGATCCTCCTGCCTCTGCCTCCCAAGGGCTGGGATTAAAGGTATGCGCCACCATGACCGGCTGGCACAGACTACATGTGGCCTTAGGTTGCTGGCCATTATGTTTCACACTCTGGGTTATTTTAGTGTTGGGGGCTAGGATGTTGCTCAGCGAGAATGCTTGTCCAGCACATGGTTTGATCCCCAGCACTTCAACCCCCTCCCCTGATCCAACAGCCAGGGTTTAGAGCACAGCAAGGTGGAGGCCCCTCCACACTATCCACCCTCCATGCTCTTTGTGGCCAAGGGCAGGCATGTGGTGTCTGGGAAGAACCTGCTGTTTTCTTTGGTGAAGGTTGGCTCAGTCTTCCCGGTCTTCTCAGGGACCTCTTCCTTATCTGGAGGCTGTGACTCTCGTTCCTCATTTGAGTCGCTACAGAATGAAAACAATTTATTTTTTAAGGGGTCTAAACGGCCCTGGCAGACTGGGGCTCCCACTGATGTCCCTTGGCTCACCTGAAAGCCTGGACAATGACAGTGCCGAAGAGAATGAAGAGAGCGGAGAAGATGAGGGACAGCAGGGGCATCATCTCCCGCCTGAAAGCAAAGGCAGCTGGATTAGCTGCACATCCATGGCCCAGGAGTGAAGCCCCAAACCAAAAGCCTTTCACCAAGAAACACAACCCCAGGACAGGCTGTTGCTGGGGTGGGGAAGGGGGAGACCGTTTCCTCAGTGGCCTAGTCACAGAGACTGGTTTCTGGAAGAGGGCTTTAGGCTGCATCTAATACATTCTTCAGAAGGAGATGAGAGATTTAAGTCATATACAGGGAAGGACTTGCTGCCACTGAGGTATCTATTGGTGGCTACAGAGTCTGTGGAATGATTTCAATTTAACTGATTCTTCTGTGGCCAGAATGACCAGATGTGGCTGAGATGGAACAGGGTGTATCACAGTCAGCTTCAGCTGTGAACTCGACACTAACTAGTCACCTGGAAAGAGGGAACCTTGGCAGGAGAGTTGCCTCCATCAGACTGGCCCGAGGGTGTGTCTGGACTACTAATTGACATGGAAGGGTCCAGGCCGCCGTGGGGGTGCCACCACGGGCAGCTAGTAAGCAGTGCTCCTCTGCCTTAGCTCCCGCCTTTGCTTGTAAGCCAAAATAAACTGTCTCCTCCCCCGTTTGTTTGGGTCATGGGTGGACACATTTGGGAGTGTACACACTGGACACCACTGTCAGGCCCTGTGCTGAGAGGCAGACATGTCATCAAGTAAGAACTAGGATCAGCTCTGTTGACAGGGAGGCCAGCTGGAGTGATCCTTCCCTCCCCCAGGAGGTGCCAGTCAGCAAATATTAAAAAGCAAAGAAAAAGGAAGCTTGTCATAGGGAACATGCGAATGCATAAACTCTCCCACTTCTAGCAGCAAGTGCACACTGAGATCCAAGGACAGCTCTTTCCAGAGCTTCGAGGCTGGCTTTGACAGCCTACAGTAGGTACATACTGACATTCTGAATGATCGAGGCTAGCTTTGACAGGGAATAAGAAACCCAACAGAGCCCTACCAGTTACTGTGAAGCAGGCTCTCCCACCAGTCTGAGAGGGAGTCAGAAACAGAGTAGAGCCACCGGAGGAAAAACACCTATCAGAGAGTAAACAGGCAGTGTTCAGGACCAAGCCCAGAAGGAGGCCCCCCCCCCCCCCCTCAACGCAGCACTTCTTCAATCCCTGCTCTGCCCTGCTCCTCCCCCTCCTGATGGCCCATCTTCCCTGACCCTGATGCTCACAGGGGCAAGTTCATCAGCCAGGTCAGGAAGCACAGCCTCGGAGGACAGAAAGGCCGGATCTTTCCGAAGCTGGTCAAGATAACCCAAAAGGACGAACTTATCACTCTCGCTGCCCGTCCAGGGGTCATCTAGGGTTTTAAACACCACCCTTCCTGCCGTGTTTCTTCTTTCCAAGATGGACACCTGGGAGAAAAGGAGAAAACCATTAGGAGTTTCAAAAGCAGCAGGATAGAATGACACCAGGAATTGCAGCCCCTGGGAGGCTGAGGCAGGAGGATGGAGAGTTTGAGCCCAGCCTGGACTTACACAGCTAGACCTTATATATATAAGGCTGGCTTGAAACTTTGTTATCCTGCCTCTACCTCCTGACAATCGTCAGAGTAATGGTTCTTATGGTGACTTTCCAAAGCTTCTGTCAAAATTCTAAACCTTTTTTCTTCAAACAGATTTGTGTGACAGACTCTGACATAACATTAGAGTTGAGGCGCCTTTGCTTTGAGGAGAGCATTTCCCTGACAACGGAGTGAGAACAGAGAAGGCAGTGTGTTGGGCATGAAAGCCAGGACCTTACACATTTCAGGCAAACACTCTATCACCAGACTACAATCGTCAGTCCAAAAGCAGCAGACTTCTGGGAGGCGGGCATCGAGAAAGGAGAGGTTTCAAAGCACATTAGCAGTGGCCTGAGATTTGGGGAATGGGGCCTCAATAGTTCTGCACTACCATAGCTGACCCTAGGAAAAGCTGTTGGAAAAGGCTGACACACCTCAACCTTCCCTTATGGGAAGTGGCCAAGATGGCTCAGCTGGGATGGCACCAAACTACAGGAAGAATGCCTTCCAGAGAGGACTGGAGCCACACGGGGGATGTAAAGTGGCTAAGTGAAAGGTGGAGTTCTGACTAGACTCAAACCAAGTCTTAGAGGTTTCCAGATGTTGGCACTCTGTACTTAGCACTCCCAAGACAGGAGGAATGGGGATGAGGGTTGGGGCTCGTGGCTTACCCCTGACTTCCCTTGGAATGCCTCGCTGTCTGGTAGCAAGGTGCTGGCAAACTCCTGCTGCCGGGTGCTGTAGACATGCACGAAGCGGACAGTGTCCTGAGTGTTTGCCAGTGCAAACGACAGGAAGGCGTCAAAGGGTTTGCTTAGCTTGTTAGCCTCAGCCGTCAGCAAAACCACACAGTACCTGGACACGAACGAGAGAGGAGGCCCTAGAATCAATTCCAGGCCGGGACCAGGCTTGGCAACTGCTAAGGAAAGAGGAGACACATCCTGCATGATGAAAACCTGTCTCTGAGGAAACCTTTAGAAGCCATGTGTCCCAGTCTCCTCTCTCAGGGAGGAGAGGTTAGATCTATCTCAGGGCAGAGGTGACAAATCTCATTCTGAAGGGGCTGCCTCTGCAAGGTTCTAAGGGAAGTCCAGTGTTCGTTTCTTCATCCTCCTGAACATTTACTGAGCTCTCAGGCAACATTCCCACCCTTGGTCCAGTGGACAAAACAGGCCTCTGACACACAGACACGAAAGTAGGTAATGACAGGTGCTGGGAGAAAAAGAGGATGGGACAGAGAGGCTAGGATAGGCAGAAGTCACACTCCTGCAGACCAGGAAAATGCCACCTGGTGCTTGAGCAGAGACCTGACTCAAGTCTGGAGGAGGAAAAGCGGGAGGAGCAACCTGCCGTGACCTGGGTCTGGAGAGCTCAGTGACAGATGTGTGGAGAACTGATGGAAGAGTAAGAGAATGGACGGGGGCAGGGACTCTACGGGACATGGTGGTGGCCTGCTCAAGAGTGCCAGTGGTAAGACAGTGGGGTTCCAGACAGCTCTGAGAATGTATGTGTGTCTGGGCGTGTGTGGATCAATCCTCTCCTTCTACCACCTGGATCTCAGATCAAACCCAGGTGGTCAGGCTTGACAGCAAGCACCTTGTCTTGCTGAGCCATCTTGATGGGCTTCCAGATATCTGCTAGATATGGTGGCCCATGTCTACTATTTCAGCATAGGGTGCAAAGGTACCCTGGACTATGGCACCTCACCCCATCATAGAGTTTAACTGCCCACAGGAAGACACCACTGTTCCCTCCCACTTCAGCGAGAGGTCAGAGCCTGGGGTTCATACTTCCTCTGTCGGTGAGACCGCTTCACAGGACAGAGTTCATGGAATAGCCGCTGGCTAGTGAGCCGGGCTGCCAGCAGGTACTTGTTCTGGGCGATGAAGTCTTCAATGACCTGCTTCTTCAACCCTCGAGCCTGGAGAAACACCAACAAGCATTCAGTTTCCACACTGCAAACAGGCTTTACTCACAAGCTTTCGAAGACCGTGGCTAACTCTGTCTACAGCAACATCACCAGGCAAGAAACATGCAGAGATGTCGGATAACTCAGGTGAAGATGATGATACCACTTTACACTAACAGCTTTGAAAAGTCAATCATTTTGATTTTTACACAAATATATTTCCATTTAGGATGTGTAGCAAACTGAACAATTCAAAATAAATCCAGAGCTAGGGAGGTGGCTCAGTGGTAGAACACTGTTCTAATATGCATGAAGCCCCAGGTTCAATCAATGGTACCTCAGAGAATGACAGAATGAAACAAAATACCCAAACAGTGGTAGCACTTGTTTGTTTGTTTGGTTTTTTTTTTTGAGACAAGGTCTTACTATGTACCTTGGTGGGCCTGGAATTTGCTATGTAGACAGGATGGCTTCAAAGTCAGAGAGATCCATCTGTCTGCCTCCTGAGTGCTGGGATTAAGTCATGTACCACCATTCCTCTTTTGAGACCGGCTCTCCTATAGCCCAGGCTGGAACCCTACTTGTTACGTAGCTGAGGCTGACCCTGGACTTCTGACCCTCCTCCCTCCCTTCCTAGTGCTGGGACTCCAGGCATGTGCCACCACACCAGTTTGCGTGGTGACAGCAGTGAAGGCAGGGCTTTACCCGCTCCAGGAGAGCGCTGCCACTCAGTGACACCCAGCCCTCCACACACACGGCAGGCCATAAAGTTGTCACTGATGCTGTCGCTGCTTTCATGCATGTTAAAGGACAGACATTACACAGGGGACGCAAAACTGCCACCAGCCTCAGACGATACTGTGTACTCAGCAGATCCTAAGGACAGAACAGATGACTACCAACACATCTGCAAAGTTGCTGGATGACACAAAGTCAGTATTGGAGAACCAACCGGATTCCCTTCTCAGCAGATGCTGTCTCACAAGTATGAAGAAGGGAGAGCCAACAGGTAAGATCCCAGGCCAGTGAGATGGCTCAGTGGGTAAGGGGGCTTGCCACCAAGCCTGACGATCTGAGTTTGATTCCCCAAACCCACCGAGTGGAAGGAAGGAACTGATTTCTACAAGCTGTCCTCTGACCTCCACACAGATACATGAATGTGCACAGGTACACACAAATAAATAAATGTAAAATTTAAAAAGGTTATAATCTTCAAAAACCAACCACTCACTGACATACTCACAACCTTTCATGCTCTATCTGCTGCCCTGCTACCTCTTTTTTTTTTTTTAATTTAATTTATTTATTATGTATACAGTGTTCTGCCTGTATCCCTGCAGGCCAGAAGAGGGCACCAGATTTCATTACAGGTGGTTGTAAACCATCATGTGGCTGCTGGGAATTGAACTCAGGACCTCTGGAAGAACAGTCAATGCTCTTAACCTCTGAGCCATCTCTCCAGCCCACCCTCCTACCTCTTTAAAAATTTTTGAGATAAGGTGTCAAGTAACCCAGGCTGGCCTGGAACTCTCTGTTAGTTGAGGATGTCCTTGTACTTCCTTCCTCTGGCTTCACCTCCAGAGTGCTGGGGATCCAACCTGGGGCTTGTGTCTGCCAGGCAAGCACCTAACAAATGAGCTCCTGCAACAGTGCCCCTCTACTGCCCCCACGTTAGCTTTCTCAGCCTCCAAAGTGTTGAGATTATAAGCACTGCCAGCCATCCAGCCCCCTCCTGTCTCTCCTGAGCTCTCCCCTGTCCAGGGTCACCTCCGCCAGTCTTTGCTGCAAGCAGCACCAATTTGGCACCCCTAAGACAAATTGGCTCTCTTCGTTCCCTATCAGCCATTTCCCCGTCTGGTTCTTGCCCCCCCCCAGACCTTCCTTATTTCCAGTTCCACACACCCTATACTACACAACTGCAGATCGCCTTTTGGTCTTCCCTCCCATGACTGAACCACTTCAGGCAGTCCATGGATGCTCCAGTCAGCACTGTACTCACCACACAGCAGTCAGGCAATGAAATGTTTAGTGACCCAAACAAAACATATTCTTTTAATTATGTGCTTATGTGTATGAGTATGCGCACATGGCAAACGAAAGGCTGTCCAGAAGGGATAGACAGGCCTCTTGGGACTGGAGTTACAGGTGCTCGTGAGCCACCCAACACAGGTGTAGGGAACTGAACTCTGGAACTCTGGGTCCTCTAGAAGAGCAGTACCAGTACATGTTTTTTAACTGCTGAGCCATCTCTCTAGCTCCCCAAATAAAGAATTTAATAAAACTTATTGTAGCCTTACTTAAGAGCCAAGGGCCAGTGGGCATGGTTGTACACTCAGGAGACAGAGGCAGGCAGAGTTCTGTAATTTCAAAGACTAGTCTGTACACTGAGTGAGACCTTGTTTAAAAAAACTAACATCCCCCCCACCTCCCACCCCCCGTCGGGTGGTGGTGGCGCACGCCTTTAATCCCAGCACTTGGGAGGTAGAGGCAGGCAGATCTCTGTGAGTTCGAGGCCAGCCTGGGTGAGTTTCAGGAAAGGAGCAAAGCTACACAGAGAAACTCTGTCTCAAAAACCAAAAAAACCAAAAAAACCAAACCAAAACAAAACAAAAAACTAACCCTCAAAACCAAGAAACACCTCTTCTCTCAAACCAACAAGTCTCCTGCCTCTCAGCCTTTATAGTACTGGAATTCCAGGTATGTGCCATCTGAGATAAAAATTTTTAAAGCAAAACATCATTGTGTCAGTCAAAAAAACAAAAAACAAACAAAAAAACCCAGCAAAATTTAGTGCATCAGTAGAAAGAAATGGCAAATGAGTTTCTCCTTTTTCTCCTGTCTTGCTCAATTTTGTCTTTCTCTGATTTATTCCTGAGTGTGCATGTGTGTGTTTGAGCACAACCAGGGGTTGGCTTTCTCCTTCCACCACACGTGTTCCAGGGAGAGAACTCAGGTGGTCAGGCTAGGCAGCTAACATTTTCATCCACTCAGCTGTCCTGATGACTCCCTCCTCTTTGATTGAGACAAAGTCTCCTTGTAGCTCAGGCTAGCCTTAGACTCATTATGTAGTGGAGAATGACCTTGAACTCCTGCCCTTGCAATGCTGGGACTACAAAGCTGGCTTCAACTGTTGCTTATTTGCACAAGGCTGAGGTAAACTGAAGGACGTCTTGACAGGAGGTGACTGATACTCACATACCTGGATCACATCAGCAGGCTTGTTTATGTGCTCTTTGAAGATCAGCATGGTGGGGGCATAGATATTGATGTTATACTGCCTGGTCATCTCCTCCACACCTCGTAAGCCAATGTACACATAACCGAAGGACACATAATCTCTGTATGCAAAGGCTGTCAGCTGTGAGGGCACAAGAGGGAGGAAAGGAAATCAACAGCTTGGTATCCAGCTTACACAGCAAGTGGGCCCTGTTAATGTCAGCGGCTGGGATGAGCTGCCAGCTTATGGATCCCATGAGTCTTCTTCACCCTCACACATTCACTTCAGGAATTCTATGATATTCTATGCATAAAAACTGAGCAAAGGTAAACACAAGTACTTTTCTTATAAAACAAAATAATGATTATGCTGAAATCTTGCCTGGGTACATGTGTGTCCTTGTGTGTGTATGTGTGTGTCTGTGTCCAGCCCAGCAATAAACTACAATGAACAGCCTTATCTGAAACACTTGAGACCAGAAATGGTTCAGACTTTTCCAGTTTGGAATATTAGCATATCCATAACAAAGTGTTCTTGGGAACAGCACCAAATTTAAACACAAAGAATCTGTATGTCTCACATACACCTTATCCACATAGCATGAAGGTAACTGTGTGTACATTTAGTGTGCCTACATCTCGGCTGTGACCTGTCACATGAGGTCAGGTGGAATTTCCTGCTTGTGGCATCAAGTCCATGTTCAAGAGTTTTTTGATTTGGGAATTTTCAATTAGAGATGCTCAATATGTAATTACACAAAAGACAAGCAGACAATGGGCTATGGCTCAGAGCTGGCTCCCTGGCAGGACCAGGAGGCGCTGCCCTGGGGTGAGTACCTTGTACAGCAGTGGTACCGCCGGCGTCTGGCCAAACAGGAGGGCGTGAGGCTTGTTCTCCTGCTGCCAGCCAGAGAGGAACCGCACATAATTTTTATTTGTAACCTTAAATTGGAGAGAGAAGGAGGGTTAGTTGCAATATTTCATTTTTAAGAAAGATTTATCTATTTTTATTTGTGTACATGTATGTTTTGCCTGAATGTATATGTATGTACTACACATAGGTCTGGTGCTCACAAAGGTCAGAAGAAGGCATGAAATTCCCCGGAACCAGAGTTACAATGGTTGTGAGCTGCCATGTGGGTGCTGGGAACTAAACCCAGGTCCTCTGGAAGGGTAGCCAGTGCTCCTAACCTCTAAGCCATCTCTTCGGCCCCAATATTTAATTCTTAACAACTGTATTATACTGCTGTCAGGAGATAAATAAATTAGGGATATTTATTATATTCCCATATATATATATAAAGATGTTGTTTATAAAAAAAATATGGATAAGTAATCTTTTTGTCTTTTTTGAGACAGGGTCTATGTAGCCCTGGCTGGCCTAGAACTTGCTATGTAGACCCGGCTGGCCTCAAACTCACAGAGATCCACCTGCCTCTGCCTTCCAAGTGCTGGGATTGAAGGTGTGAGCCACCTCAACCGGTTCCTCACTAGCATCTAAAGTTCCAGAAATAATACTTCGTTTAATGAGTTTGGTGGTTTTGGTAGATATGATCCTTAAAAATGTAGAAACCAAATGTAAATTCACTTTTTTTCTCAATGAAATCTGGTTTCAGCATTTTTTTTCCCAGAGCAGAGGACCATACCCAGGGCCTTGCGCTTGCTAGGCAAGAGCTCTACCTCTGAGCTAAATCCCCAACCCCGAGTATTTTTATAGAATAAATACATGCACATGAACAAATGCATAGCCATGAATCCTATCACGTCATCTAACTTTGTTGTTGTAAGGAAGCATGACAGTGACTTCAGATCAGCTTCCTGGGATGGGGTTAACAGTTGTGAGCTGGTTATTAACAGTGACCTTTCTCCGGCCGGCTCTGTTCGCCTGCTTCAGCCTTCAGTCTCCCAGGCTTTATCAGGATGATCAGGTGAAAGGAAACAGTTATATGCCAGGCTGTTCAGAGTGAAGATTGGGAGGTTCTGGTTGGTAGCCTGTTCTCAGCGGACACTCACCTTCTCCACCAAGTTCCCTGGAAGAAGACTCTCCACGAACTGCCGTAGGTTCTCATGGACCACTGCATTGTGGAAGAAGGAGATTTTCCCATTGATGATTCCTAGGATGGAGGGGGTACTGTGTGCTCCCAGGTGATGAGCCAGGCGTCTTTCGTAGCCAGCATGGACGACACCAATCCCCACACCTGAAAAGCACGGAAGAGTTCCACCAGGCCCTTCTGAGACTCTGGCAAGAAGGAATGCTGGCAAGTCCTTTACAGTGGGAAGTGAAACTCAACCGGTTGGAGTAGACATTTTTCTAATAGCTTGTTTAGCATTTTTTCACTGTTACAACTCTATGGTCAGTTTTTCCACCAGAACAATCTGGTAATATTTACAAATAATTGCAAACCTGAATATCTTCTAAGCCTGTTATTTCTAATTTTGGGAGCAGGTCATGAGGAAATGCTTTACAAGGAAAAAAGAGGGCTGGAGAGATGATTCGTGGATAAAGGAGTTTGTTGCCAAGCCTGAGATCCATCCCTAGAACCTACAAGATATGAGAAGAATTGACTCTGGCAGGTTGCTCTCTGACCTTTGTACATGTTTGTATACACACACACACACACACACACACACACACACACACTCACTCACTCACTCACTAAATAAATAAATGCCCATGTTCCTACCCATAAACAGACATGGATGGACAAGGTAAGGGGCCAGTGACTCAGCAACAGTGTCCCACCCAGCACCACAACAGGGGTTGGTTACATCTTCTCGCCCTTGGGAACACATCTCCCTTTTATATACATTACTTTATTGAGATACTGAAAAATGCACATTTTGGGCCTATGAAACGGCTCAGTGGGTAAAGGAGCTTGCTGTACAAGACTAACCACTTGGGTTTGACTCCTGGAACCCATGGAAAGGTGGAAGAAGAGAATCCTCTCCACAGAGTTGCCTCTGACCTCCATATGCTTGCTGTTGCATGTATATCCCTCCAACACCACACACACAATTAGAAACAATTTAAAAAACACATAAATTCTTTGGCTAGAGAGATAGTTCAGAAGTTAAGGGCACTGGCTGCACAGGGATCTAGGTTCAATCCAGCATCCACAAGGTGACTCACAGCTGTCTATCACTCCAGTTCCAGAGGATCAGACACCCTCTCTGGCCTCCTCAGGCACCAGGCACACATTCGGTGCATAGATGTATGTACTGGGCTGAATGTGGGGGCACACACCCTTAATCCCAGCACTAGGAGGCAGAGGCAGGTGGACTTCTGTGAGTTCGAGGCCAGCCTGGGCTACATATCAAGTTCCATGCTGGCCAGGGCTACAGAGAGAGATCCTGTGTTCTAGTCACTGTTCCACTGCTGTGAAAAGACACCATGACAGGGTAACTCTTTTATTTGTGTTTATTATGTATATACAGCATGTATGCCTGCAGGCCAGAAGAGGGCGCCAGATCTTTAGTTACAGATGTGAGCCACCATGTGGTTGCTGGGAATTGAACTCAGGACCTCTGGAAGAGCAGTCGGTGCTCTTAACCACTGAGCCATCTCTCCAGCCCTGATAGGGCAACTCTTACAAAGGGAAAGTATTTAATTGGGACTTTCAGTTTCAGAGGTTTGGTCCATTGTAGTCATGGCAAGGAGTATGGCAGTGTGCAGGCAGACTCGATGATAGAGAAGGGGCCAAGAGTTTTACAGTTGGATCCACAAGCAGCAGGAAGAGAGAGCCGCTGGGGCTGGCTTGGGCTTCTGAAACCTCCACCCCCAGTGACACACTTCCTCCAACAAAGCTGTTCTTCCTAATCCTTCTCAAGTATTGACACTCCCGGATGACTAAGTATTCAAATTTATAAGCCTAGGGGTGCCATTCTCCCCCAACTCCCTGACAGGGTTTCTCTGTGTAGCCCTGGCTGTCCTGGATCTCACTCTGTAGACCAAGTTGGTCTTGAACTCACAGAGATCTGACTGCCTCTGGCTCCCAAATTCTGGGATTAAAAGGGTACACCACCACTGCCTGGTGTGGCACACGCCTTTAATCCCAGCACATGGGAGGCAGAGGCAGGTGGATCTCTGTGAGTTCAAGGCCAGCCTGGGCTACAAGTGAGTTCCAGGAAAAGCACAAAGCTACACAGAGAAACTGTCTCCAAAAACCAAAAAAAAGGGAAAGAAAAGGTGCCTGCCACCACTGCCTGACTAATGGGGGGGCATTCTTATTCAACCCACCACACCTGTTTCAAATAAAACCCAGACACACATGCAGACAAAATGCCCATTCACATAAAATAACAATAATTTGAAAGAATTCTAAAAATGTAATTTTTTTCTTTTATTCCCTCCGTGTCTCTGTCCCGTCCCCCTCCCCGCTTCTCGACGGGGCCTCACTATGCAGCTTTAGCAGGCCTAAAATTTTATAGATCTGCCTCTGCCTCCCGGGTGCTGGGACTGAAGGTGTTGTATAGCACCAGCATGGCTACAAATTCCTTAGAAAGTGAATGAAGGCACCAGGAGACGGCTCAGTGAGTAAAAGCCTAGTGACTTGAGTTCAGACCCGCAGAACCCCACGTAAAGCACTGGATGTGGTAGTGCACATCTGTCATCGCAGCCTTCCTCTGGAGAAAGGGGAGGCAGAGGATCCCCGAAAAGCCTGGTGGCCAGCTATCCTGGAGTACACAGCAGGCAGAATAGACCTTGCCTTAAAACAAGGGGGTGAAGCCGGGCGGTGGTGACTGGTGCACGCCTTTGATTTGAGCACCCGGGAGGCAGAGTCAGGCAGATCTCAGTGAGTTCGAGGCCAGACTGGTCTACAGAGTGAGTTCCAGGCCAGGCAGGGCTACACAGGGAAACCCTGTCTTGAAAAACAAAAACAAACAAACAAAACAAAAAAACAAGGTGTGAAGCAAGAACTGATTTCCAGAATTTGTTCTCTGACCTTCACAAACATGATATACACAAATACACCTACAAAATTAAAAACAAACAAACAAAAAACAAAAAAAAGCAACCAAGTTTTAAAAAAGTGAACAAAATGAAGCTACCCCACTCAAGAGTCTGTAAGAGCCCTGGTAGCTGGGTGCTCAGCTGTTCATTTTTTTCTGCGTGCACTATGACACAGGCAGTAAGGTGGGGTCTCCTTTTCACTGGACACTAGCTTCAGTTAATACCTGTGTCTTCTCTTGTTCTTTCATTTAACCGGATGTCTGGAGGGCCAGCTACTCTACTAAGTGCAAGATTAACACGCAATAAGGAGACACTGTTTTGGGGGGTGTCTGGGAGACTTGAGTGTCACCTGAAACTGAACTCCTGGTCTCCTCCCCCATAGCTCCAGCCCTGCCTCTGTCACTCCAAACATGGCAGCTCCATTCCTCCAGCCCACAGCCCAAACATCAGCCTTCTCTCGTCCCTCACACCCACATCCAATCTGCCAGCCAGCCTCCTGGATCTCTTCAGAAGATGCAGCAGCTTTTCACCACTCCCATAATCCTTTTCCTTTACTCACTCCTCCCACCTCACTATGTAGCCAGGATGACCCTGAACACTCCCATCCTCTTGCTTCTGGCTCCCCAGGTGCTTGGATTACAGGTGTGCACCATAGCACACAGCTTCTTCTTGGCTGGCTGCTACAGTGGCCTCCTAAGTGGTCTTTCCTGTTGCAGTCTGTTCTTAACATAATCACCAGATTGTTCCTTCTAAATGAACCACACTATTCTTCTGTCCAAACCCTGCAAAGAAGTATTCACTCTACTTGGAATCAAACCACGGTCTTCAAAAAGGACAATGGGACCCTTAACGGTGTGGTCCCTGGTCCCATATCCTTTTTCCTCCTCCTTATTCTTAGCTTGCTCCAGCCCAGATCGGACAAGCTTTGGGGCCTTGGCCCTGGCC
The DNA here is from genome assembly GCF_903995425.1 of Onychomys torridus. Taxonomy (NCBI): domain Eukaryota; kingdom Metazoa; phylum Chordata; class Mammalia; order Rodentia; family Cricetidae; genus Onychomys; species Onychomys torridus. The sequence continues at coordinate 155,397,104 of NC_050444.1, forward strand.
CATTGGTGTCTCTGTAGCTAACATCCTCACTAACTTCAAGTCCTTCTCAGAAGGCTTACATCAGCCCACATTAAAGCAGTGTCCCCACATGCAGCATTCCCCAAAACCTCACTCACTTTCTGTCTTTCCACAGCGGTTTGGGAACTGCACTGGGTCCTGAGCATACTAAGTACCTGCTACCTCTGAGCTGCACCCCAACTGCTGCACCCCACTCAAGCACAGTTCACACATGGCCTTTTCTGCTCATTATTTATAAGCTGCCTTCCTCTTCTAGAATGAAGGCTCTAAGGAAGACGAGTCCTGTTGTACCACCAGCGTCAGAACAGAGCTGGGCACAATGAAAGTAGGCTACTGGTCTGAGACAGGGTTTCTCTGTGTAGCCCTGGCTGTCCTGGATCTTCCTCTGTAGACCAGGCTGGCCTGGAACTCAGAGATCCACCTGCCTCTGCCTCCTGAGTGCTGGGATTAGAGGCGTGTGACACTGCCTGGTTAACCAATTCCTTTTACACAACTGAGCTGTGCAGGAGATAGGAAGAAGCCAATTGCTTTCCTACTGTCACATTTGGCACTTAGCACCCTACGTGTGTGTGTGTGTGTGTGTGTGTGTGTGTGTGTGTACATGTACACCTGCATGAGTACCTTATGGTATGAATGTGGAGATAAAAGGACAGCTTTCACCAAGCATGATGGCACAAATTTTTCATCCCAGTACTTGGGAGGCAGAGGCAGGCAGATCTCTGTGAGTTCAAGGCCAGATTAATCTACACAGCAAATTTCAGAACAGTCAGGGCTATATAGAGAAATCCTGTCTCATAAAAACAAATAACCACAACCACAGAGACAGGAGACAATCAATGCCCGAGTTTGAATTCCCCTCACTTCCAATCACCAGTTGTGAGCTCTCAACCAAGTCCTCCAATAAAACTATCACCCAAGTGGTCCCAGGGAGTCTTTCATGACCTGCCTTTATCCCTGACTCCGACATTTTCCTTCTGTCAGGAGCGATGGTGCCTGGGTTGCTTTGGCTATGATAACAGTCACCACACTCCACAGCAATTTCTCATCTTAAAGTTCTGGAGACAAGGAGTCCGGTTTATCCCACAGGGCAGAGTCATGGTGTCGGCATGGCTGGCTTTCTTTGCAAGCTGCAGGGAGAGTCCATCTGGACCCTTTCCAGCTCCTGGTGACTGCCAGCATCTCTTGCTTTGTGGTCCCTCCGTGTGACATCTAACCCTGGCTACCAAGCCTGATGATCAGAGTTCCATGCCCAGAACCCACATAGTGGAAGGAGAGAACTGAGAGTCATCCTGTGGCCTCCGTGTGTGCTCATATGTGTAAAATAAAAATGTAATCTGTGAAATGTAATGTAGCCTTGGTCCTAAAGTGCTCAGAGGTTTAGCATCCACACTATCTCTCCACCAGCCAACACAGCGTAAGACAGTCCCGCTTCATGACCAATAAGCTCTCAAGTTAGTGGCTTCTGCCCCACCCCCGCTCTCCTCATGCAGGATACACCGTGAGTGAACAACTTCCCACTGCCTCTGCTGCATGTCATGCTCAACTCACGCCCAACCTCTTCCGGGAGCAATTGGATCCAGGCTCAGGGACACAATCTGCCAAAACCCAGAATCTGAGTATTCTGCACAGCACACTAAAGGTTTGCTTTGGAACAAAGAAGACCCAACGATATCCAGAAGTCCACTTTTTTCAGAGAACTCGGGTCCTGAGGGTTGGGTTTACTCCTTTTTAAAATAACCAAACAGGTGTCTCTACAGGTGGTTATAGAACACCACCACCACCACACACACACACACACACACACACACACACACACACACACACACACACTCAGTAATATCAGCACTGAGGAATTACTAAAACGAATATTCTCTCTGTATCACTAAAATTTTCCTGGCCCCAAGTGTTGAATAAGATGAGGACAGGGCCTGGATGTGGTGGCATACACCTTTAATTCCGACACACAGAGAGAGGCAGAGGAAGAGGAGCAGAGAGGCAGACAGGCAGAGGGGCAGAGGCAGAGATGGGTAGATCTCTGCCTCTCCAGAACTTAATTGAGTTTTCAGACAGGGGCTTTCTCTGTAGCCCAAGTAAACTGTCCTGGAGCTCAGTATGCAGCCCAGCCTGGCCTTGAGCTCAGGGAAATCTTCCCTTTTGCCACCACCCAAGTGCTGGCTCAAACCTGGTTTTTAAGTCACCCAGACAGTGGGAGTTAGTTATGGCAGTACTAGCAAATTACTACCTAGTGTGAGGTCATGGGTTCTATACATCCGTCGTTCCTACCACTTGAGGGTAGCTTTGGTTAGCCAATGATTTCCTAGCTTCTTGACTGTACTCTCAGCTTTCTAATGAGGGACCTGGATATTACACAGATAAAGCTTTAAATCAATCAGGCAAAAGGACAGTGACGGGCCAGCAAAATGGCCGAGCCAGTAAAGTGTTTACACATAACACTGACAACTGGGTTCACTCCTCAGGATCCACATAAAGGTGAAGGAGAGAACAGAGTCCTCGGAGTTTCCTTTGATCTCCATAGAGTACCATGACTCGAGCTTCTCCCCTGCTACCCAATAAAAATTAAAAAAAAAAAAAAAAAAAAAAGCCTGGCATAGTGGTGCATGCCTTTAAGAAATTAAGAGGCAGGGGTTGGGAATTTAGCTCAGTGGTAGAGCGCTTGCCTAGCAAGCGCAAGGCCCTGGGTTCGATCCTCAGCTCTGGAGGTAGGGGTTGGGGGGAGAAGAAAAAAAAAAAAAGAAATTAAGAGGCTAGAGAGCTCGGTGGGTAAGAGTACTTGTTGCTCTTACAGAGGACCTGGGTTTGATTCCCAGCACCCACAACCTTCTGTAACTGAAGTTCCAGGGAATCTGACACCATCTTCTGGTCTTCTCAGGCTCCAGGCATCCAAGTGGTGAACAGAAAACACATAGGCAAAACATTCATACACATTTAAAAAATAAAAAGAAGAGTAGCTTATACTTCTTCCCACTCCATAAACATCCCTCAAAAATCAACCATTCTGGACTTGGGAAAAGAAAGCACACTGCTTGTTCCCTTTCTCCAGCACCCCGTCTAATTTAAGAATGGTGAGCAGGAGATGGCTCTGCTTAAGAGCACTTGCTGCTCTTGCAGAGGACCTGGGTTCAGTTCCTAGCTCCTACATGGCAGCTTATAATCCTCTCTAACTCCAGCTCCATGGGATCTAATGACCTCTTCTGGTCTCCGTGTACACTCCATGCATGTAGTACACAGATATACATGTGGTGAACACTCATATACATAAAACACATAAATCTTAAAAAGAAAAAAAACAAGCATGACCAGTGTCCCCTCTTGTATAAATGTATCCTAACGAGGACATGACTTACCCAACCCTTCCAATTCCTGGACCACTTCTTTCCAGACAGGCTCGATATGGACACAGCTGAAGCACCAGTCTGACGTGATTTTAATGAGGTAGGGCTTCTTGAAGCTATCGGGAACTACTTCATTCACATAGTGTGAAAAGTGCAGTAAGTACTTCTCATCAATTGAGTCCCGCCGCTCCGAATTGAAAGGGAAGTGGAAAAAGGACTCATCAAAATAGAAGTTCTCGTGGAAATGGCGGAAGCGGAACTCGCGCTGCTGCTTCTGGTAAGCCGGGTTCTCACCAGCGTCTCCATACTGGTCATAGTTCGTCCTTTTTTCCTCATTGGACAGAATCTACAAGCAAGATGACAGGGAGTCTAAAGGAGGAAGTGGCTTACCAAAGGCCTTTCCTTCCCCTTCTCTTCTTTCAAGACCGGGGACTGAAGCCAGGCCTGTGTGCACTTGGCAAGCCCTTACCACGGAGCCCCACCCCAGCCCCACATGGCTGTTCTGTAAGCAGCCTGAAAGAGACAGTACATTTCTAATGAATGTATAGTAGAGCTGCTGGGTTCAACTTCCAGCAAGGGGAGGGAGGGAAGGAGGGGGAGATTATGACCTGACCATCCCTAGAATCCACACGGCAGGAGAGCCAACTCAGGCAAGCTTTCCTCTGACTGCTACATGAGTGCTGTGGAGCTTGTAAGCCCACAAAATACACACATACACAAAATTAATAAGTTAATCTCAAAGCTCCAAACAGAAAACATAAAACCCTCAAATTTCATTTGTTGAGATCTCCACACTCATGTTGACATTAAGGCTGTCAATCATCTCAGTAAGTACTAGCAAACAGGAAACAAAGAAGACTCGACATAATGACATCACCAGGATCCATCACAAGATTACCCTGGCTGTGTCTTTGGAGTTAAAATCATTTGGACCAAGGCATGGTAGTAACAAAGAGTAGAGTCCAGTGCCTTGTGCATGAGCTGACTTCAGCTTTTGCATTTATGTTTACTTAATGTCCGCCAGACCACAGGTGTGGCCGTCAGAGGACAACTTGCAGGAGTCAGTGCTCTCCTTCCACCACTTGGGTCCGGGGATCGAACACAGGCCTCTGGGCTTGGCAGTAGGAGCCCTTCCCCACTGAGCAATTTCACCACTGACTTTGTTTTACTGAACCCTAACTCTGAAGGCTAAAATTCCATAATCTTTTTAGAGTGATGAGTCACTGTACAGCCTAAGTACTATTTGCTGAAGCACATTACCCTGACAAGTCAGGCAGCTAAGACTCACTGCTTATGTGTATTCTAGGTTGTGCTATTTAAAGTGACATGTTGGAAACTTACCCAAAATCTTGTGTTTTAAAGTTATTTGCAACCTTGTGTAACCAGGCAAACTGGTGTGTGATTCTTTAACCTAAGTCTTTACAGTCATAACAGACATCTGCTCTGGGTAATTGCACAATTCTAATTAAAGCTTTCAAAGTGGGCCAGGTTTTCCAGGAGCTGAAACATTCAGGCACCTGCTTCAACATGTTGGAGGGGCAAAGCTATTTTCTCTAACATCATGAGGAAACTGGGTCAGGATGTGGAGAATGTGCCCTGCTGAGGGAATGGTATGGTACTGATCACCTTTGGCCTGTGTTCCTTTTGTTTTGCTCCATGTATGTGTTTGCATTTCTGTTTGCATGTATGTGAGCTCATGTGCTGTGGAAGCCCAAAGCTGATGTCACTCTGCACCTTACTCACTGAGCCAGAGTCTCTCAACCAAACCCAGAGCTCTCACCAAGGCTAGCCTAACTACATGGCTGCCCTGGGGATCCTTTCTCAGCCTTCTGAGCGCTGCAATTACAGGTGGCCTGCCAAGCCCATCAGGCCTTTGTGTGGGTTCTGCAGATCTGAACTCTGGGCCTCCCGTTTGTATGGCTGAGAGGCTGAGCCATCCCCAGCCCTTCTGCCCCATTTTCTAGACACTAGCAGAGGCACTGGAGCATCTGACATGGTACCTCGTAGGCCTTGCTGATCTGAATGAACTTGTCCTCAGCTCCAGGGTCTTTGTTTTTGTCAGGATGCCTGAAACACAGATGGTGAGAAGAGAATTCTTTATGCATGATCACTTTATAACTTTATATACAGCTTACAATATCAGAGAAGCAAAGGGAAGGTGGTTTGGTTAGGACTGTTTTCTAAAATAAATGGTAGAAACACTCAGTTGCTTCACATGACCATAAAAATGCAACTTAAACACAGGCAATTTCCTCTCAAGGTGCTCTAGCTGAGCACATTTTCAAAGCACCACATAGCACTGCAGCATGCTGCTGAGGAGAGTACCCTCATCCTCATCTCAAGCATGACTGAAGAGGGCTGGAGGCTAAATCAGTTATCCCCGCTGTCCCCAGACAGGAAGGAGTGTTCCCTCCCTGCGTCACGGTGGTCTTGCAGGTGTTTTAGTTTTCCCCCCTGAACATAGGTAGGGTGCTGGCAACGCTGCAGCCCTGAGGTAATGGTCACATTGCCCATGCCTGCTGTTCACACTCAGATCAGAACCCTGGTTTCTGCCACTGCCCTGCTGATCCCACTCTACCTGTGACTGGCTACTTTTCCTTACCAATAGGTAATGCTTTCAAGGCCACATGTTTATTAAGCTGTGAGAAAGCGGAGAGTCCATGCAGGGTGATTTCAGCTAATCTCAGAACTTGCTGTTTCTACTTGAAGCTATGTTATTCTGCGTCTTTTCATCTTTATAGCGACATTTTCTCTGGGGACTAAAACTGGTTTTTTTGGGGGGGAGTTTTTCAAGACAGGGTTTCTCTGTGTAGCTTTGCACCTTTCTTGGAATTTGCTTTGGAGACCAGGCTGGCCTCGAACTCACAGAGATCCGCCTGGCTCTGCCTCCCGAGTGCTGGGATTAAAGGCATGTGCCATCACCGCCCGGCTAAAACTGTTTTTTGAGACAGGGTCTCAGGTAGCCAAGGCTGGCTATAAACTCCTGAGCCCCCTGCTTCTACCTTGGAGTGTGGGACTGCAGGTGTGCACTGCCTCACCTTGGCAGCGCTGGGGATTTTTTTGGTCTTGGAGAGTGGTTACATTTGCTTCCTAGCTGTCTTCTAAGACTGAAATCAGACTTTCATAAAGAATTTCAATGGTCACGACATGAAGAGATTCCGTGACTGTTTGACCCAGGAGCTGGGTATATAGATCAGGCTGGCCTCAAACTCTTCATCCTCCTGCCTCAGCATCACGAGAGCTGGGATCACAGGCCTGTTCTACCACACCCAGCTCCATTTATTCTTTGCTGTTGTTTTGAGACAGGATCCCTTTATATAGCCCTGGATGTCCTGGAACTCTTTGTGGACCAGGCCGACCTCAAACTTACAGAGATCCACCTGCTTTTGCCCTCTAAGTATTGGAATTAAAGGTGTGCACCACCAAGCCTGGACCCATTTATTCTTTTTTTTTTTTTTTTTTTTGGTTTTTCTGAGACAAGGTTTCTCACCAGGCTGGCCTCTAACTCACAGAGATCCACCTGCACCTGCCTCCCAAGTGCTGAGATTAAAGGTGTACACCAACCACCGACCACCCATTTATTCTTTATATAATCACATCCACTAACCTTATGAAATTTCTTCTAGCAAACATTCTTGGAAGGAAAACAATTCACAGGGAAGTAAAGACTGACAACTCATCAAATGCATTGAAATAAAAAAATTTACAATTCAGTAAACTTATCTGAGCAGGAATGTCTGAGTGGTTTATACCCCATATTCCACCCTCTAAAAACAAGGAACTTCATGTGACTTGAACTTGGCTTCCACCTGTGCTTCCCCACTGAATCCTTGCATTAACAGTCACTGAGGTTAAAAAGTAAGTGTCAGGTAGGCACAAGGAAAACACCAGGACTTGAGGGGACGGGATGGCGGCTCCAAAGCATGTTTCTGCCTGACCAAATAAAGGGCATTGAATATTCAAACCAGGTTAAGGAGGAGCGGATAAAGCTGTTCAAGCTTGCAAATGATGACCTGACAGGAAGAACTACACACACAGGGCAGGAAGAGGGGGAGGGACTTTGCAGGAGACCAAGGCAGGGTCTGAGGCAGCTGGGTAGGAGAAGTCAGCTGAGAACCTCGGAAGACACTTGACAGTATGAACTGATAAAGAGTACTTTCCCAAAGGTGGAGGACCTCTCACCGTTGCAAGTACTTGGAGAAGGGAAGTCCCCCCCCCCCCCAGGGGGGGAGTATTGTCCAATGTTGTGTTCAGGGAGTGAGACAGATTCATGAACTGCCTCATGCCAGGCAAAATTTCCATTTCACAGTGAAGGAAACACTGCATGGGCTCGACTGTCAGTGTGACCTCTAAAGGAATAAAAATGGAGATACAAAGAAGTACTTTCAGTAAGAATGAGGCGGATTGATGCACCTTGGCTGAGCAAGCCATGTAACGCCAATCTGATTCTCTTATGGGGGCCTTAGGTACTCTGTTAGCATGGATGGCAAATAAAAGTACCCATGTTAAGACAATTCCCGGGCAACAAATACAGTTTTCCTGACAGAAAACACAGTCATTTCACATTGTTTACCCAGCAAGTAACAATTTTTGTGAGGTCTAAGAAACACTTAGGAAAGCACTTGGCGAAATATGGTCAGATTGCTAACCATTTTCCCTGCCTCGGATCATCGTTCTGGAAGTCAAGTGGGGCTGTAATGCCACTTCCAGTGGTTTCTACGAATCCTTCTAGAGGAGACACAGACTAACGGAAGTGAGAAAACACTGCCAAGACCCAACGGGGAGAAAACAGGAGGACGGTACACATGTGCAAGTAGAATACGATTTCAATGCACGGAGCCAACACTGTTCATTTGCACGGTCACAAATTACTCCAAGACACTCCAACAGGAGGAAAAGGACACAGTACATTTAGCCAACAGCAGAATACCTTTTAAAGCTCAAGATAGAAAAGTCACAGCTGTAGTGGACAGCAGTAGGTCCACATCCTTAAGCTAGCATTCTGCCCAGCCAAGGCTATATATCCTGTCCAAAGGCTGTTATTTCTGAAAACACTGCAGATTATCATTTTGCTTTAAGCACAGAGAGGCACGGCCCTGAAGTATTACTGAAAGCCAATTTGGCAGAGAATTACTGGAAAGAGGCCATGCATTATTCGACAATGTGTTTTCAGCATCCAATTCTAGATTCCTCGTGATATGAATTATAGCCCCAAATATGTATTCATAACATTATAAACGACCTTTGAACTTTACCACAACTAGTTTAGAATCAAGCTAAATCTGCTCAGTGAGGAAGAATGGTGCCAGCCAGAGCCAAGCAAGGTTACAGACTCATCTACTTAGGGCAGCTTTGCAGCTGCCCAACTTGACACTCCTTCCCGCCAAAGCACTGACCTGCTCAACCTTACCCATGCACAAATGGGCAAGTGATTGCAAAGCCTAAGGCAATACAGGTTTACCAACTCTGAGCTTTGACCTTTCTATTTGTATAGCATGTTCAAACATCTTTTTCTTGGGCTAATCAAATGGGTACAATGAGACAGAGAACACGGAGGTGAGCATGCAGTAGGTGCTCAATAACAGTACACCTGTTCCCCTCTCTGTGGCTACTTAACCCTTGTGCCTCTCTGGCTTGGCTGAAGCTGTCCTGAGAGAAGTGTGCCCAAATAAGTTTAACACTTACTGCTCCTCGATAATTAGAATCCTGAAAACAGGTAAAGGTATGATAGTTCTCGTGAGTACACATAAAACTCCAGAGGCAGGGGTCCACATAGCAAGTTCTAGGCCAGGCAGGGCTACACAGTAAGATCTCTGTCTCAAAAAAAAAAAAAAAAAATTCTGATAGCTCTCTTAAGATTTTTTTAAAAAGTAATGCACTTGGTTCTTGAATCTCTTTTTAAAATTGGAGGCCAAAGTACTTATTTTAAACTTTTTTAAAGCATAGAGAGTTAGAGAACAAGACTGTATAACATTCCCTATAGCATTTGTAACCATAAAGAAATGCTTTATAGGGGCTGGAGAGATGGCTCAGTGGTTAAGAGTACTTGCTGCTCTCACAGAGGATCTAGGTTCAGTTCCTATACACATATCAGGCCACTCACAATTGCCTGTAACTCCATCTCCTCTTCAGATAGATAACATAATTAAAAATAATATCTTAAAAAAACAGAATTATTAGAGTGGGAGGGAGGTGAGGAGGTGGGAGAAGGGGAGGGAGGGGGAACTGGAGTTGGTATGTAAAATGAAAAAAAAAAAGTTTAATAAATAAATATATTAAAAAAAAACAATTACTTTATAGGTCAGGCATGGTGGTGCACACCTTTAATTCTAGCACTTGTGAGACAGAGAGGCAGGCAGAACTCTGAGTTCGAGGCCAGCCTGGTCTACAGAGAGAGTTCCAGGACAGCCAGGGCTACACAGAGAAAACTCTGTCTCCAAGAAAGGCATCTTATCACTGTTGACTGCTTTCTTTATTTGCTCTAGTGAACCTGGACCTTGCCAGGCAGCCCAGGCTGTCCTCAACTCAGGGTGGATGAGCCTTCTGCCTCTGCCTCCCAAGTGCTGGGATCATAAGTGTAAGGTACCATGTTCAGTTTGATTACTTTTTTTTTTTTTTTAAATCAAAGTTATTTCTTGTTTTTTTTTTCAAGACAGGGTTTCTCTGTGTGGCTCTGACTGTCCTGGAACTCGATTTGTAGACCAGGCTGGCCTCAAACTCACAGAGATCTGCCTGCCTCTGCCTCCTAAGTGCTGGGATTACTGGCATGTGCCACCACGCCTGGCTTCAAAGTTACTTCTTACTTTAACATTAAATATCCTAACAGTATCTAAGACAATGCTGTAAGCCATTCTTGAAGGGTGTGTGTGTCAAAGTAAACACAGGTTTTGGGATCACTAGAAATGACGGAACATGGGCCGTTAGCTGACCACTCATACTTTAGACAGCTATATATATTGAACACAGAACAGACAAGCCATCGTAATTTGGCTTCAGCCAGCTGCTGATTGCTTAGCGTATGTTAAACTTCCATTCTTGGTCTCACATACCATTCCCGGGCGAGCTTCTTATACGCCTTTTTAATGTCAGTCTGACTGGCTGTGCGGCTGACCCCCAGGACTCTGTATGGGTCAAAATCCAACGCAGACAGACCTTGCAGGGTCAGAAAGAGAACTATCCAGAACTGCCAGGAGACGCTCAGCTTTTTCACCTCCATTTCTCTTCCTTCCCAGAGCCGAAATATTAAGAGGTCACTTTAAGTTCCAGAGGCAGGAACCTGGACAGTCTTGCTTTTTTAGGTGAGGAGATAGATATAAAGAATTAAACATTTTTTAAAAAATGGGAATGTATCAATCTAGTTGACTCTATCCTAACAAAACAAAACAAAACAAAACAAAACCCAAGCTGGGCAGTGGTGGGGCACACCTTTAGTCCTAGCACTCAGGAGGCAGAGACAGGGAAATCTCTGAGTTAAAGGCTAGTCTGGTCTACAGAGCAAATGCCAGGACAGCCAGGGCTACACAGAGAAACTCTCTCTTGAAAAACAAAACCACATTGAAAATAGATGAACTGAAATAAGTAGCAACCATGAAAATATATTCAGAATAAGCAGGAGACTGTATCTCAAACCACAATTTCATCTATCTTTACAATAAACTTAGAATTATTGGCTTCAGAGTAGCTCACTGAGAAAGTATTGAATAAACTCATAAATTCATCATCCAACTTATCATGTACTAAATTACAGTATGGAATCATTGTGGCACTTCTGGGCACTAAGTAAATACTTAAGTAAAAAATAACTGTGCAGTAATGTTCAGTAAGCCTGCTATTATTTTTTCACCATGTTCATTCAAAGAAGAAAGTAAGAAGCTGTTCTTTAATCTGATTAGCAATTTTGGTTATTGACCATGGAAACTTCAGCTATGAAAAAGTGGTTAAGAAAAAATTTTGTTTTCCATTTAAAGAAAACTAACAGGATAGACTTGTATAGGCATGGCTTTAAAATGTTTAAACTCCAACTCCACTGAAGGGTTGAACTCAATGTGGGTTTTGGAATAATCCTGGCTGGTTGATGAGATGGTATGGTATTGGGGACACACACAGGGCTATGATCTTTTATACCACACACTGTGTTCATGGATCACATTTATCTTGACCTCACAGTGTTAAGGCTCAGTGGCAGACACCTTACTCAGGGGGGTGGATTTTGATAGGTGCAAGACAAATGCTGTTTGGGAGTCTTCACAGACCAGCTGGCCACTGTTTAGAACTGTACACACGCTAAGTAAAATCCACAAGCAAGCCAGTTTCTCCCTTAAGACAACCTGTTCCGAGCTCACCTGGCTTTGGGATTAGATTGGGGGGGTCTGTCCACCACCACTCTAGGACCTAAACCTGTGTCCTTGCTGACAGGGTGGGACTGAACACTAGCACCTAGAAGGATGGATATTCATGGGCGGGGATAGGGAAGAGTGAAGTGAGTAAGGGGTTTACTAAGAATCCACCAGCAGGGTGGGTGGAGTGTCAGCCCGGCTGGGTGGGTGCGGTGGGGAAGTTCTTTGGCTGGCACTCTCCAGCTCCAGGGGGCCGGCCTCAGAGCAGGGGACGCACTGGCCAACAGGTAGCCCGCGGCGTCCCCACGGCAGGCGGCGGCGGCGGCGGCTCCCCGGAGGCTCTGCAGGACCAAGCTCCGCCTCGGGCGCTCACCCGGGTCGCGACCTTCCGGGAGGCGGCCCCCTCCCCCGCCGCCCCGGTTCCTGTCGGCTCCCGGGTCCCCCAGGGCCCAGCGCGGGCTGAGGACGCGGAGGAACTGACGGGAGATCACCGAGCCTGTCGGGCCCCGCCGCGTCCGCGCGTCACGCCGGGAAGGAGTTACCGGGAAAGGGCACCGGCCCAACCGGCCGCAGCGTCCGTGCTCCAGTGAATCCGCCGGGGCCGGCGCTTCCAGTCCACACCAGAGCACCTGGGGAGGAGAAAGAGGCGGGGCCCAGGCTCGAACCGTCACGTGACATTTAAAGCCACCGCGCTCCGGAAGCGCGCACAGGCCAGGTTGTACATGGCGAACTTTTTGGCCCCTGCCAGTCACCGTAGGCACGTGGATCTGGCGTGGTCGCTATAGGAACGGAGAGCGCTCTTCTGCTGGGTCCGAAGGCTTGATCTTGACCAGCGAGGCCGGAACGTGCTTTCTAGCGAGGCGGAGTCGCTAAGCATCACGGGATGCCAGGAAGACCTCCGGGAACCGGGGAGGGGTTTCCACTGGTTGCCAGAAGATGGCCTACGTCTAGCAACAGTTGCTAGGACGGGGACGCAGTCGCTGGTCCCAGTTCACTTTAACCCTATTCATAGACTCCTAGAGCGTCAGAGTTTGAGCCGTCCTTGGGGATTCTTTCTAGTCCACCTCTCCATGTACTGAGGCTCAGAGAGGGCCAAAGACTTGCCCAAAGCCCAGAATTCAAGACTCAAAATACCGTTTATCAACTCAAGAATGTTCTAGACTGGGACTTAAGCAAGCACTGGGAAGGGGGTGTGGTGAATAAGGTTGACATTTTTTTTTTTTGCGCCGGTGATCGAGGTCTCTGGGGATGTATTTTCTATTCTATGTATGCCTCCTGTTGAGATCTTTTGTAATAGTTTGCTTTTATCACTAAATCTAGCATGCTGTTTTTATTGTTTGTTTCCGAGGGTCTCCCTGTGTATCCTTGGTTGGCCTGGAACTCGCCAGGTGGACCAGGCAGGTCTCCAATTTACAGAGATCCACCTGCCTCTGCCTCCCGAGTGCTGCCATACCCCGCTTTATCTTTATTTATTCCGTATCGTCTGTCGCGTGGCTCATCCAGGAATGTAAGCTCCCATAGGTTGGGTCTCTTACCTGTCTTGTTCAGCACTGTAACACTGTCTCAACAGACCTTGGCTTGTACAAGCTACCAATGAATATTTTAATATTTGCAAAATAATTGAAAAAAATGAAACTAAAGCCTAGGACACCCTCACACCCTTGGCCGGTGTGGGGAATGAAGTGAGGAACTCATGTGTACTCGGCAGTGCTCTACCACTGAGTTCTACTTGTGTTCCAGTGCCTAAGGTTGTGCTGCCCAAGTGACCTATAAGTAATTGAGCTCCTGCACTACCCCCAACAGGCCAATATGGAGTCATTCATGCTAGGGTTTTTTTTGTTGTCGTTGCTTTCCTGTCAGGAATGTGGCAGGGATAAATAACTAAGGAGTGTAAAGTGGGTAGCACAATGCTTCTTTACTTTTGATTTGTGAACTGAGTGGTACAAAACCGAGAGAATAGAGGACTAGATTCCTGGCAGTTCCTCTGAAGGAGGTGGTAGGGAGGGAAGGAGAGGAGAGGAAGATGGAAGTCTGTGTGGGCTTATTTGGATGAGTCACGGAGTAGTGGACAAGGATGGAGACTTGAGGTTTCTTTAGCCGCAAGGATGGGGCTTTACAAAAAAAACCAGCAAGAGGCTTGAATGATGTGGGACAGACCTCAAGACATGGCTTCCTTTCCTCTTGCCAGTGTTGTGATCTGACCTTTTGAGTGTCTGTAGAAGTAGGGTCGCTACGTCCGGGGAAAAGGTGCCACAACTGCTAAGAAGGCGCAAGGAAGCAACAAGACTACACAGCCTAGAACCCTAAGAGTCCTGGAGACGTGATAGGGACACGGCGGGCGGGCGGACCGGAAAGTCACGTGGGGGTGTCCTAAGGGGGCGGAGCAATGTTACGCGGGAGGTGTTAGAGGCGAGGCTAGGGACCTGAGAGCTAGGCTAGGTCCTTGACGGAATAGCGCGGTAGGGAAAAAAGATGTGGGGTGGGGCCTGAGTGCCGGACCAGGGAGGGACTGAGCAGCAGAATGGGGCGGGGAGAGAGGGAAGAACCGTGGACTGGGAGGGCGGGCCTAGGGGCGGGGCGAAGGAACATGGTAGGAGCGGGGTGTTGGTCTAGGAGGCGAGAAGGAACGTCGACGTAGAGGCGAGTCTTAGGGGAGGAGCAATATCACGTGGGGCGGGTCTTAGGGTGTTGAGGGGCAGTGCCAGGGCGGGGCTTGAAGGGGCCGGGGGCGTGGCTGGCACATCTTAGGGCGTGGCGAAGTGCCGGGGCGGGGCCCGAGAGCGCGTTGGAGGGAGCGGGGAGAGTAGGGAGATGGAGGTGAGAAGGTTGGGGGTGCTGTGAGGTGTCTGGGGAGGCGGAGCCGAGTGGACGAGTCTCAGTGACTGCTGGCCCGCGAGGCCTCCTCCAGGCGCGATCCCTTGCTAGGGCGATATGGGGGCGGAGCGTGGGGGCGGGGGCGGGACCCAAGGGCCGGAAGCGGACGGAACCGGGATACCGTAATCGGCTAGCCATGGACGAAGCGGACCGGCAGCTCCTGCGCCGTTGTCGGATGCGCTTAGTGGGGGAGCTGCAGGTCGCCGAGATCTGGGACGCTTTGCTGAGTCGAGAGCTCTTCACTCGGGACATGATCGAGGATATTCAGGTGCGCCCCGCCCCCTTGCGTCCTCAGTTTTTCCCGCGGCGCAGATGGGGACTAAAGCCACCCCGGAGCTCCTGCCCTCCTCTCACCGCCTTCAGCCCCGTTAATCCCCCAGATTCTTATGGAGTCCGGAAGAATAAATAGAAAAACCCCAAGCACCTCTTTTGTGGAGTGTTTGCTAAAGCGACTGTAAATTGCACCATGTTAATACTTGGATTTCTCTCGAGAAAGTAGGCGGTTATTTTTCCTGCTCAAGTATAAGAGCCCTAGGCACCCACCTTAGTCTTGCACTGGCGCGTTCTACCAGTCACTTACCCTCTGTGAGCCTCAGTTTCCTGGGCTGTGAAATGGAACAGTGGCCATCCTGTCCTAGGGCGAGTGAGATAACAGAGGTGACGCACTTCTGTGTGGGACACAACACCAGGACCCAGCAGGCCCTGTCTTCTCTGCTCAGACCTTTATGTATCAAGTGCATGCTTTAGGAAGGATTTGGGGGTGGGGGGAAGGGATTTGATGGAGGTAACAGAAGAATAAGATATTTGATTTATTTATTTGTTTGTTTATTGTTTATTTTGTTTTTCGAGACAGGGTTTCTCAGTGTAGCTTTGGTGTCTGTCCTGGAACTAGCTCTGTAGACCAGGCTGGCCTCGAACTCACAGATTCTCCTGCCTCTGCCTCCCGAGTGCTGGGATTAAAGGTGTGCACCACCACCACCTGGCAAAACATTTGATCCTAAAAAAAAAAAATACACTTGCCTCTTCTGGCTTCCTCAGGGTCCCAGCACACAACTCCCTCTCTCTCTCTCTCTCTCTCTCTCTCTCTCTCTCACACACACACACACACACACACACACACACAATTTAAAAGCAAAACCAAAGCAAGAGCAGGAGAGTCAGAAGTTCAAGGTCATCCTTAGCTATGGAAGGAAGTTGAAAGCCAGTCTTGGCTACTGGAGAACTTTTCCCTTCCCCAAAACAAAAATGAAAGTGCCCCCTCCTCCATATAAAGCAAAACAACCTCTTTCCTCCAAAAAGGAGAGGCTGGAAATCTTGATTTCTGTATTAAATTCCCTTATTTACTTAAATGTTAGCAACAAATTTAGAAAATTTTAAGTAACTCATGTAAACCATTGGCCACCACTTTGCTACTTTTAGTAGGGCTAATTAGCACTTAGCACAGTGCTGGACACACAGTAGGATCTTTGAAAGCACTGTAGTAGATAGGCAAGCAAAGGCCACAGAGGGACTGACATGCATTCAGTGTGCTGCTGGATTAGTTTCTGCTTGCCTGTCCCAGGCTTGTGCTAGATAAGAAGTGGGAGGGAGACAGGGTGAGAGTCAGTAGATGTCCCTGGGTAATGAGTGTCTGGTTTTTCTATCCAAACAGCGGGCAGGCTGTGGGTCTCGGCGGGATCAGGCCAGGCAGCTGGTCACAGATCTTGAGACCCGAGGGAGGCAGGCCCTCCCTCTCTTCATCTCCTGCTTAGAGGACACAGGCCAAGACACCCTGGCTTCATTTTTGCGAACCAGTCGGCAAGCAGCCAAGCAGGATCCAGAGGCTGTTAAATCCCTAGACCACCTGGTACCTGTGGTCCTGGGACCAATGGGACTCAAGCCAAAGGAGCAGAGAGTAGTGAAGCCAGACCCATCGCCGCCTGCCCTGGGAAACCTCACCCCAGTGGTGCTGGGGCCGGAAGAGCTCTGGCCTGCTCTGCTCAGGCCAGAGGTTCTCAGACCAGAAACACCCAGGCCAGTGGACAGTGGTTCTGGCAGAACCCATGATGTCTGTGAGTATTGAGAGAATGATTGTTGGGTAGGTGTAGTGAGGTTATTTGGGGGGTGGCTAGTACAAATTGGTGGGTCAAGATTCAGAATTTAATTCTAATTTAATTTCTAGTATTTGTCTTAGTGAATGCTCATAGGAGATGCGTGGAATATTCCAATCATTCTATAGAAGATGTCATTTTGATATAGAAGATGTCATTTTTACAGCCCATCTGAAAAGCAAGAGTTTGTTTTGGATGCTCCTTGTCTCTGAGTGTTTCCAGAAGGAGCTGCGGCTCAGGGTTTGCCTTTGGGTTCTGGTGGATGACGGAAAGTACTCACGCCTGACAGAAGGTGTGGGGAAGCTGTTTGTTAGGACTCTGCCCTGCACACATATATATTGCATGACGTATACTCCTACCTCCCTGCACCCCTGCAAGGTAGATACCATTAGATTCAGTTCGGTAGGCTCAGAACCAGGAAGGTGAAATAATTTGTCCAGAGATGACAACAGCGTGCAGTGAAATGCGTACACCCCAGGTGGAAGGTTTTTACTTGAGTGTGTGTGCACACGGGTTGCCACCACCCACACACTGTCACATTACAGGACATTTTAGTATCCTAGGAGACTTTGTCTCTTCAGTCAGTACCCACTCCTGCAATTGAGGTCATTGCTGTTGTGGGTTTGTCGACGTCTGTCATTTTTGCTGATCTTTGTACATCAGTGAGAATGAAATCCCACTTTAGGAGCTCTGTAGAGTCAGCATCTTTCACCCATTGTGTCTGCATTCCAGTCGTAGTGGTGTGCAGACCTACAGTCCACTCTTCTTCAGTGCTAGGTGGCAGTAGTTCCCATTCTGAATTATCTGAAGTTATTTATTCCGTGTGTGTGTGTGTGTGTGTGTGTGTGTGTGTGTGTGTGTACTTGTACACACATGTGTGCCATTTGTGCAGGAGTGTAAGTATCAGTAGGTCAGAGGACAACTTTGGATGTTATTCTTCAGAAGACATTCCGACTTCACTTTTATTTTAAAATATTTGTTTTATGTGAGTGTGTGTGTGTGCCTGTGCCTGAGTGTTTTATGTGTACTACATGAGTGCAGAAACTCACAGAAGTCAGAAGACTGCGGAGTTACAGGTGGTTGTAAATCACTACATGGGTACTGAGAACTGGATCCAGAGCTCCTGTAATGAACACTTTTTTTTTTTTTTTTTTTGATACAGGGTTTCTCTGTGTGTAGCCCTGGCTTTCCTAGAACTAGCTCTGTAGACCAGGCTAGCCTCACACCCATAGAGATCCACCTGCCTCTGCTTCCTGAGTGCTGTGATTAAAGGTGTGCACTACCACTGCCCAGCAGCAATAAGTACTCTTTACTACTGAGCCTCCTCTCTGGTCCCCTCCCCACTTTGATTTTGGAGACAGGGTCTCTCACTGGCCTGGAACTGATAGATAGAAGGGTCTAGGCTGGCCAGTGAGCCCCAGGATTTTGCCTGCATGTCTTTGCCTTTGCAGTGCTGGAGTTATATGCCACTGTGCCTGGGTTTTTTATGTGGGCTCCGGGGATGGAACTCAGGTCTTCATGGTGCATGACAAGCGCTTAACACACTTTTTTTCGTTGATAGACACATTGGTTTTCCTTTCTTTCTTTCTTTCTTTCTTTCTTTCTTTCTTTCTCTCTCTCTCTCTCTCTCTCTCTCTCTCTCTCTCTTTCTTTCTTTCCTTCTTTCTTTCTGTTTTTAGAGACAGGGTTTCTTTGTGTAGTTTTTGGTGCCTGTCCTAGAACTAACTTTGTAGACCAGGCTGGCCTCGAACTCAGAGATTCGCCTGGCTTTGCCTCCCGAGTGCTGGGAGTAAAGGTGTGTGTCACCACTACCCAGCTGGGTTATTCTTTCTTTAAGATTATATTTTTATTGTACTCTAAAAATTATGTGTATTTCTGTGTGGGTATGTCCCCGTGAGTGCAGTGCCATTGAAGTCCAGAAGAGGGCATCAGATTCCCTGATCCTAGAGTTACAGACTAGTCAGGGCAGGAATACAAGGCATGAACTTGGAGCAGAAACTTGTACAGGTTTATTTGATATTTTTATTCTATATCTCTGAGTGTTTTGCCTGCATGTATGTGTACTGCATGCATGCCTGGCAACCACAGAGGCCATAATAGTGTGCCAGGTTCCTTGGATATGGAGTTAAGGATGAATGGGAACTGCTGTGTGTTTGCTGGGACCAGAACCTGGATCCTCCACAGGAGCAGCCATTGCTCTTGTCCCTCACCCCTACCTCCCTTACTTCTTTCTGCTATGGAGTTCGTAGAAATGGAGTGATGTGGTCTGTATTTCAGTGGCTGGCTTGCTTGTTTCTAACATAGCCTCGTGCTCTCTGGGTTACCCAGGGCATTGTGGGGATCACTAGTTGGCTTCTCTTTAGGATGCCCCCCTGAGTGGCCGAATCACAGTTTGAGGTTTTTGAATAAGACCTTAGTGAACGTTCTTGGCCAACTCTTTTCAAGGGTGGAAGTGTGTGTTTAATGTTGGCAACTTTCAGACACTTCTCCATGGTGGCTGCGTCGCTTGACTCTCCTCTGCCGGAGTCCTGCTGTGGGGACTGTCTTCACAGCTCCTTGGCCTTTCTCAGCTGAACCCCAGCACCCACATTCTTCTCTCTTGTTCTGCAGGTGCTCCAGGGCAGATCAAGGGACATACAGCTATGGTGAGTCATCGTGTAATTAAAGTTGGTCTTTTCCCCAAGCCCTTCTTTATGGCTGAGCTAGGAGCCGAGGAACCCTGCCTGGTCGGGGAACTTCGGTTCCAGTCACCACTCTCCATGGCTTCTGACCCCAGCTGGAGCGCTCTGTCCCACCCATCCTGCCCACCTGCCCCTGTAAAGTCAGATTTGAAACCTACAGAAGAGCTGTATCCCCAAGGATGTCTACTTCAGGGCAAGCCTCTCAGGCTGTCCTTCCCATGTATACACTCTCTGGCTCCCATGTGCTGCTGGAGTTCTCCTTGTTGGGGACAAGGACCACTTAACCTGCAGAGCCGTGTGCTGGGGAGAAAAAGTCAGGCAAAGGAATATTCACTTAAAGTGATCAGACCCATGGACAGGCCATGGAAGAGGAAGTTCCTGGGTCTGAGCCTGGGGTGAAAGCTGTCTCAGGAGATCAGAGTGTGGCCCTGGCCTGAGACTGCTGTGACAGAACCTATCATGTACTCCTCAGGTGAGCCCTGGGCCAGTGCCCCTAAGGTGCATGGTGTTTAAAGTCCCTTTGGGGTGAATGTGTCTGCGTTGGTTGTTTTTGCTTTTTTTTTTTTTTTTGGTATTTTTAAGGAATTATTTTATGTGTATGGGTGTTCTGTCTACATGTATGTCTGTGCATCACAAAAGCCAAAAGAGGGTGTCATATCCCCTGGCACTGGAGTTACAGACAGCTGTGAGCTACCATGTAGCTCTGGGAATTGAACCCAAGTCCTCCACAACAGCATCCAGTGCTCTTAACTGCTTCTCCTGAGGAGTGCACTGAGCCCCCCCCCCCCATGCCACTGGAAATCTGTCATTGTGCAGGCATACACCCTGGATGCGGACCCCTGTGGCCACTGCCTCATCATCAACAATGTGAACTTCTGCCCTTCCTCGGGGCTCAGCACACGCACTGGCTCCAGTGTGGACTGTGAGAGGCTTCAGCACCGCTTCCGCTGGCTGCATTTCATGGTGGAGGTGAAGAATGACCTGACTGCCAAGGTCAGTCACTGTCCCATGAGTGCCCCAGACATGTCCATGGGACTGTGGGAAATGACATGGGCAGCTGGCTGTGGGTTCAAGCATCAGACTTAGAGAAAGAGAGTCTGAGGACTGGCTTTCTCAGTGCCTACTCCTTGACCTCTTATGCCTCAGTTTCCCTGTTTAGAAGCAAGAGTAATCATTGTAAAATTATCATGGAAATTAAATGGCTGGTGACCACGCATAGCATCTTTTCCTCCAAGTGGTGCTGGTATGTTGACTGTGTCCATCACAGCTTCAGTACTAGGAGCAGAGTGCTATGTCGTGGCCTCTGGCTGGCCCCTGCAGGTCAGATCTCCATTGGTGCCTCTGTCTTACCTGCTACCTTCCTTTGTAGAAAATGGTCGCGGCTTTGGTGGAGATGGCACAGCGGGACCACCATGCCCTGGACTGCTTTGTGGTGGTCATCCTCTCTCATGGCTGCCAGGTAGGAAGCCTCTCCTCTTAAGCCTTGACAGGCCCTGCAGTAGCAATGTCCCTTCTGTGTCCACGGCACCCTTAGCTTTGGAGAGAAAGAAGTGAGGCCCTGTCTCACTCTGCTGTCTTCAGGGCCCTGTGGGCCTCTGAGGAGTTGCCTTCGTGCGTGGGACAGGGGAAGCCCTGTCCAGTATGGGAAGGAAGACTTAAGAAAGACCTGTCCACAAAACTGCCTTCTCCAGTTCAGAAACCAGTTGCGGGAATCTTTCCTCTGCATCCTTACCTCTGCTGCATCCTCACCTCTGCTGCATCCTCACCTCTGCTGCATCCTCACCTCTGCTGCATCCTCACCTCCACTGCATCCTTCACCTCCACTGCATCCTCACCTCCACTGTGCTCCATGTTGTATATTCCAGGCCTTTTACTGTTGGATGGAACACAGGATGTTGGGATCTGTCTGGTGCTTGGCCACTAATGCACTAGTGGCTAAGTCTCTACCCCTGCCCAGGTCTCAGATCCTTCATCTTTTAAGTTGAGGGACTGGGGGCCAGCGAGATGGCCCAGCAGATAAAAGTGCTTGCTGCCAAACCTGGCAACCTAGAACCCATATAGTGTAAGGAGAGAGTCGACTCCTGTTGTTTTCTGATCTCCTTATGTATGTGGGCATCCATACGCACATACACACACAATAACAACAACAAAATAAATGTTGCTCTGTGTTCAGCTGCTTCAGATGGGCTGGAGGACTAAAAGTCTGATTTTGGAGGTCTAGGTGAGATCTGGAAACCAGCATTTTATGCAAGTCTTTGGGTGATACTGACACTGGTGGTGTGGGAACACTTGGTCTGGACACAGCTGGCCTGAACTCTCAGGCTCCTTGGCTCCCATAGTTAAACAAGTCAGGCCCCTCGGAATCGATGCTAAACAGCTTGCTCCATCTCCGTCAATGGGTGTTCCTGCCTAGAGCCTTCTGAATATTGACCTACCCACACAAAGCCTTGGGACAGACCTCTGGATTTCTACCCAGTCTTGTTTTTATAATCAAAGTGCCTTGTTCTCTAGGCCAGCCACCTGCAGTTCCCGGGTGCTGTCTATGGCACAGATGGATGCTCCGTGTCCATAGAGAAAATTGTGAACATCTTCAATGGGACTGGCTGCCCTAGCCTGGGCGGGAAACCAAAATTGTTCTTCATCCAGGCTTGTGGTGGTGGTAAGTGGCACTCAGCCCCCTGTGAGCACAACTGGCAGGTTAAAAGCCACTGCCTGCTCCCTTCCCCACCTAGCCCCTCACTGAGTCCAGGGGGTTCTCCACACACAGTGGTGTATAGCAGGACTTCCACCTAGCCGCCACAGGCCTAACATCATCTGAGGAGTTTGGTGCAGTGATGTCACAAGCTCATGTGACTTTGATGACTTCAGCTCCAGAGTTTCTGTAAAAACAAATAAAATAGGGTAGGAGGGATAGCCCCATCTGTAAAATGCCTGCCATGAAAACAAGGAGCTCTTGAGTCTGAGCCCCAGCACCCACAGAAAGCCAGGCACAGTGGTGCCTACCTGTGATCCCAGTGTGGGGAGGTGGAGACAGGAGGTCTCTTGGGCTTGCTGGCTAGCCAGTCCAGCAAGAGACCTTGTCTCGAAAAACAAGGTGGGAATGATTAAGAAAGATACTCGATATTGTCCTCTGGTCCCCACATGCATGTGCTCACATGTGCACTCACAAACACATGCTTATATTCACATACATACACACACGCCTGAGAACAAAACAAGTAGATACTGGTCTTTTAGTGTGTTAGGCTAGATAATGACAAGGAACTCTGGCCATTCTGTCCCAGGGAACCCCTTCCTGCACCCCCCCACCCGACCGCAGGGCCCAGGGTCACCTCATGCCCCCTCTTGTTGCCAATACTCTTTTAGCAGAATATTGACAACATGGTGGGAGAAGCTGCGTTGTGCTCTTAGACCACAGAGATGCCCTCTTGTCCACCCTTTTTCTGATACAGGGTGTTCTGCGGTGGTGTGCCAGCTCTGACCCCTGAAAGATAGAGGGAACTAGGAACAGAGCTGAGTGGGACGCCAGCTTCCAGGACAACGGCAGTTTGCCTGTGTTCGCGTCTCTCAATCTCACACAGTTTTAGTCGCAAGTAGGATTTTGGTCCCACACATATGAATGGTCTTACTCTTCAGACCTCTTTTTATTTATTTATTTTTTTAGTTTTATCTATTTATTTATTTATTTTTGGAGCTGAGGATCGAACCCAGGGCCTTGCGCTTGCTAGGCAGGCGCTCTACCATTGAGCTAAATCCCCAACCCCTCATTTTATTTTTTTGAGTTTTCGAGACAGGGTTTCTCGTGTAGCCCTGGCTGTCCTGGAACTTGCTCTGTAGACCAGGCTGGCCTTGAACTCAGAGATCCACCTGCCTCTGCCTCCCGAGTGCTGGAATTAAAGGCCTGAGCCATCACTGTCCATTGGCTTTTTTTTTTCTTTTTTTCCCCTGAGACAGGGTTTCTCTGTGTAGTTTTGGTGCCTGTCCTGGGTCTCGCTCTGTAGACAGGCTGGCCTTAAACTCACAGAGATCCGCCTGGCTCTGCCTCCCGAGTGCTGGGATTAAAGGTGTGCGCCACCACCACCCGGCCTTCTTTTTTTTGTAAGACTAATGTGTGTGGGTATTTTGCATGCATGTATGTCAGTGACCACAAGTGCGCAGAAGTGCCATCAAGGCCTTTGGTGGCTTGGACTCTGCCACTGTGCCACCCTACGCCTGGTCTGCCATGTCCTCTTATGCTCTCCTCAGCACAGATCAACCTTCACAGGGTGGTGCAGGCCCTGGCTTGCTCCCGGTTATTTATTTTGTTTTTTTGAGGCAGGGACTCACTCTGTATCCCAGGCTGGCCTCGAACTCACAGAGATCCGGCTGCCTCTGCCTCCTGAGTGCTCCCGAGTGTTAAAGGGGTGAACCACCACGGCCCATTGGCCCTTTTTTTTAAAAAAAAAAAAAAAAGACTAATGTATGTAGGTATTTTGCATGCATGTATGTGTCCCACAAGTGTGCAGAAGCCTGTGGAGGTCAGAAGAGGGCATGAGATCTCCTGGAGCTGCAGTTAGAGATAGTTGTGAGCTGCCATGTGGGTGCTGGGAACCAAACCCGGGCCTTCTACAAGAGCGTCAAGTGCTATCACTGGCTGAGCCACCTCTATAGCCCCTAACTCTTCCATTCTCTCTGCTTGCAGTTTATTGTCATTGCCACCAGGAAATCTGCCCTAGCCTCCCCCTTCCTTGACAAGGTTAATCCCAGCGCTCAGGAGGCAGAGGCAGGAGGGTGTCTGAGTACTGCCAGTCCACATAGTGAGTTCCAGGGCAGCCAGAGCTACACAGACCAAAAACTGGTATCAGGCTAGCCTCGACTATATGAGATCCCATCTACCCTCCCTCTTTGTCTAGCTTTGCCCCCACCAGGAAGTGTGACCTGCTGTTTAATGCTTTTGCCACCTGGTGACACCATGTCACCTAAGAACAGAAACACAGTGACTTCCCTGTCCCCTGCCTGGCTGGTTGTCTTGTTCACGTACATGCAAATGAGGCCCAGGATTTTAGTAATTACTGTTGCTGTTTTCAAATTTACCATTTTTTTTTTTTTTTTTTTTTTAGAGACAGGGTTTCTCTGTGTAGCTTTGTGCCTTTCCTGGAACTCACTCTGTTGCCCAGGCTGGCCTTGAACTCACAGAGATCCGCCTGCCTCTGCTGGGATTAAAGGCGTGCGCTGCCACCGCTGCCGCCACCACCACCGCCCGGCCAAATTTATCATTCTAATTTAAGAGGTAACATATCACCTGCCTTTTGTTAGGAGGTGGCACAGGACCGGGCTTGAGAAAGTTCCTCCAGAGCCAGTAACTGGTGTGGTGCTGTCAGTGTGACACAATTATCGTACAAGCGTGTCACACGCTCTTGGCCAGAGTCCAGCTGTGGCTCAGGCTGAGGTGACCCTTTTTTAATTTTTTTTTTTAATTTTTTTAGGATTTTAGAGCTTATGAGTATAAATATTCTTTTTTTTTTTGAGCTGAGGATTGAACTCAGGGTCTTATGCTTGCTAGGCAAGCGTTCTACCACTGAGCTAAATCCCCAACCCAAGTATAAATATTCTTTATCCCTCATTATAATAAACTCTCCATGTGGATGCAGCCTCTGGGTCATGAATGTCTATCCTTTCCTGCTGTATAATATACGGGGAATCAGTCCCTCCATGTATGATATGGGGGAATCAGTCCCTCCACGTATGATATGGGGGAATCAGTCCCTCCATGTATGGTATAGGGGGAATCAGTCCTTCCATGTATGATATAGGGGGAATCAGTCTCTCCATGTATGGTATAGGGGGAATCAGTCCCTCCATGTATGATATAGGGGGAATCAGTCCCTCCATGTATGATATAGGGGGAATCAGTCCCTCCATGTATGGTATAGGGGGAATCAGTCCCTCCATGTATGGTATAGGGGGAATCAGTCCCTCCATGTATGATATAGGGGGAATCAGTCCCTCCATGTATGATATGGGGGAATCAGTCCCTCCATGTATGATATGGGGCAATCAGTCCCTCCATGTATGATATGGGGCAATCAGTCCCTCCTTGTATGATATGGGGGAATCAGTCCCTCCATGTATGGTATAGGGGGAATCAGTCCCTCCATGTATGGTATAGGGGGAATCAGTCCCTCCATGTATGATATAGGGGGAATCAGTCTCTCCATGTATGATATAGGGGGAATCAGTCCCTCCATGTATGGTATAGGGGGAATCAGTCCCTCCATGTATGATATGGGGGAATCAGTCCCTCCATGTATGGTATAGGGGGAATCAGTCCCTCCATGTATGATATGGGGCAATCAGTCCCTCCATGTATACAGTGGCATGTAACCTGCACACTCGGCCTTCCTATCCAGTTTGTAGACTAAGGATGACACATGAGTAGAGATGTGGCCAGTGTCCCTCTGACTTCCCTCTTCCCCACATCCACTTCCCAACTGTGGCCCATTGGATTATGACTGTTCATCAGCTTACACTACATGGGGTCTCCATAGAGTGCTGGGGGCTGCATCTGAATTATTTCCTTAGAAAATTGTGGGTTTGGTGGGGTGGTGCACGCCTTTAATCCCAGCACTTGGGAGGCAGAGCCAGGCGGATCTCTGTGAGTTCGAGGCCAGCCTGGTCTACAGAGCGAGACCTAGGACAGGCACCAAAACTACATAGAGAAACCCTGTCTTGAAAAACCAAAACAAAACAAAAAAATTGTGGGTTACCTGTAGTTTTCTTTATTTGGGGTGTGTGTTTGCTGCAAAGTTGCAGTTAAAGGTTTTAATATAGTATAAATATAAATCTGTTTGGCACACACATACATACACACATACAACTTAGTGTGTAAGTTCAAACTTGGAGTCAGTTCTCTCTTTCCACCATGTGGATCCAGGCTTGGCAGCAAGTACCTACTGAGCCATCTTGTCGGCCCCCTGTTTGGTATAGTTTGGATTTCTTCTTTGGGATACCATGGAATGATTAGGGTAGTTCAAAAATTATAAATGCTTGGGCCTGTTAGCCCAGACCTGTAATCTCAGCTGTTTAGGAAGCAGAAGCGGAGTGGTGAGTGGTGAAAAATTCAAGGCCCTGGAGAGGTAGGTCGGTAAAGAGTGCACACTATGAGGGGACCCAGTCGATGACTCTGGTTAAGAGTGCATGCAAGGGGCTGGAGAGATGGCTCAGTTCAGTTCCCAGCAACCTCTTTGGGCAGCTTCCAGTAACTGCAGCTCCAGGGGATCCAACACCCTCTTGTGGCCGCTGTGGGCAACTGCATGCGTGTGCACAAACCTCACCTCCACACACAATTAAAAATAAATACTCTGCCAGGTGTGATGGCTTATGTGTCTAATCTCAGCACTGGGGAGGCATTTTTGTGAGTCCGAGGCCAGCCTGGTCTATGTAGTGAGTTCCAGGACAGCCAGGGCTGCATAGTGAGACGCTGTCTCAAGACAAAACAGGTGTGCTCCACCATATCCAGTCCCAGTTTCCTTCCAAGATTGGCAGCGCTCACAAGAGAAGCCTTCAGGTCCCGGCTGTCCGTTTTCAGGAGAAGCACCTGTGCTATAGTGGTTCTACAGTGTAGTGACATTGGGTGTCTGTTTCTGCCCCTACAGAGCAGAAAGACCATGGCTTTGAGGTGGCCAGCACTTCCTCTCAAGGTGGGGCCTTTGACAGCGACTCGGAGCCAGACGCTGTCCCGTACCAGGAAGGCCCAAGGACCTTTGACCAGCTGGATGCCGTGTCAAGTTTACCCACCCCCAGTGACATCCTCGTATCCTATTCCACTTTCCCAGGTGAGCTCATCTGTCCTGGGCAAGTCACTTTACCTCTCCTGAGCCGCTTCTCAGGGAAGCAGGCTTCAGACTGACATGCAGGTGAAGAACAGTAACCTTTTGGGGTTGTCCTGCAGAGTAAACGAGGGAGGGGGCTGGCACTTCCCTCAGAGCAGTGTTGGGCGAGTGGCGGTAAGGGAGCCATGAGGTACATGCTTCAACCTTCTTGAGACCCCTGACTTCCCAGAACCTTGGTTTCCAGACTGAGAAGATGGGAGCCACAGCCAGTCAAGTGGGGTGTAGCAGGGAGCCGTAGGGATGGGCCGCCCTTGCCACCTGTCCGTGAGCCACAGTCTGGATCTGGCTGTAGCCTGCATACTCTGCCAAGGAGTGTGCCCCTCCGCTCCGTGGCAGAGTTCAGTCTTCCCTCCTGCAGGTTTTGTCTCCTGGAGAGACAAGAAGGGTGGCTCCTGGTACATCGAGACCCTGGACAGCGTCCTGGAACAGTGGGCTCGCTCTGAAGACCTGCAGTCCCTCCTCCTCAGGGTAAGTACTTCTTCCTGAGGGCCGGAGAGGCCTGGAGAGCAGGGCAGCAGGCCCTAGCCAGCTGCAAAGGCTGATGGGCTCTGGCTGAGAATCAGGGAGCGCCTTGCCTCTCAAATGAGGAACGGGTCCATGGCGATGACATTTGTCCTCTTTGCAAAGTGCTGTCTCCCCCTGCCTCCTTAGAGACCGATGCCCAGGCAGACACCTGGTTCCCAGGTGACAGAGTGGTCTTAAGTGCCAGGTGGCAAGAGCATGGTACCCTGAAACCTGGCCATGTGCCTCTCCCTTAATCCTGTGGGAGTCCCCCACATGCCCTCTTTTTAGATAGAGTCACGTGTAGCCCAGGCTGGTCTAGAACTTGCTGTGTAGTGAACAATGGACTTGAACTTTTGATCCTCCTGCCTCTACTTCCTGAGTGCTGGGATTAATCACCACACCCAATTTGTGCAGTGCTAGGGGTGAAATCCAGGGTGTCATTCGTGCTAGACAAGTAACCTCCCAACTGAGCTACATCTAGAGCCCCATGTCATTGACTATTGACCATCAGGCATTGTGCTTCTGTCTAGAGTGTCCCCTTCCTGGAGGCCTCAAAGAGAATGAACAGGGAAGGGCATGGTGGTGCCTTGCTTCACAGCAGCCAGCCCGGGGCACTTGCTCCCCACGAGTGAACCAGGCTTTTTCTTTTGGGCCACCAACCAGCTCCCAAATCATGACATGGAGATTTATTAAATAAGTTGTGAATGCTCAGCTTTAGTTTAGGCCCGTTTCTGGCTAGCTCTTTTCACTTAAATTACCCTGTTTCTCTTTATCCATCTTTGGCCTCGGGGCTTTTCACTTTTCTTTCCTTCTGTACCTTACTTTCACTGCTTCTCCCAGCGTCTGGCTGGCGGCTGCCTGGCTTCTTGCCCTCGGCATGGCCGCCGCCTCCCCCTATTTATTCTCTCTGCCCACCAGCCCCACCCATCCCTCTCCCGCCTAGCTATTGGCCATTCAGCTCTTTATTAGACCAATCAGGTGCCTTAGGCAGACAAGGTGAAACAAATGCAACACATCTTTACATGATTAAACAAATGCAGCATAAACAAATGCAACACACCTTTACACAGTTAAAGTAATATTCCGCAGCATAAACAAATTAACACATCTTTGCCTAGTTAAATAATACTCCACAACAAGGAGGGCCCTGAGGGTTTCCACTGCTCTGCTGAGGTGCACACCTTAGGGCTATAGGAGTCCCTTCTGGTCCTGAGTGGAGCCCTACAGGATGGGGACAGCCGAGCAGCATGTGTGGGTCCCCCCTTTCCCCACCTTCCTTAACCCCAGCCTTTCATTCTGATTGGAATTGTGAATTTTTGTATTAGAGAACTTGAATTTTCTATTCTTTTACAGTTGCTGAGGTGTTTGTTCCACAACCCACCTGAGGAGGCTGTAGGTGGAGTAGCCTTCCTTCAGATGTCCCTTCAGTGGCCCTCGCCCTCAGTTACAGCCTCCGACAACGACACTGAACTCATAAATTCCACCTCTGGTTCTGTTTTGCAGGTCGCCAATGCTGTTTCTGAGAAGGGGATTTATAAGCAGATTCCTGGCTGTTTTAACTTCCTCCGGAAAAAACTGTTTTTTAAAACTCAATGAGTCTGGGGCTGCTCATTGCCTCAATGTCCTCCCCTAAACCTTTGTGGCCTGGACGTGGCTGAGGCCAGAACTGTCCTGGAAAGCCAGGTTTTTGGAAATGGGGCAGACGGGCTCCTAGCAGCATCCGGGTTGGTGAGAGATACAGAGCAGTGGAAGGAGAGGAACAGAGTGCTGTGGCTGCCACCTGGCCTCATCATCTGTGGTCAGGGACTGTGGCCTGTGACTCCCAGGTCCTCCCTGGAGCAGGGCTTTCTGCTGCTGCACTGTTGACATGTGGGGTTGCATAATCTTTCATGGGACTGACCTGTGTATTGTAGGGTATTTTGAGCCATCTCTGGTCTCTACCTGCCAGCTGCCAGGAGCACCCCTCCTGAGTTCTGCCAACCAGAAATGTCTGTAGACATTGTCACACATGCCCTAGGGGACATAACAGCCCCCACTGGAGGACCACTGTCCACAGTGGTCTGTGGCTCAGACACACCAGCATCTCTCCTTCCCAAACCCCACAGTCCAGCTGGCCCAGTGTGAACACCTGGATCTGTGAGTTTTGTTGAAGTTTCCAGAAGGAGTCATTCTTCCTTATTTATTCTTAAAGAATCAACCTTGGGCCAAAGGGCTTCCTTTGGCCTGTGTCATCCCCACTCCTGTTTCGTTCTTCTCTATAAAACAGACCTTTGTATTTTCTGAGCTTTTCTCCATGTCTTCTAAGATCCCTGTCTGAGCCCAGGAGCCCCCACAGATCAAGTCTCCTGTCTTGAAGGTCCATGGTTACCCTACTGGAGACACCTTGACAGAGCTCGGCTATCCTGAGTCCCCACCTCTGTCTCCCAGTGTCTTGCTCCCAGTGAACCTGTCCCCTGATGGCAGTGATTGTGCAGTGGTGAAATGCTGGGCTTCCCTGGAGAAGGTGCTGCCCCTGGGGTCTTTAAAGCTGTCCTGACTTTTACTTAGTTTTCTTTTTTTCTGGTTTCGGTCAGTATCTTTGCTTTATCAACATCCATTTGAGCTCAGATGTAGGGGTGCCAAGCCTTGTTTATTTTTGAGCTGGGTTCTGACTTTGTAGCTTAGGCTGCCCTCAAAATCTCCATCCTGACTCCTGAGCACTGGGATTACAGCATGCACCACCACACCAGGCTCCTCCACAGGCCTTGTTTTCCGGGCCCTGAGGTTAGGGGGTCTGATTAATAAGACAGACTCGTACCAGGGTATGATTCATATGGTCACTTTATTACTGCTTTCCTTGTGTGACATTTCCAAGGTGGCAGTCCCAGAGCCATCTTTGGTTAGTACTTTTGAATCACCTGCAGGACACACAGGAGAGGGTGAGGTTAGCCTGATGGCTGAGCATTGATTGAGTTCAGTGACTCTTAGGGAGAAAGGGCGTGGTCATGGCTTTCCTTTGTAAAGAGGGGTCTTAGCCTGGAGTCCTGCTGGAGCTTCTGAATGTGTGAATCTCTGCTGAGCACAAGACAAGTGTATAGGTGGGTGTGGCTTTGGACGTCATTTGTTCCTTTGTTTTTTCTGAGACCGTCTCACTACGTAGCCCTGGCTGTGCTGGAACTCATTCTGTAGACCAGGCTGGCCTCGAACTCACAGAGCTGCCTGCCTCTGCCTACCAAGTGCTGGGATTAAAGGTGCGCACCACCACACTGGGCTAAGTTGTTCCTTAAGATTACTCTTTGAGGCACTAACATGGTGTATGGGTTGGGGGGATGTCACTTGCTTTCCAAGACCAATTAGCAGGATCAAATACATTTTGGGGGTGTGTTTTTAATTAATTAATTAATTTTTTTGATGCTGGGTTGGAACCTTACATACTGTCCACCTGCTCTACCACAGAGCTACACAATAGCCCCTTGTTTTTTTTTTTGTTTTGTTTTTTTTTTGTTTTTTTTAGATGGGAATTTCTTACAGCCCAGGATGGCCTCAAAGTTGCTATGTAGCCAGGGATGACCTTGAATTCCTGACCCTCTCACCTCCACCTGTACTGGGATTCCCTGTGCATTCTAACATACAGGCTCCCTCGCCCAGTGGAGCTGCTGGTTTCAATAGCACGGGCATTCAGAGCAGAGTACAGGGATCCTTGTCTAAGGTTGCTCACTGCAGCAGTGTGGGCATTAATAAAAAACACAAGATGAAACATCCCTCATGACATTTGTGTTGTGGATACCTCACAGCAGTTCAGAGTGACGGGACAGCTGAGTGCATTGAACAAGCACACTGTGATTGTGGCCTTTGCTTAGACAATATACACACTTAGTTGTGGGGTTTTCATTTGTAATCCTTTTGCCTCAGCCTGTATTTTCCCCCCCTGGGGCAAGGGGGCAGTTTTGAGACAAGGGTTTCTCTGTGTAATAGGTTGTCCTGGAACTTGTTTTCTAGACCAGGCTGAACTTGAACTCACAGAGATCCACCTACCTCTGCCTTCCAAGTGCTGGCATTAAAGGTGTGCGCCACCATTCCAGGCTAAGTGTTTTGATTATAGGTGGTGTACCACAATGCTTGGCTACATTAGGCTGGTTTTGTTTCATGTAGCCCAGGTTGGCCTTAAAACAATCCTTCTGCCTCTGCCTTCCAAGTACTGGGCATTACAACCTGTACCACCATGTCTGGCAATATAGGGTTTGTTTTGTTCTTTAAGTTGGTCTTATATACACAAAGTCCCGAAGAGCACATAGCATGTAATTTACAGTGATTCCCTCTGTAGAATGGGAACAGAGGTTAGAGCAAGGGGACCCTCACTGCTTACTTAATACACTCCTATATTCTCTTTATAAACAGTATTTTCAATAAAGAAATGTACTCCCTTCTGAACAGAACAATAAAGCTGTAATTGCTGAAACATCCCATGTTGACATTTTTCAATGGACATTTGCTGAAAGGATGAAATGCCTCGGGCTTCCTGCTCGCCTCATTTGTGCCTTTTGTTGGCAGCTTGCTGGCCTTGGCTCATCACCTACTGCTGTCTAGACAGGTGCTCCCAGGGTTGCAGCTGTTTGAGGCTGCATGCACACACAGTGTTGCCGTGGGCTGGGACCGTGTGAGGCTCCCATTGCTCCTCTGCAGCTGCCGGGGCAGCCTTCTCCAGGGACAGCTGGCTACTCAGGTCTGGACTCTCCCCCCCCCCCCCACTCTGCTGCACTGACCGCTCCCCTGAGAATGCAAGGAGTCTGCCCAGGCGCCCAGCAAGGTTTGCTTTCTTTCTGGTCTTCCTGACTCACCCCACCCCCACCCCCAGCCATCTGCCATGCTGTGTCCGCCTGTGTCTGTGTCTGGGAACAGCAGGTGCTGGGACAAGTCACGCTTTGGGTCCCAAAGGTGCTGCCGGGCTCAGCTGCACAATGACTAATGCAGCAGCTGGGACCACAAAAGACGATCCTAGGATTTGCCCGAGACAAAGCCCATAAGCATCTTTCCATCCAGTTACTGAGGCTCTTTTGAAATGCGCTAAACTGGCTTTATTTTCCTCTGCCAAAATGTAGACATGGCTCTCTTACCTAGTTCACAATCAAAACAAACCAAAATGGAAAAAACACCCTTGATTTTCTGTTTTTCCCTAACTTACTTAAAAAAAAAAAAAAAAAAAAAAGCATTTGTGTGTGTGTGTGTGTGTGTGTGTGTGTGTGTGTGTGCGCGCGCGCGCGCGCGCGTGCGCCACAGCACAAGTGTGGAAGTTGGAGTACAACTTGGTGGGAGTCTGTTCTCTCCTACTATGTGGGTCCCAGACACTGAACTCAGGTCATCAGTCAGGCTTCTCACCAAGTGCCTTTATCTCACTGCTCCATTTCTGAGCTCTAACAATCCCTCTTGGAAGCTCTGGGGCTGAGTCTAGCAGGGGCTGAACAGAACCAGCACGTAGACAAATGACTGAGAAGCTAGCAAGTATGAGTGGGCAAACCGGAAGCAGCCTCTGGCTGGCTTTGACAGCAGCCTCTGGCTGGCTTTGACAGCGCCCTCTCCCTCTGGCACATGCTCACAGCTGCCAGTTCATATCTGGTTAGCAGTCTAACTCAATTAAAGATCCCCTGTAAGCTGAACTGGAGATAATAAGACAACGACAGCTTCCCTGCTTTATGGGCTCTGTCACAAGTGCCACCATCCTTGCTGTTCCTGCTGAGGAGTCAGTTCAAGTCCATTTTACAGAAAAACAAACCAAGAGGCTGGCTACACAGAGGTGGATTAAAATACACCTTGTGGTGTGGCCGGGCAGTGGTGGGGCATGCTTTTAATCCCAGCACTCGGGAGGCAGAGCCAGGTGTACTCTGTGAGTTGGAGGACAGCCTGGTCTATAGAATGAGATCCAGGACAGGCACCAAAACTACACAGAGAAACCCTGTCTCAAAAAACCAAACCAGAACAAAACACTGTGTGGGCAGAACCCCCTCCCTTTCTAGCATCCCTCTCCAGATTCAGCGTTCCTTCCATTCTTCGGTTATGCCGATTTCCTGCTGTTCTGGCTGTCTGTATCCTCAGCTGCTCTGGCTGGCCAGCTTGTCTCAGGGATCCTGTCTCTGCCTCCCCAGCACTGGGATTCCAAGCACAGCTACCATGCTTGCTTTTTACATGGACTCTGGGAATTGAACTCGGATCCCTGTACTTGAAAGGCACGTACTTCACTGCCTACATTCCACCTATTACTCTTTGAATAATTTGCGGTTATTATATAGTAAAAAGGAAATTGGGTTTCCAGGAGAAGACTTTCTGGGGATACAGAGGCACAGGAGGATAAACTCAGTCCCATTTGCTTGGGAGTGGCCCAACATAGAACTGAATAGTCCTTTGTCCTGGGGCAGATGGGGACAGTTGGTCATCTTGTGGGGTGTAGGGGAGCACTCCTCAGGGGAATTAAGTGCTAATAACTAAGGCTGCAGGGGTCTCAAACCATTAGGTGTGGGCTTTGTAAATACATATGATCACTGACTGCATTGGAGGGTGGGGGCTGGGCCTATATGGCCAGAAGAAGAAATGAGATACACTTGCTGATTCTGGGAACCCTGCAGGTCTCATAGCTCACACTGGGCTGGGGCTGGTGGTTCTTACCGAGTTGATCCAGTCGATGTAATTGGAGACCCTGGTGAAGACAGATGGCTTGCGGGGGTAGTTGCAGCCCAGAGTAGAGCCGAAGCTCACGATGCCATGCACCTGCCATTGGCCGTTAGATGCCTGGCAATTCAGTGGTCCACCGGAGTCCCCCTGAGGAAGCCAGAGTCGGGCGTGGAGGGAGGAAGAGGATGCCCAATGGGGCCTGGTTCTTAGTATATTCATATTGTTCTTCTATGAGGTCACTGTCCACTAAGGACAGCCTTACGGTCACAAGCTGTGGCACCTTATTTACAGGAGCTGACATGTCTTTATTTGGGGACTGGCCTTACAATGTGGCTGTCCTGCTTCAACCCTGTAAATGCTGGCATTACAGGTGTGGATTACCATTCTGGCTTTGCTCACATCTCCGCCCCCCCCCCCCCCCACCCCAGACAGGGTCTTGCCATGTAGCCAAGGCTGAGCTAAAACATGCAACCATCCCCCTGCCTCACCCTTCCTAGTGCTGGGATGATAGGCATGTGTCCCAAATTGTAGCTAAGCACTTTCTATGCCTCTTCTCTTTTTAAGGCCACGAGCCCAGTGTGAGTTTCTTGGGTTCATTGGAGAAGGCAACTGAGTGTTCAGAGGCTAGGACTTGCCTGTAGGGGACCATGGAGTGAGGGGTCTATGCAGTCAAGGCACTGACTGTATCTGAGGTGTGGGGACACCCTCCCACCCCCGTCCTCCTCTGAAGAATCTGCCTGTAGCAAGTGCTTTGATTCATGACAGTCTTTAAGAAGACTTCTCTAGCAGCTACCCGAGGGGCCACTATAGGGGGATGCCAGTAATGAGAGACCTGGATGAGCTCCAAGGAAAAACTAAAGACTTCCTAGCAGTTAGGCCAAGAGGATGCTACTGGGTGATGGAGCTTAAAGCATTTTTCCTGGGGACTGTGAGAACAGAGGTCAGGTTCTGAAATGGTCCATGACCCAAGACTCCTGCCTTGGAAGGAGGGAGAGATGGATCCTAGGATACCCCCCAACACTTCACCCATCCCCGCCCCGGCCACCTCCGCATCCCAGCCATGTTTGGTTGGAGACTGGGACACCTGGTTGTAGGTACACTCACATTGCAGCTGGAGGTCACGCCATCGCCACCAGCGCACACCATGGTTGTCTTCACAGAGCTTCCCCACCAGCTAGCGCTGGAGCAGGTGGCGTAGTCCACAACCAGCAGGCGGCCCTGCTGCAGGACGTCAGGAGAGGCCCCGTTGGCTGAATGAGACCAGAGAGAAGGTGTGAGGGGGCCAAGAGACTCTGAGTGAGAAGGAGGCTGTGGGACTGTCGGTGAAGAACTTGCCGTGAAAGCTTGAGGACCTGAGTTCAGATCCCCGGTGCTCATGGAAAGAGCCAAGTGTGGCTGTGGGGGTGGGGACAGAGACAGGAGGAACCCTGGAGCTTGCCTGCTGTGCATACAACACAGGAGCTGGGTGGGTAAGCATCACTGCTTAGATTTCTGTGGGTCTGGTCTGGTCTATGTCACTTTCTCTCACTCTCGAGTCACAGTGAAAGGCGGCCATGTTAGTTTGCGCCGTGCCCTCAATTGATTGGTTGGTATGGTGGCTATTGGTCATTGGTTCAGGGGTGAGCCTGACTCAGGCTAAAGCTAATGAGCTCCTTCCTCTGAGATTTTTGGCGAGTGCATAAAGAGATGAAAGCCAGAGAGCTGTGCGCTGTGGATGCCTTTTTATGCAGAGAAGGATGAAGCCGGAAAGACTCTGAAAGGAAGCTATGGTTTCCTGCAGGTTCAGACCCCTTGTTCTGGAATGTTCCTGATACCTAGCCGCGTGTCTGCACTTGGGTTAGGATTCCTCTTTTGCTAGGCCAGTTCTGCACGTTTCTCTTAACTACGACAGAGAGCTTCTAGCTGGTAAAAAGAAATTCTGTGATGAAGGTAGTTTTACTCACGGCCCCAGAGACACTGTCGACATCACTGCCATAGTTGGCCAGGATAAAGTTCATTTTCATATTCTGTGTGTGTGTGTGTTTGTGTGTGCGTGTGCCTGTAGAGGTCAGAGGGCAACCTCTTGTGCAGTGGTTCTCAGCCTTCCTAATGATTCAAACCTTTAATACAGTTCTGTATGTTGTGGTGACCCCCCAACCATAAAATTATTTTCGTTGCTAATTCATGAACATAATTTTGCTACTGTTATGAATTGTAATGTAAATATCTGATCTGCAGGACATCCACTATGCAACCCTGAAAGGGGTTGCCACCCACAGGTTGAGAACCACTGCTTCAGTGCCCTCACTCCTTTGGGTCAGGGCTCACCCAATTGGGCTCAGCTGGATGGCTGTTGAACCTCAGGGATCTGCCTCTTTCCACATTCCCAGAGCTGGGATTAGAAGTACACACAGCCAAACCTGGCTTCTTTGCATGGCTCTGAGGCTGGAACTCTGGTCCCCATGCTTACAAGGCAAACATTTTCCCAGCTGATCTGTTACCCCAGCCCTCATCATCACCCCTCAATTGCACTTGACCAGGCTCTCCGAACAGGCCAGTCCTCACAGCAATATTTACTCCTGTGTGACAGATGGGGCATAGAAGCCAGGGGATTTAAGGATCTTGCCCAAGACTGCACTAATTAGCACACAATTGACACTTGGCTGACACTTTCTAGGGTTCAGAGCACTCCACACGTATCTTTGATCTTCACTGACTTTCCACTTTACAAATGAGGGCCCATCATAAGCAATGCGTATCTATCCAAGAAGCCTGAGCTACCTCCCTTCCTTACCCTCTCAGCTTCCTTGCTTGGTAGACAGGCCTCTTTCCTCTCTGCAGAGAAGAAAACGGCCTCCAGCAATGTCTGAGATGGAGTCTTAGCTATCCCCAATTCCTATTGGCTTAGCTTGAGTCAGGTACTCATTCCTGAACCAATCACCAGTGACCAGAACACTAACCGATCAAAGCTGGCCCAGCTTTAGACAGTGAGACGATGTTCTGATGAGAGTCTGGGGACTTCACAGAGCTCCAGAAGCCTGAGGTCACAGAGTACGTACTCTTTTGAGCTCTGGCCCTGGGCCACATAAAATACACAGTGTGGCCTGTATACTTCTCCCTCACCCTACAACTCACACATGGGCAGGTGGGGGGGGGGGGGGGGGGGGGCTACAGTGCACTATAGTTTCTAGTCATACACGCTTCTCTGGACTGACTTCTTTCACCTTCTTTGCACCTTGTTAACTATAGATAGCTGCTACCCCACCTTCCCTCCCTCCACTGTTCTTCACCCCATTTTACAGATGAGGAAGCCACCAGAGAGGCTCAGCAATGTGCCCAAATCACATCGCTGATAGGGGGAGAGTTGAGATTTGAACCAGGTTTACTTAGCAATCTCTGCTAGCCTGCCCCTCCAAGGCAGCCAAACACCTCAGGGATGAAGGTGACACCACCTCCCTTCCCTGCCAAGCTTTGGGGTTCTCTGCTAGCTTTCACTTACTCTGCAGCCGGCCCCAGCCTGTGACGTAACAGGGGTAGTTGTTGGGAAGAATGGTGCCGGCAGATGGGAGGCAAGCTGTCTGGATCTTGCTGGTCAGGGTCACTGGGCTGGCCAGTTTGATCAGGGCAATGTCATTCCTGGATCAGGAGGAAGGTAGAACACCAGGAGTGTTGACTGTTCCTGCCTACCTGTTTCAGCCTTCGTCATTTTCCCATGAACAATCCCAGGCTGACCCTGCAGGCAGGGTAGCAGAACCTCCCACAGCCTTGGCGTCTCCCTCTTCCGGTAACTCCACCATTCCCACATCGGCCCCAGCCACTATGGGGGTGGCTCCATCTCAAGGAGAGAGCTCTTTCCCTTCCATACAGAAGGGGCAGAGGAGGGGTGGGTTGACCCTTCTCTGTGTGGCTGCCAACCCCACCCCTGAGAGCACCGGACAAGACAGAATGTACCCGTTGGCGATCTGGTTGGCATTCCACTTCTCATGGACCACAAGCTTGGAGACCTGAACAGCCAGTGAGCCAGATTCCGAGGTGGAGAGGCTGTGCCGGCCCAGCACCACACGGTAGGTCCTGGAACTACTGTGAGGGCAGAGTGACAGGTCAGTGACCTCTTTTTTTTCCAGCCTCTGTGAACAAGGACACTCTAACGCAGAGTGCCATGAAGGAAACAGTCCAGAACCATCACTGGTATTCCCAAGGGGGGGAGGAGCTGGCTTTCTCCCTCCTCTGCATCCTCCTGGCACAAGGCACTCAGTGTGTGCCATGTATGGACAGGGGGACTCAACAACACTAAACCATAGATAGATTTGTGTCTATGCTTCAGCCAGGCAAGTGGCGGCTCTCCAGGCTCCTGTACAGTACGTGGAGCAGGCCACTTGGGGATCCTTGCTCTAGAGCTGAGTGTTACTCCATGATAAGGTGAACAGTTGGGTAAATAGGGAAAGGTGATTGGTTACCTGATGCAATGGGCAGCTGTTAGAACCCAGTTGTTGGCCACTAGGGAGCCTCCGCAGGTGTGGTACCACCTCCCCGAGGACTGGTACTGCAGGGAGACCTGAGGGGAAGCACAGGTGCATGGTTGGGAGGGCAGTGGAGGAAGGCACGGTGGGAGGGCACTTGCCTCAGGTCCTATACTTAAGGGGATATCCCCAGTTCTCAACCATTGAGATACAAACATTTTCCTTCCCACCAGACACACCAGACAGGGTCTATTGGTACATAGCCAAAGATGACCTAGAGCCCTGATCCCCCTGCCTTCACCTCCTGAGCACGGGGTTACAGATGTGTTCACCAAACCTAGTTACTATAAAAGCATTTTAATGCTGTATAGAAAAAAAAATTAACACAAAACTGGCTGTGGTCGTACATGCCTATAATCTCAGCACTTGGGATGTGTAGGCAGGGGGATCAAGGACAAACTTGGCTATGTACCAAGTTCCAGGACAGCCTAGGTTATATGAATCCTTGTCTTAAAACAACAAAAATGAACACAAATCCATGATAAACTCTGTGTGTGTGTGTGTGTGAACATTAAATAGGGCATGGTGGTGTATGTGTAATCTCAGCACAAAGGATACTGAGACAGGAGGGTAATCCCAGGACAGCCTGAGCTACCCAGTGGACCTGCACTGTAGCACTTAGCCCACCCCTCATCCTACGTTTTCTTTCCTTTCCTTTCTTTTCTTTTTAAAGATTTATTTATTTATTTATTTATTTATTTATTTATTTATTTATTTATTATGCATACAGAAGAGGGCGCCAGATCTCATTACAGATGGTCATGAGCCACCATGTGGTTGCTGGGAATTGAACTCAGGACCCCTGGAAGAGCAGTCAGTGCTCTTAACCTCTGAGCCATCTCTCCAGCCCTCCTTTCATTTCTGACAGTCTTGCTATACAGCCCAGGCTGACCTTTAACCCCCAAACTGCCTGCATCTACTTCCCAAGTGCTGAGACTGCAATGTGAGCCACCTTGTCCAGTCACCCATATTTTCTCAGTGTGCAGCGGCCAGAGCAGTCCTTTATTAATCCAAATCTGGTAAGGACTGCTCTGCCCAGACCATCCAGACACTCCTCTCACATAACGTAACGTGATGAGGCCCTACATCACCTCTTTGACCCTGCAGATGCTCACTTCCCCCTGTGCCAGTCACACAGACCTCTGTCAAGTTGTTGTCCAGGTAGGCAGACCCACTGCTGTCTCAGGGCATTTGCATCTGAGGTCTGCTAGCATAACTTCCTCCCCTTCCTATTGGTCTCTACTTGATGCCACCTTCTCGTTTCTATGACAACACCATCCAGAACAGTGCACACATGCACATGCATGCTGTCCTGGCAAGAATTATGTCAACTTGACACAAGCTAGGGTTATTTGGGAAGAGGGAGCGTCCATGAGAAAATGCTCCCCTCCCAGATTGACTCGTAAGCAAGCTTGGGGTGCATTTCCTTAATAGTTGATGACTGATGTGAGAGGGCCCAGCTCACTTATGGGCAGTGCACCCCCTGGGTTGGTGGTCCTGGGTGCTATAAGAAAGCAAGCTATATGAGCGCACCGTGAGGAGAAAGACAGTAAGCAGCACCCCTCCATGGCTTCTGCATCAGCTCCTGCCTCCAGGTTCCTGCCCTTCTTCAGTTCCTGTCCTCACTTCCTTCAATGATGGACATACATGGAAATATAAGCTGAAATCAATCCTTTTCTCTCCAGGTTGCTTTTGATCACCATGTATTATCACAACGACAAAAACCCTAACTAAGACACGTGCTCACTCAAGTCTATGCACACCTGCACACACCTGCCTTCCTGCATTGCTTTTTACACACTGGCTTCTTTGTTGCCCAGCTCCTCAACTTTAATGCAAGTTCAGTGACTCCCACCCCTGCGTACTGTGGTCTAGGGGTCTATGGGCGGTATATAGTGGGTCCTTGATAAACACCATCAGCCTTCTAGCTCTCCACTTCAGGCTCAACAGCCACAGATGAGAACTACTCAAGAAAAAAAAAAACTTGCATCTGTACAAAAACACACATGCTTTTTTCCTTGTCATCGTTCACTAAACAGTATCACAGGATGATGATCTAGATAGCAACGACATTGTGATTAGGGATCGGAAGTGATCTAGAGATTATTTAAAATAGGTAGGAGGGGCTGTGGATGATGTAGCTTGT
Organism: Onychomys torridus; assembly: GCF_903995425.1. Taxonomy (NCBI): domain Eukaryota; kingdom Metazoa; phylum Chordata; class Mammalia; order Rodentia; family Cricetidae; genus Onychomys; species Onychomys torridus. The sequence continues at coordinate 155,438,118 of NC_050444.1, forward strand.
CTAGCATGTGTGCCTTAGGCTTGAGCTCTAGACCTGCGGAAAAGATGGAGGAGAAAGAGGGATGATAATAATAGTGATGAGGGTGGTAATGCAGAGAATGCTGGTTAGCTGTTTTGTTTTGTTGTTGTTGTTTTTTATGTCAACTTGATATAAACTAGAGTCATCTGGGAAGAGGAAACCTCAATTGAGAAAATGCCTCAAAAGAGAGAGAGAGAGAGAGAGAGAGAGAGAGAGAGAGAGAGAGAGAGAGAGAAAATGCCTCCATTAGATTTCCTGTAGAGAAGTTGATGGGGGCATTTTCCTGATTCATGATTGATGCTTAGGGCTCAGCTCAGCATGGCAGGTGCCACCCCTGGGCAGCTGGTCCACTGTACTGTCCCAAACCTGCAAATGTTTAAGACAGGCCCTTGAGGGTTGGTGAGAGGGCTCAGTGAGTAACTCTGACAACTTGAGTTCCACATGGACCACATGGAAGGAGAGGACCGACTTCTGCAAGTTGTCCTCTGACATCCATGAGTGTCGTGGCATACACGAGTCCCTACCCTGCAAATAAATGTAACAAAAGGAGCAAAATGAGGGCCTGGAGAAATGGCTGTTCCCAGCCTCCACATGGCGGCTCACATTATGTCTATAACTCCAGTTCCAGAAACCCTCACCCAGACATACACAGAGGCAAAACACAAGTGCACATAAAATATAAATAAGTATAATTAAAAATGGGGGTTGGGGATTTAGCTCAGTGGTAGAGCGCTTGCCTAGCAATCGCAAGGCCCTGGGTTCCATCCACATAATAAACAAACAAACAAACAAATAAATAAAATAAACAAAATGAAGAAAGATACTCAAAAAGATTTTGCACCAATCTAAAATATAAAAACAAAACAAAACTGCTGACCCTTCTCTCCAGCTCCCCAGGAAAGCTATTTTAAAACAGACATGCTTCTGACATTTAAAAAATGTAGAATAAACTGGGCGATGGTGGCTCACACCTTTAATCCCAGCACTTGGGAGGCAGAGGCAGGTGGATATCTGTTGAAAGCTAGCCTGGTCTACATAGTGAGTTCCAGGACAGGCAGAGCCATACAAAGAAACCCTGTCCCAAAAATAAAAACAAAAAACAAAACAAAACAAAATAGATAGAATGTATTTGGTTTTGGGTATGGTTTTCTGAGTCTGAATCTTACAGGCCTATGATCCTGTCTTGAAACAGGCAACAGCAACAAAAATTCTTTTCTACAGCCAACTTTTCAACTGCTAAGTGCAAATTATGCTAGGTAAGAGAGATTTAAAAAAAAATCTATTATAAAGGTCACACATGTCCCATGAAAGATCTAGTAATTTGTGCCTGCGCCAAATTTCAGTTTTGACAGGGCTATGATTATATCAGTGTAAGGAAACAGTTATTTTCATTGGTAACAGTGTAATTAAGAATTAATATGCATAAACAACCCTGACTGGTCCCTTCAAGCAAAGGATATTTGCATAGGAGAGGTGACTGACTCACAGGGTAACCATATGTGCCAGTGAGCATCTAATTTTAGATCAGCAGGCCTTGCAAATTTGTGTCTCAGAGTAGTGGGCCTCTGGCAGCTCCTTTTCAAAGTCTCCTGGAGAAGATACCTTTCTCTCAGTTGCCAAATTGACCAAGGATGCAAGACTGTACACTGTATTGGTGAAGTTGCCGGAGCTGCCTGCTGTGTGTCCACCAGTCATCATCTTTGCCTGAATAACAGACCCACTAGTGTGGTTGACTCACCTGCCAGGGCCAGGTGTTGGGTGTAGCCTCCTGGCCCCCAACTACCCTGCTCACATCGTGCTCGGCCTCATAAGTGGGGAACCCGCAGCTGAGAGCTGTGAAAACAGAGTGGGAATTGTATGTGTGGACACACACAACTCCTGGCAGGAAAGCCTTGCTTTGGAGTGATCTAACAGGTCCGTGAGTCCTGTCCTTCACTCTGCTTCCTAGCGTGTTCCTGAATTTGTCAGGGAACAGAAGCTGGTGTTCCCTCACTGGGTGGTGGTGACACACACCTTTAATCCCAGCATTCGGGAGGCAGAACCAGGTGGATCTCTGTGAGTTCAAGGCCAGCCTGGTCTACAGAGCGAGATCCAGGACAGGCACCAAAACTACACAGAGAAATCCTGTCTCCAAAAAAACCACACACACACACACACACACACACACACACACACACACAAATTATCACCCTCTTGTCTCAGCCTCCCGAGGACCGGGATTACAGGAGTGTGTCATCATGCCCTGCTCCAAGCTTCCTGTAACTGAGGGACTGGAGAGGGGACAGTTGCTCAAGGCAAGGGCAAGAGCATCTGGTTCCCAGCTTCACCAGATAAAGGTTACCTCCAGCCACCAATGCGGATAACAGCAGGGTCCTGATCATGGTGTGTCTGTGGATATCTATAGGTCTGGCCCTGGCTAAGCTTCCTTTTTATGTGTGGGCTTATCAGCCAGAGAAACAGGAGGAGTGTGCAAGGTGGAGATTTTCCCAAAGCTCAGTGGAATAAATATTTTTTTTTCCATTTCTTTCCACCTGTTATGATGGAAGTACACTGAGAAAGGTACTGAAGCCTGGCTTCTGCTGAATATGCCAGCACACACCTGGAATCCCAGCAGTGGGGAGCTGGAGGCAGGTTGATGAATTGAGATCATTCATGACTACATAGAGTATTTGAGGCCAGCCTGGGCTACACAAGACTGTTTCAGCCCCCCAAACAACAACAACAACAACAACAACAGAAATGTAGATTCTATTTGCTTTCAAGAGATGGTCGTATGTTATGGGAGGGGGAATAATACTGCTTGTTCTTGGAGTTGCATTTTCAAAAGAAAATATTAAACCAGCCTATGGAGCACACAGCATTCCAGGCTAGCGGCTCTCACTGGGCTGCTTTAGCCACCAGGGATACTTGATGATGTCTGCAGATGTTTTTGGTAGTCATAGCTTGGGTTCCCATGCTACTGGCTTCTGAGGATAGAGAACAGAGAGGCTGCTGGGCATCCTGTAGGCACGGGACAATGAAGGACTTCTCATACTCTAATCACCAAGTATGCCAAGACTGAGAATGCCTTAGACCAGGCTGTGGCTGGCTCTATGGTCTTGGGTGAGCGGTGTGGGCTCTAGGCCCAGAGCTGACTCTTGGAGGGACAAGATGAGATGTCTATACCCAGTGTGTTCCACTGTGTCCTGGGGAGAGTTTCAAAACACAGAGAACATGCTTAGGAGAAGGGCCAGATGTGAGTTGAAGGAATCCAGTGCTGAGCAAAGGAGAATGTGCCAGAGGAAGGCTTTGTTGGGATGGGTTGGAGGTATGTTCATTTATTATATTATTATTATTATTATTATTATTATTATTATTATTATTATTATTATTTTGGTTTTTCTAGACAGGGTTTCTCTGTGTAGCTTTGTGCCTTTCCTGGAACTCACTCTGTAGCCCAGACTGGCCTTGAACTCACAGAGATCCGTCTGCCTCTGCCTCCCAAGTGCTGGGATTAAAGGTGTGCGCCACTACCGCCCTGCAAATTATTTATCATGTGCAGTATATATGCATGTGTGTTTGTGCCCTGCACACACATGTGTGTTGCAGAGGCCTGAGCAGGGCTTTGGGTGTCCTCCTCTGGCTCTCTCTCTCTATTTAATACTTGTTCTGTTTTGTTTGAGACAGGGTCTTACTATGTAGCCCTAAACAGCCTGAAACTCATTGTCATAGACTAGATTGGTCTTGAACTCACAGAGACCCATCTGCCTCTGCTTCCTGAGTGCCAGGATTAAAGGTGTGTGCCATCATGCCAAGACCCTTATTTTTTTGAAGCAGATTCTCTCACTGAACATGGAGTTCTCTGTTTAGGCTAGGCTGGCTGGCCAGCAAACTCTTAGCATCTGCCTGCCACCACCCTCCAGTGCTGAGGTCACAGGCATGTGCCTGTGACCGGCTTCTCACGTGGATGCTATGCTGGGGATCTGAACTCAGGTCCTCTTGTACAGCAAGTGTTCTTACCCACTGAGCCACCCATCTCTCCACCCCCTACTTTACAGGCGAGTGTCACCACTGCCTGGCTTCAAGTGTATTTTTATTATCTGCTCCCAGGACAACGGTGGTTTGATTTTCTCCATCTTCTGAATGGCTTTAAGGCAAGACTGTCTTAGGAAGTGTGCAGATAGAGACAGGCAAGGTACCTGTAGGAGCCTCCGTGCTTCTTATTTAATCAAGCCTAGGAAACCTGCCTCATTATTTCAGATGAGGAGACTGAGGTTCAGAGAGGCAAAGTGGCTTGTCTCAAGACACACAGCATCAGAGTGTCAGAATGAAGCCCCTCATGATCTGAATCCAAGGCTACCTCTAGAACTTCACTCTACCCCCTGCTGGCGAGGGATGAAATAGCAGCGATGGCATTGCTGGTGCAGATCAGGTGTTAGTGGGACAGACATCCTTTAAAAAAAAAAAAAAGATCATCTCTAAATTATGTGTATCTGTGTATGAATATGCTCATGTGAGTATAGGTACCCACAGAGGCAGAAGAAGGCATCAGATTCCCTGGACCTGGAACTGTGATTTGGGTGCTGGGAACCAAACTCAGGTCCTCTGCAAAAGTAGTTGTTATGTGCTTTTAACTACTGAACCACGTCTCCAGCCTCTGGGTTTCAACTCCTAAGACCTGGACTCAAGTCCTTGTCAGTGACTTCAGAGAGCCATAGTTCAGACAGGTTGTTTGTCTTCTGAGCTTTAGTTTCCTTGTTAAGGATTTAGGTCCCAGGTGGGTGTGGTGGCACAGGCATTTAATCCCAGTACTCAGGAGGCAGAAGCAGGTAGATGTCTGAGTTCAAGGCCAGCTTGGTCTACAGAGTGAGTTCCAGGACAGCCAGGGCTACACAGAGAAATCTTGTCTCAACAAAACAAAACAAAACAAAACAAAACAAAAACAATCAAACAAACAAATAAGAAAAAACAAAAACAAACGAAAGAAAGAAAGATAGACAGACAGACAGACAGACAGATAGCAACTTCCTAAATCTAACACTAAGTTTGAGAGGATTCATTTATGGATACTGGTTGATAAACAATGACATTTATTGTCTGAGTCAGTTGGGATCCAATGGATCCAGATATGCAATCCCTTGTAAAACTCTGCTAAAGATTTCAGTGAAGTATCCCATTCCTTCCCCCATATGATGCTTTCTATGCTGTTCAATAAAGGGAGTGAAGCCCTTTGTGAGGGACAGACAGACACAGTCACCCAACAACAGATACACTGATGGAAGAGACAGTCTCACACACAGGGACAAACAGACACCGATAGACAGATTCACAAGACAGCCTCCAGGCAGGCACATATTCAGACAGATACAGGAGACAGACAAAGGATGAAGTGGCCGGGAGCATGGAGTCGAGAATTTAAATCTGGACCCACTCTTGGTTAAATGACTCCAAGGGGAAGTCCTGTCATTTCTTTCCTTAATGCGTAGTTATTGGGACTCAGAGCTGATCATTAATGCATATAATCATGCAAACAACAATCAGAACCGCAGATGTAGTCCAGGAGTGCTTCCCTAGTGAAACCCTGGCTTGGAATCGCAACACTGCAGGAAATTAGGTCCTGGTGGCTCAGGCCTGTGATCCCAGGGCTCTCGGGGATGGCAGCAGGGCATCAGGTGTTCCTCTTCAGTTATTCATCAACTTCACCCTGGGCTCCATGAGGTCCTATCTCAAAAAAGAAAGGAGGGAGGGATGGAGGGAGGGATGGAAGAAGAAAAGAAGAAAGGAAGGAAGGAAAGAAGGAAGGAAGTAAAAAAGAAGGAAGGAAGGAAGCAAGCAAGCAAGCAAGCAAGCAAGCCAGGCACAGTTCTGGGGCTGCCGTGTAGATGGCAAGATCAGTGCAAGAGCCTTGCAAAGATGAGGGGTGTTGAGGTACAGAATCCTATCAGACTGGAATTCAGACAACATGTGTTCTGGTGAGTTCTACCCCTAATGCCCTGTATTGGTTAGGACCTTTGTTTATGGTCATAAGGGTCATGACAGCAGCCATTTTGGAAGTGTCGATTTTCCCTTAATGTCCAAAGTGCAGGTGGCACTCTCCTCCAGGGGTTGGCTTTGATATCAAAATAGTTTTCTCTAGTTGAAGTCATTGAACAAACAGCAGTTTGGCATGAGCCATGAGCTTGCTGTTGTGATCTTGGGCAAAGAGGGTAGGCTCTCTCTGCCTGAGGGCTGTCTATCTACCAAATGGAAGAAAACATGCTCAGAGTCTCTATCTCTCTGTCTCTCTATTGAACCTGGGAACTTGAACATGCTAGGCAGGCACCCCATTCCTGAACTCTATCTCCAGCCCCCATCTATAACCTCTGGCTGAGCCATCTCTCCAGCCCCAAATCATCAATTCATGCATGATGGGCAAGTCCTCCCCACCAGCTGCATTTTGCTCTCGGATTGCTTGGTCTCTTACTGTAGGAGCCTTCCAAGTGTCGTAGGTCTCACCCCTTAGAAACCATCCCCAGTTTTGACAACCAAAAATGTCCCATTGCTAGTTGTACCCCGGGGGAACAAGTCCCCCCTCGGCCATTCCCTTTCCGTTTTGTGGTTGTAGCCTCAGATGATTTCATGAGAACTTAAGGTAGTTCTTCCCAACAAGCTGATTGGGTTTGCCCCTGGTCTCATGACCTCCCTAGGACTCAGGGCCTGCTGGGGAAGGGGATGTAGTACAGGAACTGGTGGGGCCTGCAGCACATGCCCCATCCTTGGTCTTGGCAGGAAGGCTTCCCCAGACCATTTTCCCAGAATCCAATCCTGGTTTCTGCCCTGAGAGGGAGCAGCAAGGAGCCACTGTAGCTCCCACCCCCCCTAAACTCCCACACTGCTCGAGAGCCTGGCTTCTAGCAAGCTCTAAACTGGACTGTGTGACCTTGACTGTGTGACAGGTGGAGCAGTACTGCAGATGTGACCTTCTCACTGGCTCTTGACTCACAACAACTCCTCTGAGAAGCCAGGTGGCTGGCTCCCTGGCTCTGGGCCTGGGCTCAGCGTGGGCATTTCTGTGTGGGCGTCCTGGGTGGGGGTTCTGGCCTGGCCTTGTGGCTGGGGCCAGCAACACTGGAGCAGATGGGAAACTCGGAACTTCCACCCGGACCTCTGGTCTCCGGATTCGGCAACTGCAGCCAAACATCATCTGGGGTGAGATACTGGCTTGGTCCTAGAGAGCATGTCAACTCGTTGCTCCTTAGCCAACAGTCTCAGAGCCAATGTTGTTGATCCCTGACTCTGGCGGTCTGTTTACTTAGATTCTCAGGGGGAACTGTGCAAGCAGCGAGTGTGTGTGTGTGTGTGTGTGTGTGTGTGTGTGTGTGTGTGTGTGTGTATGTGTATGCATGTCTTATAGTGTGTGTGTATGTGTGTATGTATATATGTATGAATGTCTATATATGTATGTCTCTGTGTATATGTGTTTTAAGTGGTCTTTGTGTATACATGTGTATATGTATCAGTATATATGTGTATGAATGTATATATATATATATATATAATGGATGTTTTTATATATGTATGTGTATGAGTATGTATGTATGTGTGCATTGATATGTGTGTATGTGTGTTTTTTGTGTATATGCATGTATATATGTGTTCATAGGCATATTGATATATATGTATGTCTCTATGTGAGTGGGTATATGTGTATGTGCTTATGTATGTATATATATATATGTGTGCATGTATATGTTAGGTATGTGTACATGTATGTGTTTATGTATGTGTTAGTATATATATGCAAGTGTGAGTGTACATAAGTATAAATGTGTTTGAATGTATATGTATCTGTATGTACATTTGTGCATATACATGAGTGTGTGTACATGTGCGTGTTTATGTGTCTATATATCTAGGCATTAAGTGTGTGTGTGTGCGTGTGCGTGTGCGTGTGTGTGTGTGTGTGTGTGTGTGTATGTGTGTGTGTGTGTATTTCTATGTGTCTCTGTGTGTATGCATGTCTGTGTTTAGTTGGGTGTATGCCTTTGTTTATGTATGGGTATGTGTATATGCATGTGCATGTGTGTGTGAGGCAGGGTCTCATGTAGCCCAGGCTGGTCTCAAACTCACTATGTAGGCTGGGTAAGATGGCTTAGTGGGCAAACACTTGCTGTGTAAAGGAGAGAATCAGCTCCTGTCCTCTTCCATGTGTGCTACGTGTGTACTGCACCCCCTATGTTGTACACACACAATAACAATCTTTAAAAATCACTGTGTGACCAAGGATCCAGTGGATACATAGAGCACACACCTGTAATCCAGTTCCTGGGAGGTGTTCTTTTTCTTTTTTTCAGACAAGTATCTCACCCTGTGGGCTAGAACCCGCCTATGCCTCCCCAATCCTGGCATTTATAGGCATTCACTACCATGCTACCCAGTGATCATTCTTTTCCTGTGTGACTTTATCTATGTCTGTCTATCTACCTGTTTGTCCCTCTGTCTGCCTGCCTGCCTGCCAGTCTGTCTGTCTGCCTATCTATCTACCTACCTACCTATCTTTGGAGATGGGGGTTCAGGTAGTCCAAACTGGTCTATAACTTGCTATATATAGTTGAGGGTGACCTTGAACCTCTCCATCGCTCCACCAGGAGCAGCAATTCTCCTCTGTCTCTCTAGATTCCTTGCTGCTCCTTGCCACCTATACCCCCTCCCCGGTTACTAGAGCATGTCTGTACCTAAAGGGGTCCATGTGACTCTAGGCTCCTGTTGGAGTAGTGTGGCTAGCCAGGACACAGCTGTGTATTTGGACTTTAAATCTTGGCACCCCGTTCCTGGATATGTGGTCTGAGGGTGGAGATTTAAGCCTCTCTGAGCCGAGGTTCTCATCTAGAAGGGTTAGTGGCCAGGGCTCTCTGTGGCTGGAATAAGCTGGTATTAATGGTTCTCAGCATGTGTGAGTCAGAGCAATGGCTACTCTTACCCATGGCAGCATCATGGGTGATAGCACAGGACTCTCCAGTCAGAGCCAGCCACCCCTCAACCCAGTGTGAGTTCCTAGAAAGATGCTGTGTCTGCCTGACTGATCAGAGCTGCAATGATGTGGAGACTTTGGAATGTTGTAGACATAATTAAGTTTATCTTGTGTGGTCTTTAGTCTACTAAATATCCATTCCTGGCTCCAGCTCTGTGTCTTAACAAATACCCCACTGACACCCAGACCTGACACTCTGACAAATAGATAAAAATTAACTGTTTGGAATGTACTAAGTTAACAAAACCCTTCTTTCCCACCGAAAACGAAGGCTTGTTGAATAGCAGTGAGGCCTATGGCAGAGTCCTCCCATCTTCTATAACCCGCCTACCAGATGTCACCATCAACGTATTTGAACAGTCTCTCAATTTGTGGCTTTCTTTGTTCTGGTGCTATAAAAAGGTCATGAAACCTCATTGGAACATGGTATATGAGGAGATCTGAATCTACATTTCTGGGTCATGGCCACTTATATTTGGCTGCAGAATAAACCATGCATTTTATTCCTTTGCAGTGAGAGCTGTTTCGTTCATCAATACCGGGAGGAAAATGGGGGATAAAGCTGGGCGTGGTGGTGCACACTTTTAATCCCAGCACTGGAAGGCAGATCTCTGTGAGTTCAAGGCCAGCCTGGTTCATAGTGAGTTCCAGCATAGCTGGGGCTACATAATAGAGACCCTGTCTCAAAGGGGGTGTGTGTGCAGTTAAAACTCAAGTTTGAATTCCCCTCACTTCCAATCACCAGTTGTGGCCTCTCAACCAAGTCCTCCAATAAAACTATCACCCAAGTGGTCCCAGGGAGTCTTTCATGACCCGCCTTTATCCCTGACTCCGACATTTTCCTTCTGTCAGGAGCGATGGTGCCTGGGTTGCTTTGGCTATGATAACAGTCACCACACTCCACAGCAATTTCTCATCTTAAAGTTCTGGAGACAAGGAGTCCAGTTTATCCCACAGGGCAGAGTCATGGTGTCGGCATGGCTGGCTTTCTTTGCAAGCTGCAGGGAGAGTCCATCTGGACCAGTGGTCCTCAACCTTCCTAATGCCGAGACCCTTTAATATAGTTCTTCATGTTGTGGTGACCGCCCCAACCATAAAATTATTATCTTTACTACTTCATAACAGTGATTTTGCTACCGTTATGAATAGAGGTAGAGCCAGGCGGATCTCTGTGAGTTTGAGGCCAGCCTGGACTACAGAGTGAGTTCCAGGAAAGCCGCAAAACTACACAGAGAAACCCTGTCTCCAAAAACAAAACAAAACAAAAAAGTAAATATCTGATAGTCAGGATATCTGATATTTGATTCCAAGGGGGTCATGACCCACAGGTTGAGAACAATTGATATGGACCCTTTCCAGCTCCTGATAATTTCCTGCCTGCATCTCTTGTCTTGTGGACCCTCCTCTGTGTTCATGTCTCCCTGATCCTGATCCCCTGGAGGAGGGTCATCCTTCATCCTTAAGTCTCCGATGTGTCTCTCTTGTCTCCTTGTGGGACCCCACTGATCACACTGGGCCCGGCCCTCAGGCTGTGATGGTCAGTCCTGACTGTCATCTTGACTGGCTTGAGAGTCACCTAAGAGATTATGGAAGGACACCTCTGGGTTTTTGGAAAGGGTTTGGCCGGGTGGGCTCTGGCCTCATCCACGGTTTCATTCATCTGTGGATTCAAAATTTCAATAAGCAATTAGAAGGAGGAGGGACTGGGGAAGGTTGGGCCTGGCTGGAGGAAGTGGGGAAGGTGAGGCCTGGCTGGAGGAAGTAGGGACTTGGAGGACATGTCCACAGGGGGGAGTGTCTTTCCCTACCCAATTCTGTATTGTTCCTTTCTGCTTCACGTTCCCCATGATATTGGCTACCCAGTCATGCCCTTCTGCCACAATGCTCTGAAACTGTAAGCAAAGTAAATTCCCCCCTCCCAACGTAAGCTGTTTCTACCAGGTCACAGTGATGGCCAAACTTATACACAGATGGATCACCCCATCTCAAGATTCTAAATCAAATGTGAAAATTCCCCTTTGCCCTGGGAGCTTCCATGTTCATGGATTCTGGGGTTCACGATGTGGACTTTTCAGGGAACATGATTTATTTAACCCAGGCCTTGATTCTTGGGCACAATAAGTGGATTGTGTCACCAAACCAGAGAATATTACACTTTTTTTTCCTATTTTTTAAAAAGATGTATTTATTATGTATACAGCATTCTGCAGAACAGGACACCAGAACTCATTATAGATAGTTGTGAGTCACCATGTGGTTGTTGGGAATTGAACTTAGGACCTCTAGAAGAGCAGCCAGTGCTCTTAACCTCTGAACCATCTCTCCAGACTCTTCCCGTATTTGGAGATAGCTCTCACTTTGTAGCTGAGGCTGGTTTAGAACTCAATGCTCCCCAGGCCTGTGGCTCCTGTTCAATTTGGTGCTAGCTAATAGAGTGCATTTTTTCAAGATAGTAACCCTGGCTGTCCTGGAACTCAAAGAGATTTGCCTGCTTCTGCCTCCTGAGCGTGGGGACCCAGAATGTACTTTAAAAGTACACTACTACACCCCGCCAACAGAGAACTTTTAAATTGCATTCTAGAGAGTTATAGTGACTTGGGGACTAAGAGAGTGCTCCTCTACTCAACCTGTGACAGCTTTTTAGGTGGCTTTAGGGCTTGAACTCAGGGCCCCACATATGCTAGGCCAGCACTCTACCTCTGAGCTACATTTTCGGCTGATGACCAGCTAGTATTTTCCCTTCTCCTTTCCACAGCCGCCACCATGCAGGCCACATTACCTTTTGCTGGGACCATTGTAGCAGCCTCCTAGCTTGGCCTCTGTTGTGAGGACCTTCACCCCAGAGGAGGGGCTAGGCAATGTAACCTTTTCTCCAAAGACAAACCAGAGTTTGAGTCTACCACGTTCACACTGCAGAACCGACAAGGCTTGGGGGCTTACATACAGAGGGCGGGTGAAGGGTCTTTGACGGGAGCATGGGTGACCTCAAAACAGCCACACTGAAGAGTCTGCACCCAGCATGCATGATGGCTTCCCCAAAGCTCTGCAGATGGAGTCCCTTTCCTTCTGTCCTGTACAGACTGCCTCTGTCCCCCTCTCTGAAATACCAAAGCTACCCACAAACAATTATGGCAGAATCACAATCAAATGGCTTGGAGGAGAGGCTGGCTACTCAGTGAGTGTCTGATCACCCCCTCGTCCCAACCCCACACCTCCTCCTTCTCAGAGGGACTCTCTACAGTCATCAGGCCTAGCTGTGATGAGCCTTTGCATGCAGGCGCAGCTGAACTCATGAAGATGGCATCTGTCTGGTTCCATAGATAGTGCTGAACAGCAGCCTCTCTGCTTCCACCCCGCCCCCCCCCCACCCCAGTGCTTTAATGTGCACTTCTCTGCCTAAAACCTTGTGGGCTCCCCAATTGCCCTGTGAGACCCAGCCACCCTCAGCACAGCATGAGGGCTTTAGGAGGGCCTCTGGATGATCCCCAGGTAGCCCTTACTCATGAGGGCTTTAGGAGGGCCTCTGGATGATCCCCAGGTAGCCCTTACTCTGCCTTTTCTTGCTGGGGTGACCAAGTTCCAGGTTTAGCGTTAGAACTCTGGCATCTTTGAAAACTCCTCAGTCCAGGGCAACCCAGGGTGGCTAGTCACCTGCCTGCTCACCCTCCCACCCGAGGGTGCCATGCTCTAGTAACAGCAGCTGCTAGTTCCCTTCCAGACTCTCACAGTGGCTTTACTCAGGAAGTGGAGCCCCCTCCCCTTTCCCTGCTCTGCTGCCCACTAGGAGTGTGCCGAGCTGCAAGAAATGAGAGTTAGCCAGGCGTTGCAGGCTAGCTTTAAATCCAGCACTTGGAAGGCAGAGGCAGGTGGATCTCTGTGAGTACCATGTCCCATGCTGGTTTACATAGGAGGTTCCAGGTCAGCCAGGGCTATACAATAAGACCCCATCTAGAAAGAAGAAATAAAGAAATGAAGAATTAATAACAGTGGCTCAAACAAATGCAGGTTTATTTTATTTATTTATTTGTTTTTTTGTTTTATTTTTGTTTTTTTCTAGGGCTGAGGAAAAAACCCAGGGTCTTGCACTTGCTAGGCAAGTGCTCTACCACTGAGCTAAATTCTCAACCCCTTATTATTATTTTTAAGAGAAATTCAGAGGGGAATGGTTGCTGGCCTCAGATCTGCAGCATCAGCTCAACAAGGCCTGAGCTGGTGTCCCTGCAGTCCACAGGACCACATGATGGCTGCCTCAGCTCCAGCTATCATGCCTGTATTCAAGGTGTAACATCAATATGTGCCGGTTTTCCTTACAGGAAAGATTTTCCTTCTCCTTACATTTGTGTTCCAATCCATGAGCTCTGGAGCCAGATTAGCAATGTCTGAATCTGAGCTCTCCCACTTTCAAGTTAAGCTATCCTGGGAGGTCACTAGATATTTCTGACCTTAGTTTTCTCATCTGTCAAATGGGGTGTGTGTGCTGACAGCCAGACTCACAGGCCTGTGTTGGGCAGTTGAGATGAATATAAAACCCACAGGGACAGAGCTCACTGAACATTAGGTTATTTCATTATTATGTTCTCTTGACCAGAACAGATTCCCCTAGTTCCTTACCTGCAAGGGACCTGGGGTCAGCAAGAGTTGAGCACATGTCACCTCTCACATAGAGACAGGCATTAAAGAAGGTGTCTGGGGGGCTGGAGAGATGGCTCAGAGGTTAAGAGCACTGGCTGTTCTTCCAGAGGTCCTGAGTTCAATTCCCAGCAACCACATGGTGGCTCACAACCATCTGTAATGAGATCTGGCGCCCTCTTCTGTATGCATAATAAATAAATAAATCTTAAAAAAAAGAAGGTGTTTGGGGATACAGCTTGGACCAAACAGCCAGCAATACTCTTAGGAAACTTCTATTCCAATTTAGGAACCAGCTTGACATCACCACCTCCAAGAAGCACTCCTGGACTTCTGCTACCGACAGACACTGGTTAAGGTAGCTCATTTCTGTTCCCCTGGTCTGTGTTTCTGAACACACACACACACACACACACACACACACACACACACACACACGTACACAAATGCGCTCATGATACATACACACTGGTCTACTACAGAGCAAGGATCTTCTCTGAAACTGGGGACCCTTACACCCCATCTCTTTTGAGTAACCAGGACACTCCTGAGAATGGCACCCTGGGGCAGGGGAGGCCCGTCACAGTCTTTGTCTCCAGCAGCTGATGCTTGATGGAAGAAGCGGGACAGTTGATGGACCAATCAGTAGCTATAGCCAGGGGCTCCTGGGAGGAGGTCAGAGGTTGTAGTGATTCCCCAACCACAAAATCATTTCATTTCTATTTCATGACTGTAATTTTGCTACTGTTATGAGTCATAATGTAATATCTGATATGCAGGATAGCTGATATGCCACCCCCAAGGGGTCACGGCTTTTGGGAGGATTGTGGAAGCAGTAGAAGTTGGGCTAGAGAAGCCATTGAGTGTTGAGATGTCAGTGGGCTGTTCTGTGGAGCGTGGATGAGAGCAGTGTAAATGATGGGGGCCTGGCTTGTGACGTTTCAGAGGGAAGTTTAAAGGCTCTAAGAAGGCCATTTGTTATTTTGAATTAAAATTCTGTACGTCCAGAGGCAGGCAGATTTCTGAGTTCAAGACCAGCCTGGTCTACAGATCGAGTTCCAAGACAGCCAGGGCTACACAGAGAAACCCTGTAAAACAACAACAACAACAAAGAAGAAGAAGAAGAAAAGGGGGGGGGGATTCTGTGGTTCTGGTTATCTGGGGCTGAAGAATCAGCTGTTATTGACAAGACACAGAACTACTAAAGTGAAATCTTTGCTGGGCTACTCCATGCTGCTTGGCTGGAGCTGAGAAATTAGTGTTGATCAAGAAGAGGCCCCAGCATTGCTGAGGAGAAATCTCGGGAAAGTGTTTCCTGAGAGCCAGCACACAGAAGCTGAGTTCCAGACATGGCCGAGGTTGTACCATGTCACATTGGCAGGCAAACTTGGTAGGGTGAGAATCACCCCCGTGGTGCTGGTTTTGAAGGTGTGAAGGGGTTATGGACAGCAGCTGAGGCTTGGTACCATGTGGCAGGGTTAGAGTCACTGAAGAGAGCCCAGGAGAATGCAGCCCAGTCACAGCAGAAGACCCCAGCATTTGGGAGATGCCAGTACCATGGGATGACCTCCAAGAACAGCAGCAGTGGAGTGGAGCCAGCCAGAGCCTAGAGGATGAGCTGTGTGTGTGCAGAGGGCGGAGCCAGAGTGACCCCAAACCCTTTGGCAGAAGATGGTGAGTGGGTCCCAGACATTGTGTACTGAGTTATTTACAGTTGAGGCTTGGCTTTGCTTTGATTTAATTGTGACTGTGCCCTGGTTCTTCCCTCTTGAAGTAAGAAGATATTTAATTGATTTTTGATTTTATAGGAGCCCACAGTTGAGAGACTGAACTTTAAAGAGATTCTAGGTTTTAAAAGAGACTTTGGCTTATTTAAATAGACTGAGTTTCAAAGTGTTTGAACTTGTATAGACTGTGGGACTTGTAAGGCTTGGACTATTTTACATTGTGATGTTCTTATTAATGTGTGCCCTTGGGGATGAACAAGAAAGGAAAGGTGTGGCTTAACAGTGATGTGTTTGTGTGTCAGGTTGACAAGTCGTGCTGGCTAGTTTTATGTCAATTTGACACAAGTTATAGTCATCAGAGAGGAGGGGGACTCAATTTGGAAAATGCCTCCGGGGGCTGGAGAGATGGCTCAGAGGTTAAGAGCGTCTGCTGCTCTTCCAGAGGTCCTGAGTTCAATTCCCAGCCACCACATGGTGGCTCACAACCACCTACAATGAGATCTGGTGCCCTCTTCTGGCCAGCAGGCATGCATGCAGGCAGAACACTCCATACATAATAAATAAAAACATCTTTAAAAAAGAAAGGAAGAAAGAAAGTCTCGAAAAACAAACCAAAAAAAAAAAAAAAAAAAAAAAGAAAAAAGAAAAAAGAAAAAGAAAGAAAATGCCTCCATAAGATAACAGCTGCTATTGAGACTTATGGACAGGAGGGAACCTGCTGGGCACTCATCCCTAGGAATTCATGGTTGTCTCTGAGATCCGTGCATCTTCCTGTGACCCGGCCTTTGAGGAGCTCCCTGTCTCCACCTGCAGCTGGAGGCCCTAGACTTGAATTCTGATCCCCTCAGCTACCTGCTTGCCTCCTGTTAACATGGTGACACCTGCCTTTAACATCTCTATGGCCTGGCCTAGGATGTATGTTTCCAGTGCGCAGAGATCCAGGAACTCCCGGAAGGCATAAATGAAGGTACCCAGACATTTTTGGAAGGCACTTTATTGCTGTTGGGAGATGGGCTGCAAGGCTCCTGGAACCGACTCTTCTTCACAGCTGTATTTTCTGGTGGAACAGAAGCCAGTTTGAGTGACTCTGGGACGTGCTACCTTCTGGGGCAGAACAAAGCCATGCAGGGTAGTAGGTTCCCAGCAGAGACATAGCCAGGCCTGGTCTCTGCTCAAAAGACTCTGGGTCTCCCAGCTTTTCAGAGCATAATGCATGTGAGCTTAGAGCACACCCTATACCTATTGGGGGCTTCCTGCCCAGGGTGCCTCTGTCCCCACACTCTTAAGCCTTTATATGACCACCCATGTGCCCCCTCTGCGATCATTCCTGACTCAAGGCTTACTCCAAGAGGGATTCAGCCAGGGTATATCAGAGGGAGAATGGAACCTGAACACGAGCTTAAGTGACCAGCGAATACATCCAGGAGGAGCCAGTGAAGAAGAGGCCACTTGAGGAAGTGGGCTCAGGGGCACAGGGAGGGGTGCAGGGCACACCTACCTCATTGATCCAGTCATTATAGGCAGACACGCGGGTGAAGACCACTGGCTTCTTGTATGTGTTGCAGCCTTTACCGGAGCCAAAGCTCACGATGCCATGCACCTGCCAGGAGCCGTCCTCTGCCTGGCAGTTCAGTGGGCCACCCGAATCTCCCTGCATCAAAGCAGCCAGCCTCAGCCCCAGCCCTCCCCCAGAGGCTGGCTTTGGCTGCTCTGGGGGAAGTGAGCTGGGCCCTTGGCCTCCATACCTATTATTTAGGCCTCAGGCTAGCTGTGGGGATAGTGACAGAGAAAGTGAAGGGACTATGCTGACCTCACCCTGTGAGGCCCTGAGGTGTCAGCTAGCTCTTAGTTTGCTATGATCTGGGACGATGCCAAAGGACTCTGCCTCGGTTTCCCTGACTGTTCAGGTCACTATGTGTAAGCTTCTGAGAGCTTCCCAGAGAGTCAAGGAGGCCGGGGACCCCAAAGAGGCCTAGGAAAGTAGGGGGGCTGGTGTGGGGAGAGGGTCGTGTGTTTCAGAATGGACAGTCCCCCATTGTCCCGGATGTTTTGTGGTCATACTCTGAGTCCCTGTCTCCCGGGACTGGTGCACCAGAACCTTCAGGAATGGAACATGAAGGAAGTCACTTCATGCTGCTAAGACCCATTTAGTCACACAGTGGCTCTGTGAAGTGGTTCCTATGGCCTCTTTTTTTGATGTGTGTATGTGCATGTATGTATGTATTTATGTGTGTGTGTGTGTGTGTGTGTGTGTGTGTGTGTGTGTGTGTGTATGCAGGTATGTGTGCCAGTGTGCATGCAAATGTATGTGCAGCCAGAAGACACACTTGCTCGTCATCTTCAAGTGTGCTTCTCTCTCGCCTGGAGCTGGCCAACTGGGCTGGACTCATTGGCCAATGAGACCCAGGACTTCTCTTGTCTCCACCTTCCTAGCCTGGGATTCAGAGGCACCACCATGCTCGGCATTTTTATAATATGAGTTCTGGGGATCTAATTTAGGTCTTTGTGCTTGTAAGGCAAGCACTACCAACTGAATTATTTCCCTAGCCCCATTTTTCTCATATATATATATATATGAATGTATTTTGTGGTTATGCATACATGTCACAGTGGAGAGCAGAGGACAACTGTGGGATTTGGCCCTCTTCTTCTCCCATGGGTTCTGAGGCTCAAACTTAGGTCACCTTAGGTCGCCTTTACCTTTTGAACAACCTCCCTCCTGCCACCCCCCCCCCCCTTTATAGAGCACTTCAGCAGCCCATGCAATTGCTGCCTCCATTGGGACTTGTACTTGAACTGCTGTCCAGCCCCCTGCCTCTCCCCATGCACTGGGGCTGAGCAGCGAGGGATGGGCTGAGTGACCGCTTTCTCCTAGGCTTGCAGGGTCCGTCAGGGCTTGGCTTCTTGGACGGGGTGCAGTTGATTTGCTCCATTCTACCCTGCTCTGCCCACCTCCCTGCTGCCCCCTGGTGTGGGGTCAGGACACTCACATTGCAGGCAGAGATGACTCCATCACCCCCAGCGCACACCATTGTCTTCTTGACCTTGATGAACCACCAGTCCAACTGGGAGCACGTATCGTGGCTCACTATGGGCTGCAGGCCTTGTTGGAGCACGTCGGCAATGGGACCACCAGCTGGGGAGAGAGCAGCCATGCCAGGGATTCAGCTGGTGCCCTCAGCCCAGCCATAGCGCTGGTCACCAGCCCGCAGGAGACTGGGAACTGGCAAAGGCAAGTTCTGGTGCGTGGAAGGCTCTGGGAACTGTGTGTGTGTGTGTGTGTGTGTGTGTGTGTGTGTGTGTGTGTGTGTGTGTGTGTGTGTGTTTGTGTGTGTGTGCCCTTCATCAGGATGGCCCAGATCTTTGGGTCACAGTCCCTTGGAGACTACGTATCCTTAGTTTGGTGTCCGACTTCCCTCCTCTTTCTGTTTCCCTGTGCTAGGGGTCAAACCCAGTGCCCTGAGTACGCTAGGCAAGCCGTCTGCCGCTGAGCTAGATCTCTTCTATTTTGAGACAGGGTCTCCCTGAATTACCTAGGCTGGTCTCGAACTCACTCTGAACTGAGCCAGGTTGACCTGTGATCCCTCTTCCTTAGCTGGGGATCTTGAGGGTTCAACGGTCTGCCACTTCCTTCCAGAACTTCATCTTAGCTACACACATCTGAAGGCTTTCTTCTTCCAGGATGTCCTTAAGAGCCAGCCTCTGCTTTCTCTAAGTCTTGCATAGTTTTAATGTTCATTTAACAGTCTAGTTCAGCTGACATTTGCTTGGGAACTGGTTTGCTGTGAGATCTAGACTCCTACCCCCCAAGAGGATGGTTTTAGTTAGTTGGTTAGTGTATTTCTTATTTTGATACAGGTTCTCATGTAGCCTAAGCTGGCCTCAAACTCCCTATGTAGTGCCCTTGAACTCCTGACTCTCCAGCCTCCACCTTCCAAGTTCTGGATCACAGGAGTGCATGACCAGGCCTGCCTTTTGTTTTCGGTTTATTTATGTGACTGGGGCAATGAGCCAATTCCTGTTCTAAATACCTGATGAGTTCTAGCCTATTGAACCCTTGTGTCACCCACCACATTTACTTGTGACATGCTTGTCACATGGTCTGGCCTGAGTAAATCAATAGTAACTGCTATTATAACAAAGGTTTAAAATCTATGACGAGATCAGGCAGGAGGGAGGTGGGAGAAACATTCTAATCTTGAGTGGCACCTCCTCCAGGAAGCCTCGGGGATGTCCCGCTGCAGGCTGTACTCACTCCAGAGGCGACCCCAACCAGTGACGTAGCAGGGGTAGTCCTGAGGCAGCAGGGCACCCTCCTCTGGGATACAGCCCACTTTGATGGTGTCACTCAGTTCCACAGGCTCAGCCAGCTTGATGATAGCAATGTCATTCCTGAAATGCAAAGTAGAGGTTTGGCAAATGTGTAGAAGGTGGTGCTGGGTGTCAAGCCTTGGTGGCCAGGGACTCCCCCGTAAACACCTAGTAGCATTTTATTAGTAGTGGACACTCTGGAAGACAAACGACTCTGTGTGTGTATGTGTGTCTGTCTATCTGTCTGTCTGCTCCCATGCATGTGTGGGGGATGTCAGGTGGCCTGCTCTCTTGCTCTCCACCTTATTCCCCGGAGACTGTCTCTCACCAGTGAGAGCGGCAGCCAGCAAGCCCCGGAGAGCCCCATGTCTCCACCTCCCAGAGCCCCGAGGTTAGAGGTTCTCCCAGCCACACGCAGCTTCTCATGTGGGTGCTGGGGATCTGAACACAGGTCCTCAGGCTCGCATATAGTGCTGTCTAACTTTACATCAATTTGACACAAGTTAGGGTCATCTGGGAAGGGATCTTGATGGAGAAAAAAAACCGCTTTTCATAGGATTAGCCTGTAGGCAAGTCTGTAGGGCATTTCTGGATTGATGATTGACGTGGAAGGGCCCAGCTCACCGTGGGTGGTGTCATCCCTAGGTTGGTGGCCCTGGATGATGACAGCAGGCTAAAAGCCGGGCTTTTAATCCTAGCTCTCAGGAGGCAGAGGCAGGCGGATTTCTGTGAGTTCAAGACCAGCCTGGTCTACATAGCAAGTTCCAGGACAGCCGGGGCTACACAGAGAAACCCTGTCTTGATTCCTGCCCTGCTTGAGCTCTTGCTCCAGCTTCCTTCAGAGACGGACTGTTTCCTGGAAGTATAAAACAAGCCCTTTCCTTCCCAGTTTGCTTTTCTGTCACGGTATTTATCAGAGCAACAGAAACCTGGGCTAAGACACACAGCAAGCGCTCTTAGCCATGCAGCCACCTTTCCGGCCCTAAGTGACCCTCCTAATGGGTGCACCTGTCCTTTTCCATGTGGTTTCTTCCTCGAATGCCAGTTCATGACAGCTTAACAGAGTGGAAATGTTCAGAACCACTGTAGGTTATGACCCTCAGGAAAGTGCGCTGTAGCTGCCGCAGGGCTGGCACTCACCACACGAAGAGGGAGTTCCACTTCTCATGGACGTAGATGGTGTCCACCTCTGAGTACAGGGAACCTTCCTCATCCTCCACCGTCAAATTGTACTTCCCCAGGGCCACGCGGTAGGTTAAGTCTTTGCTATAAGGGGGAAAGAGATGTCTAGTGGCTTCTGGAAGGACCAACTGGAAACTGAGGGCATTGGTGACCTGGTCCTCTCGCTACAGTAGGGCTTTGTGGGGAAGGGAGTGTGTCTGTCCCTATTGACCCTGTGCAAAATGGGAGAAAGGGCCTACGGCTTAGAGCCAGGGACTCGGGTCAAGTATGACCTTGCCGCCCTAGACTGGCAGGCTAGAAGTCAAGCTGCTATTGCCTCTGGCTTCCACATGGCACTAGCCACCTGAGTGACCCCTGCTTGGCTCTGTCCCCCCTACGACAAGATCCTCCTGCCCTAGGATAGCAGGCAAGCGCCACCATACCTGGCTTCCCCTGACTGTTCAGCACCTCCTAAAACAGGTGCTAACTGTACCCTGAAGTCCTTCCCACAACCCCCCTCCCTCCAGTCACACTGTAGCCTTGTGTATACACCCCAACCCTTACACTCTGCTCCCAGTAGGAGGCTGCCCCAGTGCTTCCCTAGCATCCAAGAACTGCCTCCTCCTTCTCGCTGGCTGTTCCTGTAATCCCACACATCACCCACGTCCTCTCTCCCTCCCTCCCTGCTTTTCGGGGCTTTGCCCTTTTCAGAGCGATCTCCCAGGCCCGTCTTTCTTTCCTTCTCTCTTTTTTCCCTCCTTCCTTCCCTCTTTCCCTCACTCCCCACCCCATTTCCTTCTTTCTTCTTTTTAGCCCAGGCTGGCCTCAAATGCAAGGCTATCCCAGCCTTCAACCTCGGCTCTTCCTGCCTCCACCTCTCACCTGATGGGATGGCAGGTACTATCCATCACACCTGTTTTCATGTGGCCCGGGGAGTCAACCTACAGCTTTGCGCATGCTAAGGAGGAACTCTGCCAACTAAGCTCCAGCCCCGGCTGCCTTATTTTACTGTTTTGACTCCCTCCCTCCCTCCTTCCCCCCTCCCTCCCTCCCCCCCCCCCCCCCCCGGTTCTGGGCTATCTTCTTTGAAGTTGAGCCAGACCCACCTTGTGCCCTTCCCTTCTCTCAGCCTCATTTTTGTTTGATAAGTTACATGTTCACTTGTTCGTCTATTGCTCTACCTTCCGCTAGAATAATGGAATAGAACGTTCCACCAAAACAGCCCCAGAGGATGGGTTGAGGATTTAGCTCAGTGATAGAGAGTGCTTGCCTAGCAAGCGTAAGACCCTGAGTTCGAGACTCAGCTTAAAAAAAAAAAAAAGAAAAAAGAGGATGGCCTTTGTCTTCTCTGCTGTTTCCTGGCACATAGTAGGTGCACAGAGAAATGTTTTCAACTGGTTAAATGAACAACTGAGTTGGAAGGAGATTAGCTAACAGGGCCCAGTGCCTGGAGCATTAGATGCTCAGGTCTCCGGTGTCAGCCTCACTCACTTGATGCAGTGGGCAGCGGTCAGGACGTGGCTCTTGGTGATCAGAGTACCGCCACAGGTGTGCCTCCACGTGTCATCCTTGAGGTACTGGAGAGAGATCTGCAAAAGGGCCACGTGTCAGCCCTCCAGGGATCCCCAGCCTTGTCCCTCCAACCTCTGCCTCTGCCTCATCAAGTGCTTACCTGCCAGGGCCAGCTGTGGGGGACGGCATCTTCTCCCCCTACCACTCTGGTTGACAGGTTGGGTGGGAAAGTGGGATCCCCACAGCTGGAGGCTGGGGAGAGAGGGGAGTGCAGATGAGTAGGTTGTCCCCACCCCAAGGGCAGGTGAGAAGCTCAGGCTAGCTCTGTGGGCCTCGGCTCCACACCCCCCCCCCTGCTGTGGTGTGTGTGTGTATGTGTGTGTGTGTGTGTGTGTGTGTGTGTGTGTGTGTGTGTGTGTGTGTGATATGGGAGGAACAGAACTAATCTAAGAGTCTCCTGAGAACTAAGCCACATGGCACATTAAAAAGCCACACAGTAGGAGGGGCACTTCTTATAGGGAAAAGAACAGGCAGGTGACTGGCACTCACGAAGGACTAAGGATGCCTTTTGTGGGTCACGGTACAGTGTGTGTATGGGGGAGCATTCAGTGTGGACTACACAGAGTGCCACACTGCCATGTCTAGGAAGTCGCATGACATGGTTAAGAGTGTGTGCTCTGAGGTGAGGCAGATGGGCTGGCATTCTGGCTGTGAGCCAGCATATGATCCTGAGGCAGGGTACTGAGCATCCCTGGACCCACTCTGTGTTCCCACTGTTGAATGGAGATATGGACAAGCCTAATACTTGCATATGGTCCAGTTTGCTCCTGCATCTAGAGAACCTGGCTCCACTCCTGATCAAGTGCTCTCCCTTACCCATACCAACCCAAATCCTAGTGAACCCTTCAGTTTGAAATCTGGGAGAATGCCACCAAAACAGGAGAGCAAAAGAGCCCTCGAGAGGAAGACACAGCTGGGAAAGGCGGGCCCGGGGGCTCCCCGGAGTGAGCGCCGGGTGCAACACCTACAGTGGGCCTTGCTCAGGGCCTCCTGTCGAGCCTCACACCTTAGGGGGTGCTCTTCACCCCTTCTCCAGGACCTACTAGTTTGGAAGTGCCTTAACTGTCACACAGCTGCTCAGTAGCTGAACCCATACAGGAGCCCAAAGTGCCTTTCTTGGAGAGCAGAGGACACCCCAAGGCCAGCTTGATCATATAGCCTGCTGGATGCAGCTTGTCCCCACTCTCAAGCTTACCGCAGGCCAGGATGGCAGCGAGGACTGTAATTCCCAACATGGTCAGGTGCTCAGGACTGGCTGGTGTGGAGGCAGGCTGAGCATTTATAGGGACGAGGTGGGCGGTGTGAGGTCACAAGGGTCAAAGCTGAGCTCAGTCTGGGGACAAACCTGTTCTGACAAGGCCTTTTCCTGACCTTGGTAATTACTGTTTAATTTGGGCAGAAGATGTGGTTGGCTAGAAGTATAGGGTTTCCAAGACTGAGTGAATTCACAGGGCCTCTGTCTTCCATCAGAATACTGATCTAAACTTCAGGGCTGTTTGCCTTTGTAGATGACTGGAACTCAATTTGTATGTTTTTCTGCAGATTTTATTTTATTATTATTATTATTATTATTATTATTTTAAATGTAAAGATGATTTTATGTGAATGCTTGTCTACATGTATATCTGTACATCATGTGTGTGCCTGGTGCCAGAGGAAACCAGAAGAGGACATCAAATCTCCTGGAACTGGAATTACAGATGGCTGTGAGCTGCTCTGTAGGTGCTGGGAACCAAACTTGGGTCCTCTGCAAAGCAGCCAATGCATTTAGCCACTGAGGCATCTCTCTGGCTCCACTTCCTGTTGATTTTCAAGAGATGGAAAGCATTCCCTTGGGCCTCTCAAGGGCTTTGGCACCGCCCTTGGACGTCTTTAGCATGCCTACGAGCAACCATTTCTCAAGAGCAGCTGGTGGGGTGGGCAGGAATCACTTTGGCATTCTGGTCCCTGGCTCTGGTGCCCGGAGTGGCTGGGCAGAGGATGCTATTAGCCTTGGGCCACACTAGGACACTGGGTGGGCTAACTTATTTTCTACTCATGATAATAAAGACTGCAAAAGCTGTCATAGGGAGCTGGTGGATTTCCTGTGACTGTGGGATAGGGTTTGACACTGTACTGACTTGCCTGTTTATCCATGTGCTCTGTCTCTCTGTCTCTGTCTGTCTCTGTCTCTGTCTGTCTCTCTGTCTCTGTCTGTCTCTGTCTCTGTCTCTCTTTGTCTCTCTGTCTCTCTGTCTCTGTCTCTCTCTCTGTCTCTGTCTCTCTCTCTCTCTCTCTCTCTCTCTATATATATATATATATATATATATATTCATAAAATGGATTCATTCATCACTCCCCCAAGATTCACTAAGCACCCGCTATGTGTATGCCCTGTGTGCAGGAGGGACCTTCCTGTCAGCTAGGGTGATATGCTGCTCCCTGGAGAAGAGAAGCCTGGCTGGAGCTCTGAAGGAGATGAGATCCATCCTAGCCGGGAGCTTGATGGGATGCAGGTAAGGTTTCTTCTCTGCTCATCCCTGTCCAGAATGAACTGGAGACCTAGAGGTGATGAGAGTGTCACAACCCTCCACTCTTGTGACATTTCTATTTCCCTGGTTTCCATGGCCTGCAGTGTGTGTGGCTCTCAGGACCTAGGAGCTCAGGGCCAGAGGCTGGAATGGAAAAGTAACCACTAAAGATGTGTGGGCATGCTAGGATGTGGCCTCTAGAGAAGGTTGTGGGGGAGGAGGCAGAGAGAGAGCCTGAGAAAGGGGCAGGTGCTGGTGACAGGGGCCTGGATTGTCTGCCTCCTTCAAGATCTGGTGGCAGCTGTTGCCTCTTGAATGAGGTTCACTAAGTGGGGGAGGCTGGAGGACTGGTGAGGTTTCATCTCAAATACCACAGGGAAGGGAGGGAGTTTGGGGGTTCACTGAACATCTTCAGGTCAGTGAGGTAGAGTGGTAAATTCAGTGGGGGTCTTGGGTGTGGTGGTGTACACTTTTAATCCCAGCACTCAGGAGACTGAAGCAGGTAGATCTCAGAGTCTGGACCAGCCTGGTCTACACAGAGATTTTCCAGGCCATCTGGGGCTACATAGTGAGACCTTGTGAATAATAATAATAAAAATAATAATAATAAAAAAAAATAAATCTGAGTCCAGTGGAGTATCTGGGAAAGCAATAGAGATCTGAATGGCTTGGATCTGGTGAAGAGTTTTAGTGAGAAGATGGGGTTTGGGGAAGTTTTTCATTTGTTTGGATTAAAAACAAACTTTAAATTACATGTAATTATTTACATGTGCACACACACATGCCATGGTGTACATGTGGAGGTCAGAGGACCACTGGCTGGAGTTGGTTCTCTCCTTCTACCACATGGGGCCATGGCGCCCGGGCTGGCTTTACACTCCCGATTCTCCCCAAGGCTGGCATCACAGGCAGGTGCCAATGCACCCTGTCCTGGGGATGGTTTCTGGTGCAGTTTCTTGTGGGAACTGCGTCACTTGAGGCCTCCTCGCCTCTCAGCTGGCTTTCTCTACAGGGCTGTGCAGTGGGCGGGCGGGGTCTTGGCAGGCTAAGACTCAGGTCCCCAGAGCTGAGGCTCTGGCACCCGAGAGTCAGCCCACACTCATCGCCAGGACAGTTGCAGCCTGAATGGAAGCTGCTCCCTTTCCAGCTCCTTGCCCCACCCCTGGGTTTGTCCCACTAGCACAGCCGATCTCAACCTGTGGGGTCGCGACCTTTGGGGGTCAAATGACCCTTTCACAAGGGATCGCCTATCAGATTCCCTGTATATCAGATATTTACATTACGATTCATAACAGTAATAAATTACAGTTATGAAGTAGCAATGAAATAATTTTATGGTTGGGGGGGTCACCACATGAGGAACTGTATTAAGGGGTCGCAGCATTAGGAAGGTTGAGAACCATCACTCCAGCAAGTTAGGGAATCCCTAGTACAAGATGTGTAGAGGACAAGAGCTCACAGATAAGCACTAGAAAACCCAGAATTGTTCAACAAGGCTTTCTTCTTCAAGGGAAGAACTGACACCCGTTTTCCATCAGGAGGCTGTGAGTGATTGTGTTGATACCTGGCAATCTTTGGTATTCTGTAAAGCCACCCCTTATCACATCGAACCCCCCAGACTGACTCCTGAACACGGTTTCTCAGTCAACAGAACCCATCCTTATGGGTTATTACAAACCCCTCCTCCCCAGGCCCTTATCCTGAACACTGTTGCTCAGTCAGGAGAAAAGGTCACAGGAACTTTGCTAGAGATGTGCTTTGCAAAGGAGTTTGTTTCAATACAGCCATGCCTAAAGCTTCATCGTGGTAATTGCCACATGGAAACTTTCCCTCCAAGTTTCACAGCGTATAAATACGTGAAAAATAAATCCCTTGGCATCACACTCCAGAAGTTTTGACCCAGAACCGCCTCAGTTGCACTGACCCAAGTTTCATTCTCACTGGGATTGTTTCCCGGCTGGTTTTGACGCTTGCAGGGGTCCCCACAAAGGGTTACTGAAAGGAGATGCCTAGCTTCAAATGTTATTACTGGTGGTGGTATGTAAGCCAGTAGCTAGCATGTGTGGAGTGGTGTACCCCAGGATATATATACCCCCAGATCCTTGCCTTCCCAGACAGGACTGTGAGAAAGGAGCAAGGGGCCACATGATGCTGCAGTTCCACTCATGGCCACACGAGGGCAGACGCACCTAGACAAATCAGAAACTTCACCCACGCTGCTTCGGCTGTTTAACCACAAATCTGGAAAGATCTGGAGACCCCAGTCCACCCACACGTGGAGACCGGGATAACATGGGCACCGCACAGACATCTGCTGGTGCCAACATTGCAGCCACTCCCCGACTCCAGGGACAATGAGGATGGTGGGTATCTGGACCATGGGGCGTTCATCGATTCTGAAACTTTGTAGCATTTTGTTATAGTTTTTTTAGATTGGCCAACCGGCTTGAACACTCCCTCCTCTCTGGAAGGCTGGGGTGACGGACAGGTATGCATCACATCTGTTCTGGGCATCATTTTGGGGTCTGGTGGCACAGTCCTACCTCTGTGAAATCTCAAGGCTGGTGGCCCTATGACGAGAGCACAGGCTGTGGGCTACCCACCCTGGGCAGAATCCTACCGCCCCAATTGGTCTGTGTGCCTGGCGGCCTTCAGGCTTCCCTATTCTTTTTTTTTTTTTAAGATTTATTTATTTGCCGGGTGGTGGTGGCACATGCCTTTAATCCCAGCACTTGGGAGGCAGAGCCGGGTGGATCTCTGTGCGTTCGAGGACAGCCTGGCTACCAAGTGAGTTCCAGGAAAGGTGCAAAGCTACACAGAGAAACCCTGTCTCGGAAAAAAAAAAAAAAAAAAAAAAAAAAAAAAGATTTATTTATTTATTTAATGTATATGAGTGCTTTATCTGCATGTACATCTTTATGTCAGAAGAGGGCACCAGATCTCATTACAAGTGGTTGTGAGCCACCATGTGGTTGCTGGGAATTGAACTCAGGACCTCTGGAAGAGCAGCCAATGCTCTTAACAGCTGAGTCATCCTATTCTTACCTTTAAAAGGGGATTAAAAGTCAGCGCCCCTTCAGTGAGTTCCTTAAAGGAGGAAATAAGTTTAACATACAAAGTGCTTAGACCACTGGTGTTTTAAAGGCGCTAAGGGACCAACCTCTCCATCAGGAGTGCTCTCCTCCCCGGCTCCTGGTCCCCTTCCCCACCCTCTTCAGTTAGCCGTCAAAAACCACACACACATAAGAATATAGAATTTTATCTCACTTTAGTTAAAAAAAATAATTGTACCACTGAATGAAGAAGTAGCTGTTTTCTTTTTTTTGAGGGGGAGGAGGTGGTGAGGGGGGGACCAAAAATAAAATGCAGAAAGCCAAAAGTAAAGGGAATTTATATTCATCTGTATAAACATATCCACTAAGGCAAACGCAAGCCGGGGCCACAGCTGCTGGGCTGGGTCCCTCCGATTCTCATGGGTTCTAAGACCGAAAAAATAAAACCTTTGCAAGTCCCACGGGGGGACCTGGGGACTCTTGGGGCATTGTAGTAAAATAAAGAGTTTTGAAAGCGGTGACACACTGAACGCTGCATAACAGTGGCCTCCGTGGCCATTCACTTAGACTGGGTGACGTCACAGTTTCACAACACAGCAACAGATACACACACACACACACACACACACACACACACACACACACACACGAGCAAGCACATGGGCGCTATGGAGGTACGCACGGGTTTCACTATGGCCTGCCTGGTGATGGGTGGGTTTGGGGAACCCCCATGCGTTCTAGGTGTGGGCAGGACAGGCAGGTGCTCTCACTGGTGACAAGCCCAGGGAAGGATAGTGTGAAGGGGTGCCAGCCCCATGTCCTATTGCCGGCACACACACACACACACACATACACACATCAGGCACTCCCCGGGGAACCAAGGCAGAGCGCTGAGGGCCTCCCTAGGAAGGCCGATCCCTGGGCAGCCCACCCTCCTCTCCACAGCCCCTTGGGACCCTCAGCTTGTTCTAGCAGTCAGGTGTCAGAAAGCGACACACCTGGCCCTCCCCACGGAGCCCTATCACTCACGTCCCCAAGGCATGCCTAGCAGAGTGTAGCCTGTGAGGTAGATTCAGTGGCCTTCACCCTGCCTGGCTGGGCCCCATTTATAGCAAGCTAGGGCCTCTTCTCCAAAACAGGAGCCCTCCACACCCAGCGCAGAAGGGGCTGATCTGTAAGGAGGGGACTCTTCTCTCTCTGCTGGTCCCTATCTAGGAAGGGGGCCATCAGGCCCAGGGCAGGGCGGCCTAAGGTTAAGGGTAGGTGGGCGGGCAAAGCAACTGGTACACAAGGCAGGGGCGTGAATGGGCTGGAGCTGGGCTGGAGCAGGCAGCAGGATGGTCAGAGAGAGGATGCTGGTGGGTGGTGTCACAGCCTCAGGAAGAGCAGGAGGGAGCAGGGACTGGCCAGGCCACTGGGGAGACTCCTGAATGAGATCCGTTCACAGACAGTTTAGAGTTTAGTAGTGGTCCTGGCCCCCACAGACCAGGACTCAGGCTTGTCTCCCATAGGTCTCCTGTACCCACCCATGTCCCCAGACTGCTCTCCGGGCAGGGCCAGGTCTGGGCCTTAGCCCTGGCTACTTGAAGGTGGACTGTAGCTCCTTAAAGGCCGCCTTCCGCTGCTTCACCTCCTCAGCCTGCTTCTTCCTTTCCTCTTGCTCAGCTTTGATCTCCTCTTCAAAGCGGCTGGACACGTTGATGGCCTGGACCTGGAAGTGAGGGGGACAGGTCAGAGATGCGGCCTCCATAGTTATTACCCCTGGGAGCTGCTCACCTTCTGGCCCATGCTCGCCAACAGTGGCCCTTGTGAGTCCTCTATGCCTCTATCTCTCTCCATATAGAACCTGGCACACAGTAGCCAAACGCAGGGGCTCGTCAGGAAAGATTAAAATAATGCACTGGATAGAGCCCAGCTGGTAAAGTGCTCGCCTAGCATGGTTTAAGCTGTACTTCAAAAAAATGGGGTATGGCGCTCAGCACCTGTGATCCTAGCTCAGGAGAGACAGAGGCAGGAAGACCAGAAGATTGAGGCCAGCCTGGGCTATATGAGACCATACCTCTCAGAAACAGAGAAAGAGAGAGGGGAGTGAGAGACAAAGAGACAGAGAGACACAGAGAATATTCACGGGTAGAAGCAGCACAGGGCACTGCAGGCAGGGATGATGCCCTTGATGACCTGTCCTGAGGCAAGGCGCACAGGTCCGCTAAAGAACCCTGGTATCGCTATCAAAGGTTGGAAGAGAGAGAGAGGAGGCGCGGGGCAGCCTTGGAAAGGAGAGGTCTGTTTGGAAAAGAGGAATAAGGAACTGTGGGGGCCTGGGTAGGCAGGACTCAGGAGCCATTGGACCAAATGTGTCCCCCTCCATCTATGCATGTGCTGAAAGGGTCGGGCTGACAGGGCAGGGTCTCTAGGAGCAGTGCTGGCTGTCTCCCTCTTTTAAGATCCCCACAGCCCTGCACCCCACAGGGTCAGCTTCTCCTCTGCAGCCTCAACAGGGACAGGGAGGGACCTCAGTCTAAACGGTGCCATCACACAGCTGGACCACACAGTCCTTGGTTCCTCACCTTGGCCTCGAAGAAGTTCTTGGCACCCTTAACACCCTCTGTGGAGACATCGATCTCAGAGAGGCGGGCCAGGACGTGCAGGCCACTGTCTTCCTGCAACTCTCCTGCTGCTGCCTTGCGGAAGATCAGAAGGAACTGTGGAGGGAAGACAGAGGTCAGCAAGGCACACCTGGAACAAAGTCCCTGGACACACCCAAGTCTCGGCTCAGATCTCTGTAGAAAGGCTGTGTGCTCACCTGCAGGACCTGGAGCTAGAGCTGGGCTTCGGCCCCTATCTTCCTGGTGTGCCCTGCCAGGACCTTGGGCTAAGGACCACACCCAGCTCCCACCCACAGCTTCAGCCTGCCTCTCTTTGCCACCCACTGTTCCCCCCACCCCCAAATCTGTGCTGTATCACTTTTCACAAAGCCCCGAGGGACCTCGCTCCCATTCTATAGTATGAAGATGGTTCGGAGACATAGGAAGGATGGGAATGGATGCTCTCTGACCCCAAGCCATTCCTGTGGACTACTTTGAATTCTTCCCTGGCCTCTTGCCACCTCCCACACTCCAAGAAGCTCTTGACACCTCCCCCCCCCATCTCTCCTGTCAGCTCTCTTAGGGCCAGGACTCCCTGAGCATCTACCTCCCCACACAGGCAACCCTATGCTGTTTAGGGCCCAGGGCCACAGCCATCATGCTCTGAGCCTCCATCCAGCCCTCCTGCCAGTCCCTAAACAGGCGGGTCCACGCTTCTGCCTCAGAGTGTGAGGCTACCTCGCACCACACCTGGTCCCCTTGGCAGTACACATCACCCCCTTTCTTCTCAACCAAGCACTGCATATATCCTCTTTTAGGTGCCTCCCGGATCCTTGGAGCACACAGCCTTTCCCACAACTCAGCCGGGCATACAGAAATCATTAAAAATAGCTGGTTGTGGTGGCTTACACCTAGAACCCCAGAACTTGGGAGGCTGAGACAGGATGACACCTGCCAAGAATGCCTTGCCAGCCTCACAAATAACAAAAGCTACCCAGTGCTCAGGTGTGGCAGGCTGGGAAGCAGCCTGGGGATACCTCACCTCCCGGAAGCTGAGTTTGCTGTCAAAATCCTCATCAACCTCGTTGATCATGCTCTTCAGGCCCAGGTGAGTCTGGGGGGCCCCCAGTTTCTCCATCATGAGTTTCAGTTCCATCAGGTCGATGAAGCCATCCCTGCCGGCATCATACCTGAGGATGCAGAGAGGCTTAAGGATGTGCCTCATGTCTGACTGTGCAGCGAGGGATACAGGAAGTGGTCAATGTCTTCCTATCATAGCTGGAAGGGACCTCACCACACGGTCGGGCAGCATCCTGTATTCTTAACAATGCGAATTCTCACACAAACCCATGGCTTGAGGGAGGAAGCCACGGCCTCCTGTACTGAGTGTGCTGTGAACAAAACTCACACCATGCCTGTGGATTCAGCTATTTGGTGTAGGCACCTCTACAGGCACTTGAGGGGTGTCTTGGTCTTACCCTGGCCAGATCTGTGGCTCCGGTTAGATGGTAGGCCCTTGTGAGCTGGGACTGGACACTCTCCACAGTGGGGGCTGCCCTGTGCACGGTGGGAGGTTCACAGAAGCCGCCCTCCCGGGCTGTGACAGTCAGATGTCTCCCAAACACTGCCAACTGTCTCCTGTGCAAGTGTTGTGTGTGCGGCGGGGCGGTGGGGAGGCAAAATATTCCCAGTGGCCGGAGGATAGCATCAGCGTGGAAGGTAGTCTCTTACTTAACTGTTTCAGACAGTCTCACTATGCAGCCCCGGTTGTCCTGGAAGTCACCATGTAGCCCAGGCTATCCTAGCACTTGTAGTGATAGTGATCTTCCTCCCTCCGCCTCCCACATGTCAGGACTATAGATGTGCATGGTCCTTCCCCAGTATTTATTTTTTTGTGGTGTATTCCACTCCACCACTAAGTCACCCCCTCCACATGGGATCTCTAGTTCCTTTCTAACATGGCACCCTCCACACGGGGATCTGACTTCCTGCTCCAACTCATGCTAGGTTCCAGGAGAGAGAGTATGAGGGAGACCAGCTCACTCTTATTCCCCCAGGGTACTCGAGCAGGGAGAAATGAGGAATTTGTAGATAGAAGTATATAGAGAGACAGTTAGAAAACATAGGATAGCCTTGGGAGGGCCTGGATCCTTATCCACCAGTCCCTTCTGTCTCTACTAAAGGGCTTTTAAAGGAACACCAAGGGGTGGAGCAAAAGACCTCCCTGCTGCACAGCCAAGTGCAGACCCTTCCAGACACCTGGTGACCATGCACGTGGTCCAGCCATCCCCTAATGCAGCCCTGCTGTGTAAAGCAAGCTCAGGTCTCAGTAGGAAACCTTTGTGGGCTCCCAGAGGAGTAAAAAGCACCTAATAGGTGCTTAGACTGTTGAATATGTGACTCAGGAATGAATTCGGAGCCAAGAGTCTCAGCAGCCTTTGTGGACAGGATTGTATCCTGGAGGGAGGGTTTCATGGCCACATCAGGGCATCGGACCCGGGGTGTGTTCAGGAACAGGCTGTTCTGGGAGGCTGCAGGGAGTGGCGGGGAGTGCTGGGCAGCCTGGCACAGAGCCAGTTGATAATGAGACCTGTCTCTGTCCTTCCTTCTTTCCTCTGCCACCAGCCACCTGGTGGAGACAGGGATGGGCGAGAACAGGGTCTAAATGTCCCTTTGCTATGGTCACACTCCTTGTGTTGTGAGTGGCCAGAGGTGGCCTCCAGCCCGTTTCCTAGCTGGAAGGTGCTGCCCATACCTGAAGCAATGGCTTTGTTTGCAGGTCCATCAGGCCTTCTTGTGGGGGTGACTGTCTCTTGGGACAGGAGCCTGGGGAGAGTGGCCTCAGGGTGACATGCGGGGCTTTTCTGGTACCCGGGGCCTCCAGATGGACAGATGACAACAGCTTGACACAAAAGTGCTCAATTACAGACACTGGGGGCCTTCCCTGTTTATCTGTGGGTGCCCCTCTCCAGGTACATACAGCCGCACCTGACTTTAGACATCTAACAGCCCCGGGAACTGAAAATTTTGGATGGGAGCTTTATTGCTTACTTTGATTTAATGCTCTTCATAAGCAGAAGCTCAGAGAGGCTAAATGACCTGCCCAAGGTCACAGAGCAGTAAGGAAGGAGCTGGGCTAATATCCCAGGGCTGGTAGGCTGAGGCACTTATCAATCTGTCTGTCTGTGCCCAGCCTCCTCCTGCGTCCTGTGGCCACCTGCAGAACAGTGTCTGCCGGGAGCACCAAGACAAGCATCCGTGTGAGGGGTATAAATAGTTCATGCCTGGATGAGTCAGGCTTGGAAGCACAGCAAACACTGGCTTCGGGACCATGGGTTCCCTACAGAGTGAGAGGGCTGGGTGGGGACAGGCAGGCTAGTGGGTCCTGAGGACAGAGGGCCTGCTGGGGTGGGGGTTAAGTATGAGAGGATGTGGTGGGATGTCAGTGAGGCAGGCAAGGGCTGTCTGTCATGGCCCAGCCTCCATCTGCAGCAGGAAGGGCCCTCGAGGTGACTGGCCAGCCCTCTGTCACTGCAGTATATCTGCAGGTGGTGGAGGGCTGGGTACCTGCTGCATGCCTTTGACAACAGGAGTGTCTGATGAGGGGCTTGCCTTTCCCAAGGCGAGACACAAGGATGCCTCTCCTTTGTGTCCCAAGCACCACAAAGTCCCCCCTGAACCCTCTGAACTTAGATTCCAGTGAAGGTCAGAGATGGCACATCATAGTTCTGACATCAGACTGCCACTCCCCCTCAGCCCGATGCAGAATGTGTGTCCTCTAAAGGACATCTGGTAACATCTGGACCCATTTGGGGTTGTCTTAACTGGGAGTCATGGGTGCTGTTGAACAAACACCAAGGAAGACGCCTACAGCTTCCAAGACAGTCCCCTACAAAGAGAATGGTCCAGGCCTCTCTCTTAGTCTCTTTCCTGAGGTTGTGCTAAAATACCCTGACAAAAAGCAGCTTGGAGAGAAAGGGTTCTTTTAGCTCCCAATTCCAGGTGACAGCCATGATGGCTGGGGAAGTCAAGGCAGGGGCTTGAAGCGACTGATCACATCATACCCAGCACGGTGGAGACAATGAACGCATGCTCACTAGTCTCGCTTTCCCTACTTGTCCTAGTTAGCTCCAGTTGTCAACTGGACACAGCCCAGAGTCATCTGAGAAAGGAACTGCAATGAAGGGTTTGGCCAGATCAGATGGGGCTGCAAGTCTCTCTGCAGAGGGTTACCTTGACGGTTAACTGACTAGGAGGGCCCAGCCCACTGTGGGCGGCACCATTCCCTGGGCTGGTGGTCCTGGGCTGGATAGGGAAGCTGTCTGAGCACGAGCCAGAGGAAGCAGCACTCTTTTATGGTTTCTGCTTCAAGTTCCTACTTGAGTTCCTGTCCTGGCTCCTCCCAATGGTGGTCTATGATATCGAAGTGTAAGCCAAATAAATCCTTTTCTCCGCAAACTGCTTTGGGTTCAAGAGCTTTATCATAACACAGGAAGGGAACTAGAATAATAATGTTATATAATTAAAACCCCAAATGGGTGCTGCCGGCTCGTATACTTGGTCTTCCCAGATCAATGAGCATAATACGATCCCCTACAGACATCACCCACAGGCCAACCTGATCCAGACAACTCCTTTCAGGGGACTCTAAACTGTGTGAAGTTGACAATCAAAATTAGCCATCAGGGGTCCTAAATGTCACTGGATCAAAGTTGAGAAACCCAGATGGCATGGTGCCTCTTGGTTACTGGGAGACCTGCCTGGGCTCATAGATGCCAAGCCCATGGCAAAGGGTGCTCACCAGGACCAGCTAGCTCTGCATGGTGCCTATCACCGAGAGATTTCGTTATCTTGCCAAGTAGCCACTGTGTGCCAGGCACTTTGTTTTAATATGATCAGCTATCATAACAGGTCAAGATTGGGGAGGGAGATCACTGAGGAGGGGCTAGCTTGGGATTCAGACCCCAGCTTGGGAGCCCCATGTCCCTTGTTTTCCTGGGTCCCCAGTGGGACCTACATTCAAGAGTCTAGGTTTCTTTCAAAGCCAGAACAACTCAGTCTAAAGGAAGCTCACACCATATCTAAACTTGGATGTCAAGTTGGGCTGTGGATTCCCTGGTTTCTGGCAGCTTCATCCTGGGCCAGGCCAGGCCCCAAACCACAGCCTACATCAATCAAAGGTCAATCAATTACTAGGGCTGGGCTCCAACCCAGGCAGACTCCAGCCTCTGGGGGACAATGGAGGGGTTGGCTACAGTTAAAAAAAAAATCAATCCTCAAGCCAGGTAACA
The DNA here is from genome assembly GCF_903995425.1 of Onychomys torridus. Taxonomy (NCBI): domain Eukaryota; kingdom Metazoa; phylum Chordata; class Mammalia; order Rodentia; family Cricetidae; genus Onychomys; species Onychomys torridus. The sequence goes on from NC_050444.1 coordinate 155,473,964, forward strand.
GAGTCAGAAGCCAGGTGCCAGGGTGAGAGGTGGCCCTGGAGGAGGTGACCATCCCCCAAAGGTCCTAAAAATGTACATCCTGGATGTGTCTGAGGCTCTGATGTGGCCTCAGGCTGGGGTGGCAGGGCTAACCTTACCAAAGATTTGATTACATGCTCACATCGAATCCAAACTCCAACTTTGCCTCTGCTGGTTGGGTGGCCTAGCTGGTTACCTGTCCTCATGAACCTCACCTTCACCATTTCTACCAAGCAGAATTATAGAACTCACTTTGGGTCTGAGGAAAAGATTGGGAGATGGTTCAAGCTGACTCTTAGCCCAGAGCTAGGCCCACAGCAGGTACTTAATACAGGCTAATTGACAATAATAACCAAATGTTATTGTCTGCCTTTAGGGATTTTCTTTTTTTTTTCTTTCTTTCTTTTTTTTTTTTTTTTGGTTTTTCGAGACAGGGTTTCTCTGCATAGCTTTGCGCCTTTTCCTGGAACTCACTTGGTAGCCCAGGCTGGCCTCGAACTCACAGAGATCCGCCTGGCTCTGCCTCCCGAGTGCTGGGATTAAATTAAAGGCATGCGCCACCACCGCTCGGCAGCCTTTAGGGACCTTAAAGGGTAAATGCGGACTAAAATGGCCAGCACACAGTAGGTGCCTAAAACCTACTGATGTCATTAAGATCATGCACCAGACATTTCACTGAGCATTTCACACCCTTACTATGAAAATGGCAGGGACAGTGGGACAAGAAAAGACACCCTGGAGGTCCAAAGCACTGCTGCTCAATCATGAGGGCCAAGATTTGGTTCATAGCACCCCAGTCAGGCAGCTCACCATGATCCGACTCCCTCTTTTGGCCTTCTGGAGTACTGCATCATAAAACACACACACACACACACACACACACACACACACACACACACACACACACCAGAACACTAAATTAAAAAAGAAAAAAAGAAAAACCTTGAAAACAACAAAACCAAACCCCACTATGCTGGAGCTGAATGGGATGGCCCTTGCCTATAATCTCAGCACTTGGAAGATAGAGGCAGGAGGATTTCAGTGAGTTTGGGGTCAGCTTGGTTTACATAAGAGAGTTCAAGGTCAGCTAGGCTGCCTTAAAAACAAAGAAACAAAAAGAACCCATGTTGGCTTCTCCAAGGGCTTGAAGGTGTGGGGCTGGGAGGAGGGGCTTAGGTGGAAGTGATGGGGGTGGGGGAGGTGTGTGTGTGTGTGTGTGTGTGTGTGTGTGTGTGTGTGTGTGTAGGGGAGGGCATAACTTACTTATCTTCTACTAGGCCTGACTTAGGGGTCTGGCTAAGCTGAAGAAGAAAGGAGCCCCAAGCTGCACAGCTCTGGGTCTCCCTGCTTTCCTTTCTCTAAATATGGGAGGTGACAGTGGGGACTGTCCCATGCCTCCAAGCTTGTGAACAGTTGTTCTCATGAGGCTGGACATGGTGCCTTGGCTGGGGAGGCCCTCTTACCCTACTGCCCTTCTGAGCAGGAATGGAGGCTCCAGGAGGCTCAGAGGATCCAGGAAAAGAAAGGTTAGCCTTCAGGGCTCATCCACATAGCCTGGCCCACCAGAGAGGGCAGTGATAAGCCCACGGTCACAGAACAAGAGGGATTCTACTAGCTGTGGGCTCTTCCCATCTTCTGCCTCCCTCTTCCTCCTGGCCATTGGGGTTGGGGATTTTTCGTGTTTTCAAGCACGTAGGCGAGGTGGGGGAGGGTGAGGAGGGTGGGCCCAATGCTCCACTTGGGGTTGGCCCAGAAAGGCCAATGTCACCCAGCTTTGTCAACAAAACTCCCAGGCTTTGGAGCTCAGCACCTTTCCCTACCAGTGGAGGGAGGCTGCGGGCCTGGCATCCGGCCCACATTCCTGCCTGCCTCCTCCAGCATAGTTCTCACCAGGGGAGGGCTCAGCAGCTGCTGCCCCGGATGCCAGCGACAAAAATCCCTCCCATCAGCTGCCATCCAGGCAGACCCTGTCTTTAGGTCTGAACACAGTCCTGTAAAGAAGCTGGCTTCCTCCTAACTTTGTCTCTCCCCTCGCCAAGTTCTGATAATCCAGAGTCACAAGGGTGGGCAGTGCCTGGCTCCATGGACACGCAGTATGGATGCCCGGCCCAGTACCCAGGCAGGCTCCTTTCACAAGGTTATCCTTAGTGGAGAATTTGATGAACACCTTCTCATAGGCTGGGTACTGGGCAAACTGTGCTGTGTCTAATTCTCAGTACAGACATCCCCTTTCAACAGATAAGGAGTCTGAGACACAGAAAGAAAGTGCGTGGGCCAAGGTCAGCGGGAACATGGGTACAGCTGGGCTCCAAATGTGATAAAAACCATACTAGCTCCTGATGCCTCTAGACCCTGGTGGGAGAGCTCCAGAACGGGAAAAGGTAGTTCAGTGAGTCACTTCACCCAGCCTTCTGTAAGGGCAAATTCCTGATGCAGGAGGCTCCCCGTTTTCCTAAGGTGGGTCCCTTTGCATTGGTTGCTCCCCCAGCCCCACCCCTGTTGTGCTGGCTGGGGCAGGGGCACAGGGACTACATCCGTCCCTTCTGGCACCTAGTCCTGGCCTGAGTTGCTGGCTCCAGGGGGCCACAGATAGACTGCTGAAAGAGTGCTTTTTACAGGTTCGGGACCCCCAGTCTGTGCGCTACATTATTATTACAAATATCTATTTTCAGGATTATTAAGGAGTAAGTGTAACCAAGAATACAAAATGGCAACCACAGAGTAGGTGCTTCAAGCCTATTAATTCTATTATAATCATTAAGTGGCTGTGTTTTGGGGCCTCCTCCATCCTGTGTAGGAGGGGGTCTCAGTGGATCCTTAGCCTCTATATCCTCAGAGATGGGAAGGCATCCCTGAGGGTAGGTGACACTTTGCTAGCTGTTCTGTCCAGCCTGGGCCAGCTTGTCTATCTCTGTGGGACGTGCAGGTGGGTCCCAGTAATGACAACTCCGTTTGGCATGCCCCCACTGACTGACTCATGGGAAAAGCCGGACATGCATCACTTCTCCTTAGGGTAGACTCTGACTTTGTCTATCCTAAGTCAGGGGTTTAGGGAGGGACCAGTGTGCGATGCTCACAGTCTCCCTGCTCCAGGTTTCCAGAGAGCCCCACGCTGACAATTACTAGCTCAGTGTTGTCTTAACCTCAAGGCTGACACCACCCACAGGCTGAGCCAAGGTGGCAATGTGGGAGCATCCTGTTACTGCTCTATTTCCCGCCCAGCCTCAATCATCACTCTGATAGTGATTATGGAGACCATTACTTACTGTCTAATATAACCCGGCGAGTGTTGGTTTCACACTCTTGACTCCATTCATTTTATTGCTGATTAGCTCAGACAGACAAAATCACCTGCCTACAGTCACCCGTATGGGACACGGCACGAGCCTGGTACCTTTTCTTTCTTTGTCTCGATCTCAGCGGTACTAGGGATTAACCCCAGGGCCTCATGCACGGTAAGGTCTTACCAAGTTGGACTCAACCCACTTTGCAACACAAGCTGGCCTTGACTTTTCTATCCTCCTGCCTCAGCCTCTTGAGCAACTGGGATGATAGGCCTGCATCACCAGGCTTGGGAGACACTTGCACACAATGCAGGGAGACTTGTGGAGATGCATATTCTGATCTGACTCTGGGGCACAAGTGATGCTGAAGGCCTATGGACCATGTGAGGCCCAGAATGAAGGGATGCCCCTGCTTCTCACTAGCTGTGGGACCTGAATCTTCTGAGACTCAGTCTCCCTACCTGTGAAGAGGGTGGTGGGAATCTTGCAAGATGTTAGGAAAGTATTAAGAAGAGAGCCAGCAGGGCTAGAGGTGGCTCAGTGGTTAGAGCACTGGCTGCTCTTGCAGAGGACCCGGGTTCTATTCCCAGCACCCATACGGCGGCTACAACCGTCTATAACTCCAGTTCCAGGGGTTCCAATGCCCTGCACAGACTTACATGCAGGCAAACCACCCATATACATAAAACACTAATACTAATACTAAAATAAATAACAGAAGAAGAGAGCCAGGGTCCTGGCACCCAGGGGGTCAATAGTGACCCCATTCATCAGCCAAATGGCTGGTCTAGGAAAGACTTCCCGCTCAGCATTGCTGGGCCTGGTCCCAGCTAGCCACACCTGCCTGGGCCTGCAGCCTCTTCTTGCAAAGCAGAAGTCCATCAAAAAGGCTGTGGGCAGCCAGAAGGAACTTAGTGGCTGCGGGGTGTGGGGGCTGTCCTTTCAAGAGGCTGCAAAGTAACTAACTCCTCTGCCGGCCTGGCTTTGCAGAAACTGTCTCTGGCAGCACTGATGACCCTGGACTCTTCCAGCTGAAGCCAGCCTGGACCTCAGGCGACAGAGAGTGTGAAGAAGGGAAGGGGGCAGATGGGAGGTGTAAACCAGGAAGTCCCCAGAGAGGGGTGGGAGGGGGGAGGTGACTCAGATGGAGAGGGGAAGTGGGAGGAAAGGAGAAGGGGCCCATTGTTGGGAATCCTCCCTCCCTGGGGTGTGAGGCACCCCAGCCCCCACCAAGCTCTGGCTTCTGCAAAACGGAGGACCTGACGAGGCACAAACACCCCTCTAGCCTCCGGATCTAGTCACGCAACTAGCACTCAGGACCTTGGTCACAGGTGACTCAACCTCTGAGGCTAAACTGACCCCAAGTAATACAGGTGAGTTCCCTTGGGACTCTCTCTAGTAAGGACAGGGCCCTGGGACATCTTAAGCTCAACTCCACCCACAGGAGGCTGCAGTCTTTCCAGATGGTAGAAATACAGAAGCTTTCCATTACAGACCCTTTGGGCCTACCGCAGACCTCTCTAGGTTCTGAGGCCTTCGGCTGGAATTTGCATATGCAAAAACTTATGAAGCTAGCTCTTGGGTGACCAGCAGCACCCTGGTCTTCTAAGACCACCCATGACCTTCACAGTCCCCAGACTGTATCTGTGCTGGTTCTGGTTTATGTCACTCAATTCTTAGCGCCCCAGAAGAAACTGAGGCTCAGAGCGACCCAGCTGGGTGGCAAGGGGCTGTGTCCCAGCTCTGTGTCACCCCGAGGGCTGCTGTTTGCTCTTCCTTCTTCCTCTGCCACCTGCCTTCACGTAATTAAGTGATAATGAATTCATTTCTCTATTTTTGTTATTTATCAAAGCAATATGTAGCTGTCAATCAGAGCGTCTGTTGGGCAAGAGGAAAGAGGCGTACAGGCTGAATCCCCGTCCTTCTGGCCCCAAAGCAAAGGACTGCTGCCAGCCTAACAGCCTGGTAGCTCTGTTGGGGGGAAGTGGAGGCAGCCAGAGGCTCATTTCGAGCTACCTCAGTGTCAGCGCTGATGACCGCCACCAGGGCCAGGGCATATGCTGACTGTGGGATTGTGATGTAACTTAGTAAGTACCGATTCTGTGCCAAGTACTTGGTAGAGCACTTGACAGCACCATCGCAGTGAGGAAGGAGGCTCAGAAAGGGTTTTCAGTAAGGTGCTCTAGGTCCACATGTGGCTAGATCCCAGGGCTGCAGGCTGCGTCAACCAGGAAAGCTCCAGCCAGAAGGAAAAGGAAGCTAGCCTGCCTGATGCAAGGGGTCATGAGATGAAGTGGGCGGGGAGGAGGCTGGGCAGATGGACAGGGCCAGCCAGGCAGGACAAGGAACTAGGGCACCTGCCTCAGATTCCACGGCAGACTCCCAATTCTGTGGCTGCCTGCCTTTCAGGCAGGTGTCAGGCTTACAGAGAACCCTCCAGAGCTCTTCCTGGGCTGCTGTCAGCTTGGGGGCGGGGCACAAAATTTGTCAGTACAGTCAGGGATCCAAATGACCTATGCATTTTCTGGGTAAAGATTTACCTTTTTAAAAGAATTTTTTTTTTTTTTTGAGACAGGGTTTTTTCTGTGTAGACTTGGCTGTCCTGGAACTCACTCTGTAGACCAGGCTGGTCTCGAACTCACAGAGATCCACCTGCCTCTGCCTTCTGAGTGCTGGGATTAAAAGTGTGCCCCACCACTGCCCAGCGGATTTACTTTATTTTTAAATTATGTGTCTGTGTCTGTATGAGTATACGCACGCCTGTTCAGGTGCCTGAGGAGTCCAGAGGCAGCAGACCGCTCTTGGAGCTGGAGTTACATGTGTTTGTGAGATGCCTGACATGGGTGCTGGGGGTCAAACTCCACTCCTCTGCCAGAGCAGTACAAGCTCTCAACCAATGAGCCAGCAATGCCAGACCCCTGTGCAGTTTTTGTTTGTGAAATAAAGCAGAATATATACACGTGCAACCAGGAACAGGGGGTGCAATGATCTGTCAGTGCCATGCTCCCCAAAGATAAGCCTCATGTTTGGATGCATCCTTGCCTCATGTGGACTGCTTTCCTCCTGCCTCAGTTTACATGGTATGTCTGAAAATGGGAGCTGGGTGATAGAGCTGTTCCTTAGGGTGGTGTTTCCTACTCCTCGGGGTGGGGTTTCTCCTGCTGAGCTGTCACAGGACTGAAGGTGTCCTGTGGCTCTGATGCTTGGCAAGAGAACATGGCCGACTCTTCAGGAGGCCCTCGCTCCTTTCTGTGTCCTCAATCCCTCTGCAGAGGACACCATGGTAGCCACAGGCCTGGTGCCGCTCCCAGGCCACAGCTAGGCTTTTTGGATGATGATCTCCAAGGTTTACGGACCCTGAGGCGTCATTCACTTGCTTTCTGTCACATGACTGACTGGGTAGAGATCTGCAGAGGAATGGGGCAGTGAAGTAGACAGTGTGTGTGTGTGTGTGTGTGTGTGTGTGTGTGTGTGTGTGTGTGTGTGTAAACAGCATCCGGTCCTCTCTGGTTTTTACAGGACACCCATCTCTGCTTCTATCTACACATCTCCCCTTTGTGGGTAGATGACCCCAGTTCTAGAAGCTCTCTTGAACATGGCCCTCTGTGTTCTGTAGATAGCTTGGTCTTTTGAGCTCCTATCTAAGAGGATTCATGCTTCCCACTGTCTCCTACACTTATGGGGCCTGGCTTCCTCAGAGACTTGTGGAGTCATTCTGGGAAGGTTTATTGCCTTTTAATTTAATTTAATTTATTAAATTAATTAACTTAATTTTAAAATTAATTTAATAAATAATTTTATTTATTTGGGTGTGTATGCATGTGTGTACATGTGTGTGCATGTCCGTGCATGCCATGCATACAGTCAGAGTACAATTTGCAGGAGTCTGTTATTGCTACCTTGTGAGTACTGGGGACTAAACTCAGGTCATGAGGCTTGGTATCAAGTGCCGTAACATGAGAGGTATCTCTCCAGTCTCTGGAAATGTCTTAACAGGAATGCTATATCTTGATCTCTTTGAAATTAGCCTTGGAAGGCCCGGACCAGCGGCAGATGGGAGCCTTAAATGTTTGTTTTAAACGATTTTATTATTTTATGTGTATGAGTGGTTTGCTTGCAAGGATGTATGTGATCACATGCATGCCTGATGCCTGCTATGGTCAGAAGAGGGTGTTGAATGCCCTGGAACTGGAGTTACAGATGATTGTGAGCCACCGTGTGGGTGCTGGGAATGCGTAACA